>NC_138576.1:12787907-13515364 GCF_964289735.1 Phaethon aethereus
TCCCTGAGTAGGCAATTAGCCAATTTTTTAAATATATTTTTATTTCCCCTTTATTAGTATGCAGTATAGTATGGTTTGAGAAAATAATTAGTGCTGTGAGACAGAGTTGATACTGTATTATTTCATTTTGCCTTCAGTGTCCCAATGATTTACTCTGAATCACAGAACTATAGGGAAAATTCCTTTTGAAATTCTTTATATACACAATATGCATCTAAGGTGGTCAAGCAGTCATTTTCAGTGAA
The DNA here is from genome assembly GCF_964289735.1 of Phaethon aethereus. NCBI lineage: Eukaryota > Metazoa > Chordata > Aves > Phaethontiformes > Phaethontidae > Phaethon > Phaethon aethereus. The sequence goes on from NC_138576.1 coordinate 12,788,153, forward strand.
CTTCCAAAGCTTAGGTTCTCTTTTACAAGTTAGTTGTACAGAAGACTGTCTGTCTCTCCAGAAAAGGGTGGATACTCAGAACCATAGGCCCTGCAGACAACTTCCATGTCATCTATGCTATAAATAATTCCACACAATTTGTCTTTCCACTTCTGTGCCAGTAAGTGCAACCTTACCGTCTCCATGTTCTGTAGTTACTTTGTGTGTAATCCTGGAGACCCACCACAAGAGGACTCCATCAGCACATTGGCAAGGGAGATAACAGCGTATAGAAGCAGAGCTTTGTTTAACCCCTGCTAATAATAGCTTCCCATTACACATCTTTTTCAGTAAGCCTAGTGTATAAGGTTGTGTTCCAAATAGTAATAATAATAATAACAATACTACTACTAATAAAAACAAGCTACATAATAGGTTTTGTGCAGCACTTAAATCTTTTCAGGTAATTTTGAGGCAGGATTTTATAGGAAACATTATTCTGCTAAAATACAATTCCTCTCAGCGTACCAATAAAGCAAGAAGTACTACATGTATGTCAAAGCTGATAGAAAACCACTGTGAGTAGGAGTGTATGATTGTTCTGATAGAATCATCCTATTATGTGTGTACTAAAAAGTAGAGTTTAAGAATTTCCCTGACTATAGTTTGTAGCTTTTAGAATTTAACCCTAATCTTTCTCCAGCATAGTTTTTATTAGACTTTTCTTTAGCTAAGCTTTACTACATATAAATTAATTCTCGTAGGTTTTTCTACTAAGACACTTTCTAATGAATTTATTCTTGAGGATTTGTCCTAATTTGTGCAGTAATAGGCCAGTGAAGTATACAGTCAGTATCACTACCTGATAAATCTTTTGGGTTTAGGACATGGTTAACAGAAGAATTGCAATGGATATGATTCTTAAGGTGGCTGACTCTCAGCAGCATCGACAGTTCATTTTGCTTACCCCACAGAGCATGAGGTAATAATGTTTTGTTATATTTCCTGGTAAAAGAATTACAAGGAAGTTCTATTGCAAGGAGTATGTGAAAAGTAACTATGAAAAGAAAGAAATTTTCCTGTTTGTAGCAGTAGAACATGAACAATTAAGCAGTCCATTGCTGATGGTTCTGGGAATTTAATAGGTTTTTCACTCTTCTGTATGTAATGACTCTTAATATGGTAGTTCAGTGGGACTTGAATCAGTTTCTCTTAAGTAGAACAGCTTTTTGAAATGTTTTATTGTCTAAAGTAGGCTCCTGGTAGCTCATAGCCTGTATCTCCCTCTCCCCTCCCAAAATTAACAGAAGCCTTTGCATTTTTCTGTTTTTCCTGTTAATACTAACAGTACTTTCAAGAAGTTTGTCAATTGAGTTGATGGTTTTTTTTACATCACTGATCTAGAAACTGATAACTTACTCCTTACTACTTTTTTTTTTTTAATCTAGTAGCCCAAAATTCTTAAAAAAACCCTACATACAAGTCCCTGGTAAAGCCATGTCCATCTTAAGGGGACAGTCACTGTCTAACCTTATTCAGCCCACTCTTCTCTCAGCCAAACATAATCAGTGAAGCCTGCAGAGGATAATTAAGCAGTCAGTCCTCAATGAAGTTGATTTATTCTTAGTTGTCTTCCCTTACTAAAGTCTATAAAAAGTAGAATAATGGTAGCCTGTTGTTATTTCAATGGAAATGCACTGGGGGGAATTTCTGAAACTGTATTCAATAAACGTATAGGAATTTTCTGTATGGTTACTGTTTAATAATTCATGTGCAGCTTGGTTGTGTTATGTTTGGTCACATGTATGTTCAGCAAACTAATTTAACAATAGTAAGGAGGCACCTTCAGGAAAAAATACATTTAAGATAATGGATGGAGAATCCTGTATAAATGTATGTTTAGTAAGTTTTCTTAGTATGACGTGCATGATTATACATGTATAAAGTGTGTGCCACTGCAGGATCTGTAAGGCAAATATGAACCATATTTGATTATTATTTCATTTGGAGTTTCTCTTAAAATAACCTTTTCCATAATTAAGGTAGTCTAATTGTAAGAAGTCACACGACTGAAATCAGTCATTGTCTTTACCTGAAGTTTTTACTGAAGTCTGGCTCCAGTATCAGTTCAGTGAAGCCAGAACTTCACACCATGTTACTAGTTTTTAAAACTGCCAAAGAAAGAAGGAGTTATTTAAAGGAAAATATGTAATGGAAAGAATCAAATGCAAATACTAAAACTTGTGGAGAAGAAACACTGTTTAAATGATGCATACTTTATTTTTAGTTCTCTGCCTACGAGTTCCCGTATTCGAATCCTCCGAATGCAAGACCCAGAAAGAGGCCAAAGAACATTGAATTTCCAAAATAGGAATGACAAAGAGGAAGATCAATAAGTACCTCTGTGCATGAATATGGCATACTATTGAGGGTAAATGTGTAATGATGTGTGTAAAGTTATTAATTCCTGATGCTGGATAAAAGGATCTTTTGGTAGATACCTCAGGAAAAGAAGAGGTTCCTGTATATTTTTTTAATTTTCAAATTCTTTTTTTACAGAACTACTGTATGTGTACAGACCTAGAATAAGCACAGTTCTGATGAGAAAATCCCGAATGTTCAGTTGGTATTTTTAACTACCAACTAGTAGAATTTTTTTATCAGTTGTTCTGTTTATTATTTTGGAAAATATGAAATATATTGTGTATAACTATGGAGTAATATTTTAATAAACGGTAAGAACTGATACTTGTGGTAATGTTTTAGTGTCTCTACACACTTAAAATTAGTATTAAGTTAAAAATGTTGGTTTCTTTCTAGCTCTGCTTTATTTCTTAAATGTATGCTAATTAATACGGGCAGTAAAAAGTGTTTCATTTTTTTCCAGTGGAAGCAGCTGAACATGAGGAACTATTAGTACTTATACTGTATACTTTCATAATTAGAGATGTCAAGAATTTATTTGCAGTATAGTCTCTGGGCAGCAAGAAAGTGCTTTTATTTCTTTCGAAAGAGTTTATAGGGAAGAACTATAGTTTCTTTGGACATGAGCATACAAAACCTAGCAAATTGTGGCTTTATAAACTTAGATTCTTATTTCCAATAAACTAAGTTCTTGCACAGTCTGAGTTTGCAGGTATAGACTAAGTCTGTAGATATTCATTATATTGTAACAAACTAGAATAATGGAAGTCCTTCCAATATAGAGGAATGAAGTGGAATAAGAATTTGGAGAAATAATACAGTAACTTTTCTACAGCATTGTAGGCCTGTGTGTTGTTGGGTGTTCCTGCCACCTCTCCCCTCCGCTCCTCCAACAGGACTGTACTAGAGTAGTTAAAATAAACTTGCTTTAGTTAAATAATACAAGCATTTATTTGGGATAAGAGGGAGAAAGAACTAGGTTGTTGAAACTGCCCCAAAATAACTTACTTTCCTGTTTTCCTTTCTCCAGGAACTTGAAACTGTTGGGAGCTCTTCAAAAACAATCACTTTTTAGAGTTCAGCGTTAGGCATGCTTTTTTTTTTTTGGTGTTATGATGATACAAAAGCCATTGAGATTATTCAGAGAATAGTTCTGCAGTTTCTATAGGTATTTACCAAATAAAAATTACTCAATAAAACCTCATTGCAGTGTAAATTTTAACTTGACTTTGTAGCCAAATTTGGTTTTAGCTGCTGCATGGTATTTTGTGTTCTTTAAGGTTTAGTTTTTACGCAAGCATGTATTAAACTTGCATATTAAACTTATCTGAAATACGGAAGCTAGTGAAGAATTGAAGGGACTACACTGAGAAAGCTAAGTGCTCTAGTGGATTCTGACTTAATGCCTAAAGTCTCATGATCTTTTAAAGGCTTCAGATGTTTACTTCTGAAAACCCATGGTAATGGGGCAACAGACTCACAGCAGCCCTGAGGAGGTTACTGACAAAACAGGGCCAGGTTTTTTGTTGAAGCATATGACAGAAGAGACAGACAGTGGTCATAAATTGAAGCGGGGAGGTTTTGGCTGGATAAACCAGGGGGAGGGATTGTTCATGATGAAGATATGAGGCATTTGAGCATGTTGTCCTGAAAGGCTGTAGAATCTCCACCCTTAGAGGCTCTTGGGGTCTGACTAGACTGCTGCACCTCTTTTAAGCAGGGGGTTGGACAAGAGACCTCTGGAGGTCTCTACCAAACTAAACAATTCCATAATCCTGTTATTTGATGGAATATATATTAAATATACATAGGACTTCAGGATTATGTGAAAATATAATTTTCACAAAAGGTGGGGAGGGACCCCTACAAAGTGCCTACTTGACAAAACTTGTCTGGAGCACAAGTCCAGTTTGTTTGTACTGCGAGACCTCGATAGTATTACATGATCATGAACCACATGTTTAGTTTGACTCGATTTTTATGATGAAACTAGAAGATGTTTCAGACCCTTTTACAATATGAAATGATAGAATGGCATAACATTATTTCCTCCTGATTCTCTTCAGCATCCAGAAAATAAAGCAGAGGCAGGAGAGAGTATAACATTTATCTTCATTAGTACTTCTATAATGAGTTATGTGGAGAAAAGAGCTCAAGGAAAATTAGCACATTCCTACTGAGCTAACACTTCAACTTTCTCCCAAGTTTCCTATAGACTTACTTGAAATATTGGAGCAGTTGGCAACAATTCTGGTCTTTGGTTCAAATCAATATATTGTATTTATTTTAATTTGCCACTTACTTGATGAAAATGTGTGCCTGACTGTATAATTATTATAAGCAACTGTTTGCATGGTAGAGGATTAGTTCTAAATAAACAATTACTGAAGCATTTTCTTGGATGCACTTATTTTTGCAGTGATCCTAAGGTCTCAAAACTGTCTTATTCTTGGTACTTTAAACCCAGAGTTTACTATACCAGCTACTTAGAGAGAGAATTGTGGTGCTGATGTTACTGTTTGTGACTGTTTGAGCTGTTGGCCATTTGGGATGGCAATGCATTGCTTAATGCCACATTAAAGTAAGTGGAGCCTGTCCAGATACATAAATTTGAGGTGCAGGGAAATGTGGAATGAGGTACTGCTTCTCTCTAATAAGTATATGTAGACCAAAGAGGTATAAATTCCCAGGAATTTTCAACATGCTCTCTACAACTAGTAATTTCAGCCTAAGTGGAAGAATTGGGCATATCATTCTCGGAAGTATGTAGTATTTTCAGAATGCGTGTTTTATTTTTAAGTTACAGCCAAACATACAAAGTATACCATTCTCTAATTTGCTAAGAAGATTACCTGCGCAGTCTAAGTAAGATTCTGGTATTAAAAAATGAAGTTGAAATTTCTGCTTTTTGCTGTTTGTTTGAAATACAAAGAAACTTAAATATGAGAGGATGGCTCTGGTTGTGGCAACAATTGATTCTGTGTTCCCCCCACCATGTTTTTTAGCAAAATGTGTAAAACTGTTTCGTTTGGGTTCCCCCCCTCGATTTTAAGATGAGCTTCACTTTTAAAATTTGAAAATACACAGAATGATTTGGTTTGTGTCATTTTATTGTCTGATTTTTAGCTATTAAGAGCACTGTCTCTTTTCTTCATAAGGCAAAGGAGAAATATCAAACATGCAATTGTAAGTTGTTCAGACTTTTTTTTTCTGCGATCCTGTGAGCAACCAACTGTTTAAAGCAACTGGGAATGTGGTGTAGGAAAGATTATTTTTTTTTTCCTCTTTTTTTTTTTTTGGCAATTTCTGTTGTCTGCTAGTTCTCGATGCTTTCCCAGGGCTGCACAGAGCTTGTACTTGCCACAGTATAGAGATAAGCTTGATTGATTGCACGTAGAATCGAGGAGGAAGCTGTTCTTTTCACTGTCCTTTCTCAATCATCATACTTTATGATTAATTTATCAGTAATGCCTTTTGACAACATGTCTGTTTATATTAAACCCAGGTAGTTTAGTGGTAAGAGGAAAGACTTCAGGAGGGAGAAACATTAAAAGACCAGGTTTAGGCCGAGCAGATAAACTGTATTTGACTTTGAGCTAGCTTAAAAAGTTGTGTAAGCACAGGTCTAGTAGGTATACTGTTAAATCTTAGCATTAGCATCTTGGAGGATAAACAGCTGCTTTGTTGGTAAATACAAGAACTACAATTTCTGGTTTTGTATAATATGACTCTTCTAGTGAGTGAGTGGAAAGAAGTTTTCTTCATGCTTTCATAATGAAATATATATTTCCCAGTAGTACAGTGACAGATAATTAAAGAGATTGAATTTTTTTTTCTGTTACCGTGATGAAGACGTGAAATAAGAATTAGGGGAAAAGGTCAAATGTTATAAATTTATTTTGGGACATATATATTGCAACCTCTGTGGAAGCTTTTGAAAATTCAGGCAAAGATCAATACACTTCCAATAAAACCTTTAAACTTCCAATAAAACAATATTTTAAACATTATATATATATTTATATATACTTTTAATTAAAGGGATCATTTTAGCAGGATTTTCTTTTTTTTTATACTGCATTCCTCTGACATAGCTCTTTCCAGATTGAAGGGATGCAAATGAGGTAAGAATTAAGGCAAACCTAAAAGGCATGCAAATGAAGTACATTTATATCCACTGACAATACAAGCACATGTGTGGATCAGACTTAAGAGCTGAGGAACTCTTCCCCTCTGTCTGTCCAGTACTACTTTACAGCAGAATGGTGACATGATTTATAATAAACAGTTAACATTGCCATGGGAATTCAGTGTCACTAACATTACTCAGTCTAGGAGACACAGAGCTAGCATCAGTAAAACATGAACAATAAATAATATAATTCACTGCAGCACAGGACTGCTGCACAGGCTTCAGAGGAATAGGGTTGTTATGAAATGACATTGCACACATCACATTGTGGCAGTTTATTTTTATAATATATACTTTTAAAATTCTTTAGCAAATGACATTCTCATGCACACAAGTGTTTCAAACACAAGAAGCAAGTCCATTTATAGGTAGTCCAAGCAAATTTTTGTGTGTGTGGAAATAGCTGCAAACTGAATGGAACATTAAACTTCTGTGCAGTCTATGATGCATTGTACACGAGCTCATTTTTGAATGTCACACTGCAGGAGTAATACAATGGAAGGATCGCTCTTTGCAGCTTCTTTGAATTCATCCAGTGTGATCTGGTCATCTTTGTTCTTATCCATCTTACTGAAGATCTTGTCTACCCGCTGCTCAGGCGTCAGACCATCCTCATTCATTTTCATCATTATCACAGTGCCCACCATTTTGTAGATGGCCTTTGGAAAGAAACCAAATAGAAAATTCAACATAAGAATTACAACCTGATTTTTTGATGTGATCAAATTCTGGAAAGATAGTCCAACAATAAAATGATTGCCAGTTTCCCCTAAAGTTTTTTTTCCTCCTCCCCCTCCCCGAATCAGATGTCCATAAATTTAAAACAAGTAAGAACATGTTTTCTTTCTTTAGATGTAGGTTTATTTCAGTGCTTGCATTTTGCATCCTGGAATGAATTTCTTTGGCTTTCTGTTTCATGGTGCAAAACTGTTGCAACCTATTCTCTGGATCAACTGTTTATTTGTATTTTATTCACTTCATTGAATTATTTCACGTAAGTTCTGAATAATCGGTTTTAGCAGTCATCACCTTTTAATAGCTTTCTGTGTGTACATCTGAGTAAAATCTGGTATTAAGTACTGTGGCAGATAATGAGGGAGGTAAACTTTATCCTTCCTGTTATATGCTGTGGTCATCTTAAAGCCCATCTGTGAGAGCTCACTTAAAATAGTCTGTTGTTATCCTTGTAAATTTCTGTAATCATCTGAAGTTAATCTCCAGTAAGGTTTCAGCTACTTGAGCTACAAACCAGTAATTTCATGGGTGTCAAGTGATTTTGAGATGGGCTTTGTAAATCCTTTGCTGTGCTGTTCTTTACGGTTAATCAGTTCATCAGGAAAAAATTACCTCTGGATATTTAAAAGCTTATATGCACATATGTATTCTCTGTAATTCTCAGAGATTACATCTATTCAAAAGTTAGTGTGCTTGCACCACATAGGCATGAGTCCGTGTAGACTGAATGTGTAATGTACGCTTTTATCGATACACTACAGCCTCTTGTGTACTTAAAATCTAAAGAGTATGTGAACGAGTAATCAAATTTTACTAATATTCAGACATGTTACTTTTAAGTATCATATTGGTCTCACCTCTATAATTTCCAGCATTTCCACTCTTGTAATTTTACCATCACCGTCCAGGTCGTACATGTTGAAGGCCCAGTTCAGCTTTTGCTCAAAACTGCCTCGTGAGGTGATGGACAGGGCACAAATGAACTCTCTGAAGTCGATGGTCCCATCTCCGTTTTTATCGAAGGTTCGGAAGGCGTGCTGGGCAAACTTTGAAGCATCTCCATATGGAAAGAACTACAAAATAAAATAATAAATAGAACTGTGGGCAATGCGAGGGAGCAAGCTATGTACCTGCCTGCAAAATACCACAGTGAGGCATTTATGAAGAGTTGCTCGTGGGCTTTGTGTGAAACTGAGGGTGTACAATGTAAGCTTCCCTAACAGTTACAGTGAAATGATTATTAAAAACTTATTTCTACAAAAATCTCTTAGCTTACTGCTAACTATATTACAAATATATTTAATGATAATTTAAAGCTAAATTAACTAGGTGATCCTTAAAATGTTGGGTGCAAATGGGAGATTATATGTCATATTCTTTTACTATGAAATATAGAAACCAAGGTGCATTTTAATGGTGTGTTTTCTGCCTGGATCAGCCCTTGACTTGTTGCAACCAAGTAGCTGTGTGGGCTTGTTGTTATATAACTTTATTTAAAAAACCCAAACAATCCACCCATAGCATAAAAAAACAGGAACATATGTTCTCTTCTGCCACCCAACACAATACAAGTACCTAAGATGACAACAGATTCAGTTAAACAATACAAGGCGAGGCTTTTCACATTTAATATCCATTATCGGTGAACGCTGCAACTGACTGTAGCTTAACAAAGTATTTTAAATAACCATAATACGTAGGTTTTCAGCTGATAGTTTTTCCCTCGAGAAGTGTATGATTTAAGTCGAGACGGTAGTTGTTCTTTCTATAGCCCAGACTCAAGAAAACATTACCTCTTAAAGGGATTTTTAAACCAGTGTTGAAGTCTCATTGCAGTGGGACAGCCATCTCCTTCTGTGCTTTTAAAAATTCCACTTCTTAGCAAGTATTGCATTTAATAATGTAAGTTTGAAGCAAAGGCTTCGGCGGCAGCCAAGGAAGTGGGTCTGCATGCTACAATTTTCCATTTTCCTGGCCAGAGCTTTCACTGCAGGCTGACGGTTGCTGTGGTCACCTGTGAAAGCTCTTGAACAATATACTCAAATTTCAAGGAGGATCTTGGAGATCTCACAGCATATACAGAAACGGGCGCTACTAATGGTCTGACTAAATACAGATGTAGCATATGGCAAGCCTTTGCTGCTTTTCCTTTGAGGAGGCCAAATGACCATTTGGATACCACATCTTGCCCTAAAAAGTGCAAAACTTAGTTCACAGCCTGCTGCTTGCAACAAATTTGTAGCCATGCAGGTCATGTCAGGAGCCACTGCTGCATTGCCAAAAGGGTCCTATCCTGAATGTTTCCTTTGAACTTACTGTTTTCTCTGATACCAACTTTTCAGGCACAATTCTGGACAACTTTTGCACTGCTGCAAGGTATGACTGCTATGCAATCTCTTCTCTGGCTCAGTGGCATTATAGTCAATGCAAAATCTTCCATGAATTTTGCCCCCCTCCATCCATTCAGAATATTGCCCTGTGTTGAATTACCTCCTAAAAGGATGCAAATCTCTGAATCCCAGAAGAGGTATCAGATATGCTCATCTCACTTCCCAGGTGTCTTTTTGGGAAGATATTTGAACATGGCGTCGAGAGAGAGGGCCACTGTACCCATTCCAGTGGTGTTTTGTCCAGCTTAACACAGCCGTTAAAGCTGCTGTTTTCTCATTTGACCTTGGATGGGTCAGCATCCAGCTGCTGCTTCTACACCCCTTCCCCAAGAGCTTAAAGAGGCGTTTGGTATCGTCTCCTCCTGAAAAAGTAACTTACGTGACTGTACTCAATCCAGCCCCTCTTTCTGTTTTGATAATCCAAACTGATGGAGCTGTAAATACCTCAAGGTACTGTTGCGGCTCTTTTCTGTACTTTCTGTTTCTTGACCTTTAAAAATTTTTGGACTGTGTTATGGTAAGCATGATTGGGCTTGTAAACACATACAGAGATATATGGATTCTCTGATACAATTCAGGACTGCAGTGACTGCAGCTACCAAACCTTGCTGAACTGCTCTTCTAGTGCAAACCTCAACCTTTTGTCAAAGCAAACAGAGCTCCCCCCACGGGAGGGCTCTTTGGGCTCAGTCCTACATTTGGCCGTGTCAGAACAAAGTTATGTGAATGTTATCCAAAACCTCAATGTTATTTGCATGTTATTGAAAATCCTGCTCACTGCTTCCTCTTCTTCATGATAAACCTTTCCCCCAACTTCTGTACCAGTTGTTAACATAGGTGATATTTAATTTTAAGTGTGAGCATAGATAGAGGTACACTTCTGCTGACCACTGGTGACAAGTGGCTCTGGTGCCCTATAGCTCCATTGGGACTCCACTGCTCCCCACTTCTATTCTTGGGAGATTTCTGGTTGTTCAAAGCTGAAAAAACCCATCTCTTGCTTTTTAAATCTGTACTGACCACTGTCCTGTGACATATGTGTTACAAAACAAAATACTTGAAAATTTTACAGTCTTCCAAGTGTTTCTGTTAAGAGCTGATGATTGCTGAGGATGCTGCCTGATCAGTATTTCTGTGACTCTGTCACTCCACAACCTCTATAACAGAAAGGCAAGTAGCTAGAAGGAAATGGGATTGTCCTTTTCCCTGTCCAAGATCCCTTCAGGTGCTATTCTCCTTCGATCCAGACTGAGAAATGGTGCAAATGTACTTACTGGTGGAACCAAAGAACTAAAAAATGCAGTGAAGAAGCTCACCTACAAAAATGGCTAAGAAGTGACAGGCACCCAGAAATACTCAAGAGGCCAAGAATGAAGCGGGGATTAGGAGGTGTCAGTGGCTGGAGATGCCAAAGACCATTTCTAAATTATTCTTGGGGAAGCATGAACATTGTCATTCAGTCTCCCATTAGAGGAGCAGAAGCAAGATGTGCCTACCTCTTGTGCTAGTCATGCCATCAGCCTGGCGTAGCAGGGAGAAAAACATCCTTCTAATTTTTTCATCACAGACAAGACAACGAATTTTTCTCTTCTGAGGTGAGGAAGGCAGTGGTGCTGCTCAGAGCTGCCTTGGCATTTACAGCCTAGTAAGGTGAAGAAATGGCATTGACGCTGTTTTCCCCCCACCTCTATTTGCTTCCTTCTAGGGAGCAAATGCAGTAAAAGGTCCTTTAGGGACGGAAGGCACTCTTCTTCAGGCTGTACCTGCTGATTTGTAATATTCTTAGCTCAGAACAACTAAAAAACATTGTCAAAACTTGTTTAGAAACCTGCTTGAAGACTTCCATTGGCCTGTTTTGAAATGACTCATAAATATGAAATGGAGCAAAAGAAAAACAAAACAATTACAGAGCAAAAGACGCCAGCTCTGGTAAAACATTGTTTGACTATTAAAATACAGTGAGGCCCTAGCAAGGTGTAAAGGCCTTTTTTTCCATAAAGGCACAGACTGTTAACTGCTTTAAGACTAGTCTAAGGCAAGTGGCAAAGAGAGACAGGGGTCACTGGAAGACAAACATCCGATTTTGGCGGGGGGGGATATGAGGATAGTTTAATCTCATATGGAACTCTGACATGAGCTCAGCGAATGCCTCAGAAACAAGTAAAGAAACACCACTGGGACTTTCAGTGGCTACAGCCACTGGGCAAGTCAGTGGATTCTTCAGGCTCCTCTGCAAGCCCTTGTCCAGGTGATCAATCTACATGTGACAGCAACCAGTTCCCTTCTGCTGCAACGGTGCTACTGAAAAGCGCACTCTCACTTTATAAGCCAGCATTGTCTCCTGCTTTACCTTTTTCATCTCTAAATCAAGACAAACTATACCTGCCTGGGCTTTTTACAGCAGTCATTTCCACAAGTGACCAAACACTGGTCATTCCTTTGTTTCTGCTTCTCTAGTCTCATCTCTTGGCTGTCTGTCCTTTTTCTGACCAGTTAGATCAACGTGCTGATGTGTGAAGAAAAGGTTATCTCTACAGACAACTACCAATTAGGAAAGGAAAAAGGAAGAGAAAAATAAGTCCCCCTTGTTCTGCTTCTAAATCTTGGAGAAGAAGGTCTTGCAGGTACTTAGCTCCCAGAATGTTTCTAGATGCTTTTCCCATAGCTGGGGGGGGCTTTCAAAGGGTCCCAGAATAAGAATATTCTAGCAAATAGCATCAACAAATTCTACATTACTGAAGTCTTGGGGAAACTGATCAAATATCTAGAAATATTTATCTGCTTGGCTGAAGATGCTTCTATCATCTTTGAAGCAACTGTGTGACCAACTATTCAGTTCATCTTTGGGAGGGAGTTACTGAAAAAGCATAAAGCATATGAAAAAGCATATGGCTAAAGCATAAAGAAAAAAACAAAACCAAAAGCAATACACTTTCCCAAATTCCCCAGTGATGGGGGGAGCCAAAACAGAAGGGTCTCTCCCTGAGGTTGCGGGTATCTATAGGTGGGCCTGAGAGGTGCTTTGTTTTTCATGCAATGTTTTATCAAGTTTGAGATGCATTTCTATTAAGATGGAAATTCTGCTATAAAGGAGGGAAAACTGAATTAGAGTAGTGTATAGAAAGCTGAACATGCTGCCTACACATGCCCATGGGTGACGTGAGTCGGTCACTGATGTAAGGTCACAGCTTCCAGCACCGAGGTGGGAGATCAGGAGGTGGCACAGGGCTTCTGTATCCCAGGCTTGGAGAAGATGGAGGAAGCAGCCGCCGATTCCCCAGGAGCTGAGATGCCCCTTTCGGGGCTCGGCAGTGCCACGCTCTGCCGAGGGCCGAGGCAGCGAAGAGGGACGAGCGAGGCACAGCCAGCGCAGGGAGCAGCACAAGCATCATCGGGCGACAGCACGTGGAAACAAACCTTGCATTGTCTCCCATGGGAAAAATCTTGTACAGTTGTTTCTGTTACACTTTAGGAAGGAGTTACCCTTTTTATCTACTTTGGTAGAGTTTTCTTTCCCCCCTTTAAGAAGTTTGCTAGGGACCCAGTTCACCTTTGTAAGTGGGGAACATGATAACTTTGAGAATCAGAAGGTTTGGCTGCTGGTAGAAGCTCGGACGGGTATTTTTTATAGCAAACTTAAATTTGACCCCAGATGCCGATAGCTGCTGGTCAAGCCCCATCTTGCAGAACCTCGGAAGTGAGAAGCCCTTTGAAGTCTATTTGCTCAACAGCTCTAACAGCTGTTACCCACAATCTTTCCTGTAGATGGACCAAGTTCAGACTTGAGGTTTTAACCCCAGCTCCGTACATCATGAATCTGATACGGTCTCCCACTTTGCAGAGCCACAGCATTGAGTCTGTTTGAAACTACAGTACGTGAATGCTGTGGACATTTTCACTGTGAGATAAAGCTGCGGTGGTATTTTGGTCACTGAGGGGGATGCCTGTGATGACTGGGGAGCAGGTTGCTGCTCAGTAGTTTTCCAAGAGGACGAAGCTCTGGGCTCCTGCCAGCAATGCAAACGCAGGAGTAGAGGAGATAAGAAAAATGAATACTTTTTCATTCTCTCCTTCAGAAAAAAATAATTGTAACTTACTATAACTTACCATACTCTTGCACTTTATGTGTTAAGGCATAAGAAGGGAGAGATGTACGGGCTGTGACCGTTGGAACCTGCCGGGAAGGTTGAGCATCTCTGGCAGCAGGATGACCTGCAGGGCTGCAGCCTGTGCCCACCAGCACCCCTTTGTACAGAACTGAACACTAATGTAACGAGAGCTTAACCACAGCAGCACAAAAAGACACAGCCAGTGCATTTGTCCTTCTGGAAGAGATTTGACTGCCCTGGGAATACACAGCTCAAGGGCAGGTGAGGACAGATGCACCTTTGAAATAGACAAAGAGACATTTTCAAGACTTCCTGAGGATGCGTGGATTAAGAATGGGTAAGGCACAGCTTGCCCCTCTTATTCATGTTATGTCTCACCCTTATTCTCCTATGCCAGAGGAGTCAATGTGAGAGGTTGTCAGCTGCCTCCATGCCCGGCGCTGGAGCAGGGAGGGCTGGCAGAGAGAACATCCCACCAAGGGTGGTGGGACCAGTGGGGAGGGGACCAGGGACAGGGCAAGGCCGAGCAGGAGGGGGCCATGAGCAGGAACGCCTGTGGGTGAGAGCCACAGCAACGCCCTGGATCGGCGCTGTGCATCGGTCTTTGGTCAATGGAGAGCGGCTTCTCCGAAGAGCCAACCCAAAGCACTCCAATTAGGTGTTGGAGACTTCTAACCTTGACTGGCTGTAGGGAGAGCAGAGGAATCATTAATCTTAAATTATGCTTTTTTATCACAAAGTAAGTCTTCACAGTCCCGAGCAGGGAGATTCTAGTGCTTGCAATTCTCAGACTAGGCCACTTCCTAGCTAATCTCCTACATACTTTTGGCTGAACAAGTGTTTTCAGTGCTTGCCTACAAAACAGACTTTCCACAATCACAGCAGTGGGATGATGCAACTTCCTTTCCCTGCTGAAAGGTCTCAGCTTGGACATGGAAACCCCACACTCACTTCCCTCCCCTATCTGAGACGAGATGAATGGGGAGCTCAGGAGAAAGCACCAGCTACAGCACAGTATGGATCAGGAAACGATGAGTTCCCGAACTGGGAACAGCTTGTGTGAACTAATATTAAAGGGATCACAAAGAGAGCAAACTTCTTTTTTTTAAACAAATTAGTGGTTGAGTAGCTCCTTTAGGAGAAAGAAAATTTGGATTCTAGCATTTGCCCCACTAAACATATCTAAAAATGTACTTTAACTAAGGTAATTTTCACAATTCTCTTTTCCTCTCATCGGCATCTTAGCCGCTACGATACTAAGCACAATGTATATTTTTAGCAGTATGGGCCAATGCAAATGATCCAGTTACTTCAGTGGGTTTTGAATTGGGCTTATGATCGTGATAAATCTCAAAGCATTTCCATACAACTTTCTAGCTCTGTCAAAGGTTTTTTCCCTGAGTTACCCTCATTGGATGAGCTCTTTAATGGACTGAAACACATCCAAATGTTGTTATTCAAGTCCAGACCCCCAAGGGCCTTTAGCAATCAAGGCAAAGCCCTCAAAGGGACACAGGCAACGAAGGGTACTGAGCAATCACACTCATAGCCAGGTCTCTCACCACTTTAAGGTGTCCATATGTTTTGGCTGTGGATTTCCGAGGGCTTTCCTCACACAGCTCTTCTGTCTAGACTTTGGAGATCCTGTTCCCAGAGGCAATTAATCACACCTTACTTGTGCTGAAGTCCTTCTGTGGCTCCTATCCCCAACTGCCCTTTAAATGAAAAGCATTTAGATGCATTTAGATAACCACTGAGGATTTGAGTCTCAGAGCTCTCCGAGGCAAAACTCTGCTACAGAGACATAACAGGCAATGAATGAGCACCCAAGAATTTGGCTCCACAGAAGCAGAAGTAATTTCAGCAGCTATGCATGCTTCTATTAACAATTTAATAAAACGTTAAGGGATTTGCATCCCAGAGATACAGATGTTCCTGTCCTGCTCCCAGCTCTCAGTCAGAGTAGCAGCACATCAGCACAGAAAAGCACATCATATGCCTTCGAAAGGTCTGGGGCCATCTTGTTCATATGCATTGAGAATAAAGTGAGGATGAGAACAATTTAATTTCATTACTGAAATTCCAGGGGGTGGAATTGGACCATGTGTCTACACTGTGCTAGAGGTGGGGTACTGTAACAGATCCAGACTCGATGTTCAGATGTGTGGTGTAGATGGGACCCTCTTCTCAGCCTTCTCCTTATCCTCTGTTCCCTCCCACCCTACATTATCACCCCGTTATGCAGAGAAATTCCAGGAGATGTCTAAAAGATCTTGCAATAGCTCACGCCCAGTTACAGCGCAGATGCCAGTGATGTCCACATGAGCTGAAGCAAG
This sequence comes from Phaethon aethereus, assembly GCF_964289735.1. Classification (NCBI taxonomy): domain Eukaryota; kingdom Metazoa; phylum Chordata; class Aves; order Phaethontiformes; family Phaethontidae; genus Phaethon; species Phaethon aethereus. Next base: position 12,804,318 of record NC_138576.1, read on the forward strand.
TGCTGCACTAATAGGGCTGATGAGCATCCAGGGTCTCTGCTCCACCATGGAACAGACAGAGGAAAATGGGCATGTTGGTTGGGTTTTGAGGGGTAATGATGCATGTAAAAACTGCCTGGAATAGCAGCAGGGTTTTGTGGAAAACATTTCAAAGCTGAGCGCCTTGCCCAACCACATCTTGTGTGTACTACCGGGATGGTTAGCTTAAAAATCTTCTGCTAAGCTATTTTTACTTTTCAGATGAAACTGGAAAGAGCAAGCATGGTCCTAACAAACTCTGTTCGTGGTTAGCGATTTGTATCTCCTCTGTCTTCCAAAATATGAATAAATGAATAAAAAAGGTACTATTGTATCAGAGTTTGTACCTTTTGAAATCCAAGCTCAATGTATTACTCTTAGGCACTAATGTAATCCAAGAAGCAGCAAGATTATCAAAGCAGACAATGATATTTAGACTATCCATGTGCAGGACTGCAGCTTCTGCTGATGGAATACGCAATGAAGCAACTGCATCGATGTATTTTTTTCTCTTACATGTTAATATAGCTACACCGCTTCAGAAGTCATATTCATTTTGTGCTCCTCCAACAGCTGCCTTTACTGGCAGCAAAACATTATCAGTTTTCTTGTTTCTCCCTCTTCTCCTAGTCAATCTCCGAAGGGTTATTATCTCCTTCCAGCTTGTCATACATGTACCAAAGCACTTCACACCCAAAGCATGTGAGTCTTTGCTCCGTATCTCTGAGAAAGGTCATTTTCTGGTTTGACTCTAGCCTTTTTATTGTGTTTTACACAAACAAAAGGTCAACTGGGCTGACGCACTGGAAAAATGCAGGATAGGAGCATGCAATACCACAACCCAGTACTGCAGGTCTGCATGGATTTTACCAACCAGATTCCTTCGGAGCAATCAAGGTCTTCTCTCGAGTCAGCCAGAAAATGAGTCTGATTATGTTTTGCTGAGTCTCAGGAAAGAGATCACCCCATAGGATTACCCCATAGGATTACAATGGATCGATACATAGGAATCTGGGCTTCAGGCTGTCAGGGTAGAGATCTGAACCTTTCAACACTGTCAAAATTCAGTGCTGCAAAGCAGAAACCAGCATGGTATTTTCTGCAGCAAGGAAAATAAAAAAATAAGACATCAGAGATAAAGCATCAGTTGCAGAGCAAGAACAATACAGAAACCTGTGAAAAAAACCCTTATACGCTTTCCCAGAGCTAATCGTCACGGTAAAAGCCCTCCAGCCTTTTGCCCCCATAGATGCTGAGCCTGGTATAGCTGCACTCTTAAGCACACCTGCAGTGTAAGGTAGGAATGTCCCACCCAGGAGAACTACCTCCAGCCACCTGGCTTCAGCTTCTGGAGGGTCCCAAGGCAGTGGGCAGCATCCACAGCCTGGGGTCTGTAGGTTTCAGCAGCAGGGCTGAGCCTCTGGCAAGGATAATCTCGAGGACCACCAAAGACCAGAGTCTAATTGACTATTTAGATCCAGGTCTCAGTTCTCCACGTGTAAATTTGTGAGATGTCCCCACCTCAGAGGCGCGCTGTGAGGATAAACACAACAAAGGATTGCGACTATTTCAGATGCTGCTGCAGTGGGAGTCATACAACTAGCAAGAACCAGGGAGAACTGCCAAACCTCATGGATGTTTGCTGCTTATATCTCTGCTTGGTAGCTTTAATGCTGCGAACACGAATGCATATAGACACATGGGGAGGCTTAAAAGCAGCTGTTCTTCACATAACAAAGAAATATTTAGAAGAGCCAAGAAATCTGATTTCTCCCCTTCACGGGGAAAATTCACAACTTGTAGAGGCTGAAATGGGATCAGAGAAGATTCTTTCCCAGACCTCCAAAGACAGTAACTAGCTCTTACACTACTATTAAGGACTAAGTCACCCTGTCTTGCAGATGTTTTTAGCCACTGCAGAAATGCTCATTTGAGGTATACGGAGAAGAAATATATGAGAATTTAGGAGCTGACCTTCAATTATCAATACCAGTTCCTTGCAATTATGTGAGATGGGTTAAGAGACCAGAGAATAAGCGCACACCACAGGCCATGATAAAGCAAGAGCCACAGTAAAAACCAAAACCTACAGTCAGCATATGCCAAGGAGTTGGAGGAAGATGGATGGGAAAAGAGAAGCCATGCTGCTGCTTCTCAAATGTTCATCTGGCAGGGTCTACCTCTGAAAAAAACTTTCAACCTGAAAAGTTAATATTCTATATTCACATTTGTGGGAATTAGTCATTAACTAGCAGGAAATGAATCGATTTTCAATCTCAGCTTTTCTCTGATTAGATTTGGACAATAAGAAACTTAATTGAGCTGTGGTAGTGCTATAGGTCAATACACTAGCAGATCAGTTATTACTCAGAGCTAATAAAAAAAAGTCTTCAGAGAGAATTGTCATCAAAACAATTAGTAATGCTAGTGCATAACACCACGACTACCGCTGATTAAATGTTATTTCTCTTTGATCTTCCTTAACTGAGCAGCAGCACTGGAACACTCTATTTATTTTAAGTTTGGCACAGTCTTCCACTATCCCAAGGTCAGTGATAGCACAGGGCTATGACAATGTCAGGATCCTGCTGTGCTGTAGCTATGCCCCAGCCTAATTACAACATCCTTTTTCTTGACACCATGTTATCTCTTTAGGAATCTGGAAACATACCAGCTGGAGAATACACTGATCTGGGACATGTCTTTTTTTTTTCCCCTCTTTTTTTTTTTCCTTCTCTTTTTTTCCCCCTCCAGTAAAGATCATCTGACTCCATTTCCGAAAAAGGCTTTGTTTTCCCAATGAGTTTTGGCTACAAAGGTTGAATGCTGTGCCTGCTGTCTTGTGAAGTCCTTAGTGCAAATTTCCCAAAAGAACAGGACTATAGAAGCATCAGTAAGTGCTATTTCTAGCCAAAAAGGGATTTGAAACACGAGTCACTAAAGTCTGAGACAACCATCTTATGAATACACAGATGGTATATTGGTAGAGAAAAAATCCTCATGCCTGAAATATCTGACTTGTCTCATATACTTATGTAATATGTCCTCCTAAAATTCTTATACATATGGAGTTGTTATAGCCCAGTACTGTGGAAAGGACACTGCAGAAAGGAGGAAAATGGCTGTAGCCTCAGAGAAATGAGGATTTGAACCTCTAGATTTCAGAGTGTGCTAAACTACAAAAAACCCTTTTCTTGATATTGAGTGCAAAACCTGCCAATCCAGGAGCTACCAACAAATAGCTTCAAATTCTGGGAAGAACTATCAATTCCCTTACAAGCACAGCTCACTTCAGTGAGCTGGGAATTGATAGACTCAGGTATCTTTTCCAGTTCATAAAACCTTTGGCCGTAGAGCAGTCCATAAACCTTTCCATCCAAGGAAGAAAACTACAACCTGAATACCAAAAAGACCAAAAGAGTGGAAAAAGAGGAAAGTTGTATGGTACCATGAGCACCTTGAGAGAATTTGGTCTTCTGAGAAAAGTACTGAGTACTCAAGAAGAGAAAATGGGAAGGGCTGACTGCTCCCAAAATCGGTGTGCCCCGCTGCTCGTTGCCATCACAGGCTAGAAAAGGGAACCCCAGCCTGCACCTCCGGGCAACTCGGTCCCAGTAGGAACAAATGGAATGGGATAAGTAACCAGACTACAACCACAGTCTCTAGGTCAGTCAGTGTGCAGTGCACTTCATCCCTCCGTGCCCAACCAAGCCCATGCAATGGACTGGGAGTGGTTATTTTTTCTGTTGTACCCAAAATGTTTAACAACGCCTAAGGACTAGACAGGGTTAATGACACAGAGTACTTGGGAACCCACTTGGGTAAATCCTGCTCTTTGCTTGGAGACCACACAACATCTGTCCCTAAACTCCCGTGGTCTTGGCATACAAACAAACTAAATCAGTCCTTGCTTAGAAAAAAATGCCTTGGAGGACAATGCTCTTGAGCTCACTGACATTTAAAGAAACCCCCATTTTATTTATGTGAGGTGTTGTGCACATTTGTAGTTCTATGTGAATAACAGTATTATTATTGCTATTATCAATAGTCATGATATCTAGGAATCTTGGTTGAGCAGCATTTTGATAAAACCTAAAGTTCAACATAGAAGAAAAAGAAAGAGGAAAGAGGAAAAGCCAGTGCAAGGAGCCTGGACGACTTTTCTTTGTGACTTGAATCCAATGGATTTTCCCAAGGTTGGGAAAGGAGAAAGGAATGACATAACCCATTGCGTCACCTTCTGGGAAGGTCTAGAATAAAACACAGGTATTCAAACAATGACAGCTCTCTACCCTGTCTCCTTGTCTATTAGCTCCACAGATCAACTCCCTTAAGGGAAGGGATCTTGAACAAAGACTTTCAATGGATGAATGGAAGGATGTAAAGGAGCATTACATTCTTGTTCCATGTCTAAAATGCTGCAAGAAGGGAAAATCCTCACTGTATGCAAATTTTTTTTTTCCATCAGTTATGTTCTTTGCCATCTGTAGAAAGAGATGTAGAGAAACTCCCTGTGGACCATATGGATCATTGCTTTTACATAGAGATGCCATCTCCCTGGATATGCTGTTGCTGTGCTAGTACTGATCATGCTTATGAGCCAATGCAGACAAAATGTGGATATCGATACTACTGATACTTAGTACTAGATGGTTCCCAAAAGTGTCTCCTTTTTACCAATTGGCCAGCTAAAGAACACAGTATCATCCCAAAGAGTAGAGCTTCTCCCTGGTTTCATCCGTCCTACTACAATCAGCTCTTGGGGGATGCAGACTTCTGTGAGATCAACTTGAGTGAACTGGATGTTTGGAGGGGGGAAATTACCCACAGATTCTGTTTCCTCAGCACTGTAACTTTGTATTATCACCTTCCAGTGGGTTTCTCTGGTTTTATCCACTTTTCCAGGTATTAGACATGATAACAAGGATTCATTTTAGAGTAAACTGTAAACCTACTAGTATAAACTGGAACATGCTGCTTGTTGATTTAAGGCATTGCAAGTGAGAGGCAGGGTTGCCTTGTCTCCTGCATTTGCCTTCTGAAGTAACTTAAATCCTTCAGCACATGGTACCTTTAAATTTCAGCTCCTTTTTGCCAGGAGAAACCCACTGCTGAAGTAACAATGGGTAGAGCAGCCTCTTCTGTTACAGATAAATCAACCAGCAAAGAGCTTACCTGCCACTTGGCTATACTTAGTCTATAAATGACTTAACACTAGAATGCAGTAAAAGACCACACAAAGGGATAGTATAAAATAAATTATAAAATCTGCAGAGAACAAGTTACCTTTAATTAAAAATTACCTTTATGTAAAAAGGTGAACAAAACTATACTAATAAAAAAGATGCATCAATGTGCATGCTTAGAAGAAAGATACTATCCATGTCCATTCTTTCAACACCGTGATATCTCATTGCGTTCACTATTTGACACCATCATAAAGACGGAAGTTTCAATAACATAGTTAGGAGTCAGCTGAAAAGGAGACACAATAAAAAGTGCTTAAGCAATACACTTCTCTAATGTTGATTCCTTGCTACTTTATTTATCACACAAGTTTAGTGGAGCTACACATTCTTCTCTGGTTTAAGTTGCCCTCTGTGCACCAGGCCAACTGAAGATACCCATACCGCTTTAGAGACACATAAAATTCTGAGTGCGCCAAATGTAAAACTGATGTCTTAAGTGTAGTGGTGAATGCAATTTCATTTCAAAATCAGGTCTATTTGACTCCTCAGCTACAAAAAAATCTCTAAAAACCTGAAAGCCCAGCTAAAACCACTTGCAAGAAGCAAAAGACAAGGTCTATCTATAGACTAGGCAAAGCATAACTAGAAGGATGTATCAAAATCAGTGTTTCCCATTAGTAATGTTACCTCAAAAATAAGCTCAGAAAAGTAGACTGATGCAATGTGAACTGCCCAGCAGTATAATTATGGTAACTAGCTCACACCGGGGAACAACTGTTGCTTTTCCACACTGAGTAATGAATATGAGTAATAGATTTGACTTTTTCCCCCAAGTATTCCAGTAAACATGTTAAATAAATCAGGTTGTAGGCTTTCATGAATACACAACGACAGCTACTCAGTCCTTAGCAAGCCCACAACAATACAATAACAACAATAATGGCAAAAAAAAAAAAAAATTCAGTATTGGGGTGAAAATTCAAAGGAGAATTAGTCATACATGCCTTCAGATAAGTTAGCTCTCATCTTCTGAGAGCAGCAGATCACATCATCTTTCATATTCTTGTACCCCAGAGTCAATAAAGATTAATAAAAAGCCCTATAGACATTGATGGCTGAACAATAAACTATGTAATCATGACCAAACTATTATGCTACCAACTGCTTTCCAGAAGGATGCTGGTTTATGCTTGCCAAGAGGGATCCTCCCAGGAGCATGTGTACTTGGTGATGCCAGTTCCCAAAACATCCTTTTGAAGTTTACAGCTGGGAGATACAGCCCAATTCCTGACATCCCCAAGTTCTTTCATATTTTTTCTATGAGTTGACTGCATATAATGTTCTGTAGAGACAAGTTATTTCCAGAGGAACAGTAATGACATATATTTCACACTTACTTGATGATAGACTCACATTTCATACCAGATGCAATTAAGGATGAAAAATGATGAGCTAATTCTAGTAAGACATTAAGTTCTCAAACAACAAAAAAGTCAAAACCAAAGTTACAAGGAGATGAGAATAAACCAAGAAAGCATCCTCTCGATTGGTTGCTATTATCACAGAAGTAACAGGTAGGCACCATCTCCAATATGGGAGCTTTTCTGAATTGTTTTCCTATTGCATTCCTTTCTCAACACACTCCTGGCTTAAAGAGTCTTCTTGATAGTCAAGGGATTGTCAAGCCTCTAAACACTTCATAAATTATCTGCAGGAGGCATTCAATGAACAACCGCTCTCTTAAGGCAGCTGTCTCTAGAATGCAACTAGTTTCACAGAGACTCCATGTGGCATCTTATTTAAAAATATATGACAGAGTTGGCATTTCGTCTGTTTTAGAGTTCATGCTGTCATAAAAATAGGGACCCCCCCCCCTCTTCTCATAGCATACGATCCTTATGGAGAGGTGTCAGCATCTTCATAACTAAAGTTACAACCAGATTTCCTGGTAAAGAAGCTTCAAAATTCCTTGCATCTTTCCTCAGTGACAACCAAATACCTAAGGGTAATAATACTGCCCAGGCAAAGACCTTCAACAAACCAGCACGGGAATTCAGTCTCTGAGGACGTAACAAACACTTACTGAACAAGAAAACAGGAGAATTGTATATAGTCCCTGTTAAACAATAGGAGAGAAGAAACTTGAAATATGCCTTAGACAGGACATGTCTAAAGAAAAATAACACCCTACCAAGCTAACAGGCACCAGTGCTTTTTAGTGTTGTCAAATACGAAGAAGCTTCTCTTCCAGACTGGGGTCTAGAGTCCAACTAGAAACCATCACACTGGCATTTCCTCCTGCACCTGGGATGGAGCCCAGGGGATACCTAGTCCAGCTGCCAGGGCAGATTTAGCAGCGTCATCTGCTATGACCCTGGGCAGAGACAGCCCATGAGAAAGAAGGCAAAATGCTAAACAACAGCACCAGAGCTCTCAAATTGAACATTTTAAGCACTTGCTCAAGGAAATACCATAAGCAGTTAGCAGCAATATTTTGGGTTGTCTGATTATGCTGGAGAGAGAATTTTGAAAGCACCAAAATCTATGAAGGTCAATCAGAAACTGCTTTCTGAGGTAGCTTTGTTCTTCTTTTCTTACACAAGTGTTGGCAAGAGTCTGTACCTCTGATAGCTCAGTCTCTCCTGCTAAAGTGTAAGCAGATCACCAACTCTTAGGAAGCTCCCAGAGCTTAATGGTATTTTCATGGAACTCCGCCAGTTGGAGACCCCCAGTGTCAAGGTTTTGACCCTCTTTGTTTGGGGAATAGTGAGAGTATACTCAAAGCAAGCACAAAAAAGGTAGATTTTTCACAGCTGTCACAGAATCACAGAATCACAGAATCACTAGGTTGGAAAGGACCTTTAAGATCATCAAGTCCAACCATTAATCCAGCACCACCATGTCCCCTAAACCACGTCCTGAAGCGCCACATCCACACGTTTTTTGAACACTTCCAGAGATGGTGACTCCACCACCTCCCTGGGCAGCCTGTTCCAATGCTTGACCACCCTCTCGGTGAAGAAATTTTTCCTAATATCCAATCTAAACCTCCCCTGGCGCAACTTGAGGCCATTTCCTCTTGTCCTATCACTAGTTACTTGGGAGAAGAGACCAACACCCTTGTCGCCACAACCCCCTTTCAGGTAGTTGTAGAGAGCGATAAGGTCTCCTCTCAGCCTCCTCTTCTCCAGACTAAACAACCCCAGTTCCCTCAGCCGCTCCTCATAAGACTTGTGCTCCAGACCCCTCACCAGCTTCGTTGCCCTTCTCTGGACACGCTCCAGCACCTCAACATCCTTCTTGTAGTGAGGGGCCCAAAACTGAACACAGGATTCAAGGTGCGGCCTCACCAGTGCCGAGTACAGGGGCACTGTGACTGTAACTGTCCAGGTTACTCATGAAGAAAACCACATAAATTCAATCCAAATAAAGCCCTGCTGGCAGAGGAAGGTCTTAAATTTAATCATTTCTAACTGCTGTCAGCATCAATACTGCTTCTTCCAGCCCCATCCCAAAAAATGTTTATGCCTGGCTTCTCTTATTGACTAGATTTCTGATTGCCTCTCAGCTGTGGACAGCCCTGATATGTAATCGGTACCACAGTGCCTATATATGTAATCTGTGAATATACTATAAACTGGGAGCTCCATTTGCTGAAAAAATATTTTTGTGAGCTGATGTTTTTAAATGGTCTGTCACGTTTAGTTTGTCAGCCCGACAAACATCAATTTAAAGCTCACTGCTTCATTCTTCTTCATCAATGGAAAGAGTTGCTGCATCTTGATGGGGTGATATATCCCAAGACAGGTTATATATCCAAACAGCAAGCATGACTTGAATCTCATTCCAGGTGAGCACTTTGTGATTTCTTGGGTTATGAAGGATTGCATGACTACAGGCTGAATACATGAATAGCTCAGCGAAGAACAAGATTTTAATTCTCAACTGAAATAAAAAGTCCCATTTCCTCATGCTGTCTTTAACTGATGACGTACTTATAACTTTTCCACATTTACCAATTTACTAGACAGTCCTGTTGCATTTCCAGTAAAATGCAGAAATATCTGCAATATATAACAAACTATTCTAACAGCTGCTCTGAAATGACAGGGAGAGAAAGGAATGCTGTGGCACTGATGCTTGAATGCAATGCAAATTTGAGGTCGCAATATCATGTGTTTGAGACCTGTCATGAAGCTGAAATAAAGTGAAGCTGTCACAGCGATAGTGACAGTACAGTTCAGTACGCTGATGAAGTGAATAAAATGGAGAACAACTGCAGAGCCAAGGGAAAAAACCTGTTTTTTTCCTACATAAATAGGAAAGATTTGGTTCTGTTGTCCTATGAGCACACCCTCTCTGAGACGTCAGTCCAAAGCAATGACTAACCTGTGACATGTTTATAGAGTGGCAGAACACATTGACTTTTCAACTGAAATGTATCCTTGGATATTTCTATTGCTTCAGTGGAGCTGACTGTGTTTTCACAAGAGGGCAATGTACATTTTCTAGTCACAGCAAACTAGTTTGTGCTTTTCCTTTGACAGATATCAACACTCCCATTGCCTCAGGAGAGGTACCAATCTATTTAGATTTAGCTAGCTATACCAATTTGTAAGATGAGTGGTTAATAACAGGTTTTCCATTTTAAAAAGAGCTGCTTTCACACCTACAGAAATCTGAGTGATCCTAAAGTGCCAGCATCAATCTAATCCCACAACCTACCTACACAGGTGGACACCAGAGTACCAGCAAGGCAAGGCAAGAAAACAAACGAGCTTGCGAGATCATACGTAAATAAGCCACCTACAAACTCTACCACCTTTACATCTGATCCATCACCTTTTTGGGTCCATCTGCTTGGGACTTTTGGGTGGAGAGCAGTGTGGAGTATTTTCTTTAAGCAGACTTCCGGAAAACTCAAATTCCCAGGTTAAAGGGCCACCCTGCATTTGCAGACTGAGTCCGCAGTGAAGCACAACAAGTCTGATGTCCCAGGAACACCAGAGTAGCCGCCCATGCACTGCAAAGTCAATCTGCACATGTACAACATGCCCAGGGCTGACACCAGAAGGCGAAAAGCTCATTGTTTCAGAGCAAATTAGTTATACAATGTATAGACATTAGTTATACAACAGACAGACGTTAGGAGGTGTTGACCTGTTATTCACACTGCATGGTGTAGGAGCACATAACTCCTCCCAGGATGACTACCAAGAAGTCCAGACACAACTATGAGAAACAGCACTTTCTGAATTTTGGATATTGGCAAGAATTAGCACAGCTGGATCATCTACAGCTCTCCAGCCATGAGAGCAAACAGTGCACTACTGAGATGGCAGGCAAATTTCTGGCTGCTCCGAAAAGCCCAGGAATTACAGTTTCCATGTAAAGCAGGTGAGATCTTGGTTTCTAAATACCTTGGATCATGAATCTGATCTTCTTCCAAATTCTCCATGGAAAGGTTGGGTTTTGGTTTTAGGCATTAGATACAAATGCCAAGGCCAACCAATGAGCTTAAGATGAGGCTTTTATGTCTGCGTTATGTTTCTGAACAAGTCCCAACCATTTACTTAGAGTTAGTCATTCACATTTGAATACTGCATCATTCATTGCTTTACATTGCACTTTTAAAGCCAGGTTTTCAGCTTTACTTAAAGATTGTCTGAAGCTGAGGGAAGAGTATGAAGCATGAAGGACCTAGAATGAGCTTCCACAGTGGGAGGCCCGTTTCATACTGCCCCTGTGTCTAACGCCACTTAACATTTCTGGGCTGCTAAAATCTAGGTAGCATCCAAATAAGCTTCAGGGAACTGGCGAGCTCTGGGGCCCTGATAATAGTGACCATTTTCACTGGAAACATTTATGACATTGGAAGGAAGATTCCCCCAAGTTCCTTAGCTTGCACTGAGATCCTGTAGGTTTGTCCTCCCTCTGCCTGGGTAGCAGATACAAAGAGGCTAAGGCACTGCTCTACCTCCAGAACCCCCTTCCACCAGCATCTCTTTTCAGTTTAACTTGCAAAGATAAGAGCAATTTAATCTTTCCTGCCTTCAGCGTGAAGGTTTTGTTCTAAATGTATTTTGACAGCAGAAATAAAGACAAAGTTTTAATAGAACTAACTGAACCACAAACTGAATTATGTATTCCCATTTCAGGAGACAATCTCACTGCTAATAACATCACTCTCCTTCCAAAAGCATGCATGACAGAATTCAAAGCATTTCTCTGTTCCTTCATGGTATTTTGTATCTAGCAGTAGCTATGCAGCACACAGAGCTCCCTCTTACACGTGTATGTGTCATGTGTCTCACTTGCTTTGTCCAGGAGTCAGGGTGGGACCATCTGAATTGCTGAACCAGTCTGTCTGGAAAATTTGTATGCTAGCGGATTAAAACGCAGACTGAACCCTGGCAATGTCCCTGCTTTGGATCTCTGCCTAGAACCTTTATTTCTTCATATTCAGTGTTCTCTGGAAACATGCCGCAGCTGCAGGCTTTCTGTAGGACCCCCACACCAACAGTCTTCCCCCGGAATGGAAGCACATGGCAAGGCAGGGTCTAAACTGTATTGACAGCCTGAAGCATCTTAGTTTTCCAACACCGGGTCTTTACTTCGTTCCCATGTCACAGAAACGACTGCAGTCACCAAGCAGTTTACTAAAGCATGGTCAAATCCGGAATAGATGCCTTGCTCACAGATTTGTTCTAATTCGCCAAACACCCACTGAAGTCGCCAAAAGTGCCAATAAAACGAAGGCACATTTTATTTTGTGACCGCAAGGAAGGGGATTGAAAGAATTTACATCAGCTGCTAAACATATGCTCTGATGACCACCACTGGATTATTAGTAGTGACCTAGATGTAAAAAGCTTTGATCTTCTTACTCCTGGGTTATTATCCACTTTCTAGATCTCTTAAGGTCAATGAGAGTGAACTCAGGATGGTGAATTAGGATGGGTGAGAATTGTGTGCAATATGAGAGAGAGGACCATGGAATATCGATCCCCAGACATTTCACTGAATAAAGCAGGCAGACATCAGCAATCATGATTAATAAGAGCAAGCCAGAAAACAGCATTAAATTTCAAAGAAATCTAGGGGTGAATAGCTTGAGGTAATGAGATACAAAGTCTTCCACATGTAGGTCACCAGTTTTAATCCAGATCTTGTCATAGCAAACTCCAGTCATTAATATCTGACAACTGTCTGGCAGCAACGTAGAATGAGATGGTGGTCCTGGTTTCATGCTAGTGGTATCTGCGAAATAAAGCATATCAACAGAACTGCAATGCTGTTAAAAATCTAGGCAGGAAGGTCAAGGACTGACTGGGCATCGAGAGAGGACCTCTGCTCCCTTACCGAAAAGCTTCATTTTCTATTAGTGTCAACTTGAGATATCTCAAGGGTAATACATCTTCATGAAGGAACAGAGGATAAAGAAAGCAACAAACAGTTCAAAGAGAGCTGTGGAAACTGCTGCCTTAAACCCAGAGCAAGGGCCAGCTCCCCAGCTGGTGCTTCCACTGAAGTGCTAGCGCTACACCAGTCCACATTGGCCCACGGCTTCTCCCTGACACTTTCAACAGAGCCGCACAGAAGCCAGGACCAGCAGATGAGGAGGCAGACACATGGAGCCATGGAGCCAGGGAACGAAAGCAGAGAGATGACCAAGGCCACAAAAAAGAGACTGAGAGGGAAGAAGGAGTTCTGCACAAGCCAGGGGGTTGACAACCCAGAAGATTACTTTAGCATAGGTCTTTCACCACATGAAGAGTTTATTACGTTGTTGTTCCCACTGCTGTCTCTGAGGTGGGTCATAGAGGACACCATGGACTGCAGGAACAGCTCATGTGGCCATGTCTGGCTAACCCATGCCGCCCCTCAGCCCAGGGTCCCTCTTAAGAGTCACAGCAACACACCAACCGAGAAGTAAGGTGTGGGGAGAAGATGAAGTTGTGATTTGCATAATTGGAATAAAAATGATGAATAAGAAACAGAAGTCCTTACTGCTGCCTTTTCAAAGCATTTTCTTTAGAATAAAAGAAAGGCCTCAATTTCCAAATGCAATGTGAAATGTCTAACATTAACATCGGGGAGAGAAGAGATTATCCTACAGCTTGCAAGACAGATCCTCCCAGTTGCAGATCAGAACAGGGAGTTCTAATTTCTAAGTTTAACTGAAAAATAAAAGGATTTTTCTTTTTTTTTTTAAATAAAGGTTAAGTTTAAAAATTTAACTTTGACTTGGAAGAGCAAATGGTGACTTCCCTCCACCCCCCAATAACTGTGCCTTTATTATTTTTGGATAGATTTATCTCACTTTATCTGTCTCAAACGAGGTATTCCATCTAAGCTAGTTATTAAGGTTTCCTCAGCAGTGACTAGAGAGAAGCAATCACCTCCAACAGCAGACTTGTCTTTCATAAAATAGGAGGATGCTTGGAGTAAGTAACATGAATTCTCCTCTTAGAAGGTGGTTAGTGGAGATGTCCAATGTATAACTAGCTTAGACTCCAACACAACAAACTTTAAGTGAGTTGAACATAATCTTTTGTAACCAGAGTGACTCTTCAAGCATTTCATGGACATCCTGTATGGATATCAAGGCTGTAATCAAGGCTGAGGTACTTCATGCCTTCTTTGCCTCAGTCTTTAATAGCAAGTCCAGGTATCTGCAGGGTATTCATTTCCCTGAGCTGGAAGATGGGGATGGAGAGCACAATAACCCGCTCATAATCCAGGAGGAAGCAGTTAAGGACATGTTAAACCACCTGGACACCCACAAGTCTATGGGGCCTGATGGGATCCACCCAAGAGTACTGAGAGAGCTGGTGGAGGGGCTTGCCAAGCCACTCTCCATCATTTATCAGCAGTCCTGGTTAACAGGGGAGGTCCCAGACAACGGCAGGCTTGCCGATGTGACGCCCATCTACAAGAAAGGCCGGAAGGAGGATCCTGGGAACTACAGGCCTGTCAGCCTGACCTCTGTACCGGGGAAGATCATGGAGCGGTTCATCTTGAAGGTGCTAACAGGGCATATGAAGGACAACCAATGGATCAGGCCCAGCCAGCATGGGTTCACGAAAGGCAGGTCCTGCTTGACCAACCTGATCTCCTTCTATGACCAGGTGACCCGCCTGGTAGATGAGGGAAAGGCTGTGGACGTTGTCTATCTGGACTTTAGTTAAGCCTTTGACATCGTCTCCCACAGCATTCTCCTGGAGAAACTGGCGGCTCGTGGCTTAGACAGGTTTACTCTTCACTGGGTAAAGAACTGGCTGGATGGCCGAGCCCAGAGAGTTGTGGTGAATGGTGTTAAATCCGGCTGGTGGCCGGTCACAAGCGGTGTTCCCCAGGGCTCGGTTCTGGGGCCGGTCTTGTTCAATATCTTTATTGATGATCTGGATGGGGGGATTGAGTGCTCCCTCAGTAAGTTTGCAGATGACACCAAGTTGGGTGGGAGTGTTGATCTGCTGGAGGGTAGGAAGGCTCTGCAAGAGGGATCTGGACAGGCTGGATCAATGGGCAGAGGTCAACTGTATAAGGTTCAATAAGGCCAAGTGCTGGGTCCTGCACTTTGGTCACAACAACCCCATGCAACGCTACAGGCTTGGGGAGGAGTGGCTGGAGACCTGCCCGGTGGAAAGGGACCTGGGGGTGCTGGTTGACAGCCGGCTGAACATGAGCCAGCAGTGTGCTCAGGTGGCCAAGAAGGCCAACAGCACCCTGGCCTGTATCAGAACTAGTATGGCCAGCAGGAGTAGGGAAGTGATCGTGCCCCTGTACTCGGCACTGGTGAGGCCGCACCTCGAATCCTGTGTTCAGTTTTGGGCCCCTCTCACTACAAGAAGGATGTTGAAGTGCTGGAGCATGTCCAGAGTAGGGCAACAAAGCTGGTGAGGGGTCTGGAGCACAAGTCTTCTGAGGAGCGGCTGAGGGAACTGGGGTTGTTTAGTCTGGAGAAGAGGAGGCTGAGGGGAGACCTTATCGCTCTCTACAACTACCTGAAAGGGGGTTGTGGTGAGGTGAGTGTTGGTCTCTTCTCCCAAGTAACTAGTGATAGGATGAGAGGAAATGGCCTCAGGTTATGCCAGGGGAGGTTTAGATTGGATGTTAGGAAAAATTTCTTCACCGAGAGGGTGGTCAAGCATTGGAACAGGCTGCCCAGGGAGGTGGTGGAGTCGCCATGTCTGGAAGTGTTCAAAAAAACATGTGGATGTGGCGCTTCAGGACATGTGTTTTAGAACTGTGCAAGTTCTATACTGATCATTCAAATAGCCTGTCCAGCTGTTAAAAAGGGACAGACTTATCACAATAATTTTTTTTTTTCTTTGAATACTTCCCCTAAATAAACAAATAAATGATAGAGAAATGTACTGAGGTAGAACAAGCCTGGGTGAGAGTTTTCCCAATATCCAGGATAATTCTGCTTAGTACCTTCCAGTCAGCTATCCATCAAGCTGTAAGGTAACCACTAGGTGGTGGTGGTGGTGTATTGGTGGTGGTGTATACCACACACGGAGTACCTGACACGTTTTGCTGGCCTTTCTCAGAAACTGCAAGGAAGGAGAAACATTTGGGCCCACTGTACAGATCTCCACTGTGGTGTAAGTCAAACAATACCCTTGATCCTTCCCAAGCAAGAGCCAAGTGCTTTTACTTGCTACAGGCTGTTGTGTCACAGAAGTTGCATAACAGAAAGTCTTAATACTTTGGAGAAATATCATGCCCAGTGTGATACAATTGAGTGCTGCAGGACACCGACGAAAACAAAAATAAGAAATTCAGGAGTTTCTCTAGACTTCATTTAAAATCATCACATTCTGCCCCATCATGCTGCAGATGCCTTTGTTGAATTCAGCTCCATAACTGGCAGAGGAAACCTTTGCCTTCTCTCTTATGGAATTTACATGTTCTGCTGCTCTTCCTTCAAGCAATGTAATTAAAGGAACCTGCTTAACATAATTAATTTGCAAACAGGTTGGATGAAATGGGATTGTATCCCAAAGGCTTTTTCAGCATTAAGTGAAACTACTTTTTCAAGCGTACTATAATCTGGAGTCTCCTGTATATCAATGTCTTGCATTTTGCATTTTAAAAGCCCTTCATTTTGAAAAGTGCTACAATTGGCAGCCCAGTTCTCAGCTGTACTGTTAATGTAGACCTAGATTATACAGCTCATTGAGCAAACCATGTCCTCCAGAGTATCCAGCCTCCGAGTAGCAGGAGGCTGTGCAGTCAAGAGCTCTTCCATGTTGAAGTTTTTTGCTGACATTGACCTAACTTCCTCAAAATCCTCACCCCAACCTGATCTGAAATAACAACATGGCGTTCTAGGTATTAAAAGGAATACTGCAGTCAGTCTTGCACAGCCAACCAGGGGAATGCTGAGGGAACAGGGAGGGAGGAACGTCTTCCCAGAGGGAGCAGCTGGGACCTCCGCTCCTGCTCGACCGCTTGGACCAGCTGCGGCAGTCCCCCCGAGAGCAGTTCCCCCCACTGCCCCAAGACCTGGCGTTTTTCCTCCCTCGTGTTTGGGCTGTCTGTGAGGACAAGGGCCGTTAGTGCGTCCCCCTCCCTGGCACCCGCTCCACTCGAGCGGTTGGGAGATCGCCCCACAACGCACCAGCACAAAGCAGACCCATAGGACCCTCCTGCTCCCTCCCCTGCCTGTGAGCATAAATCAATCATTTACAGCATTAACGGCTTAGCTCGAGAGACTTTTAATTTCAATACAATCACCACTAGCTGATAACAGCAGGCAAATGGAAAGCCCTACCCCGAAACCTCATTTAAAGCTGATCATCCCAGATTAGAAAGAAAGAGGATTATTTTAATGATCTAACCTGAGAAACGATCATTTGTGTAGTTTTATAAAGAGAGGAGTACATTTATGACATGACACTGATGGACAAGTGATGCAGAAAACATAGGTCAGTCTCCTTCGGCATATCTTTCAACCACTTGAATTTACATGGGAACCAACAGACTCGATGTCTGGCAGTGGAAGGGTTAGGGATTATTCTGTACTAAAAGACTGATGTGTTGTACTGAAACACCTATTAAACTCAGTTATAATGCAAACAAAAGTCACGTAGCAAGGTCATGGTTTCTAATGATTATATGATATTGCCTGCCAATATTATTTCTATTTAAGCCATAGTTATATTGCTTTTGTAAGTGGTCCTTTTCTAATACAAGCTGTACAGTTCATCAGGTAGTGAACTGGGTGATGCTGCTGAAGATATGACTGATGGGGAACGCTTGGGGGTGAAGTCACTAGATTTTATCTGTTGATTCATGACTGGAAGAAATGAACTTACATGATGTTGTCTGAGCCACTGAACTGTTTGTTCCTCAAAAATCAGACAGGAACCCCAGATAAACGTCTATCTAACAACGCTTCCAAAATGTGGGGGAATTTGAGCAAATTCAGTTATTAAAAGGACTATTACCTTTATTTTTTAAGTCCTCTTACACACACACAACCACTGTATCACATCACTGGAGCGTTAAGGGATACATCACAACTAAAAAGCCATGAAAATAGTCTGCAGCGCACACCTGAAGCCTTGATTAACAAGCTTATAATAGACAGCGAGGTTTATCAAGATCTGTATGTAAGGCTATTAATTACAATCTACTAGATTTTAAGAAATAAATTTAAAATCAGAATGATAAGACAAAAATAATTTATTACATTTTTATCTTGTTTTAAATTATTAAGAGAATGGGAGGGAAACAAGAGCTTGATTGCTTCCGTAGGCTTCATAATCTTAATGAGTTAATATCAAATACTTTACTAAAAACTTTAATAACTGAGTTTCATTATTAAGCACAATATTGAATGAGCAGCAGACTCAGATAAACTCATCATTGCATCTCACAATTGAATGCCTATGTGAATTTTCTGATATCTAAGAAGGTTTCAGTACATGTTGGTCTCTGTCCTCTGTGAGGGTATTAATAGGCATGCCTGGCCTCATGTGGATATTTGTTATATAAAGTGTAGGAAATTTTTCTTTTTTTTTGCATTGAGACTTTTATTCCTCTGTCTGAATTGCATGAATCATAGAATCACAGAGTCATAGAATAGTTCAGGTTGGAAGGGACCTTTTAAGTCCATCTAGTCCAACCCCCCTGCCATGAGCAGGGACATCTTCAACTAGATCAGGTTGCTCAGAGCCCCGTCCAGCCTGACCTTGAATGTCTCCAGGGGTAGGGTGAATGTTTCCAGGGATGGGGACATGGATTCAAAACTCATTAGGGGAAGTCAGAAAGACCGATGCAAACATGTACACAGCTCAATCACATCGTCTTTATTTCCTTAAGAAAGGAGACAGCAAATATTGTCCAGACAAATATAAAATGACAGACTAACTTTAGGACCAACCAGTGACCTCAGCCAGAAGCTCGGACAGGGGACAGACCAGTGCTGTTCCCCTTTGTTCAGCGTAATGTAGAAGAGGTTGAGGGAGACTGACAAAGACACATTAACACCATGTGTCAGGCACCTTAATGGGGCTTTGGAAAACTAAGTTTAAGACCTCTTAAGTAGGGGTAAGACTACACCTCAACACCTGCTATACTTCAGGCACTTTGCTGGAGGCTGTAAAGGAGGCAGGAACACTGCTTTTGTGGAAAGGCTTGGATTTGCTTTGGTGCCTTGCTCCAGGAAGGGCTCTCCACTCTGGGAATCAAGAACTGAGGGACACAGATGTCTTCAGCCCAGGTCACAGGATGCAATGTTTCCTGGGGAGCAGGGCTTAACCTAAAACACCCTCCCAGACATTTCTCGTTGGAGAAGCAGCTCTCCACTTAAAACACTGGCTCAAGTGTCTCAGCTCGCCCTACCCATTGAGCAGGCACCTAGACACATACCTTGACTGAATTAAAATAGAAAAAATAATTCCTGTTAAATCTGTCTGGTTAGGTCAATTGTACAATTTTTGTTTCTTTAACATTTATATTATACTGGTACATCCAGGATGACTTGTGCACATGTCATTTGCATAAATTCTCTCCAAAGATACTTTCCTTCTATGCAGACTGTTCATGTTAGTTTTTCCAAATCAGACCACTCACAAGCTCTTGCTTGGGAAGTGCTTCATCTCCTTTTTGCAGATTGTTAGCACCTGGATTTCATTTCTGAAGCCAGAGTATAACAGAGGGATGCTTAAGACATAGCACTCAAACATGCATCCCAGGTCCCTCCTTCTTGTACACGGCAGATAAAGTATGGTTTTCTCACAAGTTAGCACAGAGAAAAAAGAGATCAAAGCCACTGTAATAAATGTGACCCTGACTGGTAAAAAATAAGGCTTGTTGTGCAGAACAGCCACTGCTCACACAGTTTATTGATTACACATGTCACATGTTTAGCCCTCCACCCGCAACAGAGGCAAAATAACACCCATGTGATCTTGGTAGCGCAACACAGTGGAGGGATAGCTCACTGACATCAGTAAGCCTTCTTGCTGGAAAAGTGCTTTTATATACAAAAGGAAGATGTCTTTTAAAGATTAAGCCAATGAGAAGAAGACATGTCCTTAATGAGCTCAAATATTGCTTCACAAGACCAGCCAATGATTTATTTCTCTTTAATTTAGTGATGGGTGTTTCTCCATAGGAATTAAAGATTGTTTTGACAGCTGACTGAAACCATCACAGCTTTTGGACTCTCTTTTTCTTCTATCCGTCCATTACTAGAACTGTCCATATGACTATGACTTCTCCCTCTATTAGTAGACTGTTTCTGTTTTACCAGTAGATTATTTTAGCAGCAGAATGCTCCTATTTTGTCTGTAAGTGAAACAGCATTGCCAGCTTCACAGCACTGTTTCTTAGTCCTTCAACACAGAATAGCAATTTGCAAGGACACTTCGAGGTGACGGTTTGAAGAGGACAGGAATAAAGACTACCTGCTTTTTCTGGATCTGCCCTACAGTCCCAGCTTCAGAAGCCCCTGGTTCAGGAGTGATAACATAATCCCTGTCCCCCAGGGAGTCCCAGCTGGGGCCACTGCGAGCACAGCTGCCAGCACAACCACTGGCAAACACAACTCCCCGCTGTCGGAGCAGATGCAATAGAAGCTCTGCTCTCATCCAAAATCAGTGGGATTAAGGGGCTCATTCTCTTGGCTAGTTAATCTAAGGATGGAGTTCCTCCATTCTCCCCTTAAACAGGGCTACTGAAAAAAAAGATAAGTTGTTGCCTTGACTGATGGCACCCAGATGTGCTTTTTACAGAATCGCAGAATCATTTAGATTGGAAAAGACCCTTAAGATCACCAAGTCCAACCATAAACCCAATTCTGCCAAGTCCACCACTAAACCATGTCCCTAAGCACCACATCTACACATCTTTTTTGGCTGTTTTGTTTTTGTTCTATTTACAAATCTTTTATTTGTGACCCATGACGCTATTTAGTCTTAGTCTTATCTTGCATTTCAACTTCTCCCTGGGTACATTAGCTCAGATTCTTTCAGTTAAGTTAAAACACATGAGCACAGGTGAGAGCTTTAATGGAAGTGCTATCATGAGAAGTAATCAAATTATTTAGAGGTTTATTTTTCTTCCCATGGCTTTTCTCCACTGGTGCCAAAGACACAATCTCTTTATTCCAAGCACTTCAGGTTGACGCCTTCAGGCACTGCTTTTCAAGAAGCAATAAGATCCCTCTTTATGAATCATAATACACATGAGAAAAGAAGAAGGTAGCCATACTCTGTGAGATATGAGGTATCTCTGAGAATAGCAGTAAGATTTTCAAATGAGATAACCATTTCTTCTCCTTACAGCTATAAATATATCCCCATAAGAAAAGACAAGTTATGTCTGAGAATACATTGCCCTTTAAAACAGCATTAACATATTATATTCAAAAAAAAGTAATATAGCATCATCAGACACAGGAATCCAGAAAATCCAGATAAAGACCCAGCATGGATATTAAAGGGAGCAGTTGCAAAGGCTGGGGTTATCCAAGGGGTACTTGTTTCCCAAAGGTCCTCTGTAGTCAACAGAGCGTGACAGGTTCCACATGGGGTCAGATCAGAGAGCTACATGAGATCCTTGTTCTGGGTGATTCTGAGGAGGAGCCTGTCTCTTTCCTGTAACTTGACAAAATCTAGGAGACACTCATTTCTCATTTGGTGAAGGGCTTTGTCAAATTCTTTGGAAAGTCAAGTAAATGGTATCACATGCCCACCTACACCTTTAGAGACCTCTAAAAGGTTAGGAAGGAATACATGGTGCTGACTCTTCCCCAGCAGACTGTAAATACATAAATCCCAATGGATAAACGGCAAATTTCATACTACTGATGCTGACAGGTGAAATATAGCTAAAATAGATATAGTTACCTGAGTGCTGAAGAAAAGAGTGTGTTCAGTTAGACTGAATCATTGATTTAATCTAATTTCTTGTATCACACTTCTTTCATGTTACCTGCCAATTTTTTTTCTGAAAAATACAGTGCAGTTCTGTTACAGAAAGATAAACTAGTCCTAAATTTTTAAAATTACGTTACAAATTCAGTTGTTCTATTCTTGTTGTCCACAATTGTGTTAGTATCATTTTTTCAGCATAGTATTTTGTTTCATTGTTTTTCACAGCCTAAATATTTGCCCCAAATGTCACATCAGTTTTGTTGCCTCATTTCAACAGTTTTGTTAGTAGAACAGTGTGTACCAAAGTACAAGCAATACATGTGAAAATGCTTTGTTTCTTACAACTCTCATGTTAAGGGTTTACATGTATACACATAATTTCCAAGCAAATCAAGGGAACTAAAGAAAGTATTAGGAATTCACTGCATAAACTGCCTGTCTAAAATGACATTTTATGATGTTATATTCTTATCAGACTGTGTCTTGAAGTGCAAGAAAGACTAACTATTTTGTAGGAAACTTCTCTTAAATTCTTAATTAAAAGTCAGTTAAATGCTTTACTTGGCTTCTAAAGTACTCCCTTCTAAAGGAGGGAATGCCTTAAGGAATTATAAAATGCCCTCAAAAGCAGGGAAAAATATGAACAAACTTCAGAGGAGAATAAAGAACGTCTGCTTCTGTTGTACATAACAAAGATCTGACATTTCCTCTGTCCAAACAGTCTGAACTTGCTCATTGACAACGTTCTCTACCCTACAAAAATTTATCTTCCCACTGTTAACACCATACCAACACTGCTGCAAAATTCATTTCTCCTGTCACTTCAACCTGCAGCCTTCATGGTACCTCTTTCTTCGCTGTACCAAGGCACAAATGTAGACCAGCTCTTCACTTCAAAAAGTTATGTTGCCTGGAACTATCCAAGTTTCGGAGCAAGCAGCGCTATGGGTTCTTCCAGCGCACGCCCACTGCAGGGTATTTCCTCCCCTTCAAAATGTCTTTTTGAAATCTGTCTGTGGCTACCCAAGGCTTGACAACAGTCAGCTGGCATTTGGGTTGTAACTTCTGGGGCTCTTGGTATTGTTTCATTATTCACTTTTATTCGCTTGGCCCATTTCCCCCTATCTACCACCTCCTCCTTAAATGCAGACTATAAAGTCTGCAGGGTAAAGGCCATCTTTTTGCCTTGTGTTGGCACACCACCAGTCATCATGCACCCTTAGACTTATGTGCTAATGCTATTCACTGCAACAGCATTTCTAACATCCAAACCATTTCTTAGAAACAGTCCCACCCTGTCAAGCCAAAGGCACTGAGACCAAAAACACCAACAGAAAAGAAAGTCAATCAAATCTTTGAAAAGCACATGAGACTGACTCATTTCTTATCCATATAAATACGTCTGTTTTGAAAAGAAGCAGCAAAACCACTATACAAAATACTATGAATCAAACTTGGTCTATTTAGGAATACTACATGCATTCAACTAAATTTTCTGCTTCATGTTCTCCCTACTCCTTTGCTCCCCATTATCTAACATTGCATGTAGACCTAACACTTCATGGTAAGATTTGGCAAAATAAAAACAATCTGACAACAGTTTATTTTCAAGAACAAATCACCTAAATATAACAAATTGACTGGCTCTAAAATTTCTCTAACACATTATATCACTTTCATTTACATGTTTCCAGAATGGAATTGTATTCCACTTACACCTTCACATTTCTACATATTTCCAAAAACACATTCTTCACTTGTTTGTTTTAAGTATACTACACATTTTTATTTCTTTTTACAGACCTAGGATTTAAATCCAGGCTTTGGCAGGTGACTCAGCCCTGTTGCTTAGCAGCAGCTGAGACACATGTAAATGCAATAATGGAAATTCTCGCCGTTAAAAAAGTGGAAAACTGTTGCCTGCTAAAAGCGAATGTTTATAAATTGGCTGGAAGCAGAGTAAGTGGCTATATTAGATTAAAAAAATTATTTCCAAACAAAATATAGCCTTGAATGCAAAGGCAACCAGCCTGACACAACCTAAATAATAGAGAGACTGAGGTTAAAAAAACAAGAGTCAATATTTAATTATGATTGTTTTTATGTATTGATCACTCTAGAATTTTAACCATCATATGATTACCGGTATAACAGACCACAATCCATTTCATTTAATGGGTGAAGTAATGGATTCATGAAAGCCAAGTGCAAAACTTTTGCTGCCTTTATAGAACTGGGATTTCATATTATCTCCATTTTTTCATTAAGACTTGTTTTTAAAAGCACAGATCCATGTGTCCATGTGAACCCAAACCCAACTGCTTAGCACTCCATCTCTGCTTAGAAAAATACCTGGTTTAATCTGTATTTGCCAGGTCCATATGTTCACAGAAATATGTGGATTACAGCTGAAGCTTCTTAATTCTATGGTGCCATCAGCAAGAAGGAGCCTAAAATGGTCTCCAAACTGAAACAAATGGGGCTTGATCGTGACCCAGGTCTATGTTGAGGACTGTCCCTTCATACATGTGCTTAAGTATCATCTTCTGCATTGCTGGTGTGTAACGTCCTGGAGGGTTGTGCCCGTGCTTGTCAATACAGACCTAAGGTCTGATTCTTTACACATGGAGGATACAATTTAGCTTAGGCATCTAAAAGTTAATTGTCTAAGTTTAAAAGACAGCTATGAAACTTGAGAATCCCTTTATAATGAGTGGAGAATGGTATTTCCATGGTATCATTCATTTCTTCCATAAATAAATGTTTAAGATCAGATTCTTTCCTTTGAGAACTCTCCTTCAGTCCATTAGCTGTCAAAGAAACGAAGGTGGTTTCGTATAAGGCAGACAAAATGAATAATCCTCTGGAAATGCCTCTCGTTCTCTCAGTTGGAGAATAATCCTCTCCATTGACTCTAATGGAGCCTAAATGACAAACTAGCCTTCAGATGGCAAAATTAATCCTAATCCTTACATCTGTGCTGAACCTCAATAGCAGCAATGATCTAGTGGAGAACGTCATGGATTTTAACTCACCAGCTCTGAGCACTATCCCCAAAGGTGGTAACATTTTCCTAAAAACTAACTTAAGTCCATTTCCATCTTTAACCCAGACTGATTCTTACAGTCTGCAAAGGAGTTCTTTTGATACCCAGATCTTGTTTGGGACTCCTTTGACCTAGACATTATTTACAACATTATATTTTACTCTACAGTGCCACATTCCCTGAGCTCTAACTCCATTTGTTGCTTATGCATTACAGATTTACACATGGCACAAGGTTGGTTTTTTTTCCCCCACTGAATTCTGTTCAGCAGAAAGGAAGAAATAATGGATTTTCCTATTCTAAACATTTGACAAAAGGTTTTATTTATTCCAACTGAACATCATTTATTTGTGATTTTTTCTCCCTTTGAAATACAATGGTTTGTCAGCTTGTGTCACTCATTCTCTATTCATTTCCATCAGCTGTGTCTCTGGCTCCCATGAGAACACTTCAATTTTGTTGCAAGGCCCAGAAATATGATAATCAACAAATATTTCTAGGTCAAATCCATTGTCACAGTGTCAGCGTGTTCATGAAAAATACTGATGCAATTAAACACTGATTTGCCACTCCAACTACCAGCAAGACAGATATAAAATACAGTTTGGTTTATATAGATCTTTTTAAATTTTCCCCTTTTAAGAACCTTGTGAAAGATAATCAGTTATACTGAAGGACTGAACACGGAAAAATGCTTAATACTTTTATGGTGTTTTGCATTTTACTGCTGTACAAACATTAACTAATTAAGCCTCACAATACCCAAGTGAGGAATGGAAGGAAGTATTATTATGGTTATATATTATAATTATACTGTCTCATTTAGAATTTCCTGGCTTGTGACTTTTAAAGTAATTATTATAATTATCATGAAACTAATAAAAAGTCAGAAACAACCTAGGGGTTTTTTTCAGTATCAATGTGCTCTAAGCTAAGCAAAGAAGGAGTTTACAAATGCCTAAAAGCACACTTATTCTTCATGTATCTCAGCTTCTATTTTGTCCATCTGTGTCCACAGGACTTGATCTTGCTTCCACCAAAGGGGAAGAAAATCTTGCCAATAACCACAGTGTGTCCTTGATTTTAATAATAAAAAAAAAGTGTGTGAAGTGAGTTTATCTCTGTGATTTTTACTATCTGCTAAGAAACCATTATGAGATCATGATATAAAACATTCTTACATGTTCCAAACAACATTATAAAGTCTCTATCATATCTTGGAATTGGTATTAATTTTTAATTTGTTATGTAGAATTGTTTTTCCAAAAATACCTCTCACTAGTGTCTGGATTCCTCTTCCCAGCTCTAGCCATCTAACAGCTCACTGTCACTCTTTAGATACAGGTAGATTCCTTCAGAGAATGGTTTCTGCCACCTCTCTCATACATCTGTCTTGTAATGAGATGATTTGCCCATTGGAGATGCCTTCACTCTCCAGTAATAAGAGTCCCATAAGTTTCTCCTGTAATACTGGAATTTTCAAGGTCTATGGGGACTAAATCCATTGTAGTAACTATACAAAAGTGTCATACAACGTGTGAACTTTCAGCTGGCTCCATCATAATAGCCAGTCACTGCAAATTCTTACGAGCTGACCACAGCTGGATCAGCCTCTGTGAGAAGCTTCCTTATACGACTGTAATCAACTGGATGATAATTTAGAAAGGGATCTCATGTAGTTTCCTTTAGCTGGAAGCGCAGCAGTTGTGATAATTTCTTTCTTCTTTTTTAACTATGTAGTATAGACTCAACAGTACTAATGTACATACAGTGGATCCGGCAGAAGACAGAGAAGTAGTCTAAAGAACCCCAAATACACACAATACTGTTTTGTTGACCGCTGCTCGAAAAAGAAACAAAGAAATAAAAAGAGCTGATAATATCAAGCAGGTCAGGCCAAGATTATTAGCAGATTAACAGGAAGATTAATGTTCCTAACTTTCCTTCCAGAAACCAACCAGGGCACTACTTAGTCTTCTAGGTTGCTACCTATCACCTGCATACTCCAACCATGGTGCTCAGTTCATCTGCCTGTTAGAAAAGCAAGTCACCATCAAATGCCATCAGCAGTGGTTTTCCATAATATAACTCCTCTCCTGCAGCAAGTTGCCAATACAGTCCTTGTGTAGATAGTGTAATTGCCTCATGACACTAGAAAGACCATCTGGCTAAACAGATGTGGTAATCTGATTTGTTTGGCCAATGAACTGAAAAAACCCACAATGGCTTGAATGGGAGTTCCCGGGAGTGCCCAGTCCAGCATCTCCTCTTGTGCACTTTCAGATACTACATTTGACATTTCAGGATGAGCTTGGTAACAGTTATTTGCTTGTGGAAGTTACCAAGAGAGAAGGAATTTCCATACAAAAGACAAAAAGAGGTGAACAAATTCTTATAACAAAAAATTAGTTTTCAGGCTATCTGTCATTCTTTTGCAGAGTATATCATATATTGTAAAACAAGAAACTGTAAAATGCGAGCCAAGTCTTGGTCCCACAGAAGGTGTCAAATCTCCCATGGATTTGCACAAGACAATTGGCTATTCAGTCTGTTCATTTATAACCTTATTTAAAGACTGCATCATAGTTCTTCTCAGAATCATGTATTTTATTACAAATGTATAACATTAAACATGGAATGGATTGTCTAGATAATGTCCCCCTGCCAACATTCTCTTCATTATCTGTCTTAAGGTTAAAAACCCTTAGGTTTATAAAAATATATGTGATTTTAAATCTTCCAAGGTCTACCACAAGTTTACATTTATCCAGTCTCAATTTCTTCTCTTTTTAATTTCCTTTCATTTCTCAAACCTGTACTGTTTGACACTGCCACCATTTATAAAACTGGCATTACTGCCAAAAAAATTTTAAAGATAAAAAAAATAACAGAGAAAAAAACCCAAACCTCTGACATAGTATAGTATATTAGAACAGTATACATTCAAAGATTAAAAGGAAGGCATTTCAGAAATCTTTCTGACGACATTTTGTTTTAGTTCAAGTAACAGATTCTGGATAGTTCTATTTCTTAAAGTGTTTCTCAGCTCCATTAACAATGAATAACGAACACTCAGCTATGCCCAATCATTTCGCTTTGCTATGCAGAATCTTGCCAGAGCTTGTAGACTCATATTCTAGAAAAGTTTTCAGCTATAGAGTCCTCCTTTGCGTAAATGATTGGGCTGGCTTTCTGATGTTGGATTGCCCTTTTCCTAAGGTAAATACAGAACCAAATTAAAATAAAATGACCAAGCCCACATCACAGGCTGAATGAGCACAACCAATGGCAAGCTTCTCACGATGTTGAAGTCAGAGCATCCCTTGCCCAACAGAGCTGAGTTGCAGAACTTTGAAGCTGGAGAAGAAAAGGACAAAAGTACAGATATCACATCAGGCCTCACCACTCATCTAGCCAGTGCCCTAGGGAAGATGGAGTGGAGCTAGCTGAGAAGCAAAGCAAAGTACATTATGGTTAAGAAAATGGTCAACAAAAGGATGTAGCTCAAGATCCTGCATGCCTGACAGTCAGGACTCTGTGGAACCTTGGAGATGCCCACTCCAGGAAGAAGGAGGGTACTTTGCTCCTTGGGGGAGAAAACATTTGCGTTCTTATTATATTTTGCATTCTGTGAATTTACCCAGCAAGAATTGAGGCCCTAATACAATAAATGAGTGTTAACAATTCAAAAAGTGGTTTTTTAGTCCATCATGGATTATACTAAAGAACTATTCTTACTTTGGTCAAACTCTTACCCTCTACCATAATGCTTCCACTTCACTATACGTGTGACTTGTGCACTCTTACGGTTCGCTTGTGTTATACAGTAAAATGATCTGCACAGTTACTAGGGATTGCTTTTCTTATAAAGAGGTTTTTTTCCCCTTGTTCTTTTGGCTCCAAGACAACACATTCTTGTCTGCACAGTAACACGATTTCAGCTGTCCCTTAACCCAGCTATTACACCAATGTGCTGGCAATAAAACCTGGGAATGACTTCTTAACCAGCGAGCTACGTGAACTCACTCACACAACACATATACAGGACTTCCATGGAATTTTTATACCGCTCTAGGCTTTCACTCTACATAAAAGGGAAGGAGAAAAGGTAAAAAGTGTTCTTGCCCGTCGCTGTACTTCATAGTGACATGGGCCATCCCACAGAATTCAGTGGTCCTCTTAGGACTATGTACTTGCTTTCATAGCATTGTAGATAGAACAGTATTTCTGTGCATCTGGAAACTTAAATATAGCCCAAAGTATTCTGGCAATATGTAAAATGCATGTGCATGAGTCCAGAATAGATGAGAGCAAAGAAAACGATTGAGATGAACAATCACATGGAAATAAAGAACACTGAGCACATGTATAGAAAATGGAAACAAATAACTGAAAACTGCCTGAAGGCAAGTACTATCAGCGATAGTGCAGGGATAATGTTTTCATAGGGATTAACTGTTCTGGAGCACTTTTCCCATGTGTAAAACACAACATACTTTTTATTTAGATAGGTTGATTTGGCAGCCTCTTTATTTCTAGCAAAAACTATTTATTGTGCTTCTGCAGGAAAAATTCCACCCTCGGATAGCCAGAATGCAGTTCTTTTATCTCACGCTGACAATTGCCTGCTGGATAGAGCTCAAGAGCTAATTTCCCACTGATAGTCCACTTCTATAGGATGCCTATTAGAAGTTTGCGTTCCAAATTATTAATTTTCAAAAGTCTTTAATAAATTTGGCTACATGTTATTGTAATTTTTATACTGAATGTGTTGAATTCTGCCTTCTTTGACAAAATGTCATGATTCTTACAGAGAGGTAACAAAGAGGTAAAACACTTTAAAAGAAACTGCTGAATACAAAGATGACTTCTTATTTCCACCATTTATTTTTTGTTAGCATTATTTTTTAACTCAGCTTTATTGCCCTGGACCTGCTGATGATTTTCTATATGAGCAACTTAATTTCCTGAGAGTGAAAATAGGGTTTCCTTACATGTTGTTTTACAGCATGTGCTCTCTCATGATTTTTCATAACTACCTCAGGGTAGTAGATACAGGAAACAGAAACTGTCCTTATTCTCCCTGCTCTTGGCCGTACATTAGAATAACCACAGAATTTATGTCCTTGTGAAAATAACATCAGGCCCATTAAACACCATTTTCCTGCTGTACAGAAAAACTCCAGGGGAAAAGAATCTTAAAAATAAATGAGCAGATAGATTAATACACCATAGGGGCTAATTTGTGGCATGGAGTTTGCAATTCTAACACAAGGCCACTAATTTGTTGGCTTCCCTTGTCATATACTGTGTTTAACTGTAGCAGAACTAATTGATAGATAAATAATTGCTTCTTCAAGCTGAGATTAATATAGCACCCTGACAATTACCCTATAAAAATATGACTATTACTAATATGAACTCCCCTGTTCAGAATTCTATTTCATATAATAGCATTTCTTCCAGCTCAAAAAAAAAAAAAAGACATTAGATAAGATATTAAAGAGCTGTTCTAGACTTTAACCACAGCTTCCTTGGTGACATTTTAAGAACCACGGTATACTGGACATCAGAAAATTCACCTTTCTCAGGCCAAATATTATCTGAATTGTTACTTTTATTAAAAACAACAATAAAAAAACACCAAAAAACCCAAACAAATTTCCATGTATGGATATTATATATTAAAAAGTCTAATACTGGGAACTATGACCTCCTAAAGTAATAAATGGAGTGTTAAGGCATCACTTTTCTCCACACATAAGCAACAGAAGAGATAAGAAAATCATGTATGCAGTAACATTACTGTGAAGCTGATGCTCATCTGTATCTTTATGTGGCTTTAGATATACATGAAATGGTATGACTATATTCCTCCAAGAAAAACTTTGGGATTTACTCAGCACTAAACAACTGTGAACTCTGAGCAGTGGATTACCACCTAAGCGACTTGTCCCAATCAAGAAGCCAGGAGAAGTTTAATGTGTGTCTATAATGTTTGTACCAAGTTTAACCAACCCACATGTAATACAAGACTCAATGTGCTGAAGATGCTTTGTACTGAAATGGATAAATTGGTCTCTGAGGAAAGGAGATGACCCTGCAGAAACGGACCTGAGGGTGCTGGTTGACAGCCGGCTGAATGTGAGCCAGCAGTGTGCCCAGATGGCCAAGAAGGCCAACAGCATCCTGGCCTGTATCAGCACTAGTGTGGCCAGCAGGAGTAGGGAAGTGACCGTGCTCCTGTACCTGGCACTGGTGAGGCCGCACCTCGAATCCTGTGTTCAGTTTTGGGCCCCCAAGAAGGTCGTTGAGGTGCTGGAGCGTGTCCACAGAAGGGCAACGAAGCTGGTGAGGGGTCTGGAGAACAAGTCTTATGAGGAGCGGCTGAGGGAACTGGGACTGTTCAGTCTGGAGAAGAGGAGGCTGAGGGGAGACCTTATCGCTCTCTACAACTACCTGAAAGGGGGTTGTGGTGAGGGGGGTGTTTGTCTCTTCTCCCAAGTAACTAGTGATAGGATGAGAGGAAATGGCCTCAGGTTATGCCAGGGGAGGTTTAGATTGAATATTAGGAAAGATTTCTTTACTGAGAGAGTGGTCAAGCATTGGACCAGGCTGCCCAGGGAGGTGGTGGAGTCACCATCTCTGGAAATGTTCAAAAAACGTGTGGATGTGGCGCTTCAGGATATGGTTTAGTGGGCATGGCGGTGTTGGGTTGATGGTTGGACTTGATGATCTTGAAGGTCTTTTCCAACCTTAATGATTCTGTGATTCTGAGAGATGTGTTCTACCCCTGAATTAAGTTAGGAGTGCTAATGGAGTACAGGGGACAGCATCCGACCTGCCAAAGTGACACCAGCATCTGTGAGAGGGAAAGTGAGAAGCAGTGATTTCATGGGAAGAACAACTGCCTCCTTTCCAAGGAGCATCAACCTTCCAGCCACCCCTGTTTAGCAGCTGGCTGAAAAGCAGTTGGCTGGAGTTCATTCCGGTGGAAACAGATCCATGCCAGAAGGGAGGACATCTCCTGAAGTAATCTGCAGGCTTTACATGTGGTATCCTGTGAGGCTTTCACAGCACAATTTCGTGTTTTAATTGGTTGATTCTTAGACAACTTATCATTTCAGTTACATGGTTTAATTACATAATTATCTGCACTGACACATATTATAAAATTAATCACTGTAATTGCTACATAAATAAACACAAACACAATTAAATGTGTTCCAGTACCAAAAAAGGTATTTAGAAGAGGGACACAGATCTAGTCAACATGGACACAAGAAGTAGTAGTAGCTGGAGCTTGTGAACATGAAAGCAAGTTCAAGGACTATTCCTTTTAATCAGTTCTTGTGTATTTGGCACTAGGGACAGGAATCACATAGCCGAAACTCCCAGACTGATCAATTTGACAAGGAGGAGCAAATTAGTGGATACCTTTCAAAGAAATCTGTGAAGAGTCATGAGTATGCACACAGGTGTGTAATTTCCTAGTAAGGATTAATAGTAATTCTAGGGTATATCCTTCTAAATGAAAGGGAACACAGGCATCTAGAAATAACTTTGTAATTGTACTTCTAATAATACTTCTGTTGAAAGCTGCTAACAAGGTCCATAGAAAATCTTATTTCAATTAATGACCTAAGACTTTTAAATTCCTGTTTTGTTTTTTTTTTTTTTTTAATAGACTCATAGAATCATGGAATGGTTTGAGTTGGAAGGGATCTTAAAGATCATCTAGTTCCAAGTCCCCTGCCATGGGCAGGGACACCTTCCACTAGACCAGGTTGCTCAAAGCCCCATCCAATCTGGCCTTGAACAATTCCAGGGATGAGGGTGGAAATAATCCCCAACTGACTTTGATATTCACTTTGAGGTGACCTGTAGTGTTGATTTACACTTCTGCTTTTACTTCTGTTTCTCTGGACTACAGGGAGATTTTATTTAAAGCTGCCTATTCAGTTCTGGGCTATCCATCCCACCAGACAGTCAAACTTCACAACTTCTCATACGGGTGGATTTCACACCAACCTCTTCTGAGAATGTCTCATATGTATTTCAGCAAAATGGCAAAATCTCCTCCAGTGTGAATGTCCCTGTGTTGATTACTTTATCTTCCAAACCACATGTTTTCCTCATTTTGTTTTGCTTGTAATTGAATATAAAATTAAGATAGCTAGCTAATTCTCATGTGGTAAGTCATCTCTGTTCAGCAATCAATAGGTTTGTTGGTGCAAATAGCCTATTCCTATGAGCCTTAATTAAATATGAAAAGATGGAAATTTACTCTCATTGAAGAAAAATAAAGTTGATATCCCAAGGTGCTGGAAACGTTCAGACTATGATTAGTGTAAACCTGACTGGAATCTCAACTAATGTCTGCATGATAATAAAAACCGCACTTAGCTTGATACCCAAGCGAGCTCCCAAATGTCTCTCCATACCACAGAGCCCTGTAAAAACACCTGATGTTTCCTCACCTGCACAGCTATAGCTACCCACAGCAGCGTGCGTTGCCGTGGTCATAGTGATTTGCCATGTTGAAGTACAACAAAGCAGGTGGAGCAGGCTGAGACGCAAAGCATGGCTGCGAGAGCCATGGTCCAGACTAATCAGGTCCCTTTAATTTTTGGAGTATTCATACCCAGCTACAGTGACTCACAACTGTCCATCTGGGAAGCTCTGCAAGTACATATCACCAGGGTAATTTAATTTTCTGAAGGACTGATGAGTTCCCCGGGAGGAGAGGGGGAGGTGCAGCTGAGGCATGGAGTCAAGAGGCGTCACATCAGGGGGAAGGGACTCGGTTCAGGGCACCACGTTCCTGTTTATGCCTTACAAAACAAGAACGCTGTTTTCAGCCCCGGGCCTTGCGTACAAGTGAGATATTGGAAGCAGACTCTGATACTAGAGGAAAACACTTCTATGTTTTAAAACAAAATACATCATATTAGGTTACTCCAGTGCTGAAATGAAGTGCCCTGGTTTCAAAGGCTCCTTCAGGAACCATGTAATACCAAACAGCTTTTTTTATACTTTAAACGAACAGAAATGTTTACAGTTCAAGAAATGTGACAAGCTAAAGTCCCTGAAAGACCTTAGTTCACTTTGTCTCAAGTAACAAAAACACATGCTTAACTTCATGCTTAGCCTTCAGAACAAGTTTTAGGATGATCCAATTTTCAAAATCAAAGTTACTGAAGACCTAAAATACAGGTTTCCACTAAGATGTGGTCACAGCTTAACTGTAGACTGCAGATCACAGTATAGAGCTAGAGTAGCGTTTGATTAAAGTCTGGCCAGAAGTGCCATACTAATGTACATGTATGAACACTGCAAGTCAAAGAAATCCCATTCTATGATGTGCTGTAGGGAAAAACTTCTCATCAAAAAAAATAAAGTAAGGGACATTTATATTTTGACCCATGAAAGAAATTCAACCCTGACCTTGACAAAAATGTCAAGCAAGGTACCTTTTTGTACCTCACCTATCCATACATAATATAGAGAATTTATATGCTCCATTCATGGTTATTTTATTTAGGTTGCAAGAGAAGGGAATATCCTGAAAAAAATTACAGTCATTATCAACACTCCTTCTCCCCACTGCACATCCTTAAGGGTTTTCACTGGTTTCATTTTTCACCCCTCCTTGTGATGAGAAGGAAAGCACTGATGTGGTATGAAAGGAGCTAGGAAACAGGAAGTTTCAGGAGGAAAGAGGTCCAAACACTTGACTTTTGCAACAGGTTGGGTAAAGGTTGTGAACCACTGATCAGACCTGACTGCTCTGAGGACTACTTAACAGTGGTAAAATAAGTACTGTTATGATAAATAGTAGACCTGAACACCACAACAGCTATGGGACTTGGTGCTAACAGTTTGTTGGGTTTTTTTTAATTTGAGGTCTTTGATACTTTGTGTTAACAATGGCTATCTCCACCCAACCTGCACCACTCCTTCTGTATTACCCTTCAGGGAAATCAAAACCATATGAATTAATCCAGTGTTTTGCTACAGAAAGAATTACAGCATCCCAAATTCATCATTTCAATTTCTCTGAGGAATCCAACATAGAGCAAAGGTGAGCTGTAAAAGAGCAGGGCCCCTTATAAAAATACATAGCAATTTTTGGAGCTGGTGAGCTTCCTTCAAAATAAAAGATGAAGTAAAAGTAATTTGCATGTTATTGCTGGAAAATTTACCTATCTGGATTCTTTTATCGGGCTATGGTGGAAACTAGGGCATGCATGTACATGGTGAGATTTTTAAGCATTCCGGGCTGGATCATCTTGTCCTGGCCAGACATCCTCTCTTCAATGCTTTGGACTTGATGTCAGTTTAGAGTGCCTCCAGGAACCACATATAACCACAGAATTACAGAACTATTCAGTACTTAGTAATAATCAGAGGTTTTGACTAAAAATTGCTATTTAGAGGAATTAAGATTTAGCTATTTAGATTTCATCTCTTAGACTTCATAATTTTCTAGATTTAGAGTCTCCAGTGACTGTCTGGAGGATATGGGACATTATGTGCTCTGCAACAGAAGCAAAGAAAAATATATTTTAGCCTTTAAAATTAGCTGCCAACCATAATGCTGCAAAAAGAAAAGGACTTTGCCTCTGAAACTGTTTTTCTACTGACTTCAGGACCCTTACTCTCAACGCTCACCCATACAGACTTAGTTTTTAAATAAATGCTGTCTTTAAGTGGGAGTTAGCAATGTGTATGTTCTTCACACATGATGAGAGGAGCTCTAGATCCATCTTGTAGGACTGGATGTTAATGGAGCTTGCATCAGACTTCACAGGGCTTGAGTCTCATGATGACAAAGAATTTCAAGAGCAGTCCAAAGCCCTTTAATAAGGATCACGAATGAAAACTCCCATTAGCTTCAGTAAGTTTAGGATCTCAATCTAAACTGACTCCATTCTGCACTGTTAAAGGCTGTTAGTATCCAGCGTTGTGATTTACACAGTGTCCATATTTTCAGAACAGTTCCCTACCCAGTGTTCTGGTCCTCTTATGAAAATTACTGTTTTCATTTTACTTTGCAGCTTAAATGAAAATCCATGTTTATTTACTGTATTTTATTTTTCAATATGGCTGCTGATCTTTAAAGCTCTGTTTACTACAAACAGATTTTAAAAGATGTTCTGTAAAATGGTATTAATTCCAGCCGTTATTTTTCCTGGGATCAGTGCAAAGACAGAAATGCAGCAGAAGGGCATGTTACCAGTATCCTCCCCTTCTCCAAATCATTCACAGACAGCTTCAAAGTTAACACTGCTTTTGGGTTTTGTTTCATTTTGGTTTTATATGTAAGAAAAATTCTGTCCCTTGTTTTAAAATTCATGCAGCACAAGCTCAGCTTCTGTTTAAAACATATAATAAGCCTCTTATGTGGTTTTCTAGTAGACCTACATTTTGGCACAGACCTGCTTATTCATGTTTAGAAGGAGAAGGAGGAGGAGGAATAATGGCAAAAGCAGTTTTGCATGGAAAACATCCAGGCAACAAGACCATAACCTTTGTTTTAACCAAGTCCTGTATGAAAAGCTATTGTGATCTCTTTTGTTTTTAAAGTTATCAGAAAAACCACTTTTAATACAGCTTTGGAGCACTAAACATATACTTCATCCTGAAAAGCACTCCCCTGTGTGCTGGACCACAAGTACATTTGCTTTTCAGCATACTGCTTTTTCGATTCTGCTATATTAATTTTCCTTTCACAGGAACTTTCAATGCACTTCTGGTGAAAGGATTTTTAGACTTTAGGAGCATTTGTTTCTAATGATTTTCCTGTAATTGTCTCAAATGTGCAGATTAGTATTAAGTGCTTAAGGAATGCATTAAGAATTTTACTGCATAGATTGTTCTACAAAGCCCCCCAAAGAAAAACTCCCACTGATGCCAGTAATGTTACTGTGATTTCTTTCTAGCCTCTATTTGTCTATCTACGTACGTGCCGCTTCTTGTAGAGCGACCTTGTCACGTCCCTGGATCACTGCTGTTCGGTGCTTTACTTGTTTGCATCCAATGCTGTTTCTAATTATCTCTAACTTAACAGTAAGTTCCACATTGGTTCTAAAAATTCAGTACCACAGAAATACTATTAACCTGCTTAAGGATTTTTGAGTGCCATGTTTATAAATAAATACATAACATGTTTTCTGTGTTGCAGTTAATTTTAGGTGGTGCCTCCAACAAACATACTGTCATATTGTCCAGGAAGACTGCTAGCACCCCAGATGTGATCTTCTGGAAGGGAGCAACAGCATGGGCTAAAATCATTGTATCAGTATTTTCAATAATCCGCGTGATTTCAAAACATGTTGTTGTTCTTTAGCACTATAGGATTGGTACAATATACATAAATACATTAATTATATTAGGTATAATATACCTAAAATTGGTATAACTAAAAAGTACTCCTATTATAGAGGGAACTTAAGTGGCCAAAACACACTCCTAAAACCAGCACAGCTCTTCCAGTTAAAAGAGGTGATCCCAGGCAAACCAGTTTCCGCCAGTGCAACTGCATCTATCTTAGGGGCATCTGTAAACACAGCTCTGCTGTTCTGGAATACCGCTTCTTCACGGCCACTGAAAGCCTGAAACGCAGCTCTAACCTAACATTTTGAGGAGCTCTGTGCCATCTGTAGAAAGACACTAGTCTGTCTTGAAAATCTGGATGGAGAAAAAGAGGCTGTAAATATACTCACTTAAATTTCAATGGATTTTTGAGATCCTTTTGTTCTACACATATTAAAATGAGGGACTAGAAATCAATTCTCTTCAAGGCAGGAAATGTGAGATAGATGCCAAAAATATGACAAACCATTTGACTGTAATTAATCAAATGGTGTTACTATTTTATTTAAACATTATCTATAAAACCCCAAAGCATAGCCAAATAATAGATATGAAATAAATGCACAAAGCAAATGACTTTATTTAATGCTAGCACTACATCATGATCACTCCCAACCCTACCGTTCCAGTTAAAGGACCAGTGGTGCTTCTTTCTGTCAGTAATCCAGAGGACATGCTTCTCATGTTCAGTGACCCAGTTCCAAGAAGTATCACAATATAGACGCCTATTTTCCATTTAATAAACATTCATAATTCCTGTGAACATTAGCACTGATTATGCACACTTACACACTCTAGGGCATATTCATCTAAACCCAGTGAAATCTAAAGATCTGAAGGAAAATGTATTTGGCCCTCTAGACTGCAAGAAACACTAAAGAATGATAGGAACAGTCCAGAATGTTTTATTGGTTTATTTTATTTTAATGACACTTCTGTATATTAATTCCTTCAACTCTCTGCCCACAATGCTAATGACATTTTATGTAAGATAAAAGAATTAAGGACTTTTTAGGATAGAAAAAAAGGAAAATGAAGAAAGCAAGCAAGGATTAAGCTTAATAGTTAGGATATTCACTTTGAAGATGGAAACTGTAGGCTCCAGACTGTCCGATGCTATTTACCACTATTACCTGCAGAAAAAGAGGTTAATTGGGAAATTGCCAGCAGCCCAGAAGGGCCTATCTCATCACAGGTAGAGCAATGAGAGGGTGTGCAGTGCAGATTCGAACTCTTCACAGGGACATGATAATTGATTCAGAGTTTCTTACAGCTTGATGAGTACTTAAACCACTGTGGTAAAGATAAGGCATTCACATTATCTTTGTTACTTAAGAGAGAAAGAAAAAGGACTCCAGTCGCTTGATTTTGCTTTGGCTTCAAATGTCATAGATAGTTCTCTGCAGGAGGGGTTTGAAAGATGCAACTTCCATAGGAAAACAGATGCATATACCCTGGAGAAATGTAGAATTGAATACAAATTCCTGCCCTGAGCATTACTTTGTGGTTGTACATTGGCACTTTTTGTTTACAACACGCTGGCTTGATTTTCAGCTTTCTCAGAATGGTATCCACAAATTTCTCTCTGTCCCAAGCTCTGTGCAGACTGTCGGGGCAACTAACTCAGTGTTTCAGCATTCAGCTCTTTGTGGCTCTGGGCTTACAGTATATAAACAATTCTTCAATAAACTGTTTCAAAAACTGCTGAAGCATTCACCTCATTCAGTAACACGGAGGGAAACATGAGCCCTAATAGCTTGCCACAGGTTCTGGATCCCAAGAAGAATCTATCCACCCAAAAATGTACCAATATTTTTTACTGAACCTGTTAGATTGAAGACAATGGCTAAATATGCAACAGTATAAAGTACATTTCTGCCTATTAGCTGCTT
Source organism: Phaethon aethereus (assembly GCF_964289735.1). Classification (NCBI taxonomy): domain Eukaryota; kingdom Metazoa; phylum Chordata; class Aves; order Phaethontiformes; family Phaethontidae; genus Phaethon; species Phaethon aethereus. The sequence goes on from NC_138576.1 coordinate 12,843,235, forward strand.
ATTTAAAAGAGGTGTTCTTGACTAAGTATTTTTATAGACACTTCTACTAAATGTGCTGCAAATAATTTTTCTGTAGAGTCTGTTTGTATAACTGCTATTTAGTTTAAGCACTGCATGATTTGTATTCACAATGGAAACTTCAATAGCAAAGGCTTCCAAGCCGAGCTAGAGTAATTCCCCCTTTAGTCAATACAGTCTTCATCTACATCAGTAAACAGCACAGTACAATTGATGCACATACGAAGAGTGGAAGAATTAGTGTTGAGGACCTGACACCCACATCAGGATGTTTTACTTCAGACCAACTCTGGATTATTAGCAGGCATTAGATATAGTAATACATAAGGTGTGATCCCAGGACACATCTCCTGGGTACATTTCATCCAAAAAAATGCAGCTTCTGTGCCCCAAGATGGTGCACCCCACTCTATAATTAGGATGGAAGAGTAATGAGTGGAGACAATCAGGAAATTCACATCAAAATAATGCTCCTGATATAGCCTACAATGTTTTTGCTCTTTAGGCTAAGGGTATTTTCTACTGTGTGTGAGTAAAAGCAAAGAAGAGCTTTCTTTGATTCTTAGTCTGATGACCAACACCTTTTAACAATCCACATAAAAGTGAACCACACAATTGCCACAAACAAAGAAATGGTGTCATCTTAAGAAATCTGAACTGAAGATGTCTTCTGTTTGTTTTCTAAACATATTTATTGATGGAAATCTTCATCAGCAAAATCCAGTTCAGACCAAGAGATAAAACGTCATCCCTCTTAAGTTCATGCAGAGGAATTATTAACCAATACACACTTCATACACTTTGACCCTGAATATTCATTAAAGGAACTGAAATGGTGTTAATATAATCATAACGATTTGGGTCTCCTCCTGGTGGCTCCTCCAGAAAAGATCAAATTTTGCATCTGGGGTTTTGTCTGCAGCCAGCAGCCAGGGCAGGCAGAACGTCCTACATAGGAGAAGTCGTCACCACTGACAGCACTCAAGCTATTAGCTCGTCGGAGAGCCCAGGGCCATTATTCTACAAGCATGTATGTGACAGAAGGAGAAGTAAAGCTCTGAATTTACTACAGCTGATTGTATTTCTCCTCTGCAAAATTAGTATTTAGCCCTGTATATAGACATTATATATAGAATGACAACAAATTGGGCTAAATATATGACGGTACCATTACAGAGCAGATCTCAAAACCCAGAGCTACCAAAGCAAGGGAGACAATCTTATTTGATGTGCAATCTAAAGATACATGGGGCCATAAAACTAAAAGCCAGATATTGCAGCTTAGTAAGACTACAGAGCTGTCTCCAAATTTCAAGAGCAAAATACTGTTGTGCTTTTCATGTTATTTTTTGCACTACCATTTTTGTAAACATGATATTTAATTTACTCTGGTATTTCTTCATGTGTAATTATCTTGTGAAATATCTACAAGCACTTGAAACTTCCCTTTGAAGGAAGGAAGTCCTAACAGTTTCAAGCTATTTTCAGAAGATATCTTTCCCCACAACACACAAAATCATAAAAAAAAATTTAATCCCTTTACTGTGATTTGCCAAAAAGATAAAGAGTTAAACAATTGACATACTGTATTAGGAACTCATATTTTGTAAAGATCATTTACTTTTCTCAGAAAGATATAAGAGAAATGATTAAATGTCTTGGTGGATGTACACTGAGTACTGATTAAAATGGAAGCTATAAACTATCAGTCAATAACAAGCACAATACCTGAGGCAGTAAAACTTCTTTAATCTGAAAATAACAGTTATTAGACAGTCAGTCATTTCTTAAGAAAAGGATTGTGAGGAAACATCTTGAGCCATAAATATTAAAATATGAAGACAAAAGCTTCTTTATGTAAGCTGGAGTCAGCAGTTTTTGCTAGACCATTCATTAGAAGGAAAAAGGGGCTAGCTAATAATTTGCAGAGTGATCTCGTTCAAGGCTGAAGAAATTTAGGAAAGGACTGTAGCATGCATTTAAGGGAAAAGACAGCCCCACTTGTCTGCAGAATTTGTCAGTGGGCTCAATATTAGCTACTTACATTTGAAAGGCTTTTTTATTTTTATTCAGCCTCACATTGTATTTATGAAGCGTTCTGATCCTACTGTTCATCATCGTCATCCAGTATTTTTTCCTAATTAAAATTACTTTGAAGTCTCTGACCTTTAGGCAGACACGTGATACTGAATTAAAATATAATTATCTTTGTAACATGAATACACTTCTTATGCTGCCCCCATGCTCTTCTTATGACAGAATAAATACAGAATAAATCTAAGGAAAAGACTACATTGAACTTGATAAAATAATGAAAAATAAGAATAAAATAAGCTGAGCAGCCTGGTTTTCCTTTCATATATAACAAGGGCAAAGAGGCAGTAGGGAAAACAGAAAGGCAATATGTAAAATTTAGTGAAAGAAATCGCTTGTGCATAGTGCGTAATTTATCTGCAGGACATACTGCCATGAAACTTCACCACTTCTGCTGAAACCAAAAGAAGGACAGTCTTTTATATGAGTAGGTCCAGCAATCACACGGTTCATATTCCAGCGGTATTACACAGCTACGGTGTGGTTTATTGGAACAGGATCACAACCCCTCTTTGAAGGTGAAAGAGGTCCATAAATTACAGAGTTCAGAGAGTATATTTCTTGTGAGTAAAGCACAGCTTTTTTCCTAAACCTTTGGTTATGGTCACTGTAGGTACATGAATCACTGGTACGATTGAGGGTAGCACTTCCCATTTATCTCCTTGTCCTCACCATTGCTTCTCCTAGCAAAGGCATTCCTTACAGTCTAAATGAATGGCAGCTCGTGACCATATGTTTGCTTCACATTACTTTTCAACCTCTTCTATGGCCACGCAATAAGAACTTAATAAATAACTTACTTTTACGTAGAGCTGCTGAAACTCCTCAAGGTTCAGTCTACCACTTGGACAGTCCTTTAGAAATCCTTTGTACCACTGTTTTAGCTCGTGTTCATTGAACTCCGTGCTCTTCACCAGATCCTCCATCACCTCAGGGGCCAGCTTGCTATTCTGTTTCCCCATTCTGCCTTAAGAAGAAATAAATTAACACAATTAGCCAAGTTGCTGTGAACATTTTAAACTGGAATTAACAACAAAGCTTGAACACATCACTTGTTTCGTACTGACTGCTGCTTTTAGTCAAACGCAACTTCGCAGATCTGCTAGTGAACAGGAACCTAAGCGATGTTTGAATATTAGAGGCTGAAATGGGGAAAAAGACAACATTCTTCTTTCACTTAGAAGTCTTAAGGCCTGGAGATAGACTGCTCATTTGCCTTCAGGTTAGGTAAATTCTAGCTTTTCTTTGCACTAAGGCTGAAAAAGATGACTTCACTTTTTCTTTGAATTTAACAAAAACTTTTCACAGATTCAGGGATGTCCACAGAGTTCCTGCTTATCTTTGTCTTGAAAATCTCTCCATGTTAGCAGCTGCTCCTCAGAGGTACAAGGCTGTGGACAGACAGGCTTGTACCATACAGCACTAGATGATCCACTGGGAGGAAGCAACATGAGAGTCCACACACTTGATCTCAAAAAATGATGAAACCAAACTGGAAAAACAACCATAATTTTTATATATATGACATAAATGTGTGTGTACAAATATACATATAAGTATACAGATATATTTACGGTATAGTTGATACACAGCGGATGGTTCATATCCCGTAACTGTTAACACAGGAGATATCCACTACATTTGTTATACACATTTTATGTACATACGTACAAATATTAAACATAAAACATACAGAAATACAAAATATGCAAGTGTGTATATATAAGTACACTTATTTCAGCACTATTTATGTTGACTGTTTGAGATTATTTCCAGGTCCTTTGACATTTGACCAAAGATGTCCTTTGAGAGAACTTTTGAGAAATCCTTTTTTTTTTTAACGTTTTCCCACAGTTTGTTTCACAACAGAAGATGTCTTTCGGTTATTTTCTAATCAGATGACAGACAGTACTTAACTCGTCCTGTATAGAACTGTGATGAATAATTTCTTTCCTAAGCCTAGCTTAGCATTTTCATTTTTATCTTCTGGTATAGCCTCCACCTCTAACGATACCACCACACTGAATGCAATGATTTCTAGTCCATATCACCACTGATTCCTGATATTATTCTATTGCTTTTGGCATCTTCCCCTGTTTCGAAGGGGAAGTTTTTTTCTCCTCAGAAGGACATACTTTGCTCTGTTCCAACAAAACAATATATTTATATAAATTCCTTTATGGAAAACTTCCTCAAGCAGGCACCGTTAACGATTCCTGCTGGTTTGTGTGTGACCAACACATCCCCCAGTGCCATACTACCAGTGGCAACAGGTCTCTTCCTAAAACACTTCATGGTCCCTCTTCCCTTTGGCAACATCCCTCCCCAGTCTATCCTCACCTCCACCCACAGGCCATAGCCCACCAGGGCAGCCCCTTTGCCAAGACAACACATGACTTAGCTGCACAAACATCCCCAGCACCAAGAAGGAAGGTGTCTTTCGCCAAAGCATTCAGCTGGGATAAAGTTGGGAAATTCAGTCATCAGAAAGTACAAAATGCCACAACCCATCGGGCTAGAAACTCCAGCCAAAAACGCCTCAACACCTTCGGGACGTGGCTGTTAGACAAGTGCACTGTGCTGCGCACAGATGTAACTGGAGGTGGGAGTGGGCACCATTTCTTGGGGTGTTTCCAGCAAGCAGATCCTCCTTCCCCAGGCTCCACACATCCTTCCTCTACCTACTGAGATGCTGCAGGGCTTTCTTGCTCAAGGCCCTGCATCCTCTCTGAACTACGAGAACCCCACTGTAAGGACTTCACCCAGCTGTTAATTAAGGGCAGCACACTGCTTGCTCTAAACTTAGGTTGAAGCTTTGCCAAGCTCATATCCACACGTTTTGGTAAATTTAGCACTAATATGGGAGAGTTCAACTTTTCTGTTAATTGCCACAGGCCTAACTGTACACTCAGATGTCCAGAAATTAGTTGTTTTGACTAAATGATGCATTTGCAGTTTCTAGTATTTAGAACAATTGCCCCAGCCTTATCTTTGAAGCCCTCATCTTCTCATGTATGACATTGACCTAATTTGGCATACTCTGAATTTAAATCCCATAGAGACTAAAGTATACTAATACAGTTATTTCTCTAGCTCCAACTCAGATGGCTTTTAAGTGAATCAATAGACTTTTATTTGTTTTAATTTTTAAGGGGACTGTTTATTTCTCCTTTTTTCTCTTTTCTTCTTTAAACTGTGTTACCCTTTGCAGTCATAAGGTGCACTGCTTAGGACCCAGAGGACACTTAAAGATTCTCAGCAATTACAGTAACTACCTTAGGCAGATTCATAAGGCATCTTCTGTCTCTCTTAATCTACCCAAGTGTGCTTTTACTTGACTCTTTTCACCTGGACACTTATCCCCACTAATATTTAACTCAATGACACTTACACATGAAAAAAAGCATCTTCAGTGGGCAAAAATTGGGTGACTTTGACTGAGAAATTTTCTGTAATAGCAACTTTTCTGTATTCATCGTGTTAGCTTTACAGCCCTTGGACCTGGCACTAGACTGAGGTGGAAGCAGACAGAACTGTGAATCTCAGCACCGTCTTCCAAAGTGAGCTGTGTTTTCAGTAAAGTGGATGTAAAACACTAGAGAAAAGTGAGTGTGTCTGCACATATATAAAAATACATGAATAAAAAGCTGGACAAACACATCCACACATAACCTTTTCTATCATCAGAATTCGAGAAACAAGGCACCAACAAGACACACAAGACACCAACACAAGAGTTTTTTGCCTCTGTGATACAGATCCCTAGTTTTGGTCAGCTCTTGTTCTGCCATAGTTTGTCCAGTAAATCTCAAACACCTTCCAGCCACCCCGATGTACTTCATCATCTAATATCCTCTAGCAAATTAAAACCACAGCTGACATCTTGATAAACGCTTTCAGAAACTATTTTTTCCACAGAACCAAACCAGTATTTGAGGAAGGTGTAATCTGGGACTGCTGGGTTCTGTACTCTCATTTGCTGCTCCAGCACATACGGTGCATAATCTGCCGGGCTCTGTTTGAGACGAGGGACTGAACAAGCTGACCAAGCCGGTCACAATGCCTCCATGTAATTAGAGGCACTCATTCTTTCTTCTTGTTTAAAGTTCTTTTCTTATGGAATTGAATTATAATCTGCAAGAAAGCTCAAGAGTCTCATATAATTATCAAATATAAACGCATACTTCTGGCTCTGGGAGATCCATCTTATTTGGGAGTAAATACTCAAATACATAGATTATCTAGTTAATCATATTCTAACATCTTCTAGAGTTTCATTGATTCTTTTATTATTATTGAAAAAGTACAATCATCCATTAGCAATGAGGATGCCACTGCCAACACATTTAATTTTCTAAAATGAAAACTATTTTTAATTAACTTATAATCATGGTTTCCCAAACATGTTTTTTCCTTGTGAAAATCTATGAATATGCATTAGGAAAAGACAGGAGAGAACAGCTGCACAATCACTAAGTTTTCAAGAGGAGGAAAGGTCACTCTGCAAACATTTCTTTGTTTAGTAAATTTTATTCTTTTAAACTATAAATTTGCTTCCAACTTCCATGCTTCCAACTATGCAATGTGACAATTCAAGCACTGTTACTCATCTTCTGTTGTGCTTTCTGATTGGCAAAAATCATGACAGGGAAAAAACCAAAAAACAAAAAAAGCAAACAAAAAAGCAACATACTTCAATGCTAAACCATACTGGCGAGAGATTCACAATAAACAAGGAACCAGGTACATGGGTGGCACCTAGCACCAGTAAAGGTGTCAAGTCTGTTCCCAATGAGATTACTCTGGCAGAAGAATGCTTATTAATACTAGCAAGGGCAACACAATCCAGATTAGAAATCAAGAAAAACACTAAAACGCTACTGTTGTACCACAAGTAGCAGCAGCAATGAAGGTTGAGTTTAAAAACACATCCTCTTGATCGAAATGCTGCAAAGAGGCCATCAGCTACCCAGAGAAACAAGCTTTTCAGAAATGCTTAGTATAAGTAGTACTTCAGCACTTCATTAAGTAACACCTTAATTGCTTTTACAGGTCCATAGGAGGGTCAGATTTAAAAGATGGAATTTTATTAAACAACCGATCCCCAACCGGAAGCAAGCAGCAGGCAGGGACAATACAAGGATGTATTTGCCTGCTCCTTGCCCCGCTGGACCTCAGGAGGTCCACGCCAGCCAGCCCGGGAAGCAGGAACAGGCTGCAGCAGCAGCTGGAAGTTACTCTAAAGTGACTCAGCAGCATGGCTTAGCAAATTGATTTTATATGATTTACTGGGGGCTTTGGAGGTAATGGGCATTGTCACATGCAGGAAGAGGAAGACAGTTCCTCCAGTTTTAAAACCATGCCTGGTTTTAAAACATTTTTTCCTTGTTTATATTTTTTGTTCAATATCTTTCCTGCAATGCTATCATGTGTCCCATGCATGCTTGTGCTGTTTCAAAAGCTCTCCGCTCTCCATACCATCATCATCCAAACCTCCTGGCCAATGGCAAGGTTTTATCCCTGGAATATTTTACAGCAATTCCTGCACAGGTTTATCAGGTCTGCCTCTCCCACCTGGCTTGCCAGTACTAAACTGCCACTGTCAGCATAGTGTTACAAACCCAAATTTTATTAAAGACCTAAGAAGAAGAAAAAAAAAAAAAGTTACAGCTCAATAGCAAAACATGCCTTATGGAAGCTTGTTTGCCATTTAACGATTTCAAAACACCCCCAAACCGTTACTAACACAGCTCCATTCCCACCTGCTTCCTCTTTCCCCTCCTCTCTGTTCCCCTTTGGCCTCCTCGGCAAGCGTTCAATGTTCAAAGGGACCAAATGCAAACAAATATAACTCTGGCTGTTCCTACAGAATAGTAAACTGAGGGCTGCTGAAAATCTCATATTTGTGCTGAGAAAGGACCCCAATTCCTTCGAGAAGACAGCACCAACAATGTCGAACCATGTCCTTAAAAACGCAGTTCTCTGGTCGTTTTAGTCACTTTCCTTAAACACAGTTATATAAAAGCATTTTCTTTTCAAGTTGCATCAGGAAGAGTGTTGCCAGCAGGCTGAAGGAGGTGATCCTTCCCCTCTGCTCAGCACTGGTGAGGCACATCTGGATCTAGTGCTGGGGTCCCCGTACCAGACAGACACAGACTTACTGGAGTGAGTCCTGCAAAGGACCATGAAGGTGATGAAGGGACTGGAGCATCTGTCATACAAGGAAAGGCTGAGAGCGCTGGGGCTGCTCAGCCTGGAGAAAAGAAAGCTCAGGGGGTCATATCAATGTGTGTCTAAATACTCAATGGGGGGAACAAAGATGGCAGAGCCAGCCTCCTCTCAGGGGTGCCCAGAGAGACAAGAGGCGATGGCCAGAAACTGAAACTCAGGAAATTCTGTCTGAATGGAATGCAGGTGATCAAACACTGGAACAGGTTACCCAGAATAGTTGTGGAGTCTCCATCCTTGAAGATACTCAAAACCCAACTGGACACAGCTCTGAGCAATCACCTGTAGCTGACCCTGCTTGAGCAGAGGGTTGGACTAGAGCATCTCCGGAGGCCCCCTCCAACCTTGGTGATTCTGTGATTCTGTGTAAGGGGAAATGGGGCGGTCACACCGCCTAACTTTTGGTATCCACGGTAGCTGCCTACTTTCACTAAATTCCCTGCATGGGTAGCCGAAAGACTAAAAGAGTTTGTCCAAAGGATCGTTTGGAGAAGATGCACTGGTGACTGCAGTCACCTCCCTCCCCTCACTGACTCCAGGAGTGCAGGGTCGATTCATCTTATGTCCCTGGGCACAGGCACCTAACTGAATGGGGCTACCCGAACTTATCTCAGTATATTTTGGCTGCTTTGACACCTGCTCATGTTCATGCTCTTGTTTTCCCAGTAATCCTGCATGAGCTGAAGGGGTTAGTCAGCCAACATCTCTGCAGCCTCATGAGATCTGTGCATTAATTGAGTTCCCTTGTATGGTACATGTTTTTCTTGCTCTTCCCTGGCTCTGGGAAATGGGAATGAGTCGTGTGGACTATGCCAGAAGCAAATGACAACACTCGCTTTGCCAGCTCAGCTGTGCTGGCAGGCACTCATTAGGTTGGAAGGAAAGCTGTGCTTCATCCCCACCCCTCTGCCCACTCCCAGCCACAAGCTCCCACAGGAACATGCTGACTCCTGAAGACTCCGTGTGAAATACAGGCATTCAGCAGGTGAGTGTGGTGGGTGTCTTTGCAGTATTTGACACAAATCTATAAACGGTACATTAAACACTGTATAGATTCCAACATATATACATATAGGGGTAACAAAAGCCAAAATAATTAAATACTGGGGAAAATAGGGAGCTGTATATAATCTACAATAACCGAATAATTTTCATATTATTTTTGAGGAGGCTATTTATCAAATTTCCAGCTGTGTGCTGATAATAATCATACCTCCTGACAACTCCCAGAATTGTTCCTTTCTCCTCAGGCTACTTTTGACACTGCCCTTTCTCTACTGATGTCAGCATGAAGGATAGATAACAGCAGGCTACCATGCCACACAGATGCTTCATTCCTTTAAATACACTTATTGTTTCACAGAAAAAGAAATCCAGAGCTGGAGCCTGTCTTCTACATACAAAAAGCCCAACAATCTCATACCCAAAGCTCCATGGGAGTAAGTACCCAAGGAACAGTACATGTGATAGAGAAGAGGAACTTTCCCATTCGAACCAAAGGCTACAACTAAAATGACCTTGCCCAATGGCAGTGCTTCAGTGGTGGATGACACCAAGCTGAGTGCTGCAGCTGATATGCTGGAGGGGAGGGATGCCATCCAGAGGGACCTTGGCAGGCTGGAGAAATGGACCTGTGCAAACTTCATGAGGTTCAACAAGGCCAAGTGCAGGGTCTTGGGTCAGAGCAACCCCTGATATCAATACAGGTGGGATGAAGGGATGGAAAACAGCCCTGCCAAGAAGGACCTGGGGATACTGGGGTCCCCAGTACAAGAAAGACATGGACATGTTGGAGCGGGTCCAGAAGAGGGCCACAAAAAATGATCAGAAGGCTGGAACACCTCTCCTCCGAGGACAGGCTGAGAGAGTTGGGATTGTTCAGCCTGGAGAAGAGAAGGCTCTGTGAGACTTTCTTGGAGCCTTTCTGGAGACTGCTCCAGCCTGAGTCACCCCATGGGTGCTGTCCTTCAGGAACAGGCTGCTCCAGCCTGGGTCCCCGCGGGTCACAAGTGCTGCCAGCAACCCTGCTCCAGCCGGGGCTCCTCTCTCTCCCCACGGGGCCACAGGCCCTGCCAGGAGCCGGCCCCAGCGTGGGCTGCCCACGGGGTCACGGCCTCCTTCGGGCATCCCCCTGCTCCGGCGTGGGGCCCTCCCCGGGTGCAGGTGGAGATCTGCTCCCCCGTGGAGCTCCATGGCCGCAGGGGCACAGCCGGCCTTCCCGGGGGCTTCCCCAGGGGCTGCCGGGGACCCTCTGCCCCGGCGCCTGGAGCCCTCCTGCCCCTCCTGCTCTGGGCTGGGGGCTGCAGGGCTGTTCTCCCCCATGGTCTCACTCCTCTCTCCGGCTGCAGTTGCTGTTGCTGTTTTTCCCCCTTCTTACCTCCGTTCCCCAGAGGTGCTGCCACCGTCGCTGATGGGCTCAGCCTTGGCCAGCGGTGGGTCCTGGCTGGCGTTGGCTCTGATGGACATGGGAGAAGCTTCTGGCAGCTGCTCACAGAAGCCGCCCCTGCAGCCCCCTGCTACCAAAACCTGGCCATGCAAACCCAATACAAATACCATACAGATCTTTTAATATGCTGACACCAAGTAAGTACTATACAGCTATTAAATGTTTTGAAAAATGGGTCAGTCAGCCCAGAAGGAACCACTGGTGGCAGCAGTTGTCTTTCTCCCTTCACTGTCCCTCCTGTAAGCTAGCCAACTGGATCCTCTTCAGTGACCAGGAGCCATGATGGACACTGCATCCTGCCATGGCACCTGCAGCTCTCCAAAATCCCCATGGGTGAAAGACTCCCTCCTTGGCTCAGACCCATCCTCCTGCTCCTCTCTCAAAACCCACGGATCCAAACACACAGCCGCTCCAAGCCTGCACCTTTGCCAGCAATGAAAAAGGGCTGTGACAACCTGTAGGAGTGGAAGATGAAAGCAATCCACCTCCAGGTGTTTACTATTGGGGCAAAAATGCCAGGCAAGGAACATCACCCCAGACGCTGGCAGAGGCACCGGGGCAGAGAGTGACGCCAGACACAGTGAAAGCCAAATGGGGCCAGGCAATGCCGAGCATTGGACCTGCTCTAGCTGCCCCTGCTCTGAGCAGGGCCTTGCTACACAGTCTTCAGAGGTCCTTGCCAAGCTCTGTGGTTCTGTGACTCAAGAACTGTGGACATCCTTTCAGTAGAAATTTTGGGAGGAATTGATTTATCAGGTGGATGTATCATGAATATACTTTCATGATATTGGTATATTGCTCATCGATGACCTCAGCAACATGTTGTTCTCCCCACTCAGAAACAAAATTCACACTGAACGACCAGCTTTCCCCTTCATACAACACATAGGGCTCTATTCTGAGATTTTAACCAAACTTACGCTTCCCATCCCAAAATGGCGGGAAGTCCATCAGGGAAAATAAGAAGAATTTGTGTGTTTGTGTCACACCATACTGAAGTTGGAAGCAGTCATAATTTACTGCTGATAACATAAACCTCAAACTAAGGGTGAAACAAACAGGCTGGGTTCCGATTTATATTACACTACAGCAAAGACTGGAATAAATCCAGTGACTTCAGATTACTTTAAATCCAGTGACTTCAGATTACTTTACTGGCTTTACCAAAGATCAGATTCAGGCCTGCAATCTGTCCGTATAAAAAAAATGGGGAAAAATAGAGAGTAATGACATTAAGGAATGCAATTATCCAACTGAATTGAATAATAAATGGATAGAAAAGGTTTAAGCAAAAGAAGAGAGATATATTTTTAAAATTTATTTGAAATGAGATGGATATTCAATTAGATTCAAGCAATTAAAAAAGCATTTGAAAGGGTAAAAGCTGTGCAGGAGGATGCTCTAACAGAACGACGACTGGTATATAGGGCTTTTTTCCTCTAGGTGAATTTATTGCATTAGAAGTGTGGATTTGTTTTCTGTTGAGTCTGGAATAAAACAAAAAGAGAGTTGTCTACATTTTCAACATGAAAGTCAAGGGCAATACCAGACTCACCAGTAGCTCCACTGTTGATGCAGCCCTGTGGGTCACAGTAGGGCTCTATTCAAGGCCCAAAGCCAGCAGCTTGTGTATAAACTAACCTGCAGACGTGTGGTCTGAAGTATATCACAGGGCCTTATTTCTGCCCTCTCTTCTCATTTGGATTGGGAAACTGCTTACGGCATGCCATGGGCAGCCTTCCTCCTTTGCAAGTGGACATAGAAGGAGGTACATAGCATAAAGCAGAGACTTATCTGGGTTGTTCAACAGGACACAAGTGTTCAGAAGAGCTTCCAGGCTCTACCACTTAGCTTTAGCCTTGGAGAGACATGGACAAAACCGCTCTTTTGCTTGCTCTTTCTCTCGGTCTCTTTTTAGACCACAGGGAGGGTAGTGTCCATATTTATGTTGGAAATATGTTGTACCTGTTGGAGCGGGTCCAGAGGAGGCTACAACAATGATCAGAGGGCTGGAACAGCTCTGCTGTGAGGACAGGCTGAGAGAGTTGGGGTTGCTCAGCTTGGAGAAGAGAAGGCTCTGGGGAGACCTTATTGCAGTCTTTCAGTACTTCAAGGGGGCCTCTAAGAAAGATGGGGACAGACTTTTTAGCAGGGCCTGATGCGATGGTTTTAAACAAAAAGAAGGTAGATTTAGACTAGGTATAAGGAAGAAACTTTTCACAATGAGGGTGGTGAAACCCTGGCCCAGGTTGCCCAGAGAGGTGGTAGATGCCCCATCCCTGGAAACATTCCAGGTCAGGTTGGATGGGGCTCTGAGCAACCTGATCTACTTGAAGACGTCCCTGCTCATTGCAGTGGGGTTGGAGTAGATGACCTTTAAAGGTCTCTTCCCACCCAAACCATTCTGTGATTCTATAATTCTATGATTTCTACAGAAAGGTTCTGGATGATCAATGATCCTTAAGAAAATTTTTACTTCCTCCTTAACTCCGTCATTTGGCTTTGTTGCACGCCATAACTCAAATTTGTTTGTGTTTTTCTTTTCACATCCACTTCTTCTCCAATATTTAGACAGAACTTGGTGACTTGTATGTTCCAGAGAATTTAGTGATTAATTTCTGAAGAGAACAACATGTTTGTTAATGCTGAGTGTCAGACAAAAATGTAAGTACATCTGTTACCACAGTTTCATTTTGCTATTGGTCCAGCTTCTATCAGCTGTGGTGATCAGTCAGTAACAAGGAGGTGTGAGTTGAGTAAGAAGCCTAATTTTTCAGCAGTGAAATGAGTATTTTCTTCACCAGTCTATTCTCTTCAATTTTGTCCTCGTAAATAATAATCTTAAAACGCATGCAGAGCATTTACTGTACCTTTTTGTAATAACTCATATGCTGAATACCATTTCAATCACCTGAGTGATGGTTAGTCTGATTATCCAGAATGCTCCAACGTCACAGCCTTGATTGCTGTGACAAACTTGTTATATGCCTTATACCAAATATAACAGTTTTTGATTGCTTTCTCTGGGGTTTCATTCTAGAATATGGTTTTCAATAGTCTTTCCCTCATGAGATGCCCCAATACATTAACAGAGAAATCTGTAACCTCCTGGACACCACTAGTTCAGAGTGGCCACTGGAACAAGTTACGTCAGCATTGATGATCACTTTCCAAGCCTTGCATTTCAAAAGAGTGGCTTATACAATTTTTAGATATTTCAGAGATCTACCCACTATTCAGTATTCCATTTCTTCTGGGACAGTTGCTGCACACTTCTCTTTCTTGGGAGCAAGATTGACAAGGCATGCCTGAAGATTATAGTTTCCCTGCGGAGGTTCTAGTCTTCTGCAACCATGGGACATTTATGCAGACTGTAAACATCCATCTAGTTTTGTTATGCCAAACTAGATCAACATTTCCTCTGCCTGAGATACAGAATTTTTGTCTCTACTTTGTAGAGACTAGTGTTAATTAAAATGCCGCTTTTATTTGAGAGAAACACTATTGATGGTTCATACTTGGGGATAAGGATTTTCAGACTTAGCCATTACCTTGACCACATTTACATATATGTACCAATTTTTTTAGTTTTTGTTTGTTTTTAAAGAAATACTAATTTATTCTGTTGTAATTGCTGAGAATAAAGTAATACATGCTTTCTTTCCACTTGTGTTACAGCAGGTCTTATTTGCTATCAGTTTTCTTTATTGTTAGTTCGAAATGTCACCGTACCCTTATGTTTGATATGTGCAATGCCAAATTTTCTAAGGTGGTGTGCTTACCAAGAGGTACTTTTACTGCTCACGTTCCAGCCTCATTTTAATTTGGGTTTGAATCCATCACATGCATTTTTCAGACCGCATCTCTGACTCATAAGTCATTGGGTTCTACTTAATGGGATGAGCTTCACTCTTCATTTATATCCACATTCCTCATCACAGCTCTTAAACAACTCTGCCCTACTTTTCTGCAAAGGTGGATTAAACGGATCGAACGCTAGCTTTTTAAAACAGTCAGTTGTCTTTGGTCCCTCTGCAGTCAATGGAGATGGCCAGAAATTTCAGAGTGATTCACCCCATGCAGAAGAGAGATGTCTGAAAGAGACAGGATGAATATATGCGTGCTTATTTTAAGACAGGCTGAAACACCTTCTACAAGTGTCTCTTTCTGCTAATTGTAGAGGCAGCCTTGTAAACTTGCTTAGATTTGAAACTGGATTTATAAATGCTTAAAGTGAAGCAAGAAAAATCCTACTTTGCTCATTGGCAGTGGACAACCTATGATCAAAATGCCATTCCTGATCTCACTAGGAAGCACATACATTTGCTGAGGTTGATTGTTATTCCTATATATCAGAACCTGTATTCAGGTGTGATTAATGCCATTACCAGTACAACACACTGGTCTACCAAATACAGGCAGTCTTTCCTGAACTGCTATTTATTTCCATCAAAGCAGTGGAAAAATTAACTCTTTTCCACTCTTTTCCAGCCCCCAAAAAACAAAATAGTTTTAAGTAGCTGAACTGTAGAGATCAGGCTGCTCAAGATTCTTTCATCATGCCCTTGTCATTCCCTGCTTTTTCCTCAGTATAGTTCTTAGCCAAGTAAAGTCTTGGCTTCAAATAATAAGAACATTTATTATTATTAAATATAATAATCTCTGTAAGAAATTTCACTCTGACCATCTAAATGCTGTTAAAGTTTGGTCTTCTCCAACCCATTTCTAATATCCAGCTCTCTACCCACCACAGCCTCCTTAGCAGCCACGTCCAGCAGTGCAAGATACTGTCTCATAACTCTGTATTCAGAGGGAGAGGTGAGTATGGAGAGCACTCTATGGCTCTCTTTCCCAGTCTCTGCTGGGAATAACAGCAGCAAAATCAGTGCCTAGATATTTCCTCTGTGTTCCCAACTCACAAAGCAGTGATAGGGTCTCTTTTTCGCCTTGTTCATGCTCCTGTGTCCTGTGATGATGACTATGACTGACAAAGGATGGAGTAAAACTCAGTAGGGATATCAGCATATGGTCTATAAATAGTGTTGTGATAACTGAAATAAAAATAAACTTTTGCTATATTTAGCAAATATAATAATACATAAATCTGCTGCTTCCATGCAGTTTCTACAGGAGAAAGGAACACTTAAGACTCGAGTTACCTCGCTTTTGCACAGGCATCTATGACAGCTGTGAATGAGCTTATTTCAGCTGATGACTTTGACCTATGTGCTAAACAACTACATTACTAAAAACCACATGACTATATAATAGCAGATATTAACAGAGGTGGTTAGCAGGAAAGCAGATTATAGCTTTTTATTTTACTAAAAACCTTTCAAACTCAAAAAAAAGTCCTTACATCATTGTGGCTAGTGATCCATTGGTGCAACGCTTGCCCCAAATTCATTACAAACCAATCATCAAAACTATCCCTTGTGACTGCTTCAGATGGAGCGTGATTAAATGCAGAGGAAATACATTACTGAGATGAATCATAATTCTGCAGAATGAAATCAATGGCTTTACACTTTTGAGTTGGACATTGAGGGGCGGTCAAAAGTGTTACTCATAGAAGCAAGTGAGCAAATGAATCACGTAAACAGCTTCAACAGGAAAAATATACTAATTTGACCATAAGTAACACTGACTATCAAAGAAACACAGAAGAAAACTTGAAAAATGTTTTTTTAAGGTAGAATTTTCAAATAAAAATACCTTCATCGCATTACTATAAAATGCAAAGGTTTTCCATCACTTTGGATTTTTATGGTTTGGAATAAATGTAATAATTTTACTTAAAGTTGGTTGATGGCTCACTTGAAATAACATTTTAGTTCCTTCAACCTAGTTCTAAGCAGGCAGGCTGGCAACCCTCTCGCAGCAATGAAAGGACGAGATGCCTTAGCGAGTATCGGCTGGTATGACTTAAGCCACTCAGGTCAACTCAGCTGCCTAGACTCAGGGTGTCCCAGGTGGTCCCTGCGCTAGTATCTGCTAGCTCCACGTGAATGTCTTGGACACCTTAGGGCCTTTTGGATGGAACTAAACACCTCTGCTTAAGCTGCTGAATCAGTTGAATGAGATTTTGCCCACCTAATTTAGACAGCTAACTTGAGCCTAACAAACCAGCTAAGTGCCAGAGCGCCCTTTTGGCAACAGAGAAAAGCCATCACAGAGAAACCCTGCTCACCTAAATTAATTCATCAAGCTTATATCTATAAGCTCGCCCTCTGGAGTCCATGAAAAATGCCTGCCCTCCCTTACTCCTCCCTTATGCCAGGAGGACGGCATACTGAAGGTTAGGTGGGAAATAAGGTGTTTCTGATCTAGCTTAACACGCTGATGTTGGTGTGCTATGCTGTGTTAACCACAGGCTGTCAGCCTTCCCGTCCACCCGTGCTAACACGCAACCAGCAAAGAGCACATGTAGAGTCAGCTGTCATGTCAACCGTGCCAAAAGGAGAGATGCTAAGCAAACCTTTTGTCTGTGCCTGTCCACATATACCATCCACTTTGCTATTTTATAGAATAATGCACAAGAGGTCCAAAGCATAGTTGATCTTGAAGTCATTTTTCAGCCTCGACTAGTATCCTTGATGTTCCTTGGAGCAAAAAGATCAAGGCTGGCAAAGTGTGAAACTGAACTGGTCCCACCAGGACTGAATTTAGAAGTATTCATTGTGTTTTCTCCTTTAGCAGTTTCACTTTCCAGAGCTGCCAATCCAATTTCTGTCATAAAGCACACAACTAATCAAAAATGTAGAAATGGCTTTAATGCAAATGGAGAACATGAGTTCTTAGTACAGAGTATCTCCGTTACACGGGCAAACATCAAAAAGCAATAATACGCATAACCATGACCTAGTATTTCCCCATTAATTAGCACACGCTAGTAATCCTGATATTTGAAATCAGACTGACAAATAATATAGATGAGTCTCACAAACCCTTCTTCCTGGAAAAATATAAGTATTTTTACAGATGAGAGAGCTCCTAGCGAGGTTATATATTGAGGCGAAAAAAAGAATGCACTCTGACATTAATATTGATAGAAACTGCAAAATGAGCAAAAAGGACAAAGCAAAAGGAGAGCTCTCTCTGAGGACAGTCTACGTCCCCAGTACAGGAACCTCATTATTATTTCATGACCTTAATGGCAAGCCTCTAAGCCTTGTGTATGTCCTTCATAACAAAAAATTAATTACAAACACAAAACAGAAATCTCAGATATGCAATAATTGAAAGCTGTTAGCTATTTCTTCTAGTTTTGACTTCATTTATATAGTACAATAGTTCTGAGAGACAGCAAGGTAGAACATGCAACTTTTCATAAATCCCAAATATGAATTACAGCATATAGTCTTTCTGTTAAAAGATAAGCCAGAGGGAGGCAAGGAGAGAGAGAAAGCCTCTCATGCTAAAGGACTGCACAATTTTATCACTTCATACATTAAAAATAATTGGAACAATTTCTTCCAACTGTTTTTCAATGAGAGCTCTACTGGAATAAATTTTATAACAACTGGTTATTGTGGCTGTGCTAATAAAACTGATATACTTGCTCAGCTGAATCCGTGTATGTGCACACAGGCTTTTTTTGGTGTAATAATAAAAGATAGACAAAAATTAAAGGGAGACAGAGTCTAAATTTCAGTAGCATTTACCATGTCCAAGAATAGTAAAATCTGTACTGAAGAAAGAGGAGGAAACAGAGGAGACCTATACAACACATCACACATTTGTAGTACCACATCATCCACCAGAACTTCAGTCCCTCAGCCTGCAAAGGACAACATGCAAGGTACAATCTATGGGATGGGTTGGGGTTTTTTTTGCTTTAAAGAGATGCTTGCTTTTCAGATTACTCTCTAAAATGCTGTTTTTCACAGTTCAGGAGTTATCTTTTTGATGATGTCAGAAAAAGGTGAGCAAAAAAAATGCTAGCAACATTTTTGTTTTGGACATCAGTGCATGTAGAATTCCTTCAGTAAAGCACAATGGGAAGCTGTTACAAAGGAACGGCTCTGGGACAGGCTGTAGCAATACATCCAACAAAACTGAAAAAAGCAATAGTGATGCAGATAAAAATGTGAAAGAAAACAAATGAAAGCTATATAAACATTAAATGATTCTGATTATGAAATTCACCAAAAGTACTGAATTCCTTGAGTTTATCATCCACCAGGATAAAGCAATTGATAGAGGTTGCTAAGCACAGACAAGCTGACTCAGAAATCTTTTCAAAGGTCTCAAAATTGCAAATCTAAAATACCAGCCTGCAGTTCCATTAAATTGTCTAGGAAAATAAAATTTTGTTCTGATTCACTGCCCACCTCTGGTAGATAAGGACCCCTGGGAAACCTACTTTAGAAAACCAAGCAAGAAAAAGACACTACTATAGGCTATGAATCCTGGAAAACTTGACATGCAACTCTAATTCTCAAGGGGCAGGATGGTTTTTCCTAACTTAGGGCTGTCTGTCACTGAATTGACCATGGGAATAGTTGAGGCTCATGAAACTGGACTACAAAGGTGCTGGACAGAAAAGGAAAAGTAACCACAAAAAGACAGTTTCTTCTTAAATCAGAGTTGCACTTGCTGAGATAACCTTGAGGGTCTCGCTGAAGCCGATCAGAGAGTATCTCTCCATGTCGTGGGGGAATTGTTGGAGCGAACAGGCAAAGACAAACAGCCTGGACAGCATGCACATGGCTGTCCCTCCCACCATAACTGCTGCTCCCAGGTGTCAGGAGACGGCAGTGGGTGAAATATTTGTATTCCTGATCATGATACTAAGCAGCTGCAACTGCATTGCCAGCTACCCTGGACTATCTAAGTCTGTAGAATCTGGAAAGCTAGAAATATCTAACACTGCCTTTCTTGGCATTACCTCATGATTACTTCACTCATCACTGGAGAATGTGAAGGTGAAAAGGTTTATGATAAAAAATGGTTGTTGCTCTTCTCTGATGATTCAGGAGGCTAGGATTGACTTTGTGGATGATATGATCTCTTTCATATTTCTTATACTTCTGCAATAAGGTACACAAATTAAACTGTTGCTAAAAAAGAACAAAAATAGCTTGGATGACAAATAGAAAAATAGCCTTTCTTTATAGTCAAGGCCATCTTCACCATTTAATTGCATCCACAGCTTTTTTAATTGCAAAAATGCCCCACAACTCTTTAGAGGAATATAACATCTACAGTGGGATTGAAAGCACCTGGCTTTAATGCTCTGAAATTTTGGTGTCTATACTAAGATATCCATTTAGGCCAACAGAGACAGAGCCATCTCCGGATTGCGATTCAGCAAGTTGATCCTTGATGAACATTTCTCCTAGGATGGGATGAGTCATACTTTGGAGGTGCTAGTCTGGAGAGTCAATGGAGAGAGATCACGTCTAATAATCACTGATTAAATTAGCTTTCCTGAGTTTGTCTGATCCCTTTTTGACCACATTTATATCTTGGTCTCCACAACATCCTGTGGAAATCAGTTTCATAACTTCATTAAACATTGTACAGTAATTTCATTGGCGACCCTATTTCTTGTACTGTGAAAAACAGTGACTACTTCTTATTCACCTGCTCCTCATCAGTCATGAAACAGCCAGACTCTGCCTAGCCTGTGCTCCATGTTCCTAACCAACTTTACTCCCTTTTCCTAGACATTTTATGACGTTACTAACTCTTTATTATTCAAGTGATTATAATTACAGATAGGACGCTCCACCTGCTTATACAGTAGAATATTTTTCCACTTCTATCCTAGCATTTCCTAGCCATTTTAACTGCTATTTGTTATGAACTGGTAATTTCAGAGATCCGTCCTCAGTAATGCCCAGTTCCTCTCCTGATTTCTACTAGTTATCTATAGTCATCAATATATTTTGTCCCATGGACGTTACCTTCCTCTTATTACCAACAAATTCACCTGCCGTTTTATCTTCACAATATTCAATATTACATAATCGTGATGCAGCACTTTACAGTCAGATTTAAATATGACTGTTGTGGGTAATCTCAAACCATATGCAAACTTTCTCACTTCACTAGTCAACTCCACAAGTCATTTATGAATACATTTTTCCCCCAGTCTCCATCAATTGTAAAAATGTGTGATAACTGTTTTTGCCTACTATCTTTTACCATATTATGCATTCAAAACTAGATATAAGATGGCTTAAACACATTGTTATCATTAAAGGCTAAAAACTTGATAAAATATTTCATAGATTCATGCATTTTAACAACCTGGGAAGAAGAGCTGTGATCCTTTAGGACAGAAATAGTAGAACTTCATACACAAATTCCTGGTTCATCTCCAATCTTTATCATTGAACGAGAGTAGAGTTTTTAAATAGGCACCTGGTCTTGATTTAAAGCTTAAAACAACAGATAATCTACCAGGTCTATAGTTGGATCAGGCCCTGCTTACACCAAATGCTGCACTGGTAGAGCTGTTAACTCTCTCTGGTGTGACAATACAGGGGAAAAGTGAAAGGAAATTAAAGCTACATCTTAGGAATAAGGTAAACAGTGGAATGGAATAAAATAAAATAATAACAAAAAAATCCCCCAAACCCCGCAGCAAGAAACAGAGTAATTTTAAAAGCTATTGTAGCACTTGCCAGGAGCTTGGAACAGCTAGTAAATCAAATCAGAGGATGCAATATAACAACTGTTGGCTGCCAGAAGGCTAAGAATTGTTTGAGCTGGTTATAGTTGTAGCATTTCTTTTTTCTTTCTTTTTTTTTTTCCTAAATTACTCCAGAAAGACTCAGTATAGAGAGAACCTGTTTACAGAATACCCTCTGGAACTGAACAAGACTCCAAAAGATGGACTTCTGGTAGCAATATTTTTCAAACTCCAAGACAAAAGGGAATACAGAACAAATTATATTCAGGAAATTTGCCTGTTTTTTCATGATGGAAAAAAATCCCTTCACCCTTCCTGACCAGAGCAGCCCCATTACTAAGGCCAACGAAAAGAGGAGGGGAATGAGCATATGTCAGAAATAGATTCAGGGAATAGGATCAAAAATCTCTTTCTCACTTATAAAAAACTGTATTGTATTCTGTGGGAAAATGTGTGTATCTTGGAATGGAAAAATGTAGACTTCAAGGCAAGTGGTATAAGGAGCCAGGTTTACAAAGACATGTAAGCCCTTCTATGGGTCTGGACTACTGGCTAATGTAGATGCTGTTATCTAACTGCCTTGGGTCGTTTCTATTCAAGTAAGTCAAGGTGACGTTCAGTATAAATGTATCACCCGTCTCTCCAGCAGCTTGAGTGCTCTTATGAAACCTCATCAAGTATCTAAATAGCTATGCAAATCTCATCTGAAGTATCTAGTTGCTGCATTCCCTGCTCAAAATGCAACTTAAACTCCGTCACCTCTGCTTTCTAAGAACATGACACAAGCGTACAAAGCAGCCCAGGCACTGAACTTGAGGATGCTAGCCTGTGCATCCATGCCTTGTTGTGTGTGGTACCACTTCGTAGCATTTTGAAGGTCCCAGTTTTTCACATACTGCCACTGTGAAACATTCAGGTTGGCATTTGATTCTTCATAAAAATAGCCAGGCACATGAATAATCATATGTCATATTGAGATTAATCCTGAGGGGCTGTGAGTGTCAAGCTGTGAGCGCACATTAACAGAGTGGGGCAAGGAACGTTGCCTGAATAGCCCAGTGAAATTACTGGCTATAATGTTGCTGAGGAACACTAATACGTATATAGATGTACACACACAATAAATATAGGCTAAGCTGGTTTTATTATGCACATGTGCTTAGCGTTAGGAGTGTCTACACAGTATTACCATGTCTCTGCTGTCAGACAGACGGTTAGGTAACAGTAAATTGATTGTGAATGTCATCCCCAAGTTGTCCCTCTTCTCCCTTGTGCAATCTCTTCCCTGTACTTTTGGCTCCCTGGCAGCACGCTTGCCAAGCCAGTGCCAGTAAATCTGTACCAGCTCATCCTGACTCTCCCGCTTTTTCTTCCCTCCTTCCTTCCAGCCTGGTTCTTACTCCCTACGCAATGCCAATTCTCACCACCCTGGTGTTTTATCTGCACTTTTTCTTTTCCTTTTTTGGCTCTTCATCAGCAAAAGCAGTGAGAGCAGCTATGTTCATAGCATGCGAGGTGTATGTGTAAGGAAAAAAAGAGGTAGGCTTGCTTAAGCTGCAGAAGAATTCATCTGGGCAACATGTTATTGACATTTAAACAATCTTGGCAACTTCAGGGACAAGGATAACAAAACCACTCCCAAAAAGCAGAGAGGGATGGATGCCCAGGCTGCCAGCAGGACTGTCAGCATCTTGCAAGAGAGGCAGCCGCTGAATGGGAGTGACCGGGGACAGGCCTCAGCATGTTTAAATGATGCTGCACACTATATAATATTTGAGAGCATTTTATGTTAAAAAATAGGTTGTGAAGCTAAGCAAATTATGCAGCTTATAATTATGTTGTGTAAAGCTTAAACAACCCAAGGCAGCCATCCAAGAAACATCATGATTTACAGGCGTGAGATGCAGATGCAGGGAGGAAGGCAAGGCCGATAAAAATGTCTCCTTCACGTGTAGTCAAACGTGTGGGGTTTGCACGGGTATGTGTACTCCTCCAACTACTCAAAATCACCACAGACTGGTCGGAGGAGAAAACGCTCATGAAGAGGAGCCGTCTGTGGGCAGGAAGAGCAGGAGAACCAGCTACATGTATTAGCAGTAATGGCAAGTGAGACAATGCAGCACATTTTCAGATCCTAAAGGGTCTTGGTGAAGCTAATCGCCTAAAAAGTGGGATAGGAGGAAGAAGTGTGGGAGGAGTTGATACCCCTAAAGGAAAAGATTAATTTTTATATCCTCAAGCAGAAAAAGAGAATTCAAACTACCAGGGAGAGAAGTTCTTTCTTACATTTTCTACATGTTATTCTATATTCCTTCTCTCCTCACCCCTAACTTAAAGCAGTGTTGAGTGAACATATTTGTTTGACACTTGTAAGCAGCGAAGCAGAGGTCACTGCCCTTTCATCTCAAATTGCCTAAGTTTCTAGCCTGAACGGGCTTTGTTTGTTCGTTTTTCCCAGAAATGCAAAAATGAACCTGATTCTTGCTGCTGTCAGTCTGTCCCTGATAAAAGAATAAAATGGAAATGGAAAAGGCAATGGGGTCAGAGATGTCACTGCATTTGTACTTTCTCTTTTAAAAACCAGCTATACTTCTCAAAAAAACTTTGCAGAACATCTAGGAAAAACTTTTTTTTAGGGTTAAGAGGAACAATCAATTTGTTCTTGTGCTCTACTTGCCATATAGATCTGTTGCCAAAAAAAAATGGAAAAAAAATTTAAATCTGACAGGCATGGGAAAGCCCTGAGGAGCTGCAATCCCCCAAACAACCAAACAATTACTGTCTTGAAGTTTCCATCAAATTAGTGCCTGTCGCCAAATAAAGCCACTCGACAGTCTGCTCATTCTTCGCTGATGTCATACTTCCACCCTATTCCAGTTTCGGTGCTCCAAACTTTTTTAGAAACATTATTTTTCCCTAACTTGAAAGGAGATAGGTTGATTTATGACTCCAAGAACTCAGCCAGAATCCAGAAAGACATCAAACTGCCAGTCTGTAACTTAATCTGTTCCCTCAAGAAACTGAACGAAATTTTTTATTATTATTAATGATGACAGTAAATAACAAAAATCAGGCACAATTTTTAAAACTTTTGTATGGCCAGGGACAACAGAAAACTGAGCAACTGTACTATTAATGCCAAACTATTTGAAGAGATTGCAAAAAAACCCAAGACAAAACTCTTTTTCTCTAACACAGCATCCACAAATCATGCACAGAAGAATAACAGGGAAGTTATTATATAGTCAGTAGCAGGGAACTTGATTAATCCAGGTTATTTCTTCATGGGTGGTAGCCATTAGAAGTTGGCTATCTAATCTACACTAGTCATCAAGGCTCCAATGCGCAGTGGAGAGAAACAGGCACCCAATTCACCAAGAGACAATTCATTCCATGCTAAAAGTATATATACAAGATAAGTGGGATATTAATTGCTTTCTGGAGATGCCTACTCTTATTTGACTAAGAAGAAGGCCCACACAATTAGTTTAGACTAAACATTTAACTTCTAGACAGCTAGGATGGCATGAAAAAAATTCCACCCCTTGAGCTCAAACTGAGCTGACTCTCCTAGTTGTGTTTCAATCCTCATGACCCAAACCTAGGTACTACCTGGATGGTGAAGTCCAGTGAGGAGGCAGTGGATCTTGGCTGAACTTGTGAGACAGAATACCAGCTCAACGCCACAGCAGCCCCTGCAACAGACTCTTCCCAAGGAATTGTCTTTCTGCCAACACAGCCAGTTACCAACCCATTTCAAACAGCTCTTCTTTGGGGTCCAGATTTACTAAGAAAAATCACACAGCTTTATGTTCTCCGATTTCTCTGGCCCTTGTATGGCCATTGTCATACATTCGTTCAGTTAATATGCTTCTATTGGATAAAAAATGGGGACTATGTTAACTATTTTTAAAGGTATTTCTAACAGTTTTGACAGGTTAGTACCATTGACATGCTGACACTTCCATGGGGAATGGCTTACTACCAACCGGCTCCAGTCCTTGCTAATTTAAATATAGGAAAGAACACAAGCATTTCTACAGTATTATATTTCTATAATTCTATAAACTCATTTTGTATGAATGTATCAGTATAAGGTAACTAGAAAATAGCACCTATCTGGCGTTACATAAAGAATTAGTTGTAACATCCCCACTGCATCTACAATGCTTAGTTACAAGCACGCAGACATAGGAAGATATCCTTTAAGTCCTACTTCTCCAAACAGCACAGGTCATTTTGCCATTTTAAGAGGACTAAGTTACTAGGCATCTAAGCATAGTGTAAATTAATTAAACGGGTTGAAGCTAATCCAGTCACACCCAAAGGTCCCAACTGAGACACCGTATAGCTCTCTTTACTTCAAGGTCTCATGACGTTTCCCTAGGTTCTTACTTTTCCTAAAGAATTGTCCTCTGAATACAGAAATGAGATGCAATCGTCATTAACCTCAGGCTTAATTAAGTTTCTTTGACTTGCTTTCAACCATGACATATGCTCACTTTGTCCTTGCTTTTGCTGTCTGAAGCAGTTTATAAAACTTGAAAAAAGGATTCCTTTGTATCATATGGAAAATAACTGTGCTGTAAGGAACAATACCAAGGCTGAAAAGCCTAAAATTAGATCTGCAAGTTTTGCTTTCATTGGCAACGATGTGTGTGCGTTCATATTGCCCCAGTCCTGTAGGATGTATGCTACCTCTTCTATTCTTGCGAAACATACTACTTTCTGAAAAACACTGAAGTTTAAAATTAGCAAAACCTTCCTGATTCAATGTTATACTGACCTTGGTAATCGGTTATTTTGATCACATTCACCTTTAGGCTTTAATAGTGAATTACAAGATCAGCTTATTTTCAAAAGCAGTAGCAAAGAAAAAGCATTTGCAGAACAAAAAGTAGAACATCTTTGAAATGGTGCATGGAAAAATCCTGTAATTTCCAGGTTGCACTTCTTTTTTTCCCCTCCTAAGAAAACTCAAACACAAATCTAATAGCTGTATTTTTCTATCCTGAAAGCAAGCTAGTGAGGAGATATGAACTATATAAAGTGGCTGGTGCTGGGCAACAAGGGACTAAGAGGAATAGTTTAATCGTAACAGGTTAGCATCTACAATATACCCATTCTCTTCTCAGCTACAGCCTTTCAGTTCTCACTGTAGTCAACAGGGGGAATAAACGTATCCAAAAGGTCAGACTTCATGGATTTTCAAATGAAGAAAGCCACAGAGAGGCTAAAGTGAAACCGATGCTAACTACTGTCTTAAAGATAATGCAAGCTGTTGCTAGTGTAATGTTTATTTTGAGTGTCTCCTCGTGGAATTTCAAGATAAAAAATGAGATTGGCAGCTGGCCTGAAGCGGGTAGAGTCAGAACGATCCAATTTCAACAAACTATCAAGATGAACTGTTGGGAGTTATTTTACAGGTTTATGGCTATAGCTCACTCTGAAGAGCAGTGTTATTAATATTCGTAGAACATTACAACATAAATAGCAAAACTACACCCACCATCTAAATATCTGCAGTACGCTCTGACAGAGCACTTTTTAGATAACTAAATACCATTAAATGTGCTACAAATGCTATACCTGAGTTACGATATTAGACACGGATATAAGAAATGCAACAGTTATTTATCCGAAAATTCTGATGTGCATCTCTAATGTAGCACTAGCACTAACAGCCTTAGGCACAAAATCAGGGGGCAATTTTCCATCAGAAAACAGAATTTAATTCTAGCACTGTTACAGTGAACAAGGAGACAAACAGTTTCTCAGAGTTAGGACCAGGGTAAGTCTAGACAAAGCTGGTCCTGAACTGCATTCAATGTTTCCCATTGGAAAATCTGTGGCCATAAAAAATAATATTTTCAAAGTAAAGTAAGACAAAGAGCAGCCGGAGAATACTATTTATTTCATCACACTGATTTTGTCAGTATTTCCTAATGTTTCCTACACCCTGGAAACTGCGTAGGCTGTCCTTCAAGCTTCACTTGCCCAAGCACCAAGCGCCACGGGTCACACAGTGGCATTTCAGACAATGTTGAGCTTTTGGAAAAAGAACCGAGGCCAGTTGCATCACTGAGACAAAAGGGAGGTATTCACCACCAGTTGGAGCAGGCTGTCACAACATGGAAACCCCGAGAAAGGTAAATACACCTTTCGCAGGGCCAGGAAGTTTTGTCCTAGTTCCAACCTCAGGATGAGGTAATTTCTTCCTGGGACAGCCCTTCTTTTGTGCCTGAGTAGGCCAGGTAATTATCTCCTGGATTTTGTGGGTAGGAATACAATGTGCTGTAAGTCCATTTACGGAGCTGTGGTTCCAGTCTCAGGCTTAGCTTTTTATTCTATTAGTTCAGACTAAAATAGGTAGCTGATAGGAACTACAAAAGGTATTCCTCAGAAATTCAAGGTAATAACGCTCTCATCCCTTTCTTATTCTTCTGAAAAGCATCTTACTAACATAGCTATGTTCCCAGAGAGTAACAATTTTCTAGACTAAAAGTATCTACACATAGAAGTATTTTGCAATAGCTTTTCCCAAACACCAGGAACAGAAGAATTCCTCTTTGCTATTCACTTTGTTACTTACACGTGATCTCCCATTTTACATAGAAGGTATAAGATCCATGGACCTACATACTTACAGAAAGAAATTTTATATTATTTGTTATTGATTATAATGGATAATCATCAGTAGAATTGATTCTACTATGGGATTTTATTGAAGTGCACTGGAAGGAGAATTAAAACAATCAAAATTGTTAAAGATTCTGCAGTGAAATGTAGAATCCTTTTTAAAAGATTTAAATTAAATTAAATTAAAATCAAACCAAACCTGTTTACAAGATTCCCCACAGGTCCACAGATCCCCACAAGCTATGCACAATGGTGCTGAATACTTTATAAACTTTATATACTCCATACTATACCGTATAGAGGTTCTGCATAGAGGTAGAAGGCAGCGTTCCAAATTAATTCATGAGTAATGCAATGTAGAGAAAAGTAAGTTAGGCTCTTCTGGAGCCAACTGACAGAGCAAAGGTAGCGGCACGACATCCTGAGTCTGTGTGTGAAATAGCCGAGTAAGAAACTTTTTCTCAAAGCTTCACACAGACCTTGGGGCAATGTGAGGTTAAACCTGTGACCTGGGCATAACTGGTGCAGGATGTTTATTTCTTAGGAAAAACAGGTTACTGCCCAAGCTGTCTATGGTGCCTTCAGGTCTTTATTCGCTTCGAGTGTCTTCATGGTAGGTGCCAGCCGTCCTTAGACCAGTGGCTGCTGAGGCCAGTTCTGCACTGGAGGGCCAAGCGTGCCCCAGCTGCCGGGCACGTCCCCGGGACCGCTCTCCCCAACCCGCCCAAGGCACAGAGCTGGTGCCAGCAGGCTGAGCCCACGCCAGATGCAGAAGCTGCATCCTCTGTGCTTTACTCCACATAATCCATTCCCCAACCAAGGAAGTACTTATTTCACTCCAGTGCCGTCTAGACATGAGCTAATATGTACGCAATGCAGATGGCACAGGAGAACATTACCTGACACAAAACCAGAAGAAACCATCTGATAAACTTCAGAGAAAAAATTTAGGCAGGTTGAGTAAGCTTCATGCTACTGCATATATTCCTATCATGGTCTCCTCTTTGAACAGCTATTCCATCTGCTCACTGCTTGCTACTTCCCACCAGCCATATTCTGCCTTTCCACTACTGGAGGCTTGCTTTTAATTTGGCTCAGTGGAAGGAAGATTTAGAGAAATCCTTGCAGGAATGGCAGTGCGGGGAGCTGCCCTGCCTACTAATCGATGCATGCTGCGCTGTTTCCTCCCTGCTGGTTCATCTGCCCCCCTGGGAACAAGCAAAACTGCACTGACACATTAAGGCATGTGCAGTCAAAGTGCCTCAGGCAGAAAAATAAGTGAAGTATCAAGTGACTGAGCCCCTTCAGTTAGCCATGGGGTGTAGGGCTGTTCCCGCCAAAGCAAAGTCCCACCCCAGCTAAACCGTAACTTTAAATTTTTCATTTAGAGTGATAGAGTCCCATTGAACAGCCTGAAGCTACAGGAACAGAATACAACTGGCAAGCTCTTTTGCTGAAAAACAACCAGACTGTGGAGTTCTACTTTCAGAATACACATCTAAGCTGAAAAGTTTGTTTTACGCGTTCCAGAGTCTTGCTATGTTGAAAAAAATTTGTACAACCAACTCTTAGATATGGCAGATTTTCATCTTTTGTAATGTGGACTTGGCTGACAGCACTTAACAACAACTTAATGGAGCCCGATGGACTTGAATTGGCTTATATCCAGTGTGATTGGTGCTCAGATGACTCCACTTTTAAATATTTTTCCATAATAATAAATTGGAAGTAATGATCACCTACAGTTGGCCAAAGAAATAGAGATATTTCAAAGGAAAAACAGGGAACACACAACTTCTGGGACTATTCCACATAAAATACGTACCTTTCATTTTCTTCTGCTCTAGTAATTTTTAAAAAACTGTTTTTACCAGGTCTCAGTCTTCACATTGTCACACCCACTCCCCTCCGAAACAAGCAAGAACAGGTAATAGCCACTTCTGCCAACTCTTACTGTAGTGACAAATCTCAGGCACAACCCATAGATTAGCAGACCGTAACTGGTTATGCCTGTTCACTGCACTGTCCTGAGAAATCTTCACATCCCAGTTTATTCACAGTCAAACCGATTTCTAGGTAATGCTTCACATGTCCAAGGTGAAAAGCCACAAAGCCCATCTAAAATGGAATTCAGCTCTATATTACAGGAGAGCTTTACCATTTTATAGTCTGCCATAAAGCATACAACTGAGGAGAGGTCAGCTGCATGCTTCTTTCTAAAGGATAACTTCAAATCCAGATGAGAAACTGATCTGGGACCTTATTTTTTCATAGTACTTTGACAGCCACGTGTACGTGGAGTGCTGACACCTGTATCTTATGCAAAAACCTGAGAAGAAAAAATATGTCAAGGACTATGGATAAACTGATAATTAAAACTGATGTAATAATTGTATGCAAATGTAATATAGTGATGTAATCAAAACCCAGAAATAACGGAGACATGCATATCTTCACTATCTACTTAAAGAGCCCAATCTGCGCTTCCTCACTGACTCTAGTCCATGTGGTTCACTACTATCACAACACCCAACAGAGATCTCAGCAGCCAAAGCACAGGAACCTGGGAGAGATGTAAATACGTGCTTATATCCACTTTATAAATATTCCAAAATTACACTGCTGGTGGCCTAATCATTTAAATTTAAAAGATACACTTATAATTAATACTTTCAGTTCATTAATACTTTTATTTCATTTTCAGTTTATCAACTACACACAAGCACTGGCTTCTGTAAGAATTCATAAGGATAGCCAGTATTTCTTAACTGCACTGTTTAGTGTCATACCAAGTACCTTAGAGAGCCAAGACAGAAGACAAGCCTCAGGAATAGGTCACAGGTAGACAACAATAACAACTCTCTATTAGTCCCATTACTCCATGGGAGGATGATTATATAGTGATTTTCATCTGACATAATCCAGTTCTGTTGCCAAAAAGGGTTATACCCTCCAAAGAAAGCTTCTAATTTTTGGAAACAACCCCTTGCCTATGTCTTGTGTATACCCTAGCATTTGTACAGCCATGTGCAAGACAGGATAAGAAAAAACTGGTCATGCCCCTTCACTCAGAAAAGAAAAAGAAAAGGTCATTTGGGTGAGCTAAACCACAAAGGAATAGGTGGTAAGAGGGAAGTGGGGCACAGAATCACAGAATCACAGAATCACTAGGTTGGAAAGGACCTTCAAGATCATCAAGTCTAACCATTAATCCAGCGCCACCATGTCCCCTAAACCATGTCCTGAAGTGCCACATCCACACGTTTTTTGAACACTTCCAGAGATGGCGACTCCACCACCTCCCTGGGTAGCCTGTTCCAATGCCTGACCACTCTCTCAGAGAAGAAATTTTTCCTAATATCCAATCTAAACCTCCCCTGGCACAACTTGAGGCCATTTCCTCTTGTCCTATCACTAGTTACTTGGGAGAAGTAACTTGGGCAACAGGGAAAGCTTCCCTTTCTAGCAGATGCATGTGATTCAGTGACTGTATCGACCCAGCCAGGAAAAGCTGGGTTGGGCTGGATGGAGAGCTCAGCCCAAGCTGGTGCCACCATTCATCCTCACGCTGCCAGGGATGTAAGTCACCTGGTGCTGAGGTAATCTGATGGATTTCACTCAGGACAAACCAGTATCACACCAAAAGTCCAATGGGACTCTGCTTTCATCCAAATTTCTAGGTCTGCATCCTCGTTCTTTTCAAACCCCAGATGTGGTCACCCTACCAGCAGATCTTGTTATTACTTGTCTCACTGCCAGATGCAGAAGACAATCATCAATACAGGAATGACACCTGAACTGTATGGGCAACTCTTTTAAGGAAGAGATTGGCCTTTACTGTTGTATGGGACTGAAACACTTGTAGCTTATTGGTGAAAATCTACACAAATGCCAAATGTTTTTCCACCTTGACCCGTAATAACTAGAAATAGGGTTTTTGAGGTTTTGCCCAACCTCTTTCAAATTAGCAGTGCAAGCTGAGTTCATCCCATGAAGGAACTTCACTATAGCACTGTGATCAAGCAAATAGGTAAAACATGGTCTACAATTCACTATGAGAATCCGGGCCTTGGATTCCATCCTGTGCTTTGCCATCAATTTTCTAAAAGCTCTGGGACAAGTCACGTTTCTGCCTCCTGCTTCATCATGTAATACAATGTGAATAAAATCATGTCAAATTCTATAAATTTGCCAATACCGTAGATGTCATATCCCATTCCAAACTGACATCAGTGGTGCAAAACTACATGGCACATAAATACAAATGCAAAACAATGAGCAACTTGTCGTTTAAATACTTCAGCATCAGGGCCCCAAACTAAGAGCTTTGTACTGCAGAAAAGCAGGATTTTTAAAAGCAGCAGTTCAGTCATAAGATCAATGAATCATATGATGAGCGAACATATAAAGTCTTATGCAAATGCTCCACATTTTATTTTTCAGTCCTTCTCCCCACTTAGTTTCAGGTCCCAAACGCCTCTAGAGGAGCAAATTCCCCTGCACCCACACAGAACTCGCTGCCAGACAGAGCCTGCGCTGGGGGTGTTTCTCTGGTCATTTTTAGGAGTTATTTGTATGTGATTTAAAACCATCTCAATTCCCCTTCTTCTTCCCCAAGAGTTACATCTATTGCCCATCTCGCTTACACGTACGTAAGAACAAAGTTATCACAGCTCAGCTAGCTAGCTACTGGCATCTCGGGAAGGCTTCCTCTACACACCTAACTCAGCGAATGCTTTTGCCCTAGTACAGTTCTGATACAGCTTGTGTACCATGACCTATGAAGAAGCAGTTCAGAGAAAAGTGGTAAACATCAGCCGGATTTATAACTAAATTAAGTTTTTCCTGGTAACTCAATTTTTCCTAGCAGTTTTCTCACAACACCTATAAATCATGAAAAGCGGTGAAACTGTTGGTAATTTTCCATTTCTAATTAATCACCTCTTTTGTGAGAGGTTCTCCACTCCTCAGTCTCTCAGTCTTTCTTAGATGCTGACACCTTTACCTTCTGCTGTCTTCAAATGCTATCCTACTCCTTTTCCTCACTTCCCCCTTCCTTTTTGATTCATTTAAAATGTCTTCTCCCTAGCACTAAAAATCCTCACAGGTCTGATCCTGCCTTCATCTCTGACATGATTCATGGTCACACCCTCCCCTCTTCCCCAAGCCTCATCTCCTCTAGGCTATGAGCTTGAACACTTACACCTCCATTACTAGTCAAATCCATGCGTTCAAACCAACAGTTTTTCCCACGTATTTAAATGTAATCGCCCGCAGAAGTGTTTTGGTGGTTGACGATGTACTTTGCACTGTTCAGATCCATTCCTTGATCCAATTTTTCCAGTAGGGATCTGGCAGATCAGCTCACAGAATGAGTCTTTATATTTTTATGGTGTTGGACTTTGGTCCAGCTGCTTCAGGGTGGGATTGATTCAGAGCAGAAATTTCCAGTTTGCATTCAACTCTCTGGGAATTTTTAATAATGAAGTACCACCAAGTCATCCTTCCACTTGCTCCTAAGAATTTCCTTGATGTCTGTGCTTGTCAACATCCCTGCTAATGTCACTACCCACTGATGGCACACATTTCCTTTCACTGTACAACCACGTCCCAGTCACTTTTACTGTAATTTGAATTTTTGCACCATAGCCAATTACCATAGCACAGTTGACACTTTGCTCCTACAACCTGTGTGAATTTGATCCCTTATTTTCCTAGATTCAACCTTTATAAAAGAGTACCTCATTACTCAAGTATCTATAGTGATACCACTAACTTCGACCATTCAGCACAAACAAAAAACTGCTAATTTCTGCAGACTTCTTGAAGGTATTTTCAATGGAAAACAAAAGTACAAGACTGAAATGACTACTAGCTGCTGTGTAGGTCCTACTAGAATCTTACTAGAATCAGTAATTTCATAAGTTACTATCCTGACTGACAAAATGCAGAGTTGCAGAGGGAATATGTTAATTATCTCGCACAGCTTCAGATGTTGAAGCCCTTCTGTATCAATGCTTACAACAGCAAACAGTTGGGTTTACTGGGAAACACTGAGAATTATCATCTCCAGCTATCTGTGTTACATACAATCCCAGAACAAACTTGACCATTTCATGAACTATTTCTTCTATCTGGAGATGACATTGATATATTGTTATTGGTCATCACTAATACACTCCTGTTGACAGTAAGGAGATGCATACAGCTGAAATGAGTGACATACTGCAACACCTTGCAATGCATATGGAAGAAAGTGGAATTTTCCAAGTATCTTTCTGTCTCCTCCTCATGTGACTATGGAATACAAGGCGCTCACTAAAACTCAAGCCATAGTTGGACATAGGTATTTTTCACATACTTGAAGCAGATGAAGTTGCAGGATTTTTTTTATTTTATTAAAACAACAGTAATACAGAGCAATGATAGGACTGTCTGATACCAAAACATGAATTACTTTATTATTTTATATTTGCTGTGGATTTCTCATGCCACACCTTAAAATCTGGCTAAATTGTTTCTCATTTATTTACAGTTGCATAAGATGAAAAAACCTACATTCAGCGAAAAATATTTGAAGGAGGTATTAAAGTACTGTATCTCGTGAGAAATAGCAATTATCTTGCAAACAGTTCTCTATCTCATTCTCGTCTGAAGAAAGCAAACTGTGACTGAAGAACTTGCATTAATAGATTTTAAGCTAATTAATAGCATAGATGTTATGACAGTATGTATGGTATGTACATACTGATAGGAGGACCATCAACAACAGTACGTAGAAACACAAAACGCAGAATGTTACGCTAAAT
Organism: Phaethon aethereus; assembly: GCF_964289735.1. NCBI lineage: Eukaryota > Metazoa > Chordata > Aves > Phaethontiformes > Phaethontidae > Phaethon > Phaethon aethereus. Next base: position 12,878,111 of record NC_138576.1, read on the forward strand.
TACGGTAACGTTTTCAGTCTCCTACACCTTCCTATCCCAACATTACACAGTCCAGAAAAAAATAATTAGAAGAAATACATAAGCTCCAATCCTACCGCACAGATAGGCAAGAAGCTCCCTACTGCGCCTTGCGCTGAGATACGGGGGGTTGGGGCACGGAAGGGAGCGATTCAAGGGGCAAAGCAGACGGGCACACGGAGCACACACAGCTGTATTCAACATCTGTTCGCCTTCTGCTGTGACGGCTCTTTGAAAGTGTCAGTCTAGAGATACCTGGATACAAACCCAGAACGTGCTCGGGGCCGTACCGGCATCGCAGCCCCCGCGGCCGGAGCAGAGCCCGTGCCCCGGACAGCTGTTAACTCGCTGCTCTGCCGCCGCGGGCAGCCCCTCCGGGGCGAGGCGGCGCAGGCTGCAGATGCTGCTCCGGGGCGCGATGAAGACCCGAGCACAAAAGCCATGCGAAGCGCTGCACCGCTGCGTCCGGCTTGCTGCAGGTACGTCACGTACATCACACTTGGTTTAGGGCTAGTTTGAGTATGTCAGCACACTTATTCACAACCTGGTGACTGCGGAATAAACGTCTCCTAATTAGCTTTGCAGGAGATGGACTCAGTCGCTGCTACCAGACACGGATTGGTTCAAAGTCACCCCACGAAATCCATGAACATGCACCTCATCTTTCTGCACGGGACGTATTTACAACATCTCCTACATGTTGTTAAAATTATAATAGAAACATTTACCTTTATAGCACTGTAAATATACATACAGCTGCACTTCCTAGAACATAAACAACGGGCAGACCCTTGTTTTATAAAGCTCACAGTTTAAAAAACAAACACAAAACCACAGCTGAAGCACAAGAAAGCACCCACCATGGTGAAACATGTATTGTTATGGAGAGGACTCTTAGGCGAGGGGAGACTGTTGGAGCAGAACCAAAGAAGAGAGGAAGCAGAGCCAGAGAGGGAGGAAAAAAGGGATCAGTAAAAGCTGAAGGATGAGATAAGATGCGAGGCAGAGTTAATACGGGCTGACACTTCAGGATTACATTCTCTGTATACAACAGAGTGGGAAGCCCAGGTGAGTAATGCTCACTTCTTCAACCGTGTAGAAGCTAATATCACTTCTTATTGATCTGTGTTTCAGTCGCACCTCTTTGTGGCAGGCACTTGAGAAAAACAGCATCATAACCCATCCCAACCCTCCTATTTCCCCAGAGAAGAATTAACATAAAAAATAGCCATTGAACTAAACAGCGAAGCACTCGCCCCATGTGTGTACCGTAGCAAGAGACAGCTCTTGGAAACAAAACTTTTTAATGAAGAATGGTAAAAGCTACTTTGTGATCTACTTACCATACCTGAGGAGGACAATGGAGCCTTAGTAGCTACTGCTCTTAAACACTGGTATTTCAGTAATACAGTTGTATCATTAGAAATTCACTGACAGAAGGCAGCAGGCATATTTTATGTATTATACAGGAAAAACAGTTTGTGATTCTTTGACTCTCCTGATTTAAGAATGAAGAATATAAAGCTATTAACAAGGTAAAACATCTGACATTCTGATTTCAAGGCCAAAAAGCATGCTAATCGTCTAAATTTTCTCATTCAGCACAGAAGCCAAGGACCAGATCCCACACCCGCTGGAGCACATAGCAGGGCATCCTTTGACCTTACAACGTAGTTGATGTGATCAGATCCAAGAGCAGTAACATATCCAAGTCAGATGCAAAAAAACCCCACGTGCAAAACACAGGTCAAACTTTTTTAGAGGGCATTTGATGAAGATACAGTCCTTTTGTACACATCAGTCTGGCTTGCAAAAATCATCAGTATGATCCAATGTTTTATGTGTCAAACTAAAACTTTTTCAGGCTGTCATACTTTCAAACTGAAAGCCTTTTATGCAATCCAGGACAGGTATTTCAAGACCATTCCTGAATGTCGGCATTCATTTGTTTCATTTGGGGAAAAAAAAAAGTTTAAAAAGAAAAATAACTGCTTTAAACAAGTACAGTATATGTTCTGTTGTAATGAAAGCACATTGACTACAGCGATATCGACTGGGTATGTGCTGGATATTAGCAATACTTTCATAAAGAAATTTTTGCAGCATTATCCATTATGTAAGCTGATTTTACTTTCAGTGCTAAGGCCTTGTAAAAATGTTTATCTCATTTTTACTAACTTTTCAAAATCACGTTTTTTACATGTATATCAACTTCCATTAAAAAGCAAAAGCATTTTAATTCAAACAACTAATATCCCAAATTTCATTCTCCAAGAGTCTTCAGTTACTTTGTATTTCTAAATATAGCAGGTAAGAGTATGCAGAAATATGCTGTATTCTAAGAGCTTTTATAAACAAGATGCTTTAATTTTAGAGGACTCCGTCTGAATAAAGTCTAACTAAATTCACAGATATTCTCAAATGCGGTCCACAAAAATGGTAATATTGAGCTCTCCTCACTGCCATTTAATTCCATCTTATAGCAAATGATTTAGTATCTACTTTTAAGTAAAAATATTTTCTACTAAGTGGAACACTAATTTTTTATTAAAAAAAAGTAATTTCCAGTAACATACTGCCTTTGAGAAATTATTTTTTAGATACTAAAATCAAGTCATAGATACTTTACACACACCTGGCTCAACAGCTGACGTATTTAAGCTTAATAATCTTTCAAGTACTTCAGGGACTGATTGGCTCAAGAACTGGTTAATGAAGTGCAGAACCAAGACACAAGGTGTACATTTTAACACTAAGGAATTGTTAGAAAAACTTAGATAGAACTGAGATAAATTTTCCATTATCTGTTGTCTTTAAATAAAGACTGATTTTGGTTTTTCCCCCCAAAATAAGTACGTGGTTCATGAACAGGAGACTAGATAGAGGTATTGCTGAGTCAAATGTTATGAACTCTTGGCTAAAATTCTTATTATCCCTCATAGAGTTAAACATTTATGAATCCAAAAGCTTTCATCCCTAGAATACAACTTCCTATTTAGCTACAAGTTAAAACTAAAGTAACTTTCATCAAAAGATTTAGAGCCTTATATTTATTGGTCTAAAAGCTCTGCAAATTACCACCACAGCTTGTGTTCTTCCTGAGCATGCACTTTGACTTGTTCAGTGCTGACAGTATATTCTTCATCAAAGCTTGACCAACCAAGGTAATCCCATTGGTTGTTGTTACGATACTGGCTGAGTCAACTCATCGGGAGTTAAACAAAATTCCACTATTTTCTTATGCCTAACTACAGTATGAAAATACCTCGTTAGGACCAAAAGAAAAAAAAAAATTAATATGCCATTTATAGGTCTTACCATGATGGATCTCAGTTTTTACATCTTTTCATCAATGAACTTTGAAAAGGTCTACGTTAGTGAACAAGAAATAGGTAAAATGACTCTTTCTGGTACTTGGTAAACTATAGAGTGGAGCTGCATAAAAACAATAACACTTTTCTGAAATCATCAATTATTTAAAATTAAACACGATTTAAGTCAAAAGTGATTAAAGGTAAATTTAATAAAAAATTTAGTGTCTCATATATGTCGGTGTAAAAGCTATAAAAGTCACCATTACAGTTTGGTTTTTTCCCGCATATCAATTTAGACTTTTGTAATGCTGATTGTGTAGATATTCTTATTCCAATGGCTTTGCGATGATAAAGAAAGTGATTTTAAAATTCTTTATCTTCCCAGTAGGAAATTATTTTATTGTAATTATCTTAAAAGACCCACTTGATTGCTTCTCGTGACTTCAAAAATCATAAGTTGTTGACAAACTCAAGAATGCATCAAACTCTTGCTCTTTCAAAACAATGAAACTGGGGAAGCTATAATACGTTCTGTTAAACTTGCAGTCTGGGATTGAAAACGTGACTGAAACGGGTTTGTTCCAGAAAATCTTCAATAAGATCTGTAATACTTCCTCCTTTGTCCTTGATAGCAGAGTTTCAAAATACACCATGTTTAAGTCAACAAAAGATGCATTTGTCATCTCACTCCCAAAGAACACTGTTTATTTCAATTAACTGTGGTTATACAAGTTATTTTACAAAACCTATTCCATTCCTTTTACCCTCCTCGGGGAAATAATCACAAAGAAAAACAGCTTGATATATTTAAAAACACACTAGTGAAATTGTGTATGAAGTGATTTCTATCTTCTCCTTCTCCTTCAATTGCCTTCTTGAAACTACTTACTTTTTACAACTGCCAGCTGTGAGACCATCTCTAGTAATCTGCCTTAATTTCCTACATGTCTATTATTGTCCTTTGGGTCATATTCATATCTAAATGTGGAAAAGCTCCTGAAAGCAGAGACCCTGTGGATAATGTCCACATAAAGTTTAAAACACAAATGGAAAAAATACATATATATTCCTAGCAACTTAAATAATAACTTAAAAAGCAATATGGATTTGAAGCATTACCCAGAGATTTCGTATTTCACAAACGAGTATCCTTCTTATCATCTCTTTCATTATCTTTGAAAAGGACTATAGCTATTCCTCTCAGGGCACTGGTATAAAATTCAAAAGATAAGATTCTCTCTTTCTGTGAATAAAGACAAGAGTTGGAGCTGAGGTAGGAAAGCACCTCCCTGTGATGGGAGCCCATCTGGATCCTTACGTCTCACAGCACTACATTTGCTCACAGCCTTGCCCACTCGTGCTGTATTCTTGGCTCGGGCAATGTTCTCAGCCATGCCACACAGAGAAGCTATAGAGTAAGTCACGATCCTTCCCAAGCATTAAGGGAAATAAACAGTGAAGAAGATAACTGGTAAAGAGAAAAGCAATCCAAAGGCGCAATTAAGGTACAACAGAGATCAGACGAGAAACAAAATTGTGTTCCAAAGGAAGAAAGAAAAAGGCAAAGGACGTATAGAATGGCAAAAGGTATGCAAGTGTAGGTAACATGTACCCACAAGAAAATGGGGACGGATGAAAAGGTCTACGTGCATCACAGTGAAGTCTGAGGCAAAATTAGGCATATACAGAATCCATTTGCAACCAAAAGCACTCTGAAATAAGCTTCTTTTTAGACCACTGTAACGACAAAGGGCATTTAGCCCCGATCCACCCTGGTAAAACAATATACATTAAAAACAAAGGGATGAAGACCAGTGCTTGAAATGTTTGACATCGCAGACAAGGAACACAGTTTCTCATGGTGAGTGCTATGTGTTTCAGTTCTAAGTACATCAAAAACAAATTTGCTTATCATATTCTGAATTTTCCAACTCTAATTTCAATTAGTCTCATTGCTGTTTAATTCACAATTAGAAGATGAGCCAGCTTTATTTGCCCAAGTGACATAAGCTTCTGGAAATCCACGGGAATCTGCAAAATTTCCAGAACTGAATACCTAAAGTACGAGCGTGAGGCACAGATATAATACAAAAAACACAGGAATGCACAACGCAGCCAGATATAACATGAGAATTCCAAAACTTAAAAACAGAACCAGAACAGCAGCTTGAAAAGTAAACAATTTTGGAAGCTCCCATAACAAAGTTCACCACATGTGTTTGTATAAAACAACCTATATTCTTAGATTTACATCCTGCCTACAGCTACATTGAGAGCACAGACAGAAAAGTCAAGAGGGCTATACTGTCCCAACACACTGAAAAGAAAAGAACTGGAGCCGCGGGAGCTGCAGTCAGTGGGACATCGCACCCCGGGACGCGGGACGTCGCACCCCGGGACGCGTGCGGCGCCCGTTCCAACCAGCGCCACAGCCCGCTTCAGTGCATGGCTTCCATCCTACGCAGCCGGCCTGACGGCCCCCAGCCAGCAGCCTTCTCTTCTGCTCTGCTCTGCCCCGTCCCCCCCGTCCCAGCGGAGACTTTGCCTTACCATTCTGGCCAGAGCATAATTTCTCTTCTGGTCGGCACAGTAGTGCGGTATCGGCTGTGACTCTTCCGGTGCATTACACCAGGGGAGCGCACACAGGGAGCTGTGCCACGGGACTGACAGCAGCGGGGACACCTCTGGCGCTTGCTCTGCGGTTGTGAGGTTACGCAACGCTGTGATAGTCTGAAGCAGATGTGGCTCGACGACACAGCTGATGCGCTGTCAATAGCTGGACATTGCAGAACACGAGGCATGTCGAAACATCAGTGGAAAACCAGTGGTGTAATTCTATATAGGGGTATGCATTTGTACCGGGCAAGAAGATAGGGCGACCCAGAAAACTCCTTAAATATTGCAGCTTTAGGTCAGAAAAGTTTGTGGCTAAATTCTTTTTGAGCCCAAGAGGGTAACGATTCAGTCTTTAATTAAAAGGCAAGAATAATACACAATGAAGACTAAGAACATATTTCCTTATTTTTCCGTGACAGCAGCATTAGCCCAGACTACTTTATGCTTCGTTTGAATGGAGAAGCAAAATGTAATTAAAGTTTTAATTAAAATTGATCGCAGTCCACAAACCTGAAATGGATAGTGCTGTTCTAACACTGTACTGGAACACCTTCCAAGTAAACTGATGCTCTTAAATGAACTGCGTTCTTTTTTAAAAACACAACAACAGAGGCATTCTGTCAAGTAAAAGGGTAGTAGTGAAAACTAATGAGTCTGAAAATGTGTCATAGAAACAAGCTACTAGTAAGCGTGTATTCTGAAACGGCCAGTGAATAGATATTTTGCAAAGACTGAGCTTCCTCGCCTACTTATTTTTCTCTGAAGGTGAGGATTCTGTTCTTTATCGTATTCCGGTTAGTAAATATGTGCATCTTTTTCTTCTTCATAAAGAGGTGGTGGTACCTCCGAGAGCTGAACTTTCTAGTATACACAGGAAGAGAACACCTATCCACAATAACAATGGCTACAACATATTGCTAAAAATATTTCGCTAGCAGAACTGTTGGGAGAAGTACCTGTATCCCTTCAACACATCTGCTACAGTACCATCTTTGTACAAGAAAACGAAATTTATTCATACATTTGGCCTTTTCCTAATTGGCCAAGTAATCACATTTCAATTTTAATGAAAAGGGCAGGGTTTTTTAATTACCCTGTTACCTGCACGGTTTCTTTGTCAGCCGGGAAGCCCGTGGTGTAGGTAGTCGCCGCCCCCCTGCCCGGCCTCGCTGCGCTCCCGGAGCGGTGCGGGCTTTGGGAGCGCGGGTCCGCCCGGCGCTGCCTCCGCAGCGGGCGGGAGCCCCGGCGGCCCCGAGGGCTCCGCAGGGCCGGGCTCGCCCCCCCCCCCCCCGACCCGCCCTGGGAAGACGGAGAGCCCCGTCCCACCTCTGAAAAGCCCCTGAACGGGCTCCTCAGAGGCGGGGGGTGGTCTGCAGTTGCATAAGACCAGTCCCGCCCCACAGTCTCCGACCGTTTCTCCTCACCTCGGGGCCGGAGCCGCCAACGCGGGCCGGGGCAAGGAAGGGGAGTGCCGGGGGCGGGGAGGGGGGGACCCCAGCAGAGGAAAGGCTCATGGGGTTAGCGACAGGGCGCAGAAGGTGGGGGACCTTGCAGGTAGCTCCATGGCAGGGCAGGGAGTGCGCCGGCGGGGGCTGTGAGGAGAGCGGGCGATCCCGGAGGGCTGGGGAGACCCCCGGGAAGCGCGGGGGGGTGCGCGGAGCCTTGCACCGGGGCAGCCCTGCGGAGAGCAACGAGGGGGGCACGGGGTGGGGTGTGTGCGGGAGGGAAGGCAGCGCTGCGGGGGTCCCTCCAGCAGCCCCCGCTGGCGGAGCCAGCCGTGCGCCGAGGCAAGCGTCCGCGCCGCAGCGCGGTGCCCAGCCCGCTCCCCCGGCACCGCGTCGCCGGGATCCGGCCCTTCTCGGCGGGGACCGAGGGCTGAAGAGCCCTTCGCGGGGGTGCGGTGGGGGGAAGAGGAGGGAGAAGAAGCCCCCCGCAGCACCGGCTGCCGTGCCTCCCCCTCGCCCCCGCACACGCCGCGTATCTCCCCGGGGGCGGACAACGCGTTTTCAAGCGGTGCTTGCGCGCAAAGTTGCGCCGGCCAGGCCGACCCCCGCCCGCGCTCCCTCCCTCATTGCGCGGCCGCGCACGCCCCCGCTCCGCTCGGGCCAGCGCGGAAAAGCGCCCGGCTTTCGCCCAGCGCGGCTCACAGTCTGCCTCGACCTGCTCCTCCTTTTGTTTTGATCTCCGGGAACGAAATTCCCTCTCCTGCCGTCTCCTCTCCCCGCTCCTGCTCACGCCTTCGTTCACGCCAGCTTTTGCCATCTCCTCCCACCTCCATTTTCCCTCCGACCGATGCCCGAGGAAGCAGCCACCCCGCACCGACCCCGCCGCAGGGGCCGGGCGAGCGCCCGCTTGCAAACGCAGCCCCAGGCTTGCCCTGCGAGCGCCGCGCGTGTTATGTAAAATAAAATAAAGTAAGAAACAAAAAATTTCTCTTACGGGCTGTAAGAATATCAATAAAGCGATCGCAAGGATCGGGCGCGCTTCTGCCTTCCCAGTGGGTGCGATGACCTTGCGAGGACTGCTCTTGCTCTTCGGGTTCGCACGGTCTGGGTTTTTTTTTGTTTGGGGTTTTGTTTTGTTTTGTTTTCCCCTGCTGGAAAAAAATAACGACCTTGTCGCTACCTCTTTTCAAAAGAACAAGAACGCCAAAGGCTTCCACTTTCACCGCAACATTTCCAAGCGCAAACTATTAAGTGACAGATCAATGCTTCCTTTTGATGTTGTCGGTGTTTATATCCGGATCGATGCGGGCTCCGGTCTCTCAGCTCGCAACAGTTCACGGCAAAGCGCTGCGGACACGATTTTCCCTCCATCTCGCCCGTGGAACAACGATTCCCGCGCACAGAGCGGCCACGACCACCCGCGCACCATCCGCTGTCCCGGTGAGGGCGACCCCCGCGCGCCGGCCCCGCCGCAGCCCCCCGCCGCGCCTCCCTCTGTCCCGCCGCCCGCCCGGGGGGAAGAGCCCCGCGCGGGGCAGCCCCGGCCCTCCCGACCCCGCCGCCGGCACCCCGGCAAAGGCTCCCGCCCGCGCCTGGCCCGGCGCGCGGGTGCCGCGCCCGCAGCCCGCCGGCTCGCCCCCGGGGCGCACTTACAGAGGGCGCCGAGAGCTGTCCGCGGTGCGGAGGAGGGCGCTGGGCCGCGCGGTCCCGCCGGGGTGCTGGGGCCGGAGGGACGGCGGCTCGCTGCGCGCCCGCCCGCCGCTCGCGCCGCAGCTCACTCCGCGCCGCCGCCGCCGCGCGCGCCCCCGCGCCGCCCGCCCGCCCGCCCCGCACTGCAGACCGCCGCCCCGCGCCGCCCCGCGGCGCACGCGCCGCCCCGCGCCCCGAGCATGCGCGCGGCAGCCGCCCGCCGCCGCCGCCGCGGCGGGCGTGAGGAAGGGGGAGCGCGCGCTCGGCGGGTCGAGGCGGCGCGCTGGCGGGGATGGACCGCGCGGAGGGGGGGAACCCCGGGGGGGCAGAACGGGGCGCCGGGAGCCCTTGGGGAGGGCGGGGAGAGGGGGCAGGACCCCCTGCGGGGCTCGGGGCGGCCGCCGCGGCCGCCTCAGCGGGGTGGCCTCGGTGTCACGCCCGGTGACTCGGGGCAAAATGCCGGCACAGGCCGCGGCCCGCCCAGGCGCTCGCGGTGCCCGGCGTCGTCTGTCGCCGTCGTGCCTGCGCGGGGACGCGGCCTCGCCTGGCGGGCCGCGCTCCGGCTGGCGGCTTTTTTTATCTCACGCGTGGAGCCGCCCGAAGCCGCCACGCGCGCGTGGGGACGGCGCCTGCGGCGCCGGCCGCGCTGCGGCCGATGGCGCCCACATCCCCCGCCGGGAGCCGCCTGCGGCCGCCCCGCAGCGTGGAGCCGTCGTCTTTGCGTCGCAAGCCGCGCTTGCCTTGGTGCCCCTTCTCCACGAGCTGCTTACCGTGGCGGGGAAGCTAGCGTTGGGTGGTTTAACTGGCGTGACGTTGCTCAGCCCTTTGATGTAAACCCGACCGATCTTGCCCTGCAGTAGAAAGTCCAACTGACGTTGCCCTCCCCACGCTGCTGTCGCCGGCGGCGGCGGGGTTGCGGTTCTGGCAGGAGTGAAGATCGGGGCTCTTCCATTAGGCATTGCGCAGCATATGGGGAATTGGTCGGCCCCTTCTAGGGCAAAAACATACATAAATGTTTACTTTCATGCACGGCAAGTTCCGTCGCTGACTGTTTACAATACGTAAATTAAGCATATTTAGCGTGTCCTAAGTGTAACACTAGAGAAAGCAGATGGATACAGCAAGGAGGTGAAAGGAAGGCAAAATAATGGCATATATAATAAAAAAAGAGCATCTAAATCAAGCCATGCCCGTTTTTATCTTGCTACTCATTATTTCAGAAAAAAACCCCAACAAAACATAAAGATTGGATAATATGTGATAGATAGTAATAGTTTTTAGTTTATTGTTGAAATGCCCAAAGAATTCAATTACAATTCAAACCGATGCTTTAGATATTGTACAAATGCACGTAGAGATACAGTATTTTCACTTTGGAAATAGACAATTCATCAGTTATCTGTGTGGTAAGCAAAAATCACTAATTTTACACACAGATTTACTTTTTTTTTCCATAAGAAAATGATTTTATGATTTTATGCTTTTTGGAATTTCCCAGAGCATTCCTTTTCCTCAGATCATATTTTGAGTTTCTCTATGTGCAAAAACGCAGCCTGAAAATGCTAAAAATTGAGGTTGATGCAAGCCTTAGCACAAACAAACAATTACGAGGTGATTCACTTCACTGAGTACCTCTGAAATACCTCTTTTATTTGTGCTGATTAATTTAAGATATTTCCTGTCATCTTCATATTTTGCTACCTCATTGCTTGCCTGGCCTGTCAGATCATCTGTAGCGTAATGAAAGTTAGAGTGCTGTGGCATCTGCTTGATAAGTTTTAACCACGTTGTTCCTTCATATTTTCTCTCCCTTGCTCAGTTCTTTATAAGTTCATCTTTTACCATCACAGTGCAACATTAATTCTGTGTGACCTGTTTTGATTGTGTCCGTATTGCAGTTACTGCACGACTTCATCTCATCTTGGTAACTCTTCTAGTGGCGGCCATGAAGCTACAGGAGTGCAGAGCTCCGCGTTGGCTGTAAGACCAGGTATTTATGTGGTGTCTTAGTTGGGTTTTGCTGCTGTTTCATTCTCTCACAGCTACTGAGGTAACAACAACTCAGTCAGCTGGTTGGAAGGTAGCGTAGGGTTGTCTACTGGGTGGCTGGCACTTATGGATGACATGCCTCTCAATATTGTTGAGGGGCGTGCTTTTCAAAAAGGTGCTAAGCATTTGCCTGCCCTCAAAAAGCTGAATTTTAAAACCCTTTGGCTACTGCACATTTAAATAGAACTTTTCAAATATGGTAATTTTTTTTTCATTGAATTCAGAGGTAGAATTCCCATCTGCTATAAAAAACTGTAGGTTAAGCAGAAGTTCCTATGTAGTGTGTTTTCAAGTACAACTTTCCTGATCTACTTTTAGATAATTCTGTATAAAATCGGGTTACTTAGACCGTGCTTTCGAACGCATTTGAAAACATGATGCTTATTCAAAAAAAGATACACTGTGAGGTATTATTATAGAAAACTTTGGCTTATTTTTTCATGTACTACATCACAGTAGCAGTGCAAAACAAAATCCCATTTAAAAAGTAAATACATATATAAAACCTCCATATTCATAGTATTACTGCTTAGTCCAAAATGCCCATGAAGAAGCATCATTTTGCCATAAATCAACAATTTAGTAAAAGTTGCCTGTTAAACTATGCATAGGTCTATCACTAAAAAGGTGATAATGACATTACCAGCAATTGTGTGCTGTTATGAAACGTCTTACACCATGCTGTCCTACACCTTACCCAATTCCTGAAGGCTTTTGTAAGCTGGGTGTAAAAGTTTACCAGTTCAGACCATTGGCGTTTTCAGCCACTTAACATTCATTTTTAATCTATGTAAATGATAATATTAGATTTTAGACTGTGGAGAATTAGATCCTCTGCATTTGTTTAGCATATAGATAATTGTAGGATTTTTCATTTTCTTGCTATTCAGTTCTTTGGATTTTGCAAATGAAACTAATTGTTGCCATTTAGCAGCTTTAAATGTTTTTTGAACCTAAAGAACAGACTGCTCATAATGGAGCTACAGCAATTTAAACAAAGTCAGGATCTGACCCAAAGTTTTCTATTTAGTGTATATTTTTTTTTTAGCATCAGAACGAACAGTGTGAATATCAGTTCTTAGCATATGTATGAATAGCACAAAAATGTAGGTACACGCTCCTTTTACAGTCCGCCATGGCTTACATGGGTCTCCTTTAGGCTTTGAATCCTAAACGTTCTGCTTATGCCTTCGAAAGAAGCCAAGTGATGCCCTGAGCCTCTGATCTCGTCAAGGGAGACAGATAGGCATCTCCAGAGGGAAATTCAAAATCTAATGAAATAGAGGATCTTCCTCTCCTTTTTTCGCTCCCTTCTTTGCTCCAGAGTAGAGAATTCAATATTCAGAGACGCAGTAGTCTCTGAGAGGAGTCACTATCTCAGCAGGTGGCTTACTGGTAATGAGATTTTTAAATTTTTTTTTAGCATGACCTCCTGTTTTACAGACACCAATTTAATTGCAGAGTATCATTTCAGGGGTTGCATTTTCCCCTCTCCCTTTTATGCTCAATACTTGCTAAGAATATATTTGTGTATATATTTTACGAGAATCAACAGCAGAATAAATATAACGACAAAGAGTCTGCGTCTGTATGTACGTCTAGAGCTGTACACTTTATGTTCTGCTAGGCCCTTTGAAGGAGGTCTTTCCTTCCTCCCGTCTGTGTTCCCTTCATGCAGTTTCTGCTCGCTGACATACAGTTGCCTGTTACACGGGGAACTGAAAGCAGCAATGCGGCTGCAAGGATTGGCAGAAGGGAGCTGCTTCAAGGCTTTATGACTAAATGAAGCTGCTGCACCACGCTGCAGTTGAAAAGGGTGAGATTCTTGATACTCAACAGCAAACAATGAGTGTGACCAAGATTATTGGTTTCAAAATTACTATAGATTGTCTTGCTGCTTTAATGTGCTATATATAATTAGATGAAAATTACATTTTTATCTATATCTATTATCTTTCACATTCATCTCCCATTCTTTTTTAAATAATACCCCTAAGAATATAGATAAAACAAAATGTACTTACTTTATTAATACATGCAATTTTTCTTCTTTATGAAATGTAATGATTTTATGTATACAGATCACTTTGGTACGTGTCAAACCAAATAATTTATAATTCAGTCTTTTTATTAATGAGATTATTTATTACTCTTCTATTTCTCGGGCTCATAGAATGAAATGTGAAGAAAATACCATTTATGTAACATCATCTCTGATGTTGTATAATGCAGTCACAACTGAGGAGTACATGCAATAACTTTAGATACCCAAATCTGATAGCTACATTACTTCCCTATTTCCTTGCATTGCCTCTGGTGTCAATGAAAATAAAAAGAAGCCCTGACAGGGCGGTTCAGACCCGGAACCTGGCTACAAAGTGTCAAGAAAAACTACATTTCAGTTTAGGCACCTAAATGGCATGAACCCAGGTTTTACCCTAGTAGGCTGTTTCCCACAGAAGCTGTTCCAGTTGTTCTTCTTAAGGGAGGCATTTACTCAAGTGGAAATAAAAGGTTGACATTCTGGACCTGAGAAATACAAGCTTCATGTAAATAATTGTTGTTTAGAAGGATAGGAATGGCAAAACTTAGAAGCATTTCATTTTCTACAAATGTCCTAAACATTGTATCATGCTTTCCTCTGCCATTTAGCTCAAGGCAGAACTCTTACATATACAAAACAATTCCCGTGAAGTCAAAATGGTCATGCAGTCTTGAGAAGTTCCAAGCAGGCTTTGTTTGCTTATTTGATCCATGAGTGACTGTCCTTAGCTAAAATATTATAATGGTGACATGTAAAAAATTGGAACACAGCTGTGGAAAGAATAATAAATAATAAAGGAAATAAAAATAAAGAATAAAGGAAAAGGACACAAATTTCAGATAGGTTAGCAGATTTATTCACGATGTAATACTGAGTTTTACCAACACCTGTCAAAACAAACAAGATGCTACTGAGCCTTTTTTGGACACCGGGTTGTCTTACTCAGTTTGCTTGCATTTTTGTCGTTATTTTTATTATTAATGTTTGTCATACAGTTCTGTACAGTTAATAATACACTTCTACACTGTGATATGAATGTACTTGCTATTAAAAAATGCCAGGGAGGGTAGATGGAGAATAAAAGTTGCAGCAGGACTGTTTACTTGTTTATGAACAAGAGGTACTCGAATCCTGGTGGACATTTAGGTAGTTATCTTTTTATAATTAAACTGCACTGTGAGACATGATGACTTCTCATAATAGTCTTTATTTCAGAAGTAATACTTTTTAACATAATTTCGTTTGAGGAAACAGCAGTGAATCAGCACTCTTGGAGCATAATCGCAAAAGCAGGATGCTAAGAGTGGAGATACATCTCAGAAAGTAGGCTACTGGATACGAAGTAAGTTCAAAACCAACAGAGAGGGGTGCTCATCAGAGAACAGAGATGTTAAACAAAACATTGAAAAATTATTCTGTAATTTCATTTACAATGAAATCTTTCCATCTATAATACTAGGTCATCTGTTTTCTATATCTATTAACCCTTAAAATAAGTTCCAGTCCTCTGCACATACTTTTCTAATTGCCAACATCTCTATTTGTAAAAATCATGCTGCTGCATCTCTCCCCAAAATGCATCGCACAGCATCTAGTCTGGTACCTGGTATCAGAGGTGTCAGCTTAAGAAAAGCTTATTAAAAGCAAAGCAGTTACACAATGTTTCTTTCACCTCCCCTTCTAGTACTGTTGAGGTTAGGAACATGCATATATATATTTATATTTGGATCAGGACACCTAACAGGCATTGATGAGCCTCTTAATCATGAATTTGTCATTATTAAGTATTTTATATCTGTCATTTCCGTAACTTCCTATTGCAATAAGTTCCACACTTAACTGTGCTTTAGATATTTGAAAACAATATTCACCCATAGAATTAGTACAGAACCCCACTGTATTTCACGTTCAGTGGTGAAAAACGTAGTGCCACATGGAAAGTAACCTGTGCAATATCAGCGTATAAACTGGAAGTAACTTTCAAAACACAATTTTATAAATATTTATAAAAATACATAATATAAAAAATTTAAAACTGAAAAATTATTAATACTGGGTAACTGCACTGATTTTCATTATTTTCTATGTGATGAAAAAAAAAACCAAAGCAAAACCCAAACCCACTTTTTAAGCTTGTAACCAAATATTCGGTAGCATATCCCATCATGCTTGCTGCAGAATTCAAGGGCCTTCCCCCAAAGGTGGACATCAGGGAGCACCTGGGGTATGCATGTGCTGATTGATTATTATATTTGCTGGGGGAGGATGAAGAGGGGTGATGTTCTCAGAACCTGCTGCCTAAAACTCTGAGAGCTTGAAAACCCTTTACATGTGAATACCATCCTAGATGGTTTACCCCAACATCAGATTCCTCTCCTCTCCTCTCCTCTCCTCTCCTCTCCTCTCCTCTCCTCTCCTCTCCTCTCCTCTCCTCTCCTCTCCTCTCCTCTCCTCTCCTCTCCTCTCCTCTCCTCTCCTCTCCTCTCCTCTCCTCTCCTCTCCTCTCCTCTCCTCTCCTCTCCTCTCCTCTCCTCTCCTCTCCTCTCCTCTCCTCTCCTCTCCTCTCCTCTCCTCTCCTCTCCTCTCCTCTCCTCTCCTCTCCTCTCCTCTCCTCTCCTCTCCTCTCCTCTCCTCTCCTCTCCTCTCCTCTCCTCTCCTCTCCTCTCCTCTCCTCTCCTCTCTCCTCTCCTCTCCTCTCCTCTCCTCTCCTCTCCTCTCCTCTCCTCCTCTCCTCTCCTCTCCTCTCCTCTCCTCTCCTCTCCTCTCCTCTCCTCTCCTCTCCTCTCCTCTCCTCTCCTCTCCTCTCCTCTCCTCTCCTCTCCTCTCCTCTCCTCTCCTCTCCTCTCCTCTCCTCTCCTCTCCTCTCCTCTCCTCTCCTCTCCTCTCTCCTCTCCTCTCCTCTCCTCTCCTCTCCTCTCCTCTCCTCTCCTCTCCTCTCCTCTCCTCTCCTCTCCTCTCCTCTCCTCTCCTCTCCTCTCCTCTCCTCTCCTCTCCTCTCCTCTCCTCTCCTCTCCTCTCCTCTCCTCTCCTCTCCTCTCCTCTCCTCTCCTCTCCTCTCCTCTCCTCTCCTCTCCTCTCCTCTCCTCTCTCCTCTCCTCTCCTCTCCTCTCCTCTCCTCTCCTCTCCTCTCCTCTCCTCTCCTCTCCTCTCCTCTCCTCTCCTCTCCTCTCCTCTCCTCTCCTCTCCTCTCCTCTCCTCTCCTCTCCTCTCCTCTCCTCTCCTCTCCTCTCCTCTCCTCTCCTCTCCTCTCCTCTCCTCTCCTCTCCTCTCCTCTCCTCTCCTCTCCTCTCCTCTCCTCTCCTCTCCTCTCCTCTCCTCTCCTCTCCTCTCCTCTCCTCTCCTCTCCTCTCCTCTCCTCTCCTCTCCTCTCCTCTCCTCTCCTCTCCTCTCCTCTCCTCTCCTCTCCTCTCCTCTCCTCTCCTCTCCTCTCCTCTCCTCTCCTCTCCTCTCCTCTCCTCTCCTCTCCCCTCCCCTCCCCTCCCCTCCCCTCCCCTCCCCTCCCCTCCCCTCCCCTCCCCTCCCCTCCCCTCCCCTCCCCTCCCCTCCCCTCCCCTCCCCTCCCCTCCTCTCCCCTCCCCTCCCCTCCTCTCCCCTCCCCTCCCCTCCCCTCCCCTCCCCTCCCCTCCCCTCCCCTCCCCTCCCCTACCTTACCCTACCCTCCTGTAGTAATACAGACTTGAAGCCAGAACACTTCAAACAAATGCAGCAGATACTTTGCAAAACTGTTGTATCAGATAAGCATTATCAGCTTTTCTAACTATGTTTATTGTTCTATAGTTGCCTGAGATATCCATGTATCTGGAGATTAATGAAAAATATTAATGCATTATTCCATCCACTTGTTAGCTTATCCAAACTAGGTATTAAGGTATTATTAAGCAATAAGAAATGTTTGCTATGTGCATAAAATCTTTTTTCATCTTTAACATGGATTTTTATTTATTTTTTAAAATTTGGTATTTTATTTCATGTTATGCAGTACTGTACACTGTACCATTAATCTTCCTCCAATTTTCAGATTCTTTACTGATCATTATTTTTGTACCCATAAATATTTTCTACTTCACATCTAAATTACTGGTCATCATACTTCAAGTCATTCCCAGGTGCTCTTTGGTTCAATAGTGAGGCAATCAGTGTTTGTAATTTGGGAGGTGAACCAAAAATCATGGAGCAAGTTGAAATTAATTTAAAATCAACTCACTGCAAAAAAAAAGATTGCCCCTAGCTCATTATTATATGACTGCAGGCTGCTGCTAACTGGGTAGTGTATTGTAATGTAATGCTGTACCACAGCATGAACAGCAAAGAAATAAAAGCAATATTGAGTTGGATGAGTTTTAATAAACCCAGAAACTAATAGAGGCCTTGGATTAGATATTTTAACTTACCATTTTTTATAATATCTTTTAATCAGATTTAACAAGGTCTAGGGAAATGCTGTGTATATTTTACTTCATGTAATGTTATTAGACCCAACAGTCCTGAGTTTTTGAGCAGTAATTTGTCTCTCCAGATCAGAAATGTTAGATGAGTAGCTAAACTATGTCTCTATAATATGTTTGTTATCCATTGCCTTAAAATTTTTTAAATAATTTTACAAGGAAGATGGTTTACTCTGGGGTCTGTTCTAAGTCAAAAGAGATAATATCTTCCTAGTTAAAAAATTGTGAGCATAAATAATTTTTGAATAACTAAACCAGAACTGAGTAGGTCTATGAACAGAGCAAACCTTTTTATACCAGTTCCCTTTATTTACTGTACTTTGGCATACATTGTTAGATGAAGATTCATCATACCCTGTAAGCATACACTAGGGTGTGTATGTGTATATGTGGTGTTTATAGGTAAGATAGATCCTTTCTTCACATTTCTTCAGTACCTTAACCATGAGCTTTCCAGAGGCTGATTACAACATACATATCCTGTGCTCTTAACTATTTGTATTATGAAGGGACAAGATGGAGGAGGGATGCAGTTCCTCATTCCTTTTGCTCTGAAGGGCTGTCCACTAATAAATGCAGAGTGTGTTTTGCTCTCACATTTCCAAGTAGAGCAACTCTGTGGCCATGCACAATCTAGAAACTCAAGAGGAAGCCCAGACAGCTCAGCCTGAATGTCTGTTGCAAGCATCAGTCTCGGTGAAGATAGCTTCCTCCTGCGATTCTGCTGAGCTTGCCTAGTGGAAAAGTGACAGCTCAACTATTGGTTAACAGTCAACAAAAGGATAGTGTTGGTCAAAAGACATGTCTGTGCTTCATAATGCTATTCAGGATAGAGACACCTAATCGTGAATGAGCTTACTTAGGTTCCAGCAATAGGACAGTCATGGTGATGCATCCCTGAGTCCAGATTTATTTACCCCCTGGTCCCGCTGCTTCCTATATGCAAAATTGTTTAGGTTCATGACATTACATTCTGCAATGCAGTTCACAGAATCATAGAATCATTTAGGTTGGAAAAGACCTCTAAGATCATCAAGTCTAACTGTAAACCTAACACTACCAAGTCCATCACTAACCATGTCCCTAAGCATCACATCTACACAACTTTTAAATATTTCCAGGGATGGTGATCCACCACTTCCCTGGGCAGCCTGTTCCAACACTTGACCACTCTCTCAGTGAAGAAATTTTTCCTAATATCCAATCTAAACCTCCCCTGGCACAACTTGAAACCATTTCCTCTTGTCCTATTGCTTGTTACTTGAGAGAAGAGATCAACACCCACCTTGCTACAGCCTCCTCTCAGGTAGTTGTAGAGAGCGATAAGGTCTCCCCTCAGCCTCCTCTTCTCCAGACTGAACAAGCCCAGTTCCCTCAGCCACTCCTCATAAGACTTGTTCTCCAGACCCTTCACCAGCTTCATTGCCCGTCTTCGGACATGCTCCAGAAAATCGATGTCTTTCTTGTAGTGAGGGGCCCAAAACTGAACACAGGATTCAAGGTGCGGCCTCACCAGTGCCGAGTACAGGGGCACGATCACTTCCCTACTCCTGCTGGCCACACTATTCCTGATACAGGCCAGGACGCTGTTGGCCTTCTTGGCCACCTGGGCACACTGCCGGCTCATATTCAGCCGGCTGTCAACCAGCACCCCCAGGTCCCTTTCCGCCGGGCAGCTCTCCAGCCACTCCTCCCCAAGCCTGTAGCGTTGCATGGGGTTGTTGTGGCCAAAGTGCAGGACCCTGCACTTGGCTTTATTAAACCTCATACAGTTGACCTCAGCCCATCGATCCAGCCTGCCCAGATCCCTCTGCAGAGCCCTCCTACCCTCCAGCAGATCAACACTTTCGCAGGCCTGAGGGTTCATTACACAATCTTTTGATGCATTCTCTGCAGCCTTTTCTGAAATAATACTTTTCTAACTTTTCAAGTGATTAACATCTAATTGCAAACATGTGAGTTAAGATTCACTTAACCAAATTTAGACGTCGGAGTAACCGTCTGCATTTGAGTTAGCCACACTGTGTTGCCAGTATAGTCAGCTGAAACAAATGGGCATTTTTAATGGTTTATCTCACCCTAAACATCTAAAATACTTGAGATTCAATTTCAGCCAGAAGTGTCTATTTTTTCCCACTGTCTATAAAGGAAACCTTGAGTGCTTAGCTCAGATGCAGCTGTCCTAAATTAGGTTACTTGAAAAGCACCCTGTAGTTTTCAGACTGATAAGAAATATCGCTAATTGTAAAAATGGCAGTCCTGGTGCTCAGATCTGTGGGATCTACACCACCGACCCAGTCACTTCACTGTTGAATTTGCATTAATTGAGATTATATTTCCTCTTCTGCAGACATAATGTATTTTCAAAAACATAGGGAGATCCAGTCCATGCACCATCATTTGAGTCTAATAATCTGGTAATCAGTACTCTGGTTTTAATCTTATCTTTTAAATAAGTTTGGTAAGAAATGGGTAATAGGGCAATTGTACATTTACCTCTTGGACTACAGCACATTGATCTTTCAGCATTTTATGTGGAAATAATTGTACCTAGTTTAATCTGTATTATAAAGAAATCACCATTACTGCAAATCATTTCACACTCTCTCTGTAAAATGTTGTTGGGTGAGATACCACTACATGGCAACACATCTTTTCTGTCTTAGAGACTTAGATGAATCACTATCTAGATAAGAGTCTCCCACAATGGACATTTAACTTTTAAATGATAGGTGGTAATTAGCTATACAGCAAAAGGGCCCAGAGCTTAGAGTTCATTTGTTTATTACCCTTGATCCCTTTTAGGCACAATACTCAAAGGAAGCAGTGGTTTAGGTTTTAAAGTCATATTGTGTTCCAGATTCCTTGTCTTCACAAAACAGCTAATAATTAATGATCTTTCACTCTGATGCCATTTCAAACTAGTGATACACTAGTAAGTGTTTTGTCCCATTTAATTTAATTTTGAACAATAGCTTAACTAAGATTCTGCTGCTTGACTTGAGAAATTTATCTTATAGTCTATCAAATTTGTATAAATGTGGGTTACTATATATACATAATTTGTGAGAAACTACACACACACACAATGTTAAGTCCACATTATTTACTGCCCAGTCTCATGTGTGAAATGATTTATTGTCTTTACAAAATTTTGTTTATAAATTTTTTAGGCTGCTACTTACCTATCTCTTAGCTGTTTTTTAGGCAGATGGGTAGATTGCTGCCATGCAGAAAGAGGGAACCTAAGATACGAGGGAGAATGGAAACAGGTCCCTGCTCAGAGCAGCAGGCAAATCCCCTCCCGGCCCCCCTCACCATCCCAGCTGCCCTCACACAGCAGGTATGGGGCTCTGGAACTTGAGGACCTCGATGAAGGCCCATCCAGGGGGTTGCCTAGGGTGAGTCAGTCAGCCCCACGCATCAAGATGTCCTCTGTTAAGAAAAATACGAGGGTCATTGTCGTAGGCGATTCCCTTCTGAGGGGAACAGAGAGCCCAATATGTCGACCGGACCCAACTCACAGGGAAGGCTGCTCCTCCCTGGGGTCTGGGTGAGAGATGTCACCAGGAAACTCCCTGTTCCGGTTCGGCCCACTGATTACTACCCACTGTTGGTCATGCAGGTTGGCAACGATGAGGTTGCATTAAGAAGTCTAAATGCCATTAAAAGGGACTTCAGAGCTTTAGGTAGTGTTTTTGTCAATCCCTTCAGTGGCAGGGAGGAACACTGAAAGGAACAGCAAAACACACTCGGTTAACACGTGGCTCAGAGCCTGGTACCATCAGCAGAATTTTGGGGTTTTTGACCACGGGCGGTTTACACAGCACCAGGCCTCCTGGCAGCAGATGGAGTTCAACTATCTCCAAGGGGCAGAAGGATTCTTGCTTACAAGCTGGCAGGCCTCATCGAGAGGGCTTTAAACTAGATCCAAAGTGGGAAGGAGATAAAACCAGGCTCACTAGAGATGAGCCTAAGGGTGGCATGCCGGAGTTGGGGGTGAAATCGATAGCCCAGCTCAAGGGCATCTATACCAATGTACGCAGCATGGGCACCAAACAGGAGGAGCTGGAAGCCATTGTGCAGTGGGACAGCTATGACTTAGTTGCCATCACAGAAACATGGTGGGATGCTTCTCATGACTGGAGTGCTGCAATGGATGGATGGCTATAAGCTCTTCCGAAGGGATAGGCAGGGAAGGAGAGGTGGTGGGGTGGCTCTGTATGTTAGGGAGTGTTTTGATTGCATAGAAATGATTGCGAAGACCAAGTTGAGTGCTTATGAGTAAGGATGATGGGGAAGGCCAATGAGGCAGATATCCTGCTGGGAGTCTGTTACAGACCACCCAACCAGGCAGAACAGGCAGATGAAGCATTCTACAAGCGAATGGCAGAAGTCTCGCAATCGCTAGCGCTTGTTCTCATGGGGGACTTCAACTTGCTGGACACCTGCTGGAAGTATGACACAGCAAAGAGGAAACAATCTGGGAGGTTCCTGGAGTGTGTGGAAAATAACTTCCTGACGCAGCTGGTGAGTGAGCCCACCAGGGGAGGTGCCTTTCTTCACCTGCTGTTTATAAACAGAGAAGGACTGGTGGGAGATGTGGTGGTCAGAGGCCGTCTTGGGCTTAGCAACCATGACATGATAGAATTCTTGATTCTTGGTGAAGTAAGGAGAGGGGTCAGCAAAACTGCTACCATGGACTTCTGGAGGGCAGACTTTGGCCTGTTCAGGTCACTGGTTGAGACTGTCGCTTGGGAGACCGTCCTGAAGGGCAAAAGGGGTCCAGGAAAGATGGACAGTCTTCAAGAAGGAAATCTTATAGGCACAGGAGAAGGTGGTCCCCATGTGCCGTAAGAAGAGCTGGTGGGGAAGGCGACCGGCCTGGCTGAACAGGGAGATTTTGCTGGGACTCAGGATAAAAAGAAGAGTTTATCACCTCTGGAAGAAGGGACAGGCAACTCATGAAGAGTACAAGGATCTTGTTAAGTCATGCAGACAGAAAATTAGAAAGGCAAAAGCCCATCTAGAACTGAATCTGGCCACGGTCCTAAGGGATAATAGAAAATATTTTTACAAATATATTAACAATAAAAAGAGAGCCAAGGAGAATCTCCATCCTTTAATGGATGACGGGGTGGAAAATTGTCACCAAGGATGAGGACAAGGACGAGGTACTTCATGCCTTCTTTGTCTCACTCTTTAATAGCCAGACCAGGTATCTGCAGGATATTCATTTCCCTGAGCTGGAAGACAGGGATAGAGAGCAGAATAAACTCCTCATAATCTAGGAGGAAACAGTTAAGGACCTGTTAAGCCATCTGGAAACCCACAAGTCTATGGGGCCTGATGGGATCCACCCGAGAGTAGTGAGAACTGGCGGAGGAGCTTGCCAAGCCACTCTCCATCATTTATCAGCAGTCCTGGTTAACAGGGGAGGTCCCAGAAGACTGGAGGCTTGCCAATGTGACGCCCATCTACAAGAAAGGCCGGAAGGAGGATCCTGGGAACTACAGGCCTGTCAGCCTGACCTCTGTACCGGGGAAGATCATGGAGCGGTTCATCTTAAAGGCGCTCACAGGGCATATGAAGGACAGCCAAGGGATCACGCCCAGCCAGCATGGGTTCATGAAAGGCAGGTCCTGCTTGACCAACCTGATCTCCTTCTATGACCAGGTGACCTACCTAGTGGATGAGGGAAAGGCTGTGGATGTTGTCTACCTGGACTTTAGTAAAGCCTTTGACAGCATCTCCCACAGCATTCTCCTGGAGAAACTGGCGGCTCGTGGCTTAGACAGGTTTACTCTTCACTGGGTGAGGAACTGGCTGGATGGCCGAGCCCAGAGAGTTGTGGTGAATGGTGTTAAATCCAGCTGGCGACCGGTCACAAGCGGTGTTCCCCAGGGCTCGGTTCTGGGGCCGGTCTTGTTTAACATCTTTATAGATGACCTGGATGAGGGGGTCGAGTGCTCCCTCAGTAAGTTTGCAGATGACATCAAGTTGGGTGGGAGTGTTGATCTGCTGGAGGGTAGGAGAGCTCTGCAGAGGGATCTGGACAGGCTGAATCAATGGGCAGAGGCCAACTGTATGAGGTTTAATAAGGCCAAGTGCCAGGTCCTGCACTTTGGCCACAACAACCCCATGCAACGTTACAGGCTTGGGGAGGAGTGGCTGGAGAGCTGCCCAGTGGAAAAGAACCTGGGGGTGCTGGTTGACAGCTGACTGAACATGAGCCAGCAGTGATCCTGGCCTGTATCAGAAATGCTGTGGCCAGCAGGAGTAGGGAAGTGATTGTGCCCCTGTACTTGGCACTGGGGAGGCTGCACCCTGAATCCTGTTCAGTTTTGGGCCCCTCACTAAAAGAAGGATGTTGAGCTGCTTGAGCATGTCCAAAGAAGGGCAACGAAGCTGGTGAGGGGTCTGGAGCACAAGTTTTATGAGGAGCGGCTGAGGGAACTGGGATTGTTTAGACTGGAGAAAAGGAGGCTGGGGGGAGACCTTACCGCTCTCTACAACTACCTGAAAGGGAGTTGTGATGACATGGGTGTTGGTCTCTTCTCCCAGGTAACTAGCAATAGAACGAGAAGAAATGGCTTCAAGTTTCACCAGGGGAGGTTTAGATTGGATATTAGGAAAAAATCCTTTACTGAGAGAGTGGTCAAGCATTGGAGCAGGCTGCCCAGGGAGGTGGTGGAGTCACCATCACTGGCGGTGTTCAAAAAATATGTGGATATGGCACATCAGGACATGGTTTAGTGGGCATGGTGGTGTTGTGTTGATGTTTGGACTTGATGGTCTTGAAGGTCTTTTCCAATCTTAATTGATTCTGTGATTCTGTGATTATTTTGGCCTTTCTATGGAATGGTCCCTTTTACCAATTTGTTGATATTTAGCGGGTCTTCTGAGCTATTTCGTACATGTTTAACCATCTTCTTTCCTCATCTTGAGTCTATTCTAAATTTCTATCCATAGTTGAAATGGGAGTTGCATGTAGGGGTTTTCTAAAGACCTACCTAACTGTCATTTTTTAATGTATACCTGTGTCTACACGTAAGAATGCATTTTGTATCAAATTATGTAAATGTATGTAACTATGATATACAATAATATATACAATAATTTTATACAAGTGTAAAAACTATATATATATATAATTGGTGTGCCTTTTATGTGAGAACTATGCAGATCTGTTTACAAGATGCTTTATAATAAAGAAATACCTGCAGTCTTTTTTGTATCATATGTTGATAATTGACCATGTTTAAGATTGGGCCAAGCAAGGCTGGAAACTATCTAATTTTGCAGCTGTTCAGCATGAACCTCAAGAAAAAGCTCCATGTTCTTAAAGGTTTTTTTTCCCTAAGGCTTTTATTGAACACAAATTTCTGATTCATATTCTTGAAAAAAGAACATTAAATTCCTCATGGATTTATGAACCCAATAGACCTTGTTCAATTTCTTTGTCTTCCATCCATAATTTCCTTTTTTTTTTCCCCTAAGGCTGTGAAAAATATTCAAAAGGGGGATTTTGATCAAAATTATTAACTGATTTCTATTCATACCATGAGTATTACTGAAATTCCATATCTCTTTCAAACTAGCAACACCTGAATATATGAAAATAGATTAGAAAGAATAATTGCTGAATTTAAAAGCAAAATGCTTATTAAATCAACATAGTCTAGCAGTTGTTTTTGCAAGCAGTCAGTGTGGAAACCATTTCCCAGTTGCTAGGTTGTCTCATTTATAGTGTTGACCTTCAGCTATATCAAATCACTACATGCTGTGAAGTAGCGGAGAGGAATAGCCTACCTACCTGTATGTATTGCCCGATTCCTGGGGCTTGCTGGAGACAGATACAATGCTCTTGCAATTTAGAGCAGTGTCAGGAAAGCCCAGGATCACAGGAAAATGTACGCTCATCCAGCCCACTCAACAGGATGGGCAGAACTGAGTGCCGATGAATGGACATTTGATCCCTGTGTTTGCGTCCCTTAGGTAATTTTCCCTTCTTCAAGTGGTTTTCTGTGTCTGTGAAGAGGAAAATTTTTGTAAATAAATATTTGTGTATAAATTGACACTGTAGCTACAGGGTGACTTCACGGTATATGTTCATCTTCTACATGAAACCACATGAACAAAAGGCCAGTATTTTTTTTCAAGATGAGAAAAAGCCAGTGATTGTTATTAGAGTAACCCGTTGTCTGATTGTTGAAGCTTTAAAGAAATAAAAATGAAGGATTCTATATTGTTTTTATGTCATAGAACCTCTGCCTAATAGCGACATTCTACGCTGTTCCCTTCTTAAAAATAAAAATAGCTTTTTTAAATTTTAATTTTAATTTCTATTTCTATTTCTATTTCTATTTCTATTTCTATTTCTATTTTTATTTCTATTTTTATTTCTATTTATTTTTTTATTTTATTTTTATTTTCATTTAGTTTTTGCAGGTAGAGAATTGCTCATATTAATGGTCACACAACATTTTTTATCATCACTCCCATGCTTTAACATATCATGCTACTAATTTTTCCTGTTCTTTGCAGTCTTACATGCTAGCAAATTAAAATATGCATCTAGATCTACAATATTTTATATATGTTTTTATAATTAGAGAATCTCATTCAGACTAAGACAACTTTAAAAGATAATACAAGGAAAGTGCCATCCATTATGTGTAAAATTAACTTGGATAAAACATTTTAAGTTTCACCTTACAAACACTGCACAAGCTGTCTTAAGTGTTATTATTGAGTATTCCAAATTCAACAGATAATTGTGAATTGTGCTTCCACGGGAAAAAATATTTACATTTTGATTATCAGCCATTTAGAGCGTTCCATCATTATAACCCACAGTTTCCTCAAATACGAGCAACAGTATTCCTGCTTTTGCTATTCTCTGTTAAGTGAGTTTCAGCTTTGTCAACATTGTTTACATCATTCATCTTTTAGTCGTCATTTTAAATATAGTAGATAATTTATTCACAATAAGCCATAATCAACTCCTAATGGTTCCATATTAAATGTGTGAAAAGACGGTTTTTAAATGCTGAGTTATACAAACTATGTCATAAAAAGTGAGGATCCAGTACATTAAATCAGCACATTACTAGCTGTTCAGATGTACCAGATACACCTTATCTAGATGTTTTCAATTTGCCTCTCTTAGATGTTTTCCTGCCTAGAACCAAAGAACCATAACAATTTCAGTTTCCAAAATAGAAGGCTTACACAGATGCGATCCATATATTATAAAATTTATTTCACTTTGGTATGATGATAGTATATTATAGTTTGGGATGACAACTGAGACCTAGGAGAAGAGGTTTTTTTTCTGTAGTTCGGAAGCTTAATCTTTTCCGGTTTTTGGAAAACTGGGCATCAGCTTCCACCCACATTATTTATATTAACAGCCACAACAGCTGGAAACTTTACAAAATTAACAGGGAACACATAAGTTGCCCATATGCTCAGTGACACACTTTGGCTACTTAGTTCTGTGTGCCTGACAAAAGTGAACCCGACAACCACATTTTGACACTTGACTAAAACAAATGTGGTTTATGCCCACATTTAATGCCCACAAATAATAGTATGTATTAGATCAGGATGGTGGGAGAGAATATGAAAGAAAAATAATGCATCTATCAATTACAATGTCATTGATATTGCCAATTCCCTTACAGTGTAAGCAATACATTTGATTTCTTGATATTTAAATCTTGCTTCATGGTAGATGAATGTGTTATGATCACACTAAATTAAAGAATTCAGAAAATATTTATCATGTCTGATATATAAGAACAGAGGAGCATGTGTCTGGAGGAGAGCTTTAGTCATGGACTGCATATGTGATTAACCGGGAATAGATACTTTGCTAAGAAATATGATGTCTGCAATTGCGATCCCGTTACAGCAGTTTCTGATGTCCAAATAAGGCATTTTAATTTTGAAGAACTTATGGGATGTTAATGTGTAATGAAAGCACCCTCCGAAACATTTGCCATGGAGTAATGTGCTCTTCTAATTCCAGTCAATGGCTCTCAAAGTCAAACCTTCTGTCATTAGAACAGAACATACCATTATGCCGTTCTGCCTGCTGAAAGATCAACATATCTTTTTTTTTATCACTGGACAGATATGCTTTTTGGAAATAGTTCAAACAAGGAAGAAAGAAAAAAGAAACAAAGAACCGACTAAAAAATCTTCAACAGATTTAAAGACAGATGCAGGTATTCAACCTGCATAATGGGCATTGAGTTCATAAGGCCAGTCATTTATTATTTCATGAATATTTAGGCTTGATTACTTTTCATTAGTAGCACATGTCAGAATGCAGTGTCTTCTTGTAAATCTAAAGATACAGCACATTTCTGAAGCGTTAATAGCAATCTGAAATACATATCTAACAAAATAACGTAAAAATGGCCATACTGGATCAGATATGTGCATGTCTGTTCTATACACAGATGGCACAGTATATTGTCTCCAACGCTGGCTGGTAGCTGATGCTTGGAGAAAGTGTATAAGAAATGGTGCAAATATAAAATTATCCTTCACTTAGTACCCTCTAGCTTCTGACAATCAACAATTTGTGATTTTCTGAATCTTAGTTTGTTCGGGGCATTGTGCTTAATAGGTTATGGAGGTATCTTTCCTGAATTTTATCTTAATTAGTTTTGTAACCTCTTATACCTCTGGGCCTCATCACTACATGCTACCATGACTCCCACAATTTAATTAAATATGAAAAGTACTATGTTTTGTTTGTTCTAAGCTTCTGGAACAGTAATTTTAGTGATATGTTCCAGTTCCTGTCCTGCAAGGAGTTTCTCATACCCTATTTTACATATCTGAAAATGATCTGGAAAAGGGAATGCATGGCAAGGTGACAAAGTTTACTGATGTTATTGACTTATTTAAAATAATAAAAATGAGAACCACATGTGAAGAACTGTAGAAGGACCTTGTAAGATGAGGCAATAAACTGGCAGTTGAAATTCAATTTGGAGTAATGCAAACTGCTGCAGAGGGGGAAAAGACAGTCCTAGCTTCACATTTGAAATTATGTGCTCTGAAATGACCATTATTGCAGAGGAGACATCTTTTCAAGTTGTTATAGATGATTCAATTAAAAGGTCAGTGATCAGCAGCAGTCAAAAAACCAAGCTGAATGTTAAAAATTATTAGGAAATTAATGAAAAACAAACCAAAGAGTATTAGTTAGTATGCCACTGCATAAATATGTGAAGCACCTGCAACTTGACCACTATATGCACTTTGGATCCCTGATCTTATGGAGTATATGGGAGAATTAAAAAAGGCTCAGAGAAGGGCACCGAGGATGATCAAAGGTATGGAATTGCTTCTGTAGTGGGATCAACTTCTTCGATCCAGAAAAATAGATGCCTGATCAGGATGTGGTAGAGGTCTGAAAAACGTGAATAGCATGGCAGGGGTATATAGGGATTGAGTGTTCACAGTGTCTTTCAACACAAGAAAAGGCGGCATCAAAGCAGACCACTGGTTCCAAATAAATAAAAAGGGATTGTTCCTAAAATTATTGAGGCTAAGTTGTGAGAGTCTTTGTTCCCAAACTTTGTGGGTGCTAAAAGTTTACATGGAAGTAAAGGGAAACTGGAAAGAAATCTATTGAATATAGAAAAGAAATCCATGGAAATCCTGAATACGTAGACAGTGACCAAATTAGAAATGGTTGTAGACTGAGACTTCTTGGGAGATACACACGTTTTATCCCGTTCTTATTCTGCTCACAACGGTGCCTGAACTTTTGGTTGTTGTCAGATAGGATGCTAGGCTGGACTGGACTGAGTATGATCCAATGTGGCCATTCTTAAGTTTCTATGAATAAACCTCTTCTTTTTCCCTGTTTTATATTACCAATGACTTTATAGAATCATATCTTGTTCCCCATTAATCATTCCCTTTCTTCAGTTAAAAGTCTGAGTATATTTGTTTTTTTCTCAGATTAAAGTTATTTCACATTGATAATCACTGTTGCTTTTTCTACATTTTCCAGTTCTATTATATCTTTTTTTGACACATAGGATGACCAGAGTACCGCTTTCTATTAAAGATCTGGACATCCTGTGGAATATAGATATATGATTAGTGTTTTCCCAATAATTTCTTAATTTTTATATTTTTTTTCACTGCTGGTGAATGTTGAATTACTGTTGCCAGAGATTATCTGCAGATTCCCCCATATCTTTTTTTCTGAGTAGCAGTAGCTAGTAAATATATCCTAAATGTACATGTACGGTTAAGGTTACTTTTCTTCTACATATTAGCTCTCATTTATCAATAATGAAATTTATCTATAGTTTTATTATGCAGTCATTTAGTATTGCAGAATGATTCCAGGATTCTTCACAATCAGCTATAACTTTGACTACCTCCAATAACTGTGGTCTGTCTTACGTAGTTTTCCATGTAATTTATGAGTATGTCGAACAGCATAGTTGCCAGCACAGATTTTTCAGAAATAAAAAGAGAACAAACAAAGGCTTTGTCAAGCCCATCAGTTTGTTTTCGTATGAAGTTTGATGGCCATAGGAAGAGACTAAATACACACTACTCAAAAGTGCACTTCAGTTTTTGATTTTCTGCTTCAAAAGGCGCTTTCATCTTGCACACTTAATTTTCATCTGATCTTGCCAGTGAAAGAAGCATTATAATCTGGATAATTTCAAGCAGTTAGATGGGAAGTGGCTGAACAAGACTTCAGAATTCCCCTGGTAAGATAACTAGAAGAGTTTATTATTTTCAGAATTCTGATACATACCCAAACTATCAGGAAATGATACATCACGCACTTTGCCAAATACCTCTGCACAAAAGTTCAGGAACCAAAATCGGTAATCTGCATTGCTTTTGTTGCTGCAAGTCAGTAGAGTAGCTGCTTTAGTTGTCTTTTTCCTTCTACAGGAACTGAGGTGCAATCAATATAGGGAAAACTATCTTGTGAAACCTCTCAGTTGCCTCATGGATATTTTGCACTTTGATTATATGCTTTGGCAGAATGTTATGTGGGTGCAGCTCACACTCAGCTTTTACACTGTGGACTTCCCAACACAGACTGTACTTCCTATGAGTTTCTGCTATATGTTGTCACCTCTTAAACAGCTCCACTTGCCTGAGCGTCTGCCTAAGCAGGTAAGCCCTGCAACTTCTACAATATACCCTGTTAGTAATGACAGAAGGGGTGCTGTGTTTGTTAACCAGACTTATTTCCAAGGACATCAAAAAATACCGATATGCAGATGTGGATACCACTTAGCTTTACCATGTGACTCTCAAACAGAACTTCTTGGCTGCAAACAAATTCAAGAGGAAAGCAGGAAGTCTAGGTATTTTGTATCTTCATGATGTGTTTAAAGAAGAAATCAACATTGAAGAGTTGATGATTTACATGAAATCTGTTACTCTCAACTAGCTTTTTATGAGAAATAGATACTTCTATAAGACTAAGTGAATCACTATGCGTGTTACTCATTACACATGGTTTAGTTAGTCTGTACACGATAAGCATAGAGACTAACAGAAGACAGCGACACTGAAAAAGGGAAGATGGACTGCTTAAAACTTAGTGCTATAACTAGCTTTTCATAGGAAGCACCCCAGGGGTACCGGGGAATCTCCAACCTCAGAGACACGGAAAAAGCCCAGAGCAGCCTGATGAAGGACTGAAGTTAGGTGCAACTTGAAAGTTGGCTCTCCTCTGAGCAGAGTGGTCCAGACGATCTCCAGAGGTCCCTTCCAACCTATTTTTTTCTATGGCTCTATGAACAAGCCTGTATATTCTATGAAGTATCTTGAGCAAAAGTAAATCAGGCTTAGGGATCATATGGACTGAGTTAATTGCCATGCTAGCATGAAGAGCACTGCATTCCAAGTGCCTTTGGATGTGTGTGACCTGAATTCAGCAGCACTGCAGACTTTCAACAACGAGGTCTTGAACTGTCTGGCAGGCAGAACTACTTTCCTTGCCCTTTATGAAGAAGATGGATAGTGGCAGATAAAATTGTATGAAGATTCTTTGTATCTCTGTGTTTAGTGCTCTGTATACAAAATGCCTTTTTTGCTACTTCTGTTTTGGAATTGAGCTGCAAACAAGGTATTTCAGATGGAAAATGAGAACATCTTTGAGATTGTACAGGGACTTAATATAACAGAGGATGATATGGTCACAGTAATGGAGCAGTATGATCAAACAGTGGATCAGGTGATAGGAAGAGAATGTGTCCAAAATATCATGTCCAATAAGCAGCAGTTTTTATTCAAAGCGACAGCTGTCAAATGTGTAGGACATGAGGCAGTCAAGCAGTGACTTCATTGCAGTGGACAAAATAAAGGGGTCATAGAAGGGTATGATTCAACCTACAGTTAAATAGGGCTGGCTTATGTTCTTAAATGTCTCTTAAGCATGCTCTTTTGATATCCCTCAAGATGGAAAATCCCTTTGAAAGCAACAGAAGAGTCTATTACCAGCAGAAATGAGAGCACAAAACCATCTCCAAAGAATTCAAGTCATCGTAGTGGCAGTCGGGCAGCAGTGACAGACCCGTGCAAGGAGAAGATGATCTGTGTCAGATACACTTCCTTCTCCAGGGGCTAAAGAGCGGGGCCCTTGTCCTGCACTCCTCTATTGCTCTTAGCTTGAGATGCCATATCTTCTGGATCTCTCCCTGTGAATCTTCACACACTTTGTTTCCCTTGGTTTATGGCAGTATTTTTCTTTCAATTTAACCTTCTATGAGGCTACAAGAGAAAATAATTTGGGGTTTGGAACAGATTCCTTCTTTTATGAGGGCTACTTTGTGTTAGTCATGAAAGAGTGGTCACCATTTATAACAGCAGAAAAAAAAAAGGAAAATAAAAAATGGAGTACAAAAATGGGAAGACATATAAAAGTAACAGTGGCTCAAGAAATACTGCTAAGTATTTAGTAAACATTTACTAAATAACTTCAGGGAATCTGTGATTTTCAGGACAGTTTTATTCCAGGTCCATCTTTATTTAACATATTTTAACATATTGCTGAATCACTGTAGGACAGTTGGTTGCATACACATGGAAGCTGATAGTGGCATAGTGTAGCTCCTACTTGATGCTCTTTCTTTGTTAGTCAGCATGGATGCTCTGCTGAGAATATGGAATTAATACATGCAATGCATACAGAGAGACATTAGCTTCCTTAAGATTTGAAGTACGTTGGGAAAAGTTGAAGTTCTGACTTTATTATACCAAAGAACATTAAGCAAGCTTAAGAGTATTAATTATTGGGGGCAATATGGACTACTCTGGAACAGAGAGAAGGACTGAAGTTTTTATTTAAGCTATTTCAAAATTATATCTATAGATGGGAAGTATGTGAGTTAGGGCTGCAGGTAAAGCAGTTGTAATAGAAAGTATAGAAAGTATTTTCACACACCAGCTTTTTTTATTAATACTTTTAATGAAGAGATTGTGTGATATGTGATGTGACAGTAAGATGACCAAAAAAAAGGTAATTTGTAAAATACAATTTTAAGAATGTTAATCACAAATACCCTGTTCATGAGACAAGTATAAAAACGGACCTTTTCCTAATAAAGCAGTAAATACCCTTTGGAATCTTAATTACAACCTTTGATGAAACAGTGTTACAAGGTGAGCTACTTTCAGAGTGGAAATTTTTAGCATTACAGTTCATGATAGAAACATGATGAATTACAACAGTCCTTCAGTTTTGAAATTCCACGTTCTAAAAAGGCAGTTTACTTACAATGAATTGTAAGGACAAGGCTGCAGTCATTCAGCTATCACAGCTAAATTGACATAAAGGACTTGAGCCAAATTGTACTGTTTCACTTGACAAATCAAGACTGTCAAATTTCAGTGTCTTACTGATCACATAGAGTAGCATAATTACTTTTGTGCTGTTTTTGTTGATCTTTAACTTAATATCCTAATATTTATTTCTGACCTTTCTTTTTTAATATTTTGCAATGTTTTTTCTTTTCTAGTGTTCAACAAAAGAAAAAAAAAGAAAAAAGAGAGTGAGAGTTACAAAACTTTTTTTAAGAGTTTTAAATAATAGTTTAAAGTGAAGGAATCTTTCTGAGATTTGGTTGCTGCATCAGAACCCAAGATATCTTTGCTCACTTCATCAAGAAGCTGGTCTACAACCCACTTTGTCAACTTGCAAACATAGTATAATTATACTTGTATACCTGATACGCCTGGTGGAGATGTAAGCAACTGACAGAAAGTGAAAGTCTGAAATTATCAAAATTCTACAACAAAAATGTGGTGTTTACATCCTATTAAAATATTATTGAACCAAGTAGTGGGGAAAGCAATTGTCTTTCTTCCACGCCACTAGTAGAAGTATGCTATATTTAATTTGTAATACCGGTAAACAAGTAATATGAATAATTTTTTTTCATGAGTTGCAAATTGAGAGGTGCAGAGCGTGGAGGATATGCTTCAGTGGAAGTCTGTCAGCTTATGCTAGGGATCTAAGTTATAAACAACAAAGTACGCCATAGATGTGAAACAGCTGGATGGGGTTTAATAAACAATCTTGATTTATAGCTCTGTACATGCAAGAAAAAGCAGTCATCTTTATTTTTCATGTAATTCTGGTTGTTTTCACTGTTCAAAGACATGAGTAATTTTAAACCGACTCCTATTTGCTTGCAGCCTACCATGTATACTGAGGGACTTCATGCTGACAGGCAAGTGGGGGGATATTTTATTCAGAAGACGTTAGAAATGGTTGTGAACACTGTAGCATTTCCACTTTAGAAAAATACAGTAAGTTGTTTTCCGGGAATGGTTCCTAGATGCTTTTCCAATGGAGGGGAGTCACAAACGTAAGTGCCATGGTGAACCCACTGCTCTCTTACACGCCTTAAAATCCTATTTCTAGTTCGTATCATGACCTTCATTCCATACAGTATTTTAAATATTTTAAAATGTGAATGTAGTCTTAACTAATTTCAGTCAGACTATTTGTTGCTTAAAAATAGACAGGAACTGTATCTTGTTAACTGAAGATTGATTCAATTAATATTATTTCTTAAGTACTAGAAAGCAGTTATTAGACAGATTTATTTACAAAAGCAGAAACATCGAAGAGAAAGCGATTTTAAGGCTCAGTTCTATGAAATTCCTGTGTGCAGTGTTTACTACCAGGAATGATGGATCTGTTGGGCTTCAGTGGATTTGTTCACTGTAGTATGGATGATAAACCTTAAAAATATTTGCAGCAACAGGCCCTAAGGATGTTTGTATTGTTATTGCCCGTCCTTAACGGTATTAAAGCAACCTGCTGGTTTAGCGCAGGCTTTAAAAAAATAACCTTCTGGAAATGAAATTTCAGCGGTCGAAGGGGAAGCGCGGCGCTGCATGAACACGTGTTATTTCTGGAAGGAAGTCGATGGCTGGGCCCGCGCTTGCTGCTGTGGAGCCATACAGGAAGCAATGTCTCTTCTGCTGTACGTTAACCGGGGGAGGACTGTGGAAAAGGGCTGCGGACACGACCACTTGCACACGCACGATCTCATGCTGTAGGAATCAGGCAATTCAGAAAAATACATCCCGCCTGTAGAAATAGCGGGCAGGCTGCTTGGCCCTGGTTGGTGTCCCTCACTGCTCAGGCACCAAAGAATTTCCCAACCAAACTGCAGCTTCTGTGGTGACTTGGCAGCCATGCGCCTTCAACCTGCAGCTTTTGGCGCATAAATCCCAACTCGTCTTTCTCGCTGGGAGCCCGGGGGCGAGGAGAAGCCACCGGCCTCTTTCCTTTCGGGCGGAGGGACACGCCGGCACGTCGCGGAGAGAGACATACCTCACCAGCGAGGTGATGGTGGCGGGGCGGAGGGATTCTTCCCGCCGCCAGAGGCTCTTCCCGCCTTGGGGCGCCCGGGGCAGTGGCCGTGCCCCTGGCTGGTCGCCCCCCCAGGTCACCGCAAGGGTCGTGCTCCTCTTCTCCAGGTTTCCAGCTGGAACGGACCCGTGTCCCGTGCTCAGAGGGCCGCCGGGGTGCTGGGCCTCCATGGGAGGAGGCAGCCCCCCCGGAGAGGGCGGCTGAGGCGGGGCGGGCAGGTTGGCTGAGGGGCGTCCGCTTGCCCCTGAGGGGTGGGCCGAGGGGAAGCACCTCAGGGCGGGATCGGGGGTCTGAGGGAGCAGCGAGCCTGCCGCGGAGGGGGTAGAAGCAGCCACTGTGGAAGAGTTGGTTTTTTTTTTTTTAAAAAAAAGCAAAGCTTACAAGCGGTTGTACGAACCAGGAGGGAGAGACGGCTTCCCTCACAGCAGAACGTGATTCAGAGAGGAGGGAGGAGGGTGGGCTCCTGCCAGAGAGGGAAACCACCTCAGGGACAGGACGGCGGGGCCCTGCCACCTTCAGCACGGGGAAGCCTCCTCGGGCAGGGGGGAGAGCAGCCGTGTGGAGGGAGGCGAAAAAGCCGCAAGCTTGAGGATTGGTTCTGCGTTTCCCAGGTACATCCTGCAACCGCAGAAGTGTTCCTTGCCAAAATGGATTTTCCTGTGCCGTTAAAAAAGCAAACCTGTCAAATTAGGAATGCTGCTTGATTCTTGAATCATGCAGTCCTGGTTAAAAAAAATAGTTCTGTTAATTATGTATTTCATGAAACGTTTTGCACGCCTTCCTGTTGTCTCTCTGAGCTTAACTCTGCACGGTGACTGGATTGTTCAGAGATACGTGCAAACCAGTCTGTTACAAGTATAATAAAATCCCTTAATCACTATATGAAATTACATTTTGCTCAAATTATGTTCCACACACTAGGTAGATCACTTCTTAAATGAAGGCGCTGAGTACATTTAATTTGAAGAGACATGCACTTAAACATCACAAGCACCAGTACATTTAAGAGTCTAGATTTCTGTCTGTGACACCACTGTTTCTTTGTATTTGAAAATACAATCTGATACAGTGTTTTGTCATATCTGAGGACTTTTGATAAATTTGCCTACAGTTCTACATTACAAATTATCACACAGTGAAGACAAGACGGGCAATTTCTTTCAGTTTTTAACAGTTTTAAAGGGTTCACTCCTCAAATTCAGAAGAGTTCATCAATGGGCACTATTTTCTTGACATTTGTTCTCAGTATTCTTTTTTGTCAAAAATACTATGTGACAAATGCATGAAAAATGCAATTAATCTCTGTAACTTGTTGACACAGTGAAATTATCACCCATTTTAATTCTGCATACATCTGCAACTTCAGTAAACAACTTCTATCTTAAATTCTAGATCTTGGTTTTAAATGTTGTTCAGTGGTTCTGCCTTTATACATGTAATGTATACAGAACAAATATCAATGTGGTAACATGTCTAGAGGATAGAATTACTAATTTTGTGTCCTGTACATTTTGGAAGTTGTTAAAAGATCATTTCTGCCTAATACTTTAATATTTCTTTAACTCTCAGGACTGTCACAGCAAGTATAGAACTTATTTTTGTGAGCATGGAAAGTACATGTTCTGAAAGATTTTTATCTGCATCATCAGATGAAACTGAATGCTACCTATACCCAAAGCGAATTAAAATAGAAAGTAATCAAAAAAGCTTAGAGAAAGAGGAGCAGCAAAAATTCCAACAAAGCATACACTGTGTGAACAGATGTCAAACATCACCACGTGAACCTATATATTTATCAGAAAGACAAAACACTTGGCTGTTAGAAAAGCAAAGTTGTGATACAGCAAGAGAAACTTGTATGAGAGAGTTTTTCTGTTTTCAAACTTGTAGTAATGAAAGATTACCATGTAGAGTATTAGAAAATAAACTGTCCACCAAAAAAAGTCCTGAAAATGAAGACCAAATTACTATAGAAGATGACATTTTATTGAATGTACCTGGACGGCCTCTTGAAACAGAATCATTCGATGTGTG
The DNA here is from genome assembly GCF_964289735.1 of Phaethon aethereus. Classification (NCBI taxonomy): domain Eukaryota; kingdom Metazoa; phylum Chordata; class Aves; order Phaethontiformes; family Phaethontidae; genus Phaethon; species Phaethon aethereus. Next base: position 12,915,664 of record NC_138576.1, read on the forward strand.
GAGTGCTGCTAACACATGTAAAAATCTACAGGTACCAAATCCACCCCACATGCAGCAGAACAACAAGACAGAAGAAAATAGTAAAAGAAGTGGTGATAATGAACTCAAACACAGTTCTCCAGTTACACCCTTAGACAGAGACTTGTTTCAGATGGAATTGTTAAGTCATAAGTCTGTCTCTGACAGAAAGTGGAAACAATATCAGCTTTTGCAAATTCCATTTTTATGTGGTACCAGTTCTGTGTTTTCACACACTGAACATGAGAAAAGTAATTTTCTGAAAAATGTGTGTTCTACAGAAGATAAAGATTATTCCAGTAGTAAGAAAGAAACTACTGCAGAAAGAGATAATAAAGAAAAAAATAATTCATCATATATAATTCCAACATTAAAACCTTTTAAAAGTATACAACCACTGGAAATCCCTAACTTTCAACTTCCTAGCATTTCAAATAAAGTAAATAGTAAAATGCCATCAGCTAACTTGAAAGAGATGGATTGGAAGAACTGTAAAGGCCAACCACCTTTGATGCAATCTAAACAGATATATGGTGTGCAAAAAATGCCTGAGATAGGGAAACAAAAATTGCAAAATGATAAAAGCAGTGTAAAAGCTTCAACTACTGGTTCTGAATTTAAAGAAAAGAATTACCCAGCAATTAATGAACTAGAGCACAGTGCTTTGGCAGAAGGAGGAAAAGTATCCGTAACTTACTTCACAGGCAACAGCATTGACGTTGAATGTAATAAAATATTTGCTGAAAATTATTTCAAAGATAAAATGCTGGAGAATTCAGATGTTGATCATTCAGATGATGACCAGACATCAAAGATTCACACTTACATTAGTGCCAAAAGTGTTCCGAATGAGAAATGTGTCGGCTATAATGATCTTTTGAAGAGAATGGGGAGGAAGAGCAGTATTGAGAACGCAGGAGCATTTCATATACAGAAAAGTATTCTGGTAATAACAGAAGCATTAGAAAAAAATAAGTTAGACATATATTGTGGTGTGTGTAATTCCAGCAGTGATATTAGTTTGTACGAAGCAGAATCAAAACTCTCTACAGAAGAAATACTTGATTTCAAAAGATATTTAACTAAAACCATTATATTTGAAAGTAATTGTCCTCACATTATTGTGCAGAATTTTCCAGATAAGAAAGTGAGTTGCAATGTATTTAGGGGAAAGGAAATGTTCAAATTAGAGTTTTCATTTCAAAACATGTTGTTTGAATGGGTCAGGACATGGACTGAATCTTTATATGAAGATATGCCCACGTGTCAGGATGACAGTGTTACACATTGTTTTCATTTTTGTGAAACATTAAACAAGCACTGTAATGCTCAAGAGTTAGTAAAGAGCAATATAAATAGGAATCACAACAATAAAACGTGCATGTGCTTGCTGGCTATTATTTCAAAGCATCTGAAGGTGGAACTACTAAAGACAATTCTTGCTTCCTTTTTCAATAGCACAAATACTTTTTTGCCAACTGAAGGAAAGTCTATGCTAGTGGAGAAACATCCTTTATGTGGCAGAAAGCAAGATCAGTTAAACTCATGCACAGATAATACCTTGAGGCAAGCCACAGAATTTCATAAAAAACCCAGAACTTTTCCAGGCTTTGCAAGTTCTAGGTTTGTGGAAAGCATTGTTTTTGAATTACATGATGAATGGCAGAGAAGACATTTTTTGCGCTCTTTAGGTGAAGAAGAGTCCACTTTCCTAAAAAGAGGAACCCTCTTTCAAAATCAAAGAAGTGGATTATGTAAGGGAAGGCATGTCAGCAAGCACCACTCCTTATCCAGAGGGAGTGAAGGGTTTAGCACCTATTTGAGGTCAGTCAGTCACAAAAACGGTATGAAAAAGCAAATTTTAGTTGCTAAATGCCTAATCTTGCTGCAGAGCACTTCTGATTGTTCTTCACTAGGCAAGATGTATTGCTGCAATATCACAAAAATACGATATTTGATAGGAGCAAGTCTTAGATTTTGGAGTTACTTTCCTGCCCATTCACAGCTGAAATTTGAAAAGGTAAATAGTAAATGTACAAATCAGAAAATATTGGCAACTACAGTAAAGCCGGAGAAAAAGAAACCAAGTAAAATATTTAATAGTTCTTTTCATGGAGAAAGATTTGACGCTTTCCCTTTTTTTTTATGTGAAAATAAGAAACATGAAACAACCGGATGTAGAAATTGCATCACGTCTACAAATGAAGTCACATATACCATGAAAAAATGTTTGTGTACTTCTAGTTATATAAATGCTGATACAAAAGAATGTGTTAAGTTAAAAGAGTTGCAAATAAAGTCTCATAATTTTCAGTCTAAAAAATATTTTTCTATTTTTGACACGTATGAAAAAATTCCCCTTACTACTGATTCTGAAGACTTCGACCAGATCCCAGTTGCACACCAAGACAATTCTGTAAAAAAAAACTTGTCTGAAGAAAATGCAGTCCCTAGTTCAAAAGATGTTCATAATTTTCCTGCTAAATCAAATGATGACCGAATTCTACCTGACCAGTCAAAAACAACTACGGAAAAATGTAATTTTCTCTTGTTACAAGATAGCCAAACAAACCAACCTGAATATTGCAAACAAATAGATACATATAGGCCACATTTAGCGAATGAAAAAGAAAAACTAGAAGACCAAAATACTTATTTACATTTTGAAAATTTATTTTCTAGTTCCTCTGAGGTTCATCAGTCTGTCACTTTGCCATTAGATAGCAACTTTTTTGTCAATAAAGGTGGAGGAGTAAGTGAAGATGGACATTGCAGGAGTTCCTCAAGTGCAGACAAACAAAAGCAAAGTGAAAAAATTCATGCCACTATACAGTACTCATCCACAGGAAGCCCTACTGTGACAGGTACATACTTGCAATCACAGGCTAAAGAAATGGTACAGTTTTCTTTACAAGGGCATGCGCAGACAAATAAGGCAGGCAGTTTAGAGCCAGTGACTTTGAAACAACTTCCTGAATATATAAAAGAACAGGAAGAGATAAGAGATGAACAAATGCATGTAACTAATGAAAGTCAATGTGAGACTGCAATGAATGACTTGATTATGTCATATTCAGACGATGAATCTAAAACATTCATTGCTACAGAAGAGAAATTAAAAATGCATTTATCTCTTGTGAACAATGGATGTCTTGAAGATGTAAAAGATAAGCATTTACCTTTAGAAAATGAAATCACATATGAATTTGAACTGAAGAGAAAATTTGATTTAGTGCTAGAAGAGCTACATATGTTTCATGAAATTAGCAAGGAAAATGAAAACAATTTATGTAGTTTGGAAACAAAATCACACAACAATTATTGTGAATTAAATAATTCTGAGGGCATATATGAAAATGTGACAAGTGTTCCTCAAAAGAAAATACGTATTTCTTCTCTAATCTGTGGTAGTACAGAAGGGCAAAAAAAACCTGACAGTAATGGAAATTCATTAAATGAAAAAATATCAAATGAAAATGAAAACCAAAAAATATCTAAGGAATATTGTATTTCAAGAGTGTCAAGTGAAGAATTGCTGCATTCACCTGTTGCAGAAGGTAAGCACATGGAATTGTCAGCTATTATGTTAATAGGTAAATATTAAATTTTAGGCAAATATTTGGTTTACTGTAAAGGTGTGTTTCTCAACTCAAATAATTCTGTATCAGTCGCTGAGTTTTCATGGAGTTGCACACGGTTTGTGGGAAAAGAGGTACCTGCCTATGAATAGCCAAATGCAAAACAACTACACTACTACTGCTGTTTGCACACTGCCGTAGCAGTTGTAGCGCAGAATTCAGTCAGGCAGTCTCAGACTTGCACCTACCTGTCTTAATGCAAATTCAATTACGGATTATTTCTTTTGTCTTGGACTTCATCATGATAAGCCCTAAAATCTCCCAAAGAGTCAAAAACTCAGTAAGATGCACATTTACAGAGAGAACAGGCTCAATTAATACATGATAAAATATTCAGAAAGGAGACAACTGTTTCCTTAAAACCGATGTGTTCTACCAAAAGCTTTTGTAGTGTCATGAAAATCAACTCCATGTTTTCAAAATGGATTTTGCATAATATTCAGAAGTCTGTTTTCTCTGGGAGGCCATATTAATGCAGAGTCAAACAATCACAAAAAATTCTTTTGGAGTTAGGTGATAGTGGTGACAGTCACCTGTTAAATCTCTCTGGTTTGTTTAAGACATGGAAGTGAACACAACAGCTAATCTTGCAACATTTACATGTGTTTGCATCTGACACAGATACTAGTATCTTCTGTTTAAAGAACATTTCTTAGGGAAAATAGGGAGTTTAACGCAAGTCCAGGTAATAGGTTAGCAAAGATACATATGAGTATGTTCATGAGTGGTAGGCACTACTGGTCATGTGTGATATTTGCATATTTCTTTAAAGAGTGTGCTAGTTACCCATCTTCAGAAGTTAATTCTGGGCCATAGATCCCAAATAGGTGAAGGCAGTTTGCTGCACTAAATATCTTAAGCTTGGAAAGCAGTAGCAGGTTTCTAAACATATTCTGCACTTAGTCTTTCTAACGGCATTGCCCTAAGCACTTCCTTGCCTAGTTCATTGCTTGTGTAGCACCCTGTTTTGAAGGACCTAACTTTTTCCATCCACCATAAAGGGAGCCTATGTACTCACTTATGGTTCTGGCTTCCAGGCCAGGCCCTCACAAACTTTAGGCAGTACTAAATGTTTTTTAATATTTGTTTAAAGTTTAGAAGCTGTCTTTTTTTAATCTTATTTTTTCTTGAAGAAACTCAATCCCCACTTCAAACAATATGTGGGAAATCTGCTTTGTAAACTCTAACACTCCTACCCCATTTGACACAGAATCAAGAGGTATTTAATGAGTAAGGGAAGGACCCCAACAAGGAAACCAGCTCAATGCTCTACCTTCTTTTACAAATAGCTCCTATGTGATAAGTAAATTATTCAGGCACTTTTCAAACAGCATGTTTATCAGATTTTGTGCCTGAAATTTGTTTTGCAGAAGTGATGAGTTCTCACAGCTCATCTGCATCACAGCTGCAAATAAAATCAATGAGAGATGTGCTTTGGTCATATTTGGTAAATTTTCTGATGAAAATGCAGCCATCTCAGATTTGGCATCTGAAATCAATTTCTCAGGGACATGGCTCTAAATTTATGAAGTGAAGGTTGCAAAAGTTTTGTGAGGGTAATTACTGTTTGTGAAACAATTAGAAAAGTGTCACAGCAAAGCCCCAGAGGGAATTCTGTTCACTAGAGTTTTAACAGTGTAATGTGCTGCAAGTTACACCTGAATTCCTTGCCCCAGAGAATGAAAACCTAACTAGATACTGGATAAATTGTTCACTAAGTGATCACTTTTCTGCCCAAATCTGGAATAATAAGATCCAAGTGGAGAAAATGATATGTCATCAGAGGGTTAAAGACTGTATCATTGCATCTATGCAAAGGAGAACTTCATGAGGTGTATAGATAGCTTTTGACAAGCCTCTGAGAGTGAGGCTTGTAGCTTCATTAATATTTCCCATAACATGCACATAGATGTTTTACCAGCATCAACAAGAATGACAAATTAATAACTAGATGAAACAGACTTAGTTATTTACTTATAGAAATTAGTTAAAATCTTAAATGTTGTATTTATGCTTCTGTTTTAAGGCTATTTTGATGCAGCTTGTAAAAAGACATACACATGGGACCCTGCTTTTTTATCCTGCACACTTCTTAAGGAACAAAACTATAATTTACAGAAAGAAGGAGGTAAGAGTAATACTATTCTGTTATTTATACCACAAGTACCAGTGCTAATAAACTTATTTCTCAAACACTTCTATTGTTTCTTCCTTTTAGCTTTCTCTCTATAGCAATTCCATTTTGTTTAATTGTAGGCTACCAGAAAGCTGTCCTGTCTTTGGCTTGGGTCACAGGGCGAGTCATGCAGATCAGCCTTTTTGTTCTTTGGAAAGAAGAACTCTAACAATGTGGGGTTTCCTGCTTTGCTTCTTTTGGAGCCATTTGGAACAAACATCTTTGGGCCTCCAATCATTGTGATATAGCCAACATATACTACAAGGAGAACATGATTTGATATACTTTTCTTGGAAGAGTTGGAGTTTTGGACACATTGTGGAAGGAAATTCAGAAGGATATTGCCAATTGATCTGTTAGGATTTCAAAAAGCATGCTCCTGCATTTTTTCCAACACTTGAAAACATTTAGTAAAACAAGTTTGTTCTGAAATGAAATACTAAAACATTGTAGGAAAAGGCTATAAATAACTTTGGTAACTTCTGTTTCACTAAGTCAAATCATGTACAGATATTTTCAATTTTATTCCCCAGTGCACCTCTTAAAACTGATGCAAACTTTGCTGTTCTCAGAATTCAGAAAGTTGTTTCCTTCATTCAGGCAATTCTGTGAAATAATGAAACTGAAAATCTTGAACATTTACAGATGACCTCTGTTGTTCTTTTCACCTGCTTTTTGTTGAAGTTTGTCATCTTTTGATAATATTGAATATACCAAATGCAAAATGTTACAGAGAATACTGCTCTAGACTGTTTATTACTGGTCTATAAGGTGTTGGGTTTTTTTCATGGCAGGTGGATTCTAGTTTCTGACTAGGTGGTGTTATTGCTTAGGGAAAATTCAAATTCCAGAATGCTGTATTGTACATAAAAACACAAGGTGGTTAATATTAGCATATTCTTCTTGGAAGTTTTATTCAGAATGGCGTTGAAGCTTGCTAGATGGAACATTGTAGCTCCTGCAAAAGTTCAGAAGATGACTGAACTTGGATCATCTTCCCTTTCTTCTTTCCTTGTTGTTTTGGGCCACAGGGCCAAGGGCAAAGAAAAACAGACATTTTCTCCATTGCCGTTAGCAGTAATTATTCCATTTATGTTGCTTCCTAGACTTTTAAGTTCCCATCTGAGCTTCTCCAGAAATGTTTGGAAGGAAACCTTAACAATAGTGACTTCTTTTTTCCCCATGATTGCTGAGAAATTGTGCAGATTTCTAGGGCAATGGCAAATTCTAAGCTATTCTGTACCTTATTTCCAGAGCTTTGTCAGAACCAACAGGCACCTAATATACTTCCAGTGGAAGCAGCTGAAAAAACGTGGTGTTCCCCTCATCATCATTCTCAGTTGTTAGAAAACAGGGTACTGCTGAGTATCTTCTTTCCTTGAGGAGATACATTGCTTTTGTGCTGTAATCTACGTTTGGCAGAGACAGTTCTCTTCCATTTACACTGAACACTGCCTTAGAGATGATTTGGCAGCAAGGACTATATCTGTTTTTGTTGGGGGGGGCGGGACACTATATTTCCTGTACTTATAGGAGTTAATGTCAGAAGTTTTGCTGGTGTGTGTCTGTCTCCCTCTATTTTTCAGTAGGATTCTGAGCCATCACATGTGCTCTTACGTGATTTGGGTTGGTTATGTATCTTGGATATGATCACTCTGTTTCTGCTGTAGCATCTGAGCCAATTTAGTTGCCAAAGCTCTGTGGCTTAATCCAGCATATTGTTCCCATAGCTAGAAGATTAGGAGGTAGAGGTTTTATACTTGCTGGTATCGTGTTCTTTGTTTTATATCCCCCTGCTTCGTCACATGAAGTGACTGTTGCCTCAGAAACTGTGATTGTTTTGGAAAGGAGATACCTAGGTGGGACAAGAAGATTTATACTTCAGCAGTTTTACAATTCAGCATGACTAACTACCATGATTTACTAGCTACATAAAACCCCATAACACTTGATTGACTTTTAGTGCATGCGGTTTCTCTTCCAACTGACTCTTATGAGTCTTAAAAAAGACATAGCAGCACTAGTACCTCGTCATTGACTTAAGAATGGAGCTTTGGATTTTTTCACATCCCATAATTTAAAATTCTTGTGAAAAGCTTAGAAAATTCTTTTTCTTTGTTTAGTAGGATTCCAAGTGAGTGCCTAAGTCTCTGATGGGGTCACTATTTGATATTCTAGCTAATTGCTCAGTGCTTCATCATTTTATAGAATAATGGAAAATAGAACTGGGAAGGATCCTGAGAAACTTGACACCTTCTTGTGTGATTATTACTTCTTCCAGATGACTCATTGTCCTAATCTCTAGTTTACAAGGTCATGGTCTTCCATTCTTCCCCAGTGAGTATATTATTTTATGCAAAACAGAATAGCCTCTAAATGATGACTGAATTATGCTCCAGATTACTGGATGGTGTATACCTTACCTAATAGACTATGGAACAGAAGATCCGCATCCTCCTGTCCTACTTGCTGTAAAATGAGTGGCACAGGACAAGGCATCGTAATTATCATCACCAGTAGAGTGATGCCCAGCTCTGTAGTTTGGATTTGTACATCTAAACCTGTCAGACTAGTGGAAAGTATTGCACCATACTCCTCTCAGTATGTCACCCCTGTCCCAGAAAGGTCATTTGTATCGAACTGTATGCCTTTGCCAGTCTGCAAGGAAAGTTACGTGAAGTTAGGTTGAGGACACTTATAATTAGAATGAATCTACATGTGACCCAGCTGCTAGCATTTCAATGTCAAGCCAAAAGAATATGTTAGAAACTCTACAGCTGAACAAAATGGAGATGGGATAGGATGTAGAAAAGGACTGAGAAGCTGCAATAAATGTTCATCTAATTTGTGTATCTTGGCAGTATGTAATTCTGGTGTATGTCATATGGAATTCTGGGCTTCCTTTCACTTCTTTTTTTTTTTTTTTTAATTATAGGATACTTTCTGTCACATGAAGTTATAAGAGTACAGCCTCTTAAAACGTGCAAGGGCCCCATCAGGATTGGTCTGTCAAGAAAAGCTCGGCCCAAACAGCTTCATCCGTATCTGAAATGACTTACTGGATTCTTTTACCGGTCTTCAAACAGAATCACTCTGCCTGAAAACTGTTGAAATGTTTTTATGTTAAGTTTTTATGTTGATAGTTTGGTCTTTGTGGTTTATGGGTTTTTTTAGATATTAATGTTGCCGTATTTGCTAGTGATTTATTTAGTAATACTCCTGTGAATTTTTGATAGCAAAGATATTTGTAATGAATGTTTTCTAGTAGAAATATTAATGGAAGGATGAGGCCCTTTTAAAGTTTATGTAATATTAATAAAATCTGATATGTATTTCTCATGTATTAAAATATACAGTTCAAATTTTCCATCATACTCCGACATCCTTAGAATTCTTTGCGTGTTTATATAGTTTAAAAAGATCAATTAGTATTTTTGAAGGGATTTGTTACAAATGTTTACAGAGGCGTAGAAGAGAATTTCAGGACACTAAATTTAGATTACTAAGTAGGAAGATTATATTTTAGGCTTCAAAGATCATTTCCTCTGGAAGAAAGGTTTCCGTTCAGTTCCATGCACTTGTCCCAGTAAAGAAAGAAAACTCTTGGATTTCAGTGCAGAGCTGGGAAGGAGGAAAAGTATAAATGTTACAGACAGAATGTCTTATTCTGGGGATACTGATGCCATTGTGTACAACATGGAGGCAAAATACCAGTACATAAAATCTGGAGACTGTATATCTCAAAAAATGGGGAAACTTGGGCTGATCTTAAGCTATTGGTTAGGGACATCTGTTAGTAATTGTTAATATACTGATATTTGTGTTATCTAATAAAGAATAGTGACAGTTTCAACTGAATTAGGGCACAGCAAGAAACAAACATGGGTGATGTCTGAAAAAAAAATCACAGAAGTGTCAGAACAAGAATAATTCAATAACAGATACCAAGAAGAAAGCTTTTAACTCTCTGTATGCAACTGCAGAAAGTTATTTTAGAAGGAGCATATTTTACATTGCAGTGGGTGAGAATTTTATTATCACAGACATTACAGAATAGTGATAATAAACCCCAGTACGTAGTACTTGGTTGCAGCTGACACAAGGAAAGCTGAGCAAGCTGAATGGATAGGGACATACATCTGCAGATAAATTATTCTATAGAATCTATAGCAACAGTGCAAAGATTAAATCACTACACAGTTTAATCTATTTAGCAGCAACCTTCAGAATATGCCATATATAATAGTAAATATATCAGTATGCTTATTCTATAGGGATCTAAGTAAGGAAAGGAAATTCAGTACACATGTTGAGACAAATCAATGAGACGATAAAATCTAATAAAATGGTTATAATTTCGTTTATAAATTCTGCAATTCTCATACAAAATAATAAAAATATCAGATGAACATGTGTTTCTAAGAACAGCTGGTTCTAAAACAAAGGTTTCTAAATTTATCTGTGGGCCACAGGTTGACCAAAAGGTGTAGTAAGTGCTAGACACCTGGCCTAAAAATAATTTTAAACAGTAAAGCTTACTAACTTGCGCGTTAAAAATTTGATAATGCAAGTATAAAATTGTCCATGCTAATGGAAAGCGTATTTCTGGAGGTCACAGTACAATAAATTATTCTTCCTTTATCAGTAGTCCTAGTGTATGTAAAAGTTTAAAAGGGCTGAGCAAATGGGCAACTAGAAAACAAATTCAGAAGCAATTCAGAAGCAGCTCCTAGGGCAGGGCTATTCATCAACTCCCTTGGGAATGTGCGCATGAGCCTGAGGTGTCCAGGCAGGCAGCTGAACAGGCGGCGATGGACTAGACTTTGTAACATCTTCACCATCAGCAGCAGATGACTCTGTCCCAGAGAGCTTAACTTGGCATTATAGATCAGGGTGGCAGTGTGGAGGAGCTTGTGGGCTTGTGGTTGGTAACAACCCCTAAATGGCAACTGAGGGTCACTGCTTTGTCTTCCTCGTACTTCCTTTTAGCCCTCGTGTGAGGTCTTTAGATTTTATCAGTTGTGAACAGTAAAAGGATGCTGACTTCTCAGCGCCCTGTAAGAAGTCTCAGCCTAAGTTTCTCTGGATCCCAGTAAGTAGCAACTCACCAAAATTCTTTAGCTAAGTGTTCTTTATTATGTACCTGGCACAGAGCAAGGAGAGCTGGTCTATAGGTGTCTGAATGTCACCCTGGAGTTTTGTCCTCACAGCTGGGCAAACAGTTTCTTTGAGTGCTGCCTAATATGAATCAGCTTTCAGGAATGACTTCTTACCAATAGCTTCTCTGTCTCAGGTTTGTAAAGGCTGATGTTTACAATAGGCAGATTTCCTACCATTTGGCAGTGATGCTTTTGTATTTACAACACATTCTTTGATCTCTTTGGGTAAGCCTCTATGTCATTCCCTGTCCTACACCTTCGATGGGAAAGCTATCTTTGCTCGACAGAACCATTTTCCTATATCCTCGTCCTGCGTTGGCCACAAAACCCCAGACAATCAATCAAGTAAAAGAACAAAAACCGGACCATGCAAACAAGTGGAAAGAATAGTCCAGCTGAGATATTATGTAAATTTTATGCTTCACTGATCATTCAGCTGGAGATAGCTGCTAACAACATGCCCTCATCTTAAATGACAGAGGAAGGGTTGGCACTGGCAAAGCTAGACTGGCCTTCTGCCAATTTTAGCTTCCCCAGCCACCGTCAGCTGGAAAAGCTCAGGTACCTTGTTACACTGGAGAGAAGCAAGTGGGTGTTCAGCTGTGTAAATCGGCGATACAAATTGACATTGTTCCGTCGACTTTTGGAGCTGTGCGGCTATACGCCAAGCAAAGACCCTGCCATATGTCTTTGCATATTTTGTCGAAGCAACATGTATAGATTTTGATTTTTTCCATTGCATTCACAGTGTCTGGTGATATTTTTTGAATGAGCTAAGCTTAGTAATGCTGACTCTAACAGAAATGCAGATGTTAAGTGCCATTATACTTTAATAATTATGCAGAAAAGCTTAAATATAATTTCTGAATAATTTTTTATCAGCTGCTAGAACAATAGATATGGCTATGGCTTATTCAATACAAAGAGTTTCAATTATAAATACTGAAAGCCTTCAATTCTGTTATGTGTACCAATACATGTGATTTTTTAATAAATAGTAATTGTATCTTTTTTATCTGCCTTTCGAATGACTGGATGCAAAGCTAACACTGCTCTTCTCGGTGTATTTTGGATAAATGTGGACAATCAGTAAGTGAACAAATGCAAGAGTGTTAAAATGCAGCTTAATAACAGCACCTGTATAGTAGAAGTATAGCTATTGTCTCTTTCAGGGAATTGATTTGAAACAGGTGGCAAAGCCCTGTTACTCTTTCTACCACTGGAAGGCAGTTTCCAAATGAGAATAGCCGACAAAATTTTGAGGGAAGACAACAGAGAAGGAGCTGGAATGACTGTATATAATAAAAGGTTCTTCATCAAGCAAGATGGTGTCAGAGCATTTTGTGAATATACGTTACCAAGTAGCTTAGAATCATAGAATGATAGAAACATTAAAGTTGGAAAAGACCTTTAAGATCATCAAGTCCAACCATCAACCCAACACCACCATGCCCACTAAACCATGTCTTGAAGCGCCACACCTACACATTTTTTGAACACTTCCAGAGACGGTGACTCTACCACCTCCCTGGGCAGCCTGTTCCAATGCTTGACCACCCTCTCGGTGAAGAAATTTTTCCTAATATCTAATCTAAACCTCCCCTGGTGCAACTTGAGGCCATTTCCTCCCATTCTATCACTAGTTACTTTGGAGAAGAGACCAACACCCACCTCACCACAATCCCCTTTCAGGTAGTTGTAGAGAGCGATAAGGTCTCTCCTCAGCCTCCTTTTCTCCAGACTTTTCATAAGGAAAATTAGTTCATCATGATTTGATAAGGTAACAAAAGTAAACACTCATCTTCTAAAAGATATGCTTACCATTGATATTTGATCTGAGGTAAAGCAGCGGTAGAAGAGACTAAGTGTTGATAGGTAAAAAGAAGTGTATACTCCATTTTGTTATTTAACATCTTCCTCCCACAAGGCCCCTTGAATGATCGAAATATTTTTAGCCAGGAGTCATAATGAAAATTCAATACAAATTATATTCAGTATATGCACTAAGAAAAATTCGTAGACTAATTCTCTGTTCAAACACTTTCTGCCAAAGCTTGCATATGCAAAAATATGCAAAGCTTACCAAAGAAACATGAAAAATAAGGGCATCAGCATGGAGATGTATATATATGTATATGCACATGTATGACCTACCATGTTTTAAATTATAATCAAAATGTATTCTCATTAACAATGACATTTTGGAGCCTCTAATGCAATGTATTGGCAATGACATATTTCACAATTTTGAACAGAGGTTATGGTTACACGTGGGGAGGTGGGAAACAGATTGAACTGTCTGGGGAAACCTCAGTCAATGCAGTAAAGCAGGCTCTAAGGTGGCCTGGATGGCCTTTGGGACAGAACTGTGTCTCTCCATTGATTAGTGAGGAAACACAGGGAAAACATGTGCCGGAGTCAACGTTTTCAGTGGACTGCAAGAGTTGAAAAATCTTTTTTATTTATTATTTGTAGCTAAGGGTGAAATAGATAGCTGCTTAAAGTGTTTTCCAGCATTGACATTCTGTTATTCTAAGATTTGTATTCCAACAACATCCAGGACCTCAGGTCACAAACTCACTGCAAAATCATGCAAAAAAGATTCGATTCCCATCCCAAAGATCTTACAATTCATGTTCAATTCATGTTTTCAGTCTGTAAGTGTACCCTTAATTTATTTATTACCTATTACTTTGACATTTACTGAAGGCAAAATGGCCCCCCCAAAAAAAGGAATCTGTTCAGAGAGCAATACTTTTTTTTTGTTTTTACTTCTACACTGTAGAGAAAGGAATCTTTTCAATTTTAAAAGTATTTCATTTATTTGGAGGTGTCTGTTGATAGATGCGTGAGTGAAAGGGTGGTTTATATGTATGCAACAGGCAGGGAGCTGACCATGGATAAGGTAATGTCCTATAGACTAGTCTAAAGATGGATTTCGAGTTTGATTCTTCTCGTCCATTCTGAACATTCCCACCCTTTCTAGAGCAGACTTTTCGTTGAGAAAATGAGCAATGTTTTATGTGTCATTGGAGCCAGTTCCTTGTGCCCCTTACCCTATGTATCAACTGATTCTTCTTCCTGCCTCACTTTCTTCCCCTCTCCACAGTTGCTTTTATCCCTGAATTTGCTGAAATTCTGGCAACGTGGTGGAAAGAAGCTAGAGCTGGACTTCCCTACGATCAGCCTAGCTACAGCAAAACTTACCTGCTTGGGCTTGCCAGGTTCACCTGTTACATGCTTGTGCCTCAGAAGGACACCGTAACCGACCAGTTGTGCTGAACTACTGGTCTTGTCCACTACTTTCACTGTGGGAGAGGTTCCTTGGGAATGGGCGGGTGCTGACTTGTCTCCGTGTGCCTCTCCGACCACATTTCTGTAAGCCTGTGTTAACACTGGCAGTTCTGAGTTGCCCAGCTTTGGAATGGTTAGCAGGAATGGTTATAAAAAAACCCAGTAGTATCAGACATCTTCAGTTTCCAGGAACTTAAGGAGTGTGATGGTCAAGGGAACTTGAACATGGTGTTGATTGTGGAGCCAGTGCCATAAGGATTGCCATGAGAATTAAGATATAACTCTTCTTTTACTTCTTATGCAATAAGTATTTGTGGATAGTCTTGTGCTAAATTTTTGTGTATCTTTCTATTTTACATGTATATTTTATTATTTGTTTTTTAAAACCCTTGTCATTAGTAATATAACTGTAAAAAAGGTTTTAGGATGGGGGAAAGCTGTAGAAAAAATGTTTTGACATGTTTTCAGAAGAGGATCTTTTTAAAAAGATGATGAAGGATTGAATTATGCTATATACTACGCTATACTACTCTTCTTTTGTCCCATGTATTTAGAAGGTTATTGCTTGAAAATAATTATAGGGAACAAAGAATGAAGGTATGAGAAATAAGTATGGTTAATACTGAAAAAAAAAAAGACTGTTGACAAAACTGAAGACACAGCGTAGGACGTGTTCATCCTTGTGAAAATTCTTTCTTTATAAGTGCTGCCAAGGTCAATGTCAGCTTGAATTCTTTAATGCGCTAGCCATGCAGATTAGATCTGCCCAGAGCTATTCTTATTTGTTCATCCAGCTTTTAAAAATACATGTTTGTGCTCTTCTGTTAAAAAGATTTCCATTAAAAAAATCAGCAGTCCAAGCTTATACTAAGTCTTTCATTATACTCATTCTCCACCTACTTTTCATTTTGCCCCAGGAATACATACAAACAAGTTTCCAGCTGCACACTGCTGAATGTATTTTCATATTCAGTAACAAAGGAATAATATATTTCCTGCATTTCCCAGATAAGTTAATGACATTAGATTTTATAGGGAATAAAAATAGTTCAATGTTAGGACTCATTATGGGAATCTTAATGTTTACTAAAATGCTGAACTAATAATATTGAACATGGAATTGTATTTGTAATTGCTTTTATTTCTAGAACAAATCTTTACCTGCATGAACTATGTCATTTATGGCACAAAGTAATCCACAGTACAGCAATATTTCATGCAGTCCCACTTATCCTATTAAGGCTCCTATTTTTCTGAAGCTTTCAAGGAGAGAGGGGGGAAAAAAGGGAGAGAAATAAATCCCTTTTTTAATATCCTTTTTTTTATTGTTAGGTCAAATGTGAGGTTCTTTGGCTATTGCCAGATCTTCTTAGGGCCAAATCTTGTAGCATTTTTTGCATCAACTTGTTTTTGTCCGGCAAAGAAAATACTGGAAAAAATTTTAATTCAGCCTCATTCCTAGGAATGGACCTTAAGGGTTCTCTGAGATACTTGTCTAAAAGACAGGAAGGTATGTGATGCTTCCTGGGCAACCACAAGCAGGAGTGGGAGGTGTCTGTCAGTCTTTGCACCTAGTACCTATATACACAGTAATTTACTGCTTTGCTTGTGGCAGTCTTTTCCAAAGAGCTCAGGAATACCTCTCTAACAGTGGATGGACCCTTGGACAATACTAAGATAGAAATCTGGTTCAGAATAGTCCAGGGTTGTAATGTCAGAGATTTTCTATTTTCATCAATTATTCTGGACTACCAAATGTTTGACTTTACTATGTTTCAAGGAGGTGACATTTGGCTTCCCAATTTGATAACGATTGATATTGTTTGGTTGGCACTGAGCCATCTGAAATTCGGGGAGGTGATGACCTTACAAATACCCCTCTTGACTGCCATGCCATGTTGCCATGCAACTCCCTGTCTCCTGGCTTTACTGTTCTGGACAAAACTGTTGGGTTTTTTAAAGTTTAAACTACTATTTTCTTCTGTCTCTTGCTCATTCATCTATCGTTGCTGTGCTTCCTGCTGCTGACGCGGGGCTGCTAATGGCTTTTCAAGCCTACCCTGCCGTAGCCTGTTGACATTGCTAGGCTGTCTGTTGCGGTACTGACTTTGTGTCCACAGCGAGATGCTGGCTCTGTTGTTGCCATGCTTGTCCCACTCTATACTGTGGCAGTTCTTACTGTGCTCCTGTCAGTTACTGACAATTTATGTCATGGTTATGAGAAGGGTGATCTCTCTTAAGGCTGCAATAGATTGCTTTTTGTTCGGTGGCTGAGCCAAACACGAAAAGCAATGCCTGAATTGTAGTGGTTTGGGGTTTTTTTTAAGATTTTCTTTTTGGAGCAGATTTTTTGGTGAAGTTTTTCTCATAGTAAATGGAAGCTGAAAAATATTCATTCTGGATCAAGGAAACATTTAGTTCAATATCAGACATAGCATTTTGTTTCCAGTGTAGATACTTCTAACAAAAGTAAACAATGGAAATACAGCACTAAATTTTAAAGAACCAGTTACAGCGCTGGCCAGGAGCATTGTCCCAACTGAGCAGTCAGGACACTTGGACAATATGGGAGGCTCAAGTTCAAATCCTCCCTCAAGAAACATCACTTCTTCACCTTCTGCCTGCCTGGTGCATGTTCTAGGTGTCGTACTGTGTGCGTGTACATTTACTCAGTCATTCAACTGCAGATGTTCTACTTTGTGTAATTATTTTAACAGGAACTGACAGCTGCTTGTTCCACCTTCTCAAAAAGTGCATGAACATTTAACCTGTTACATCATTCTCATCTCCTCCCTCATGAATATTTAAGTATTTGTATGAGATGGGAGAGCTTTGAGAAGAAGAAATTGGAACAACTTCTACTAGAATGCAGCGGTCATAGGCTCTGTTCTGAGATCCCAGTTCTTAAATGCACACTGTAATAGCTGCTGTGGTTATTTCCACGTGGCCTCACTGAATGTAATTCCAAATGGTTTTGTTTGTGTGTAAAGAAGTTTAGCATTCCGGTGTCACTGAGCTCTGAGCTATGCGGAGCGTGCAGTGACTCTTGGAGCGGGACCTATGCATGTACCAAGAGAATTTGTTCTCCATCTCAGTCTCAGGTTTGTATCAGTTCTTGAACAAGGATTAGTCTCTGAGATTATGATATTAGTAATGAGTTGTGATTCTTGAAGAATAAATTGACTTCTTAGTGACTGTTTCATCACTTCAGTTCTGAGACTACTGTAAATGTTGAAGTATGTGAAACTAAGCACTGAGCCTCAGTTTCACTGAAATCCACTCCACAGAGAAATCAAATCCAAATAAATCTGCCTAGAAAAGATATGATTCTGGTGTCATAACGGTATGTTACTGTTGGAAAAACTAGCAATAGATTCTCACCTAGCAGAGAGTCTCCAAAACTTTCTCCTTGTTTCTGTCCAATAGTACAAAAATGAATAAAAGCTGTTAAACTTAGATATAAGTAAACTGGAAATGGTCTTCTGAGCCTGCCTATTTGTGCTAGGTGTCATGATGCCAATATGTTTGTTGCTTTGCAGTCATATGCCCAAACTGCTTCTTGTCAACCTCAGCTGTGGGATAAATCTGAGTCTGACCCATTGGCATGGGCAACACTTGTTCGCTGCTCAGGCCACAGCTTTCTTCCAGCACCATCTCACCCATCAAAGTCATTAGTGTAAGATGACTAATAGTCAGTTGAACAGATCCTGTTATGAAGCGTTGTTATTCTCTTCCAGGGACAGAAAAAATTTAAGAGTTGAAAGGCAAGTCCTCTAGTCGATAAGCGTTTTCAAGCAGAAGTGCAACTCTCCTTTATGCTGCCCTTCTCATGAACTGTCTACAGGAGTAAAGGTCCTCTTTATGAACATATTTAATCCAGCAATATCAAGCGATAAACTGCAGCATTTGGGATTACATCTCTCTATGAAATTGTCCTGACTCTATTAGAAGCTTTCTCCCTCACACTGCTTTCATATTTAATTAATTTAGGAAAATGGATTCAACTTCTTTTCTCCCGTCCTTGTACTTCCTACTTCACACTATCATCTTTGTCCGCAAGTATGCTATTTTTCATTTCACATTTATTGCAGGATTTTTTATTTTTTTATTTTCCTTTGCCTGTATCAAATGCTTTTGTATCCACAGTTGAATGCTGTGCTGAATTTGTATTGCTCTTGTGGAAACTGCTGGAAGTATTATAATTCGTGTATTGTCAGATGGAACATCGTGCCTCAGACCATTCTTTTTATTATGAAGACTGGGATTAAACCGATTTGATTGTCAAGCTCCCTACTGTCAATCTTACCAACCACCAGTCACCTTCTTTGTCATTTTCTCGGTTTAGCAAACCAGTTCTAGGAGAGCTGCCAGATTGCAACCCAGGTGAAAGGGGCAGCAACTGCAGTTTCTGCAGCACTTCCGAGCCGCGCAGACATGCCTCTATAAGCGTCTGGATCCTTTTGTATCTTGCTTAGAAAATGAGGGAGATGGACAGTTATATTTATTTTCTCATCTCTCTGTCATATAAAGCATATACTAATGCTATTTTTCCGGACTATTTGTCTGGGTAGAATCTAAGAGACTTCAGCAGAAAATGTTCTTTTCTATGAAAGACAAAAAATTAATGGTGCCCATTTAACGACCTCCAAATTATTGACAACGGAGTAT
Source organism: Phaethon aethereus (assembly GCF_964289735.1). Taxonomy (NCBI): domain Eukaryota; kingdom Metazoa; phylum Chordata; class Aves; order Phaethontiformes; family Phaethontidae; genus Phaethon; species Phaethon aethereus. Next base: position 12,934,617 of record NC_138576.1, read on the forward strand.
CTGTACTGATGTCCTCGGTCTCTCGTTGAAGCAGGCTGAGAGAGACAACGCTCCTGAACCTGCACGGGCAGCACTGGGCACCTTCCCAGGCCCCGCTGTGAATGATTAACATCCTGCCTTGGGGGTGTTGAATAATTTGAAACCTTATTTTTTAATGCTAACTTTTACTTAACGTTATCTCAGGAACCCACACCAAGGTGCGCTTTTAGAAGATGCACTTTAATATTTGTTTTCTCAGGCTGCTGAATTCCCTGTATTGTTATCTGGTTCCTCGTATCACCTACAGGATTGCTGCCATGAATAATGACGTTGTGTAAAAATTACGAGTAAAGAGATGATAAGATTATACAATGTAGAACTGGGAATCGCACAAGCAATCTGAAAAAAGGAAGGGGGGGCAAAATAAATATCAGGCAAATAAGATTTCAAAAGGCTGTCTCGTATTAATATTTCCAGAAGAGTAACATTCAACATATTTGCACAAACTGCTGAAAAATACGTACTTTTTGTGAATGTGCTATTTGGACGAAGACAGCAGTGACGCGTTTTCTTCGTGCTGCCTAACCATCAGGCTGCGCTTGCTGAGTGCGGACAGATGTGAATGCTGCTTATGCCGTTTGGAACCTTTGTTGTGTAACACTGAAACCCAGTAAAAGAGAATAATATTCTGGAATTACTCATCTGTTCATAGACCTGCAATTTCACACAAGTCAGCCACATGAACTCACATATTTATAATAAGAAAACAGGAGTATTTAGCAGATGAAAGTAACCGGTATCATCCAGCAGGTTTTTTTACTAAAATTAAGATTCACCTGAGATGTAGCGCTTGTCAGCTGTAATTTCTTAAATTTAAGATGAAAGTTTCTCTCTTTTTTTTTTTTTATTTCATATAGATTCATGGGTGGCTTATATGTTATTTTACAGTAGATTAAAAAGCCTGATTTTCTTTTCAGTTATAATACTCTAATATAATTTACTTGATAACAATAAATTTGATTTTGATCCTGCAAAGTAATATGAAGGTTGAGAACCTGAAATTGTTGTGAGAAAAGAGGATATACAAATAAAGAAATGCCATGAGAAAGGATGTTATCAGCACAGTCAATATAAATCATTATTTTCTCTGCAGACCCAGCCTTCTGCACCTACAATGTCTCTGCTGTTTTTAGACACACAGAAATTTCAACACATTTCTTATAAAAAGGCTTTTACTTTCTACACGTTCTCTATGTAGCTTAAGCAAATTAATCCTAATTTTAAAGATTTTTTTCTAAAATTAACAAAATAAAACAAAATAATCAGAATGGTTTGTCAGCACAGGAACGTGACTCATCAAAATGTTAATTTACCAAATTCCTTGGCATTGTTCAGCTTTTCTGTAACCATCTAAACATTTTTTAAATGCTGTTGCTTGATTAACCAACTGATTTGGCTATTCATTCCCAATTGTGATTGATGCTATTGATTGGCTTCTCAAAGGGTCTGATTCAAAGCCTCTTGAAGTCAGTAGGACATCAATAATTTAGTCTGTGTTCTTTGGATCAGGCCCAACACGGAATCAAAATAACTGATGTTTTCTTTTAGACTGCTCTTCATTGCCACCGATTTTGTAACAGAGTGAAACCAGCATTAGCTGGGATTAAACTGTAAACCCTTAGTTCTTCTTGCAATTAAAACATAAAGAATATATAATGAAAGCATGACAAATTTATTAATGATATTTCCTACTTGAACAACAGCAACATAAAATCATCTAATAATACCTCGAGGGGAAAATTATTTTGAGGTACTATGATTTTGGCTCTATGAGTTAGAAAATGAAGCTAATATTAGAAACTATGAAGAACACAGGAAACAATATTTGTAAACCAAAAGAAGTCTAATTGTGGTTTGAATGAAATAATTTGAATCTCTCTTAACAGAAGCATGTTTCAACTTGAAGCTCCCAATTTAGCATGATCTGTAACAAAAATTCCATTGTAATACATTACATTGAATTTACATTTGTGTTTTTACTCTAAAATTTAGCAAATAGGTTTGTTAGGCAACTAGGAAGTAGCTTTACAGTGATCAAAATACTGTGTTAAGTTTTTCTCATTAAATTACCTTTGTGCTGGAGATTCATTAATATTCTTCACTAAAATCTAGCAAAGGTCAGCCAGAAGGTAATTGTGTGAGGACCGAATGCCTTTCCTTGGAACTTTCTGTACATTTTCAGCCAAGTTTTTTTCTTTTACTTCTGTAAAACCAATTTGAAAGAGGACTTACTGGCTCTATCAGGTCTCTCTTACTCCAAGACAACCTTTTAGATATTGTATCATCTACTGCAGACACGCACGAAAACTCATATACATTCTGTAAGGTTCCCAACAGCGTGGTGCCTTTACACTGATGTGGAGAATTACCAGCGCCGCTGAAGAGCAGCGGGCTGTGAAGAGCACCTTACAGCGGTTTGAGACAGCAAGTAATCGCATCGTGCCACGCACAAACGCCAGTTGAGTTACGCAAAATTTTTCAAGCGCCAAACTGGTGTTTGGCCAGGGCACTGCGACAAAAACCTCACTTTTAAAGAAGTAATACTTGAGCATTAAGGAATTAATGAGTGAGCACTAAGGAATAGAAGAGCGTTAAGGGATAGAAGCGTGCTGACTTAACATTTCAGCCAAAAAAGTAAAACCTCTCAATGCAAAGGGCACGTCAGCATTGTGTAACAAGGAACGGCCTCGACCCAGGCTCAAAATAATAGTAAATTGTTATTTTTTACAGATAGCTGGTTTTAAGCTTGTCTTAAAAGTTCAACTTTAACCCTAAGGGACAATTACAGATTGAATTTATGCTGCTAACTCAAGCTGGTGCATCATCACTGCTCCAGCCCAAGAGCAATGGATAGTATTTCACTTTTTGCTGGCATTTTATTCTACGTATAGTGTGTGATCTGGTCTGGCATCATGGCAGCATCTGGGCAGCGGGGGAGGCTCCAACTTACCTTTCTGTGGGTGTTGCCCTCAGGAGGAACTCCCTAGACAGAGGTGAGATTGCTCTTTCCTGGGGAGAAATTGGGTGTTCGTGGAAGGGAGAGACTTCTGGAGCTGAGGGAGGAAGAGGCAGAGACCACACCGGGAGCAATTCTGCTGCAGGAGCAGCTGTGAGGTTCCTTTGGGAGCAGGCACATGATCAGGCTTCAAGGTGACGGCTAGGAGACCTTCTTAGGGCTGCACAAAGTTTTTTCATGCACTGAAAACAAGGATAAGAAAGTCAAGGAGAACAGGAGAAAAATTTGCTTTTGTTTTAATCTGTGTCACTGAGCAGAGCTGTGCCCTGCACCTGAAACGTGAATCTGTGTTAGTTTTCATTCAGCTCAAACGGCATCTGAGATTCAGAGCTTCCTGGTGTCTTTGGTGATCATCTTAGGGAAAACACGAGGCAGTTCTGTAAGTCTGGCTGACCTGAAGCTCCCAAATCAGCTTATTCAGCCTTACTTGTGAAAATGCTAACCAGACTCGCCAACGGCCAGGGGCTGCCCGACTGAACTTGCTTAAGTTCCTGAAATCTCACTGTGCACAAAGTTATTTCATCTTTCTTTCACAGAAGCTCTATTTCTAATTTCCGATCAATTTTTACATCAGAGCAGACCCAAAACATTTACGATGCTGAGCAAAACTAAGCTAACAACAAGGACACCTCTTAGGTTTTGGTCCTCTTTTTTGGTCTCAGATATCTCACATGGGTTGACAGAGCACCTTTGTCCTTTTTGCTCCACAGCATGGGAAGAGGTGTTCACAATTTCTTTCTAGAAGCGACTGCGCAGGAAGTATTTTATCTACCAGAAAGCAGTCAGTAGGGCTGAAGGAGGAAAGGTACAACTCGTGACCGCTGGTGTGATGTGTTGACGGGATCCCAGAGACCAAGTCTTAGCTCCCTCGCAGAGCTCACTAAGCCAGAAAGGAAGGGTTTGGAGGGAATTTTTTAAATAATAATTTGACCAGTAGTCACTCAGCTGAAATGGACCCACCGATGGTTTTGGGTCTAGTTCCTGTTCCTAGAGTTGTTTTAATATTTAATAAGAAAATGCACAAATAGTTTTCTGGAAGTGGCCCAGGATACAACTCTCTGCTCCCAAGTGAATCCCCTAATCATAATTTTACTTAATGTTATTGACACTGCGGTCTAAAGGAATTTGAGCTAGGTTCTCATGGTGAGACTGTTTCAGTGAGGAGAAGCAGGATATCATTCCTGCATCCTCATTCTACCTTCAGGAAGAGCTACCTGTTGTGGTTAGGAGATGGAGATTTGACCTTGTAAGGCTGAAAAGAAAATTCATCCCTCTTTACGCAGAAATGGCAGGGGAAAAGGTAGATAGTGCTGTCACAGATGTGTCCTGCAGGGTGTTTAGTTCTGTCAACATCTGATAAGGTCTGAGAAACTTTGCAGATCAAATCCCAGAGGCACCTCAGGGGGACGTTTGTTCATTCTGGGGCCTTGGGCCTGAGCTGATATCCACATACTCACAGTAGGGTGGCTTGACAGGCACAGAGGTACTTTTTTTAGCACTTTAACCTTAAAAAAAAAAGCTAAAAAGCTTAGGTTTAGCTAGCTGCTAAAAGTGGATTTTGAAACCTGCATTCTGCTCCATATATCTGATGTAGTCAGGTGCTACTTACATTGAGTGTGGCAGAGATTTTGCAGTCACTGAAAAGTTAGATGTATCTGAAGAAAAATAATGCATTCTGCATGGTCTACTGGAAAAGAAAATTAAAATGTATGTGTCTGCTCTTACGGAAAGAATTATAAAATTAGGCTGATCAGTCTGATTCGGTCTCACGTACTGAGAGATACCACATTTCCCACATTGCTCATTTCTGCAAGGATAAACAGCATCTAAAATGAAGATTGTGAATAAATGAAACTGTTCTTTTCAAGTTTAGGTCGAAGTAAAGCAAAGCACAGGTATACATGATACCTCTACCTTGTAAATAAATTTCACTGGGTTTTTAGAAGATACTTTGCTATAGCTGCTACTAGTGGTTTCCCTAGTAGAGGATATGACAGTTTCAGAAGACCCCCAAGAAAATTGTTAAAACTAGGCCAATCACCCTAAAAGGCTGAAGGTGTTAACATTTTAAACAACAAACCTATTCAAATGCAGACTTTTTCATCACTAGGCATGGCTTATCATAATAAGAAAGTGTTTCATGTGAAACTGGATAAAAAGGATAATGAAGACTGAGGCAGGTACAATAAATACAAAAAGAAGAAGAAAAGTGTATTTTCTGATATTACTGCACATATAAAACCCATTCTTCCTGTATGTAGAGATGTTATGCCAAATATTTTACAGGGCATGGATGACATTTCTGTAATTTATTTTGGGAACTAAGGAAAACCAATCCCCCAGCATCAGTTAAAATCAATACAATCCACAGCAACTGCCTGCAATGCAGAGGATACAGGGGAAGGCATTTAAAGACAAACAGAAAACCAGAGGAATGTGAACAAGCTGGCAATAAAGAAAATTATATACTGATGTCTGAATGCAGATTAAATAAAATAAAAATTTAAAACCCATGGAGGCCAAAGCTGTCCTCAGAGAATAAGCATTTTTTAACTTGCAGCAGATAGCAGTGGCCTAAGTGTCGTTCCAGGAACCACAGTGACATAAGAATGAGCTGCTATTAGACAAGCTTTGGACAGTAACAAACACTTCTACATGAAGTCATCAAGTTATCTTGTTTCCCTTCCAGTTAATGTATTAAGGCGTCATTTAAAATGAAGATCCCACTCTACCAGTCATGATAGAGTTTTATTTTATCTGTTTCCCATTCTTGCTAGGGAGAATTAAAAATTAAACACTTACTAAACTCACATTTGTCTCATCACTGCAGTGAGGAATACCTTCCCCTGTGAACTGAAATCCAACAATTTAGCATCATACATCATGTTGATGTAAGACAGACTCTTTCGCCCAGAGGACAATCTAATGATACATTCTCTGTAGTTAGTTGCACATTATTTCCATGTGAGCCTGGTTTTTAACCTTGCTGTTTTAAATGGCCGAAACAAAATTGATCTTGCTGATATATTCGTTTGTTCTAGAAAATTAAAAGCTTGGTGAAAAGCCGATAAGCAAATTATATTAGTAAGATATGACAGTTTTAATAAACTTCCTTCAGTAAAATTCTGACTTCCTTTTTTAATGAACATTATGTCTCAAAAGCTTCTCGTCTATACTGGCACCAAACATAGTTAATTTTTATTGATCTCAGAATTAAAAGTGGTACTTCTGCATACTTTGAGATCATAAAGTGGTTAGTATTTAAATCATCCTAAATGCATCTGGCGAACATAAATGAATTTTTTGATGTATGAAATTTAAAAGTTGCACTTTTTTATGGAATCTGCAGACTTATTGTAACATATTATTCCTGACATGAAAGAAGAGAGGCTGACCTAACGTACTTCTCACATAGTCCCAGCACTTATTAATGTCGTTATCAAGTACCCATGTCATGTCTGGGAATCCACAGGTGTTAAAGTCCCAGGAATCTCTGGCACAGAGATGGAGTCATGGTCCAAGGAAGGTTCCAGCTAACACCATGGTAAGGAAAATCAGATGTAGGCTGCACTGGAGTGGTAGGTTGCCTACATGTGATAGAACTCAGTTAAAACAATCTTACTCATCATCATTCAGTTAATGTCACTACTGACAAGTCTGAAAGGAAAAAAAAAAAAAAATCAGGCCAATATCTCAGTCTACCACTCCTGACTTACTTACTTATGAGATATGAGTGATACCCACCTCTTCCCAGCAACGTTTTTATATTCTTATATGTTTGAGACTTCCATTGATTACATATGGGCTGGAGACCTCCAGATGAAGCTAGGAACTACCAAGATTCAGAATGATTCTTCAGGTATCTAACTTTATTTCTGGTATGATTAAGGTATATTTTTTTTTTTTCATTATCTCAAAACTAGTGAGAAACCTCACTCTTCAGGCCAGGCAAATAACATCATTGTATCTGTCAAAGCATCCAAGCCACACATTCCTTGTTACTGTATGCTTTCACTGCAGTTTTGCTGCGATCTCCCATACTTCCTGTAAGTTATAAGATCACACTTGAATTAGACTGACTTCCTTCTCTTAAACTATTGCCATTCTTACAGATTTTGATTACTCCCCAAGTAATAAGAGACAAAGACCAACGTGCAGTAGCAAAACTTTGCTTAGTGCAGGAAGTTTAACTGGATGTTTCTACACTTTCCAGGAGTTAGAATATTTAGATGGAGTTTGATTCTGACTTCAAACCCAAGCCAAGAACAAATGCAAATGTCTTTATGGAAATATAGGGCAATTCAAACATACCTATAGGATGAGTATAGACAAGCATACAGAAATCTTTCTGCCCATGTGTTAATTGAAAATGTAAAGTCAAAAAGGGAACTACTATTTTACCAAGTGATTGTTTCTGCAAATTCAGGGATTTTACATCTATCATGTAAAATTTCAGATTGATTTTGTCATTAATATTCTGATTGAGGTGTACATTTTGGAGCTGTGACGTTCAGCTACATGTATGGAAAGTGCTACCATGTGCCAAAGCGATGGCAGTGTAGCAATGTGACAATACTGAAGATCGCAGATTATTTGGCATCCTGTATAAATCCAGTGACATATTTCAGACACACATTATGTTATTCAACTGTTAGACTTGAAATGCCTGGTACTAGACTTGAGGACTGCTGCGAATAAGACCACAGGCAGGCATCTCCCGTTCGGCTATGCTCAGTAAGCGATCCAGAAGGCCCTTTTAAAAAGATATTTTAAGCCCATTTTAAACCAATAGACCGAATGGCTGCTAGGATCACTACTTGACTCCATTGGGCTCAGCTTTTGTATCACTCCTTCTCTGGTGCCAAAAAGATAAGTGGAATGACATTACTCCTTTTTTGTACTGGTCTGAAAGCTGAATCAGGGCAGGAGTGCCTCACTTTCCTCAGCTGACCACAGGAAAACTTGTTATTTTAGGTACTATAACTGAAATACCTTTGTAAATGCAAAAAGAACAATGACAGCTGCTCAAATACTTTTGTTTGAAGTATTTCTCCAGGTAAAGCTGAAAGAAGTGCTCTGAGGGAGGTAGGTGCAGCTTTCATTTAGTGGCAGGCTGCTGTATCTGGGAAGGAGTTATTACACCCCTATTGCCAGGCTGCACATGCAGGATTTTTTATCCAGAGAGATGCACATATGGTAAAGAACATGGCAAAGATAATAGTTTCCCATCACCAAAAAAATGTATCTTCCTCCTCATACAGGAAGCTACAAATGAATATTAATGAACTTGTGAGGAGAGAGAATAAGCTGCTGGTCACTCTCTTCGCTGTGACAGTAAGGAAAGACCTTTAATTCCTCCTCCCCAGCCCCTGCCCATCTTTATTATACATGGCTCATAAAGGTACAGTGATAATTTTTTAAATCTTGTAGTGATATGTAGCACAGGTAGATTCATTAGCTGACCCAGTCAACTTCTTTAAAGTATTTAGAATGATTAAACTTCATTTTATGATGGCTGGAAATGCTATCTTGCCACCAGGGACCTGCTTAGGTGTTGGCATAGTAAATACCAAGTTATGCATTCATTCTGGCTCGGAGGATTAATTGTTCTCGGGTGCGCTCAGTTCTTCCACATTAGGGAACCTTCAGTTCCAAAGTGCAACTTCATCCATTAAACTCTCTGGTCTGAATTCAATCATGTCATCACCCTCCATTGGATTTTATAAGTGCCTTTACAATAGACGGTGGTGTTTGGAATAGAACCAACACAGAGTTTTGTTGCCTCAGGACAATTTCTCTTTCTATTGACATATATATAAACTAGCTATATATATATATTTTGAACACACAGCACAACCTTCTAGCTGCTAGCTATCAGCCAGCGGTCCCAAGGGACACTTACACTGTACGTTTCCCTCGGTTCAAGTAGGATGATATCACTTGCTGAACACTTGCACAGATAGTGTCCTAAGCTTGTAAGATGGTGTCCCTTCATAGGCAGGGTGTGGAAACCATAACTGGATACAGCTGGAATCAATGCTGGACTTCTGTTTTGTTTCATTAGGGCTTCAAATACCAGGTTTGTACTCATCTGTTTAACTTGCACTGGAGGAGAGGAGGAAAAGTGTTCACGCTGCTGCACACCAGTATCCGCTAGGCAGTGGCTACAGGGATGAGTCCTCTTGCCTCTCAGGAGAGACCTGCTAGCTGAGTTTCTCCTTTTTCTCTCTTCTGCAGCTGAAACGTGCTTGACTTTCCACCACTAGAACAAAGACATGTTTGCAGAAGAAACTCTGTTGGGAGGGACAACTATTGATGCTGCTTCTCTCCTGAAACCACGGTGATTTTAAATTGAACTTTTGAATTGCACTTTAACAGAGCTTAAAAAAACGCTAGTCTCAACCGGGCAATTAGGAGCTCACTTGAGAAATGTATGCTGATTTGGGCTCAGAGCCAAATCACACTCTGTGTTATGAATGCTATGATATTGCTGCTTACGTGCACTCTTTTTGGTCCAGGTTTTTCTGCATATTGTCACATTGTTGACTTATGAAATTAGCAGAGCCTGAGCTGTGTGAGAGGGTCATATTTCTAGGATGAGGTGGCAACTGAGTTTATTTTATATGAGTGCTCCAAATACAATGATATTACTATAAAAAGAGACAGACTCCATCTTTTTCTTCAGATTTTATTTGCTTAAGTGGCCATACATGCTTCTTTTGAGACCCTAAGTGTTGTTCATATGTGTTAAATTAAATATGCAAGACATAATCATGTCTGCTGCACTACAGCAGAGCAGAGGACCATCAAATTCTGAATTAGCCCTGGGTGGGAAACAAGAGTTGCTCAGAGTACTGCGGTTTTGGATATGTGCGGAAGAACTGTAAATAACTCTAAGAAAAAAAGGGGATGTCTAGTGAGTTTTTTCTTTATCTTTGGGATAGGCTACAGCTGACAAAGTCTGATAAAATGTTTTAATTAAATACAATTTATTTTGAATGCAAAATAGATTAGAAATATTACTTCCTCATTGAATTTTCTAGGCATAAAAACTATTTCTATCTCTGGAATTAGCAGTCCAATAGTGAAATCTTATAGCTCTGCTATTTATATAAGTATATAAATAGTTCAATGATTGCTATGTCTTTGTAGGTCATTTGTCACAACATTTAGCTGCTAATTTGTGCTAACTTTTTTTTTTAAATTGTGCCTCTTGCTTAGTTAATCAGCAGTTTCTACTGAGGCACTAGGACCAACTCAGAGGGTTTGCTCATCCTGTTCAGAAAGAGTGAATCCATTCAAGAACGGAAATACACAGACTCTAATCTTTCATTTATTTATTTCACCAACAAACTTGCCAATTAGGATATCAGTCTTATAAATCCAGATTTATCCTACCTTATTTAGGCATTAAATAGGGAATGGGTCTCCAGAGGACAATTCAAACTGTCGTTGAATTGATTTGTTGCCAGTGATGTCCATCTTTCCCTGGTTGACTTGAAGAGATACGTAAGGCAATCAGACTCCTACCTAAAACACTTCAAGTACCTACAGCTAGCTGAGATGAATATAGGATCTAACTCATACGTATTATCAATTATTTGGATTTCTTAGGAAATGACAGTGTGCTACGTAACACGATGGGCACACACGTAGATTCATTGCCTGTATCAAAGAGTAGACAAGCTCTTGGGGAGAAGATTTATAGGGTCTAGTAAGTGATGTAAGTGATGTAAGTGACATTTTTGTAAGTGATGAGGTGACATTTATATGAATTAGGATTTGGCAAGCTTTGCCATAGATGAAATTTTATTGCTAAGGTTTGAACGGAGAGCCTGTCTCACTACCACTGATCATTATTCCCAGGAACAGAGCACAGCATGGAAGAAGTTTGGGGCAGAAGAGGCAACAAGAAAACAAAAACTGTAGGGCTACTGCCATTAGGTAGAGAGCAAAATGGGTCAGAGAGAAAAGAGCAAGAGAGGTTCTGTAGAGAAATGCAGCAGATACAATGGGATGTTAAATGAAGTTGAAGATGTTAGAGACAAAGATTATAGCAAACAGGTCGAAGGATTATTTTTAAGGATGGGAAATCTCTGAATGCTGAGTTGGAAAGTGATCCACTCTAATCATGAAATTTCCGTCTTCACATTATACACTTTCACTGAGTAGTAACAATTAAGCCCTCTCATTTTGCATGATCCCTTTGATATCCATACATAAACTTTTATCATGAATTTGGTACCAAACAAGATATAATGTATATTAAAGGAATTACTTCAAAAGCAGATTCTTGACTAGATCATTAATATTTTTTCCTTTTGAGAAATTGGTAAGTTTTAAGTTCTGAATGCTCTGCTTTCAGACACACAAACCTGCTTTTATTTCTAAAATAATATTCTGGAAGTGTAACTTAAACTTGAAATGGAAAAACATCAAAATGATCACCAAAGACAAGGTAACATGGCAATCCTGTCTTCCTAGAAAAGCTCTGATGTCTCAGGTGACAAAAAGAAGTAGAATGTCCAGTTAGTGAATGTACAACAAGGCATTTCATGGCTGGACAGGATTCAAAATTAAATTTCCTTAAAAGGTCACCAGAATTAGGTGGAGGTATCGCTATAAACCTTTATCCAAAGGAAGCAGCCCTTACTTTTTGGTTTTGTTTTTGGAGGATGTTGTGGTTTAGCCCCAGCCAGCAACTAAGCGTCATGCAGCCTCTCGCCTACTCCCCACTGGTGGGATGGGGGAAAGAATCAGAAAAGTAAAAGTGAGGAAACTTATGATTTGCGATAAAGACAGTTTAACAGGTAAAGCAAAAGCTGCGCACACAAGTAAAGCAAAACAAGGAATCCATTCCCCACTCCCCATGGGCAGGCAGGGGTTCAGCCATCTCCAGGGAAGCAGGGCTGCATCACGCGTAACGGTGACTGGGAAGACAGATGCCATCAGTCCCAACGTCCCCCCACTTCCTTCTCTTTCCCCCAGCTTTATATACTGAGCATGATGTCATATGGTAGGGAATATCCCTTTGGCCAGCCTGGATCAGCTGTCCTGGCCGTGTCCCCTCCCAGCTCCCCGTGCACCCCCAGCCTGCTCGCTGGCAGCCCAGCACGAGAAGCTGGACTGTCCTTGACTGCTCAGCAACAACCCACAACATCAGCACGTTATCAGCATTTTCTATCCCAAATCCAAACCGTAGCCTCACACTAGCTTCTATGAAGAAAATAACTCTATCCCAGCTGAAACCAGGACAGAGGTGAAAGATAATGGCAAGTCCATCTTCTTGTGTTTGTGGATAAATGCAGTTCAAATGCTTGAAACAAAAGGAAAATCCCTAAGCACGCACTCCTGACCTTTTCAGATTACGTTAGCTGTGATTCATGCTGCTATCCTTCATTTTTTTGTTCTGTACTCTTGAGACTACTGGAAAATTGCAAAGGGTGAATGAACATTTGTTTGACAAAAAGGTGAAAGGCATATCTATCATAATCTGTTTTTTTTGATCAGATAATTTGTGAAGAGGATGCAAAGTCGTAAATGTTCTAGGTAGACAGATTTTTTTTTTTGAAGCTAAGAACAACCTGTTTCTATGTAATCATGTGTAAATGGCAAAAATACCAAAAAACACCGCAAAACCAATCCATCAGAAAGAAAAGACACACCGTGCTAATGTGCAGTATAATGTAATCTGGTGGGCACTGAATGAGGTCCTTAAGGACAGACACATAGAAGCAGTACTTCTGCTGAACCTCTGTTTCCAAGACCTTCTCCCACCCAATAAAGGAATCCTAGAATATAAGAAAAGACATGTCAAATATCAGTGAATCAGGTGAAAGTTGTAACCAGGTTAATGTGCACGTAGGTGGCAGAAGTCTTCTGGCTGTTTCCTCTCCTGGTTTCTGTTCAAATTGGTTTCTGTTCTGTTCTGTTTCCCCTTCAGAGTTTTGGAGGACAATTTTTCTAAAGAAAAGTAATATTGAGTGTCAAAGAGAATCCATGGCATGGAACGGTCATCCACTATAAATATAAATATAAAATTATTATATATTTTATATTATAGTTCTAATATATTATTTTATATATTTATATTTAATGTTATTAAACCATTACAAAGTAATTGTTAATCCAATTCAGTAAATAAAATGCACAGAAAAGATACATACTGATGCTGGTAGGATGAAAACTGAGCCCAAAATAAATTCATGTTGTACCATTTGATTTAGCCATACATTTAATTTGTATAGTGAGGCAGCATAGTTGCACAAGAACTTGGTCAAATAATTATTCAGTTGTCTATCTACTATAATCACTTGAATTTTAAAAACCTGAAAATGGAAAAGAAAAATTCTTGACTGAAGTTCTTCTGCAAACCTTTTTAACAATGTAATGGCTACTGAAATTCTGAAACTACAGTTCTAGTTCAATCAACTTCCATGTTGTACTAGTGGAAATCTTCTCTGTTGCAGATACAGGAAGTATCTGTTCAGTATTTGTCTGTCTCAGTTAGAAAGTGTACAACGGTCTCCATTTTTACTCTGAATATATGTAACATGTAGACTCCAAGTCTAAAGCTTTTGTTCCAATGATGCATTTTAAACCTTCACTAAAAAGGGAAATATCTCTGGAGTCAGCAAGAGTGATAAGTTCCCAGTTAGCTTACTACCCTCCATGGACAATAAACATACTACATGGGTGAAGGGAATGAGAAACTGATCCTCTCCTGATATACATATTCCCCGTATTTTTATGTGTGTTTTCATAGTACCATTAATTCCCTCTTCAAAACATTTCATGTTGCTTATTGGTCTCAGTGGAAAATAGTTTTGTAAAATCTCGGCATTTCAAAAAAAGAGTCCTGTTCTGAACTGTCATTAAATCAAGGTTATTTTCATTCTTGGATAAGAAAAAAGACAGAGCGTGCCAAAACCCTCTTTCACATAAATGTAACATCAGTTGAATCTAGGTGGATTTTCTTACATCTCCGAAAACTGTTCCAAAAATCAAAATATAAATGATGGATAGGTTTTTATGTGGTGAGCTGTGTAACTCAAAAATTTATTTCTGAAAATTGTCTCAGTGACTGGATTGTGAAAGACCACACACTGGCAAAAAGTTTCAGTTCCAATAAACCAGTGTTTTGGAAAAACAACCCCAAACCTTTAAAAATTGCTTTGTGATTCAGTGTATCTTAACATGCAAGAATAACCACCTAATTTACTTACACACTTTGATATATGTTTTGTACATGACATGAGTCCACGTAATCACACCAATCTCTTCTAACATTTGAAGATCAAAGGCAAATTTGGTGAGCTTTTGGTGAAATCAGTTGTGCTCATTTTGGCTGGGATAGAGTTAGTTTTCTTCACAGTAGCTAGTGTGGGGCTGTGTTTTGGATTTGTGCTGAAAACAGTGTTGATAATACAGGGATGTTTTCAGTACTGCTGAGCAGTGCTCACACAGGGTCAAGGCCTTCTATGCTCCTCACTCCACCCCACCAGCGAGCAGGTGGGGGTGCCCGGGGAGCTGGGAGGGGACACAGCCAGGACAGCTGATCCAGGCTGGCCAAAGGGCTATTCCATACCATGTGACGTCATGCCCAGCATATAAAGCTGGGGGAAGAAGAAGGAAGTGGAGGACATTTGAAGGGATGGCGTCTGTCTTCGCAGTAAACCGTTACGCAGGATGCAGCCCTGCTTCCCTGGAGATGGCTGAACCCCTGCCTGCCCGTGGGGAGTGGGGAATGGATTCCTTGTTTTGCTTTGCTTGCGTGCGCGGCTTTTGCTTCACCTGTTAAACTGTCTTTATCTCAAACCGTGGGTTTCCTCACTTTTACTCTTCTGATTCCCTCCTCCATCCCCACTGGTGGGGAATGAGCGAGCAGCTGCCTGGGGCTTAGTTGCCAGCTGGGGTTAAACCATGACATAAGTTAAATTAGAACATATTTTAATTTGATCCTTTATATTTGCTGAAATTTAATATTTCACACAAAAATAAAATGTTACATGTGACATCTAAAATTAGTCTTATAACAATGGAAGGAACTGTCTTAGTGTATGAGAAATGATTCACTCAAACAGTTTATAGGCATTAATGAGCCTGGGTTTTGGCTTACTCCTCTGAATCTAGAAATCACTTTCTAGTCTGCAGGGGACTAATACTACTGCATAACCTGTGAAAGTGGAAAAGAAAATTTGGTGGTCCTCTAAAAAGAGAAATTAGATGGGAAAAGTAGTAGAGCTGTGTGGTTAGACATTATTATTCCATGCTCTGCAGAAGTAAACCAGGAGCTGGAACCACAACCCCTGTCCTTAGGAGTTTACAGTCTGGCAGGAGTGAATTGGGGAAAGACTGATTCAGATAAATAAATGATGCTGATACATTCTGATTATCTGTATACTGGGATCCAGTTTTGTTAAGCTATGTATAAATATTAACTAATTCCCAAAAGTCATGCATGACTTTTTTGAAGCTGAGGTAAAAGGTAAAGTGAGATCAAAGTTGAAAAGGTATATTTTAACAATTAGTAATATTTTCTTCCTGAAAGGTTGCTATATTCAGCTCCACTATTGCTTACAATTTGTAAGTTCCTTACTCCCAAATCAACATGAAAAGATGTCAAACCAGTTATATTTTATAAAGCTTGTGTTTTATATGCATTTTAATTTCTGTAGTGTTATCATTTAACATTTTTGGGATACATCACTCCGTCCCTCCCCGATAAGTAGTAGTTTCGCGCTCTGGAACCTCAGTCCATATTTGCCATATATTTGCACTTAGGTTAAACCAGAAATGATGTGTTGAGCATTTTATGTTAACAAGCAGAAAACAAAGCCAAGTGTTTATTCCTCATCCATGGTATAAAAACCCAAAAGAAGACATGCTGGTCCTGTCTCATCAAATACAAGAACTCTTCCAGTTTAAGATCAGGGGAAGCACTGAGAATGTCAAAACTCTTCAGCTTATGTATTTGCTTGGACCCTTGTTTACTGAAGGGATAAAATCATTCAGGGTTTTTATTTTCTTTTAAGGTTCTCTTAATTAGTGTTTAGGAAGCCCATAAAATAACATCGTTTAGTTTACATCTGTGACTGTCTGAGATCCAGGTGCTCAGCGTGTACAGTCCTGGTTTTTTGCAACCCTCTTGCCATTCCCTCTCCTCTCCCACCCCCCTTCCCATTTTCACTGTCCTGCAGCACAGCAAAAAGGGTGAAGCAGGTTAACCTGCCAGCTTTATGTCTAGTTCTGATTATTTCTTGAAATTGGTTTGCGTTCTCTATGCTAGCAGGATATGAAGCTTTCAGCTTTTTCTGATTTTTTTTTGTTTTGTTTTGGTTTTTGGGTTTTTTTCAAAAAAATTGCCAAGCAAGATTAGCATAGACATGCAAGAGATACTATGGTCTTCCTTTTTTTATATACATTTAAATGGTCATAATTTATCCATGAATTTTTGCAAACTTTTTTATTTGAGTAGATCATAGCAAGAAGTTCTTTACCTAGTATTTTATAAATTTTTCAAACTTTTAGGGAAAGGAACCGGAGAAAATTTGTACCCGGCTACCAAAAATTATTTTCTGTCTATCACTTACCATTTCAGAGACGCAATCAACAGCAAGATTTTTATCTCTACCAAGACAGTGCTCTAATTTCAATATTAACACCCTGAAGTTCAGGTAATTTTTATTTCTAGTAAAGGAGGATGCCAAAAACCCCAAGTTTACTGTAAGAATTTGTCAGCCTTCTGGATTGTTTTCTGACATTATTAACGGAAGAGAATGCCTCAGGAATCTCACTGTAGTTGCTGGGCTTTCAGTTGCTTATCAGGTCACCTGGAAAACCAGTAACTGCAGAACAGACTTCACAGGGAGTTAATAGAGACACTGGCAGTGATGGTGAGGTAGCTGCCAGTTATCCACTTCAAACATAATGCATTTAAATGAAACTATTATTGATAAGCAATTAATGTGCATAACTGGCAGCCAGTTTCTTAGATTTAAATAATTCAGTGTTTTTATCCTTAAAAGCAATATCTGTGTTTGTGAAAGGTCTGAGATTGACAGGCACTAGGAAATGAAATCCTCTGTTTATCCATGGAACATGCACTGGGACAGCTCCGACTCCCACGTGCGTGGGCTGTCAATGTGCCTTGCTCCTTTCTTGGAAGACCTGCTATACCCAATAAAATACAAATCCTTTTGCACATAGTTGCAGGTGAAAGTGCTGATGAGTAATTACTGTCATATTCTTGCTGTGTGTTTGAGCTGAGTCCAAACATGCTTTCAATTTTATTTATTCTTATTCACCATTTCCCAAACTAATCAGCGGTCTGGCCTCAGACACACCTGACTAACGCGAAGGTAGTCCGGGTCATTGCAGGGTGTCATCACGGCACACTTCGGAGTAGATTAACCTCGATACTACGGTTGTTTCGCATCACTTGGAAAATATAAAGATAACACAAAACTTGCTTTGCTCGTTCTTCCCTTTGTTTGTGTGAGCAAAAACTAAAGGGTGAGAAATCAGAAATATAAAGGACAGCTGGGTGCCTTACAACCAGGTGCATGCTGTAAGTATGGTGCGCAGGCTATACTCTGCCTCTTGGGGGTGGGGGAATTCATTGAGAAATAAATGAAATTTCTCTCCTCTTGTCACAAAGTTTCAACGCAACTCTCTGTGTTGCAGATGTAGGTCTTGTAATGGGAATCCACACAACTGGAGTTTTAGTCTCTGGATTTACATCTCGGAGACTTAAACAAGTACAGGTATGTTGTGCTTTAATTACCTAAATATTTTAAATGTACCTGGTGGAATATATACAAAATAAGGAAAAAAACCTCCTTTGTCACTGAAATTTAAGGTGTGGAAATTCAGAGTTGGAAAAATAGATGCATTTTCAACAAAGATTGTCTGTAAGTCACAATCAGGACCATCTTCTAAGTCTTGGATTATCTTGCACCAGTAATATGTTTTTTTCCTAAAAAATTGAAACGTATAATAGAGTTTAGATCACTGAAGTCCTACTGCTTCTGTTTTGATGGAGGTCACTGATGCCTTTATTCCATGAAACTCCCTCGTACAGCCTTTTAAATGGTTACAAAATTTAAAAAATCTTTCTGTAGTTGATTTAAGCCATATGTTATATTTTCACATGTCCAGAAAATAACTAATCAGAAAAAGAAATAATTAAAAATATTAGGGATTTCTTAATACCAGAATATAAAAAGACATCTATATTATTAATTCTGTTAATGCACATATATTTATTTATCATATATTTTATTCAAGAGAAATAGACAAAGAATATAATCTATTTTCAGATTTAACTTGTTCTACACAAGGTTTACCCACAATCTAATTAATTTTCTAGGTGTCTCAAATAACATCCTTAGTGAAGATGATAGCAATTGAGCTTGTTTCTTTACATTCAGGTTCATACTCATTCTACTCTTTTTAAGAAATCTCCCCACAGTGTGATGAGTCCAGGTCTCAAGGCTGCCTTAAACAGGTAAGACACATTTTGACAACTTTCAGAAGACGTTTTGAAAGGAGGGCTTTAAAAGGGAAGAGAAATAACTAGCCAGCTGTGGAAGGGAAAGAGCAGCTCCGTTGGTACTGGGAAATTAAACAAGTGTGGGACCATTCTGTAACATCGAACAGCCTATATCTGTACTGTCAAATCCTTTTACCCTTAAAGACATGAAGACTGCACGTTGGAAGTGCCGCCAAGCCTCTGATAACTTCTGAACGGTGCCCAAAATGGTCGGGGAGCAGCCTGAGAGTTTAACGGCACGGATGATCAAGTCCCAGCCCTGTTTCGTTTATTAGCAGAGACTCGCCTGTGGTTCTGTAAGTGGTGTTACTGCTCTGCAGCAAGACAAAATAACTGTGTATGTTGTCAGGGCAGTGTTGTCTGGTGAGGTTTAACACCGTGAAACATGTGAGGAGCTGAGCACATTAGTGGGGCATTCATGATTTAATTAATATGGACCAAATCACTTTCGCGTTTTAGCAAAGGTTAAAGCCATTGCATCAAATGGAACAGCAATACCTCGTGGCTGCTGGAGGTTAAAGAGTTTCCTTTACGTAATCTAGCACCAACACGTGCTTGGTTGTTTTTTTTTCCCCCTAGATTATAAAACCCTCGTTGTTAAGTAACAACTGTCAGTGTCCACTAATCCAATGCTCCAGCTCTGTGCTAGAGTGTGACATCCCCAAGTGACCCAAGCTCCAGCTAGATGTGACCGCCTTTTCACACCCAATTACCCTCAAAGTTTGCAGCTGTATTTCAAATTATGCGGTTGAGGATACCTGGACTACCAAATTTCTCCAATGAGCTTGAAAGACGGATTTCTTGCTCTGGTTTGTTATAGCTGATTGGAAAGGTGCCTACACCTGGGTCTGGCCAGGTTAAGAGAGAAATACAATATCCCTGCAGACGTTCAAGTTCGTACTTGTTCTCTTGCTCTTTCTCCTTCTTCCTTTCTGTACTACTCATTTTGAAATGTATCTGAGATTAGGCTGCTGAGATGAGGCAATTCCCATTTATACAGGAACAATTTTTGGATCAATATGAAATGTGAACATTGTCTTTTACACTGATAGACATTAATGCCCCTCAGGAAGTAAACATAAAAGAAATAAGACGGCAGCTAAAGCTAAGAGTATACTTCCTCTTTTCAAACTGAGAGAAAAAAATCAATCAACAAAACAACTAATTTGGCTTTGAATGTTTCTGTTTTCATTTAATTTAGGGCAAGAAGAGGTAAGCTTTAATATGAAAATCTTTTAATACCAGAAGAATGAAATCTTTTTCATATAAGGTTCAAATTTCATGTGAACCTCTCATGAAATTTCAATCTGATTCTCAATCTAGCTCTGACTGGACTTTGATTTTACACCATAGATTGGTGTAATCCAGAAGCAAAAATTATTTCCACAGCTCACCTCTATTCTCCATGAATATAAATAAATAAAAATATTTTAACAAGGGAAGCTTCTGGGTTGATGTGTCTGTTACATTGATGTTGATGAACAAAGTCTTTGTATTTGTATAGAAAAGAGCAAGAGTGGCAGCAGTGAAAGTGCTGCCAAGAGCCATGTTCATCTCTACTCATCTCTTCGGGAAAGAAGATTAATATCAATCTTTTGAATAAGTAAATGAATGAAAAAATCCATCAGTGCAGAAGAAGTTTTCAGGAAGATGTGACAATCGAGGAAACAGTTTGGTTATCAGCTACTCCTGGGTACCAAAGTAGATATTTTAGGTTCATTTTTCACAAAGGTATTCCTGAGCTATAAGCATAAATCTGCCATTAAAATAAAATGAAATATGAAAGCATACATCTGCAGAATAACACAAAATACAAGTTGAGATTTTTTTACAACATTTTGTTAATTTAATTGCTTAGCCTGCTCTGAAATGCAAGATAAAATAAAATGCTTTTAAACTACTGCAACGGTGCCCTTGCTCACTGGCTATTTCTATATGACTTTTTTAAAAATCGAAAAATGTAGACTTAGAAAGTTATTTTAGCACTTAGTCTGTAAATTCCTCATAGCATGAAGCCCCTTTATGTCTGTGTTATATTTTGTTGTGGTATTAGTGATACTTGCATAAAAATAAATTAATTGTCAAGAAAATTATTCTGAAAGCAGCTGTTCTTCAAGATTCACCTCCAAATAGTATCATCAGCACATGATAGTTTCCAAATATGTTTCCCCTGGTTAGCATTTATCACTGAACTCTTTGAATACCCTTTTTTTTCATCCGTGGTGCTATTATTTTAATGACAGCGCTTAATTAGGGTTGACATTTCACTAGCCTTATTTCATAATGCAGTTCATTCTTACCTCAGACAAGTTATTTAGAGCTCTTGAGGTTCAATTTTTATCAGAAAGGGTGTGCACGTTCTTACTTTTCCATAGTAACTAAGCCATTTGCAGTCTGTCTTCATTTACAGTATTAGTGTCCTATTGAACTTTGCGGTAGGGCAGCATCTACCATGAATGCCTCCATCATCATAATCTGCCGGATCCCTGCAGCAATCCACAAAAGCAATTTATAATGCCAATAGACAGGCCATGCCAGACTTTGACCAGCCACTGGCCCACAGTGCTGTTTACTAAAAGAAAACCAGTAATCTGGGGGAGTGCCACGCTGAGGTTGGCTCAGCCTGGAGAGGGGAAAGCTGACGGGGAATCTGTCCTTCTTGCCCACTGCTGCCGATGCCCAACAGACATTTCTGGGCTTGTCAGGTGCAGAGGTAGGAAAGGAATGGGTAGCAAGAGAATTGCCTCTATCTATCTCAGCCTTACATCCTATGTCCCATATTAAAAACATATATATGGAGTCTAGGAAGTATATGAAGTATAGGAAGAAGTCCCCTCTGTTTTTAAAGTGTATGTCTATGAAGTAAGGAAGTCCCTTCTTGCATGGGACGTGTAGTAGACCGTGCAGTTAGAGAGCTGGGAATCGTTTTCACTTAACACTGTCGTAATAGGGAGCCAGCTCAACTGGGGGCAAAAATACAAAGAGATTTTCCCTAAATATTCATTTTTTGAGCCATATCATGTTCTGACAGGGAACTATCATTTCAGAGGGAGTATCAAGGAGAGGGAGACATACTCTGATGCTTATGGAAAAGTCTTATCTTCATCTACATGGGTCAAGAAATCAGGCACAAAATGCAAAAATGGAACTGCTCAGGCTTGAATTTTGGCACCAGAATTGGTAGCCAATGATCTGGAATGATTAAAATTTTGTACTTCAACAGAAAGCATCAAAATAATAAAAATCAGTAAAAATGGCTGCCTGGTTTTTATTACATGGTTTTATTATACAAAATAGTGTAATTCTGAAAGGGCTAAATCTTCGTCATTCACATGGATGGAAGGTAACAAAAACCTAGAGGATTATATGGAGTGAAAATGCTGATGGTAAATATGTTGTTTACAGTTCTGCCTTTCATTGTTGCACTGAGCTGTAGCAGCTTAAACAGCTTATGGACAAATATGTGCAAAGAAACTTCAAAGGTTAATTTAAACAGTTTAATGCTCTGAAAATTTTAAGAACTTATCTACAGTGAAAACATGGTGCCTACAGTGTGTTCCTCAGGTCAGGGGTGATGCTCTTCCCTTTCTGTCAGTGTGGCATAATGCATCATCCCACCTGGCAATCCTATGAAAAAGAATTGTGCTGAAAATTTGTATTAAAATGATGATGTTCTTGTTTACCTCGCATGATATTTGACAAGAATTTGGTGTGTAAGTTTCAATGTTTGTATGCAATTTGCACTCATGAATTTGATGCCAGATCAAAGGACTAGCTTTAGAAATGTGAATATTTTGACTACTCTTGACTCTTGGTAGTAAAAAGCTAATTCTGTGGCAGAAGTGTATAAAATTAAACATAAAAATGACCAAGTGATGTTCCTTTCTGAAAAGATTTCACATGTATCTGTTTGAGTTGTAAATCCTCAGCTATAACTGTCTTACTGACAAAACCCCAGCTGTTGTATAGTTCTTCTTGAGCACAAATACATTTTATTTTGGCTTCTTTCCCTGTTTATATTTCCCCCCCCCCCCCCTGTAATTTCTTTAAGATACTGTTCAGGTTTCTTATGCCCTCTCCAGTACAATCATATTTGAAAGAACAGAAAGTGAGTGTCCTTACCCTTCAGGACAGTCTCAGAGAGGTTAATGGGAAAGTGCAAAATGCCTTTTGCTTGGGGCAGGGGGGGAATAGAGTATGGAAGGGATGAATTTAGGATGGGAGGACTTCAGGAAAGATTTTTATCTCATTCGCCCTCCATTCCATTAAACCATCATTCTTTTTACCTCCATGTTTTCTCCTGGCTTTGGAGGTAGCCACACTGATCATCTGTCCCTAGAGCATTTGTGTGCATCTGCTGAGCGCCAGCTACTCTGGCTCGAGTCTAGGTTTTAGCAGGCAGAGCTTGTAGGAAGTCAGTGCTTTATTAAAGCATTGGCAGCTGCCTTCTGTCTGCTTCTTTCATATCTGTAGGTCTTGTGTGCCTGAAAGCTTTTCTGCTTTTTCTGAGCATATCTGTTGGTCTAATAAAAACTATTAGCTTGGCCTATAGTATGTGTTTTACCCTGGAGCATCACAGATAGAGCAACAGAACCTCTATAGCATAAGCTCTCTGTTATAGCTGGTTGGTATATATATAGCTATAGCTATCCACAAAGGCAGGTGTGCACGCTCACCAAAGTATTAGTTCCTCTTTACTTATTGCAAATTTTTTTTTCAGTATTTTCTCAGATATAGTGTTCCTTTGTAGTTTATTTCTGCTTTTAGAATTATTTCAGAAATACGGAAAGTTGAAGAATGATATAAAAATCTATTAGTAATAATGCTTCATCGTTCCCAGTTTCCTTTATAATTTAGTATGGCTCCATCACACAAAAGCATGTTGCGTAATATAAGAGTAATGTAGCACATTTTTTGATTCCTATTGCCCAAATATTGGACTTTTATATAAAAGAAATATGCAAAGAATTATATGTCCATTTTATCTCTCCACAAAAATAAGATGGACATCTTCTAAGTATTGCAAAATTGAGAACTAAATAGGCAAAATAAATAAAGAATATTAGTCAGCCCTTTTTACACCGATTAACTCTTTAGTCTGTCTCTGTGCCGTGCATGGTTTGTACATCTCTGTTGTACACTCCTAGGTAGTCACTTTTTCAGGTTTGAAGACCCCCAGCCTACTCAATCATTCCACATATGGAAACTCTTCCACACCTTTGATTATCCTTTTCTAAATCTTTTCTAACTTGAGTATGCCCTTCCTTAGACAAACAAACGAGAAATGCACAGTGTTCCTGGATGAGTGAATAATGGATTTGTATCGTGACATAGTTGTATTTGTTCTCTTATTTTTTATTGTTCTACTAGTAAGTCTTAACAGCTGAGGAGGATTTTTTGTGGGGTTTTTTTTGGCTGTTACTGACTACTGAGCTGATGTTTCCAAGGAATTATCTATCATAGTCCCAAGGTTTCACTGCTGAGTGGTAAAGCTCTGCTCAGAGCCCATCATTTTTATGTGAAACAAGGATTGCTTTTCCCCATGTGCATTACTTTTACATTTGTGTACACTGAATTTTATTTGCTATTTAATTGCATAGGTACTGAATCTTGTGAAGACTTCTTCACAATTAGGCCCTTTCTTCCTAGCATGAATAAGTTTGTAACATCATGAAACTTTGTCATAGTACAGCTCATTTGCTTCTCCATTTTTTAAAATAAAACTGTTAATACAGCACATTCTATTACAGAATCACACAGAATCACAGAATCACTAGGTTGGAAAGGACCTTTAAGATCATCAAGTCCAACCATTAATCCAGAACCACCATGTCCCCTAAACCATGTCCTGAAGCGCCACATCCACATGTTTTTTGAACACTTCCAGGGATGGCGACTCCACCACCTCCCTGGGCAGCCTGTTCCAATGCCTGACCACTCACTCACTGAAGAAATTTTTCCTAATATCCAATCTAAACCTCCCCTGGCGCAACTTGAGGCCATTTCCTCTTGTCCTATCACTAGTTACTTGGGAGAAGAGACCAACACCCTCATCGCCACAACCCCCTTTCAGGTAGTTGTAGAGAGCGATAAGGTCTCCCCTCAGCCTCCTCTTCTCCAGATTAAACAACCCCAGTTCCCTCAGCCGCTCCTCATAAGACATGTGCTCCAGACCCCTCACCAGCTTCGTTGCCCTTCTCTGGACACGCTCCAGCACCTCAGCATCCTTCTTGTAGTGAGGGGCCCAAAACTGAACACAGGATTCAAGGTGCGGCCTCACCAGTGCCGAGTACAGGGGCACAATCACTTCCCTACTCCTGCTGGCCACGCTATTCCTGATACAGGCCAGGACGCTGTTGGCCTTCTTGGCCACCTGGGCACACTGCCGGCTCATATTCAGCCGGCTGTCAACCAGCACCCCCAGGTCCCTTTCCGCCGGGCTGCTCTCCAGCCACTCCTCCCCAAGCCTGTAGCATTGCATGGGGTTGTTGTGGCCAAAGTGCAAGACCCTGCACTTGGCCTTATTAAACCTCATACAGTTGGCCTCTGCCCATCGATCCAGCCTGTCCAGATCCCTCTGCAGAGGCCTCCTACCCTCCAGCAGATCAACACTCCCACTCAGCTTGGTGTCATCTGCAAACTTACTGAGGGAGCACTCAATTCCCTCATCCAGATCATCTATAAAGATATTGAACAAGACCGGCCCCAGAACCGAGCCCTGGGGAACACCACTCGTGACCGGCCGCCAGCCAGATTTAACGCCATTCACCACAACTCTCTGGGCTCGGCCATCCAGCCAGTTCCTCACCCAGCGAAGAGTAAACCCGTCTAAGCCACGAGCCGCCAGTTTCTCCAGGAGAATGCTGTGGGAGACGTTGTCAAAGGCTTTACTAAAGTCCAGGTAGACAACGTCCACTGCCTTTCCCTCATCCACTAGGCGGGTCACCTGGTCATAGAAGGAGATCAGGTTGGTCAAGCAGGACCTGCCTTTCATGAACCCATGCTGGCTGGGCCTGATCCTTTGGCTGTTCTGCAGATGCCCTGTGAGCACTCTCAAAACCAACCACTCCATAATCTTCCCTGGAACAGAGGTCAGGCTGACAGGCCTGTAGTTCCCAGGATCCTCCTTCCGGCCTTTCTTGTAGATGGGTGTCACATTGGCAAGCCTCCAGTCTTCTGGGACCTCCCCTGTTAACCAGGACTGCTGATAAACGATGGAGAGTGGCTTGGCAAGCTCCTCCGCCAGCTCTCTCAGTACTCTTGGGTGGATCCCATCAGGCCCCATAGACTTGTGGGTGTCCAGGTGGCTTAGCATGTCCTTGACTGCTTCCTCCTGGATTATGAGGAGTACATTGTGCTCTCCATCCCCATCTTCCAGCTCAGGGGGCTGAATATCCTGTGGATACCTGGAGTGGCTATTAAAGACTGAGGCGAAGAAGGCATTAAGTACCTCAGCCTTGTCCTCGTCCTTGGAGACAATGTTCCCTGCCATATCCAGTAGGGGATGGAGATTCTCCTTGCCTCTCTTTTTGTTGTTAATATATTTGTAAAAACATTTTTTATTATCCTTTATGACTGTGGCCAGACTGAGCTCTAGCTGGGCTTTTGCCTTTCTAATTTTGTCCCTGCTTGACCTAACGAGATCCTTGTACTCTTCATGAGTTGCCTTCCCCTTCTTCCAGAGGTGATAAACTCTCCTCTTTTCCCTGAGTCCCAGCAAAATCTCCCTGTTCAGCCAGGCCGGTCGCCTTCCCCGTCAGCTCTTCTTACGGCACATGGGGACCGCCTGCTCCTGTGCCTTTAAGATTTCCTTCTTGACGGCTGTCCAGCCTTCCTGGACCCCTTTGTCCTTCAGGACTGTCTCCCAAGGGACTCTCTCAACCAGTGACCTGAACAGGCCAAAGTCTGCCCTCCGGAAGTCCATGATAACAGTTTTGCTGAGTCCTCTCCTTACTTCACTCACAACTGAGAATTCTATCATGTCATGGTCGCTAAGCCCAAGACGGCCTCCGACCACCACATCTCTCACCAGTCCTTCTCTGTTTGTAAACAGCAGGTCCAGCAAGGCACCTCCCCTGGTGGGCTCACTCACCAGCTGCATCAGGAAGTTATCCTCCACACACTCCAGGAACCTCCTCGACTGTTTCCTCTCTGCCGTGTTATACTTCCAGCAGATGTCCGGTAGGTTGAAGTCCCCCACAAGAACAAGGGCCAGCGAATGCGAGACCTCCGCCAGTCGCTTATAGAATGTCTCATCCGTCTCTTCATCCTGGTTGGGTAGCCTGTAACAGACTCCCAGCAGGATGTCTGCCTCATTGGCCTTCCCCCTCATCCTTACCCACAAGCACTCTACTTGGTCTTCACAATCTTCGATTTCTATGCAATCAAAACACTCCCTAACATACAGAGCCACCCCACCACCTCTCCTTCCCATTCTATCCCTTCGGAAGAGCTTATAGCCATCCATTGCAGCACTCCAGTCATGAGAAGCATCCCACCATGTTTCTGTGATGGCAACTACGTCATAGCTGTCGCGCTGCACAATGGCTTCCAGCTCCTCCTGTTTGGTGCCCATGCTGCGTGCATTGGTGTAGATGCACCTGAGCCGGGCTATAGATTTCAACTCTGGCACGTTGAACCTACCCCTAGGTTCAACTCTAGTGAGCCCGGTTTTAGCCCCTCCCCCCTCCAATTCTAGTTTAAAGCCCTCTCAATGAGGCCTGCCAGCTCATGAGCAAGAATCCTTTTTCCCCTCGGCGTCAGTTGCACTCCATCATTTGCGAGGAGACCTGGTGCCGTGTAAACCGCCCCGTGGTCAAAAAACCCCAAATTCTGACGACGGCACCAGCCCCTGAGCCATGTGTTGATCAGGTGTGCTTTCCTGTTCCTTTCAGCGTTCTTCCCTGTCACTGAAGGGATTGACGAAAACACTACCTGTGCTCCCGCTCCATTGACCAGTCGCCCCAGCGCCCTCAAGTCCTTTTTGACAGCCTTCGGGCTTCTTAGCGCAACCTCATCGTTGCCAACCTGCATGACCAACAGCGGGTAGTAATCAGTGGGCCGAACCAGACCAGGGAGTTTCCTGGTGATGTCTCTCACCCAGGCCCCAGGGAGGCAGCAGACTTCCCTGTGAGTTGGGTCTGGTCGACATATTGGGCCCTCTGTACCCCTTAGGAGGGAGTCACCTACAACAATCACCCTCCTCTTTTTCTTAACTAAGGACGTCTTGATGCATGGGGCTCGTTGACTCGCCCTAGGCACCCCCTCGGACGGACCTTCGTCAGGGTCCTCATGTTCCTGTCGCTCATGTTCCAGAGCCCCATACCTGTTGTGTAAGGGCAGCTGGGACGGTGAGGGAGGCCGGGAGGGAATTCGCCGACCTCTCCGAGGAGGGACCTGCTTCCATTTCCCCTCATCTCTTAGGTCCTCTCCTTCTGCCCGGCAGCAAGAGGACAGGGGATCTCCTGCTGCTTGTGGAGCCTCCACCAGCTGCCCCTGCCTCAGGGCCGCCAGGGAGTGGCTCCACCAATCTATCTCCCTCTCACACTCCCTAATGCTCCTCAGCCTCTCCACTTCCTCTTTCAGCTCTGCCACCAGGCTGAGCAGGTCGCCGACCTGGTCGCACCGCACGCAGGTAGCGTCCCCATCGGTCTCTGGAACAACCGACAGGCTCAGGCACTCTCTGCAGCCGGATACTTGGACAGCCGCGTGCCTGAGCGGGAGCTCCGTCTGTGTCGCCACAGTCTTTCTGGCCCCGGTTTTCAGCCGAGTGGCGACCATGGCTGCGCCTCCTCTGGGAGGACGATGGCCACTTGTACTGTACCCCGCCCGCACGCCTTCCCTGCACGCCCTGCACGCGCGAACTGCCGCGCAAACTGACGCGCTACGCCCTCCTGACGTGCCACGCCCTGTTTGCCCGCCCTGTTCGCCGCGCTCCCGGGGGCTGCTCTTGTAGGCGAGGGGTTTTGGCCGCCGCCGCCCTGGGCCCCGCCCACGCTGAGTCAGAGCTGCCGCTCGTTAGGAGCCCGCTCCGCCGGCCGGGGGTCGGGGGGGGAAGCTGGGGCACTCTCTCGCTCCCTGTGCTGCCGCCTTCGCGGTTTGGCCGCCTCGGGAAGGCTCCCCCGGCGCGATCCTTCGCTCCGTAGCCCTTCGCCTCGGTGGCTTCGAGTGGCTTACTGTTGACCTCTGTCCAGTATCAGGAAACCTTACCTGTTTCCTATCTTTCTGCCAATTATTTAGTTGTATTAAATAGCTAGCACATTTTCTCTTCTGGTAGCAAATGCTCACTTCTGTTGTGACTACTTAATTTCTTTAAAAGCTTTTGGTGAGAAACTTTATAAAAAGATTGGGGAAATTCAGATGATTCTTCTTTATTCATGTGCCAGTTGGCTCATTCAAAGAACTGCAAGAGGTTTGCAAGTCAAGTGTCTGCTTTACAGGTGACTCTTCTCAGAGCTTATTTTTCACATATATTTTTTATTATAGCTTCTACTGATTTGTCTTGTTCAGCTCTCATGTTACATGCCTGTAAGTTCCCCCAGCTTTCCCAGGAATCTCTTAAAAAATGGTGTCATGTTTGCTTGCCTCCATTCTTCAGGTATCAAAGAAGTTTTCAGTGAGAGGTTACACACTGCTCAGCTGTACCATTCTTTGGGTCTTTTGGAATACTTTGATGAATTCTATCTGGTTTTGGTGATTTATTTGAGTTCATTTGATCTGTTTGTACCATACTCACTTCCTCTGTTCCTTCAATTTCAGAGAAATTCACTGCTCAGTCCTACCATCCCACAAGGGTTCTCATGCAGGAATCCACCCAATTTCTTCTACAGCAAAAGTTGATGAAAAAAATTAATTTCGTTTCTTTGCAATGCTTGTGTCATCTCTGTTCCTTTTATGCCTTGGATGTCAGCACTATTTATTTAAGCAAAGTAACTTGATCATGTTAACATGCTAGAACAGTGTTTGACAGCCAGGCAACCAGCAAGTCCCACAATTTCAGGCACCACTTGAGAAGTAATATAATGCAGGAACTATTCTCCACAGTTTGGATGCAGTTACCCTGCTATAAATGTAAGATAACGTATGGATATGATCATGCTACACTAGTAAAGTAAAGGACCAAGGAATATGTCCTGGTGCAGTTTTGTTTAGCAGAAGAGATGTAGACTGGATCTGTGCTCCATGGTCCTACGTTAGTAAGAACAGATCTGCCCAGAGTTTGCATTTCATCTCTGACATTAAGCTTTTCTCCTTCATCTTCTTCTGAATAACTGATGCAAGACAACTGTCCCTAGTATTTATCCAGGCAAAGCATTTTCCTCCTGACCCCTTCTGTCAACTCTTGATGTTACTAATCATAGAATCATAGAATACCTGGTTGGAAGGGACCTTAAGGATCATCTGGTCCAACCTTTCTCAGCAAAAGCAGGGTCTAGACAAGATGGCTCAGCACCTTGTCCAGACAAATCTTAAAAGTGTCCAATGTTGGGGAATCCACCACTTCCCTGGGGAGATTATTCCAATGGCTGATTGTTCTCATTGTGAAAAACTGTCCTCCTGTGTCCATTCAGAATCTCCCCAGGAGTAACTTGTACCCATTACCCCTCGTCTTTTCCATGTGACTCCTTGTAAAAAGAGAATCTTCATCTTCTTTGTAGCCACCCTTTAAATACTAGAACACGGTGACAAGATCTCCCCTAAGCCTTCTTTTCTCAAGGCTGAACAAACCCCGTTCTCTCCGCCTTTCCTCATATGACAGGCTGCCCAGTCCTTTGATCATCTTTGTGGCCCTTCTCTGGACCCTCGCCAGCCTGTCCACAGCTTTTTTGCACAGCGGGGACCAAAACTGAACACAGTATTCCAGGTGTGGCCTGACAAGTGCTGAGAAGAATGGGATAATGACTTTATCTCTGCTGGTGGTGCCCTTGATGCCACCCAGCATCCTGTTCACTTTCCTTCCTGCAGCAGCACACTGTTCACTGGTATTGAGCCTGTTGTCCACCAGGACCTCCAGGTCCCTTTCCACAGAGCTGCTCCCCAGCCGGGCAGATCCCAGCCTGTGCTGCACTCCTGGATTATGTTTTCCCAGGTGCAAGACCTTACACTTGTCCTTGTAGAACTTCATAAAGTTCTTGTTAACCCACTCTTCCAGCCTATCCAGGTCTTCCTGCAGGGCGGCTCTCCCTTCCGAAGTGTCCACTTCCCCACTCAGTTTGATATCATCTGCATGCTTCATCACAGTACATTTGATCCCATCATCCAGATCACTTATATTAAACAGCATTGAGCCCAAATGTGAAGGGCTTCCTAGTTTCAAAATTTATAAGTTATAAATTAAATTAGGATAACAGACATATAGCATTTTTTCTAAAAGAAAACAAAAAAGCTGCCACATGATTATAAATAAGACTTAAAAAACATATTCCACTGTAAAGTAGACACCCAGGACAGGATACGGGTACCTAGATGTTGGCATGAGATGCTCTGTGGTATCTTACCTGGTCTCCATCTACTTCTCAAGTATGTAAGTGGTGTCTTGTAGATACTTTGTCATATCTGACAGCCTAATGACAATGTGTCTCAGGTTCCTTAGAGCATCTAAAATAGCACTCAGTACCTACATTTTAGTCAACTGAATTAAGCTTCTTGTCAACTGAATTTCTCTCTAGGCTCCACTGAATGTACTAATTCAATTAATTGTCTATAATGGGAGCTTAGACATCTACCTCATACCTTCCCTCAGAAACAGGTATTTAGGCAACTTCTATTGACAAGAACAAGTTGAATTAAATGTTACTGGAATAAGATGAATTGGGGAGACACTGGGATGAAACAGAAAGAAAAAGCTTCAGGTGACAGGTATTTATAGTGCATTGAGGAAGTTTACAGGTGAAAGACAAAAGGAGGACACTTGGAGAGGCAAGCATAGCAAAGTGTGTTATCTTAAATATGTCGGTTCTGTGAGAAGGAGTGCAGTGACTGAGAAATAAAAGCTAGATTCACGTTCACTCTGTAGCGTCTTTTATCCCTCTGGCTGTGTAAAGGCACCTAAGGTGGGTGTGATACCCCCAACTTATTGCAGCAATGTGAAAAGACCTTACTGTAACTAAGAATTCAATCCCAGCTAGGTAACTGGCACTACTGAGTTCATGTTTATTCTCTCCCAAAAGAAATTGTCTGTCAAAGAAAAAAACCCTGTGAAATCCCTGTAGCAGCCACTAATAAAAGCTTCATCTGGGATATGAGAATCTTCTTGTATGAGTTTGCTCAATGTCATTAGAAATCATTTTGCAGAATGATTTCTGCATGCCTGCCCTACCCTGTGTAGCAGAAGAAATAATGAAAATCCTCATTAATGTCTCTTCTCAGCCCATTCCTACACTGTCACCTCAGTCAACATATAAAGGTCAGCTTCTGCCTTTGATCTTATGCATGTATGATAGTAAAAATCTGAAGAAATAGGCTTTTGTTAAAGAAAATACATTGTTAACTTACAAATTGGAGATATGTGGAAGTAATTCTTCTGTTAAGAGTTGTTTTATTTAAGTTCATAGACATAATACAGTTTGTTTTGTTCCAAAGGGTTTGAAGCCTGCTGTGTCCCTCTGGCATTGTGGCTGTGCTGTATTTTTTCACATCTGGATTATTACCGGAACATCCCACTTGCAGCAGAGTTTGGCCCCGGAGTTTGTGGTGCATAATTTTGTCTGTTTGACCAAGTGTGTTGTGAACAGAAGGACACTTGTGTGATTGGAGAAGCGGTTGGAACAAAAGCAGGGGCTAAGGAAGGACTGACACATTTAAAGCATATGACACCCACTTCTGATAGCTTCTCTGTTAGAAACAATCTACAGTCATCACAAGCCTTTCTGCTGTAATAACCTGAAACCATTGAACATTTTCTGTTGGCTACATTAAGCATGAATATATTAATGTCAGACCTTCTGACTGACCTTTCTTATGCTAACTTTGGTAAAATGCAACTCCATTCCCCTTGAGTTATTCCTGGATCACATAAAAGGAAATGGGAGGAGAGGCAAGCACTGGAATACTCACTTTGAATCCTCTATTTTAATGGAAAAATTTTCTTCCTAATGTATAGCTTTTAATGCATTAAAAAGTGAGGTATAGCTTGAATGAATAATCACATCAGAAAGATTACAGCAGATGATGTACTTAAAAAAAATGAAAAAATCTGGAATCCAGGAAAAGGGAGGGAGGGAGGCAAGCTGGAAAGTTTTTAGTTTGATTCATCTCTCATATGGGAAAAATTACCGACAGAACAGAGTTCTGCACAGAGTTGAATGAGCACAAAGACAAGGTGGGGAGATCCCTCCAGATCATGACCCCTCTTTCTACCTCCCTCTCTACCTGAACAGAGAGTGTTCCTCATGAGCAGTACAGATAAAAGCTGAGTGGGGTCAGAGGGACATCTGCATCAAGCTGTAGCAACACAGAAGCTAAATGCTTTGAAAAGCCATTTCGGCTGTACCTTGGCTTGTACATTGTCTGTCTGTCCCATGCCGTCTGAAAGTAAAATGTATTGCTGTCTTGTTCAGAGTAGGCAAACGGGGAAATGCTCAAAGTTTTGGGAATGTCTTTTGGAAAGTCACCAAAACTCAGTGCGAAGAGATTTTCAGAGCTTGCTTTACTAATGAGTGTTTTGTTTTGAGATGATAGCGGCTGGGATTTCTTCTGAGGAAGGAACATTTCCTTACTTCCACCTGGAAGCCAAATCAGCAAAGCTGTGCGGCAGCATGGGCTCCTTGCTCAGAAGAAGCAGGGAGCAATGCTTTTGTGTCGCATCAGCTAAAATCGTGATGCAGTCCCATCTGTTATATCTCATCACAGGGCTTGCTGGATTTTTTTGTTGTTGTTGTTTTTTGTTATCTCTAAAGAATTGTTAAAGGAGGTATATTTAAAGGCACCACTCTCTAGAACAGAGTACCAATATCTATATATTTCTAGCTCATCAGAGACCAGCTGATTTTGGTGGTATTGCTTTCTCAGATTTACTTACAGAAGACCACTACCAAGAGAATAACACATTCAGAAGTTTGAAAAAGAAATTTTATTTGTGTTAAGAGAATGTATATCTAAGCATTATAGAACTGTTTGGTGTTTGTCTTAGATTTATTTTTAATGGTATTCCCAGGGGCTCACATTTCAACATAGCTCAGATTTTAGTACACAGCTTTCCTTGTTTATCAGCATCTCACAAACTGCATTTCCTTTATAGCCTTTTATAAAAGGCTATAGGGGACTCAAGTTCACAGTATGCCTGAAGATAAATCTGCAAAGGAACTTCAACATTAAAAAGCTCAGTGCTGAAATACTTAACTCTTGGGTGTTCTGCTGTGTGGAAACTTTGATATATAGCATTCAATGTCTGATATCTACAGGGAGAAGTCTAGGTAAAATGAAAGCAACAAAATGAGTGAATATTTGCTGCTGTGAGTGCAGGGATGCACAACACTCAATACCTATGGAAGTTGCTCTGCTTTGGGTATTTAATTAATCCTTGGAACTTGAATCTGATTCTTTTGTCTCAGTACTCATAGTGCTTCTAGACCAAGAGCCTATAAAGGAAACCTTTCTCTGTAGAGAGAAACAATTGTAAACAATTAAAGAAATTAAGTGAAAGAATATCAAAATGAAAGATGCGCGCTACTTTTCTCAGCAAAAACCCCAAGAATTTGGAGAAATAGAAACCTGTTCTGGTGTGTGTGACCAAGTCTCTGCTTTGAAACCAGCAGGGAGAAAAGGAATAAAACCCTACCTGCCAGGTAAGTGCTCTGGCAATTAGGTAAAATTGACACAGATGTGACTCTGGAAGGTCAATCATCATGATCTTTTGCAGAAAGTTTAATCTGAGGAATATTTTAAAACCCAATTGAACTGGCTTCACATGGGAGTGGGGCAGGGACAATCCAGAATAAGGATTAGTAATTTCTGTGATTACAGCATAGACATAGGCACCAACAGGACTTGAGGAAGTTGCAAGTGGAAGATTACACTGGCGTATAAATGTTGGAAGTAGTTTTTTTCTATGTCAGATATATGCCTAAAACTCTTCTTGAACTTAACCTTTTGAGACTAATCCTGGTTATCCTACAGGTGTATTTGGCTGATTTAGAAAAGCTGGCCTTTACTGGAGAATCCTCTGATAACATCAGGCTCTAGTTTAAAAGCCACTTTGCTCCTGAGGACAAGTGAATTTACTCGCTGAGGAGTTAGACACAATTTCTATCACTAGCAGTACCCATCAGACCAAAGCACGTACTTATATTTCTGATGGTGCTGTAATGTTATCTGTGTAGTGGACCTTCATTCAACAGTACTTCGGTTGGACTTGATGATCTTAAAGGTATTTTCCAACCTAAATGATTCTATGATTCTATGACTAATGGGCCGTATGACCAATGACCCACTACCGTGGGTCAAAAGAAGTGACAGGTGCCACCACAGTTTGCTATTCTGGTATATGTACCCTTAAATTACCACTTTCCTCACACCTCAGTATTCAAGCTTAGACAGGATTTCTCAAAGGTGTGTGTAAGATGTGCAAATCAAAGCCATATGCTGTAAAAAAAAAAAGGACAGATATGTTATGCCATGCCTGTACTTAAACCTCTGAGAGGATAAATGTATCCAGAAGGGTCTCCCGAACTCTGAAAATAGCTGGTTAAAGGATGGGTAGTCGATGCGGCACAGAATGCAAGTGATGTTTGTGCTGAGATGTCTTTATGGAATATTTAAGTAACATGGCCTAAATTAATCTCATCTAATGTTAGACACAGCAATACACTACTTAGACTATAAGTGTAGTTACTTGCGTCTCCCTCTATAGTCAGTGGGAAGGGAAAGGCACTTCAAGATGCCGTTTCATACCATGTAAGATCTGATGCCTTCGGAAATCTCTCTTTGCTGCATGTGCATTTTGATTAGGTGGAATGAACCTGTACATCCATGCAGAAAAGCTTGTAGAGCATGAGGTGAGGAGACAGAGATTCTGAGAAAAACTGGGAACAGATTGCCAGCTTTTGCAGTGTCAGGGTTGTCCTGGCTGAACAAGGGTTTGGATCTCTGCTCTGCAGAGAGAAGAAGTAACTTCTGATGTTCAGTGTGGGGTGGGAAGCTGGGGTGGACCAGAGGAGAAAATAGACCGAAGTACAAACAGAGATTAGGGAACTTCTGAGAAGATGTGGGAGTGGCAGTAGCTAGACCACAGGGATTTTCAAATGTCTGCAGAAGGGACTGTGTTGAATTTGTTGCAGATCAGGAAACCTCCAAAAAGTATTTCAAATGTCTGCAGAAGGGACTGTGTTGAATTTGTTGCAGATCAGGAAACCTCCAAAAAGTATTGGACTCAGACTAAGACTGGAGAAACAGACACAACTTTCAAGGACATAGCAGGCAGGGAAGAGATTTATTTTCAAACTCTTTTTTTTTTTTTAATTTTAATACATCCTGCTTCGGTTTTCTCTCCTTAAGAAGTCATGATTTATGACTTTTTAAAGAGAGAACATAGCAATTCATAGCTCTCTTGGTATTTCTGGTGTGTTCACTTAAAGAGAACAGCAAATCCCTTCAAAGCTCTGGCTGGTTTGAATGTCCTGGCTCCCCATCCTAGAGAGGTGTGGAGTGCTTTTTGCTGGTTACAGAAATCGAAGCTTGCGAAGAAGACAGATGTTGTCCTGCTCATTTGCCTCTCGGGTCCTAAATTTCACTCCACTGAACAAAGAATAAGACGCTTGTTACCCAGTTGTTTTATAGCAATGAATTATCTTCTTACGCTCTTTTGCAGCAAAGCTAAGGGACAGTTTGAGAAAACACCTTCCTCTCCTTCTTCCCCCTCCCTGCCCAGCCCAGTTGCTGGCAGGCAGAGGCGCAGGGTCTCTCATACCCCTTCTACCTGTGCCTTTCTGAGCCGAAGTGGTTATACACTGCCGCTGAGCCCCCCGTAACACGGCGCAGCCTTTGGGCTGCTGTTAGTTGTATTATAAGCTATACAGCGGGCATTGACATCTTTGGAGGCAAATCCCCTGCTCAGACAGAAAGGAACTCAGTGTGGCGGAGACAGGGAATAGCCAGTTTTTATCCATTTAACGTATGGCCTTGGTCATGGGAGAGAATCCAGTGGTAATTCAGAAAGGCTTTAAAATCAGCTGAAGGTTCCATAAGTAGCCTTTGTTGCCTGCCCCAGCGCAGAAGCGATTATTCATTTTAAGATTCTGCAGGAACATATTTGCAGACACTGTTTCATATCTAGTGTTAAGATACCTAGTGTTAAGCTGAGGCCTTAAGGGACCAATATACGAGTAGAAGCTGGGCTTGCTTAACTCTTTTTTCTTGATTCCTTTCATTATCTGTTCTGTGGCTGGCTTTTGACAATGGTTTCTAACACCATTTTTGTGATTAATGCAACAAACATGCAGTTGATTTTGCAGCATATCGATAAACTTTTAATTTTTTTATAAATCTCTTTTGAAAAGAGGTTAATTTATTTTTTTCCAGAGACAGGCTGTGCAGAGGCAAAGTTTTTTGCTTTCCTTAGGTCTGCTATGAAACATAGATTGTTCAGGTAGAATTATCAGCCAAGTAAATTTTAATCACACACTTGAAAATGTACGTAGCCCTGGAATTGCAAATTAAGGCTGAGTTCAAGAGCTCTTTGAGAAGTCTTTCTGAACTCTAAGGCATGGATTCCCTTAATTTAATTTTAGGCTCCTAGGGGTCCTGTCTGTAGTCGTCGTCTCTCCCTCTCCAGTCAGTGGGAGAAACGGGTACCACGGGATGCACAGGAGGGTTTACGTGGGCTGGGTTGGCCTCTTGAGGCACGTGTCTCTGCTGAGCGTGGGAGGCTGCTGGTGCTCCTGGGGCTCCGCAGAGCTCCGACACCCCAGCTGGCTGTGCTTGCAGAGAAGTCAGAATGTGGCATGCGGGAGGGAGGAGAAAAGACTGCTTTTATTTTATTTTTTTCATCAGTTACATGAACTGGCTAAACCCTAAGGAAGGTGATAAACCCACTGCATAGCTTCCTCAGCTCTTTTCAGGCAGTCCAGTACATATGAACCACCTCAGGGCTTTCCCTCAGAGCTGTCCTTAAAAACAAAGATCGGTGTTCTCTACCATTAGGTGGTAGTGAACTCCAGAATTGCTTCCCCTGTAATTCACAGAAGTGTTTGCAGAATAGCTAATTACTGACTAGAAATATCAGGATTCTAAACAGAGCTTCTAGATGAAAAACCATCTGTGATATGGTAAAAACCACCTCAAGTGCATGTATTCCTGCCTATCTTGAGAGAAGAAAAAGCTTCAGTAGTTCTGATATTTGATGAGTGACCTTTTGTGTTGGGACACGAATCAAAGAGAACAAAAATCAAAGGGGATCACCGTCAGAGCTAGCCACAATATGTGCCCTTTTTCCACTGGAACATTAAAAACCCCAAATCTATAAATGCCAACTAGTTCTTAGATGACAGTTTTAGCAAGTTATGAGAAGTTTTATCATTATTCCCTAAGTCCTAGGTAGGTGGTAAAAGAGGGTCAGAAGACGACCACCATAGAAGCATCACTCACTGAACAGCTACACCACCTTACAATTACTATTTTGATTTTGTTCAGCTTGCACTCCATGGAGCTGTAGGATACACATTCCTGAATGAAAACAGTTGGTCAAAGTAGAAACTGCAGCATAGGAGGCAGAGGAGGAGATTGAATCAAGTATCATCTGCATAGCTATAAAAGTGCACACTATGGCTTTGTAAGGCTGAGCCAAAAGAATAAAGAGGACTCAAACCATGGATATCATAGGGGAAAAAACCCAACCCAACTGCACAGCATTATGCTGACACAGACTATCGCTGAGCAGCATGTGAAATAGGATTTAAACCATGATGGAATTGCAGAGGGCACCTTCAGCAGCACAGGGCTTGCTAAAAGTGTGCTGGAGCAGGCTGTCTTAGCACTGAGGGAAGCACATCCTCTCGCCCAATCTGTGACAAGCTTTCCTGCAGAAAATGGGCTGCCCTTTCTTTCACTGGATGATTATGCCTCACTGCTTAGCTGGACCGAGGGGGTTTTTTGGTAGGCTAGCTCCTTTGCACAAAAAAGTACAGTCTAGTTGTCTGGAGGATGTACATCACCATGCAGGAATGGACCAGAATGGTTGCATTTCTCACTCTCTTTAATGTAGTTAACCTAAGTGATAGGAACCTAAAGTTATTCTGATGTTTTAGAGGGGAACTTAAGCCAACAAATCCCATGGGCTGTGTTCAAAAAGAGATGTAGGCATTATTGCATGAAGTCTTCAGGCTTGACAGCGGAGAGGTCTGGGAGCAGAATTCATACTGCTGAGGTCGGTACTGAAGCTGAAACAGCCGACAGGCATTGCAGGGCTGAGGAGTCTGGCCAGACACCCGTCTGCCTGCCAGGCTCCGGCGCGGGCTGCAGCCCGGCAGCAGGTGCTTACCTGGAAGTGGGATTCACAGCTTGAACTTCCACAGATACCTGTAAGGTGGTGACAGCCTCCCAGGGGTTGTGCAGCCTGCCATTGAAAGCACTTACCAGAACGTGAGACCTCTGTTTTAGGCCTATCTGAGATAGAGAACTTGCAGGATTTAAATGCAAAGTGCTCATTTCAGAGGGGTGATTTCACTAACCACCAGGGTAAGGATGGGCTGTTCTCTCCCCATCTGTTGAAAGTAGGTCACCAGCAGCCCAAATGTAAACTAATGTAAGCAACGGGAACAGGCTTCTCTCCTCCAGTGAGACAGGCAGAACAAATGAAGGAGAGAAAAGGGAAAAGAGAGATCCCAATGTTCAGAGAATGCCCATATATTTCGTGTTCTGAAGAGTGTATGTGTCCGGCGATGCCTTTGAAGATATGCATTAAGAGATTGCAGTATGTGTAAGTTCCCCTAGTCACATACACAAGCACTCTTTTATTAGCCAGTAATTCAACTTAAATTCTCACCATAAAAATATTTATTAGTAATTAGATACATATTTAAACTGTAATGATTATATTCATTAGATATTAAGCAGCATTCTCTGACACCCACAAACTACATAAAAAATTCCATTGCAGTATTGAGAATTTCTGCAAGACTTATCTTAATTATTCTTTTCCCCATATGTGATTGAAATAAGTTTTCACAACTTAAAAGAAAGCAAGCATGAAAGTCCTAAAGAAATTAAAAGCTTTCAGAAGTATCGCTGTATGTAATATTTTTTGTGAGTTGCCTAGGTAACTTTTTATCCACGTGTAGGAGAGATATCACTTTTAGTTTGAGACCCAGAACATTTATCACAGCTTTTAAAATATTTTTCTGCAAGAAGGCAAGAAACTGGCTCTTTAATCTTATTGATCAAGATGCAAGTCAATGCATATCCAAAAGGTGGTTGAAGTGTGGACTAGGCTGTATCCAAAAGGAGCAGATCTGCTTAATATAGGTACATTGAAATGACCAGATCTCACAGTATTAAGAAATATTTACTGAATCCTCTGGGAAACTCTTTTTCAAGATACTATTTTGGAAATAACAGGAAATGGCAATCTTTGCAGGAGAGTTATTCACTTTTCATTTAGGACTAGAATCTGCAGGTACATAAACGTGGTACAGAACTAGCAAGGCTGGGATGAATCCACTGTCCATTCATAGCTTACATAAGACAGGGAGATACGGCACATCCCGCAGCCGAGAACAAAGTATTACATTCTCTCAGCCTCATGGTTTTTGGTGCTCTGAACAATGCAGGGAAAGGACATGGACCTATGATTATACAGTCCCATGCGAGCCTGTTCTGTTTCTAAAGCTCTAGGATAAAAAGTTATTCAGA
The DNA here is from genome assembly GCF_964289735.1 of Phaethon aethereus. NCBI lineage: Eukaryota > Metazoa > Chordata > Aves > Phaethontiformes > Phaethontidae > Phaethon > Phaethon aethereus. Next base: position 12,975,068 of record NC_138576.1, read on the forward strand.
CATATAGAGGGCATGGCAGGGAAAAAAAAACCAACCCACAGTTCTGACTGTTTTGCACATAAGCTCTTCAGCAGAGCTGTTTGAGAGAGCATAGCAACATAAGGAACTACCTATAATGGGACTCCAGTGCTCCATCTATCCTGTTCCCAAGCATGGCTGTTAGAGATGTTGTTTGCGAAGAGAGCGTGAGCACTCTCTGCATGCCATCACCCTTGCTGTCTCCCAGAATTAGATTGGGGATGTTACAGGGTCCATCCCTGCATATTCCTTTTGGAATGACTATGCACCTATTGTCCATGAATTTGTCTAACAGCTTTTTGAACATTTTAATTATCAGCCTCCCTAAGTCATCTTAACAGAAATTCTCATTATGGTCTACCTGAAAAATTATTCTCTCTTATCTGTTTTAAACTTATTGCTTTATTTAAACTTAATCTGTTTCAGTTCTCCCTATTTGTAATATTAGTGGACTTGGTGAATTCTTGTTCCACACTCACCTAATCTACAACCTTCAAAATTTGAAGTTGCTCTGCTTTGAGTAAGAAGTAGGACTAGATGACCTCCTGAAGTCAGAAGATGACCTCCTGAGGTCTTCTGTAGAGTTGATCTTCCTAAATTATTCTACTATTAAATGTTTTTGTAAATCCTGTCCATATCACTCTCCGGTACTCCTCTTGACAAACTGGAGTTTCAGCTTTTCTTGTCTCTGCTCATAAGGCAGAGACATTCATCCTCTTAATAATTTTGGATGGCCTAATCTGTAGTTTCATCAACTCCACTCTGTCTTTCCTGAGCTGGAGAAGCCAGACCTACACACCATAATGCAGGTAAGGGTGTCCCAAAGTTTTATACAGTATCTGTTTTTGTCTCAATATCCTTCCTTGTGTTGCTCACTCTGCTGTTGTCTTACTTCAGCTGTTGCTGCACACAGATGCAATGATTTCTGAGACCTGTCACCGATGACTCTAAGACCTCTTTTTCCAAGTTGTAAATGTTACACTCCCTAAAGATATATGACATGGCTTTATGTGGTTTGTGCCTATGTGACACAATCCAGTTTTTACATTTTTGCTTTGACTAGTGTCCTTGACAAAATTCAGATTTCCTGCTTGACATTTGTAATACAGCATGGAGACAGGAATATGATGTAACCATGGTGATTTCATGTGTTTTTTGCAGCAAAAAGGCAAAGAAAAAGAATGGGTAAAGACAACACCAGCTCCAGGGCTTCAAAATGGTTGAGCAATATGAAATGAGAGCTTTGCTGTGTTCCAGTGATTATAATGCTGTTGGATTGTAACAGACATCTGTTTATCTGATCAGATGTTACACAATCTCTGTGATGTGTTTATTAGTATGGTGATTTTGCTTCTCTGTATACAGGTTTACTGTGATTTTTGATCCTAGAGCAGGATTCAATGTCTCTGTTATCCATGTAGAGTGCATCCTCCAAATTAGTGCTCTTATTCTTGGAACACACAATAGATTTTTAGAGATTGTGTAAGTATGTTTGCTAATTAGTACATGAATCAAATACCTTTTTAAAAGAGTTAGTAACGTACAGGACTCCTTTTATCTTGAATCATCTTGATAATTGGTGAACATGGGTTCTTCAAACATTCCTGAGTTTAAGTAATTAGTTTCAATTAAGGTGCTTACAACTGTCATGTACAATTGTTGTTACTGTTGAAAAATGGATGAAACCAAGTCAGCAACTCACATTTTCAAAGGTATGACCTGACACGTAGGTATGATCTCTTACACCATTCTGATATCAGAGATGCCACAAATGTTCATTATCCTTTCTCATCACCTCATTTGTATTCTGCAGCTCTCTTTTTGAAATGAATCCTCAATGAAAGCTACTTCTCCAGTCAAGAATTCATATTGATATCAGTAAATTAACTTATTTCAGTGAAATAACATCAGTTTTTTTACCAACAGGTTTTTCCTTCCTGAACTAAAACACCTTTAGTCTATTTTCATGCTTCAGGTAACTAAAAGAACAATGAAACATGGGTGAGTTTGGAAGAACAATCTGATATCATTAAGCAAGTGGGTGGTAAGGCATTCACAGCTTCTCCTTGGAGAGATGAGCTGGTGGAGGATTGGACCTCACACGCTTTTGCCTACAGAATCAGAAGGACACCACTTGGTGAGTGCTGATGAAGGGTACAGGAACAGATGGCTTTTCTAAGTATGAGCCTCACCTGCTGCCAGCTATTGCTTGCTGCTCAGGATGGTCCTCGTACAACATGTACCATCGTCTTCTAAAAATAGTACCCTTCAAGGAACGTGGTGAACACACATCCTATAGCATACCATATCACATTACCAAGCTGTAGAAATAATTTCTTACAACTATCTGTAGAAGTATTGCAGACTGAGACCGTAGCTCTAACATTTTAATTTCTAAGGAATTACCTTTATCCATAGTTCTGCTAATTTAACTCTGTTGTTCTTCCTGTGTCCTGATTCTGATACCCTGGCTCTGCAATCTTTCCTGCTGAATTCAGTGCAACTGCTTTGAGAACCTCAGCGAGAAATACATGGGACCTTGAATCAAGCCAACAATAAAACAATGCTCAGGATGGTGATGTATTAAATGAAAGCATACCAACACAGGTGAATAAGAAGATCAATGGCAAGTTTTGCTAAAAATTAGTATAGTAATTTATTAAATTGAAACTAATATCACCATTGAAGTTTTCCCATATTTTACAACTGAGATTTGACTGCACGGCTAAGAGGGAAAAAGATTGTTTTAACTGGCCATGTACCTTCTCCAGACTGTTTTGTCAAATTATGTACATTGTATGTCAATAACTTATTACTATCTGAGAACAGGATGTATTAGTAGATGCTTGAGGACACAACTCCTTTTAGAGAATGTAATAGTTTCAGAGCAATGTTTTATGTAGAACTGTGACTTCATCAATTGCATTTCTCCTTTCTACCTGTATATTAATCAAGGATTAATTCTTACCTCATCTCATTTAAAATACAGAAGGACTACAAACTATTTCAAACATTGTAGGAGTATCTAAAGATCTTGTCTAGAAATGTTTAGTTGCTCAGACTAGGCAATATAATCATGATCAACACTGGTCCCCTAATAACATTTGATTCTGATGTAAGAAGTTACTCGGCACTGGTGAGGCCGCACCTTGAATACTGTGTTCAGTTTTGGGCCCCTCACTACAAGAAGGACGTTGAGGTGCTGGAGTGTGTCCAGAGAAGGGCAACAGAGCTGGTGAGGGGTCTGGAGCACAAGTCTTATGAGGAGTGGCTGAGGAAACTGGGGCTGTTTAGTCTGAAGAGGAGGCTGAGAGGAGACCTTATCGCTCTCTACAACTACCTGAAAGGGGGTTGTGGCGACGAGGGTGTCGGTCTCTTCTCCCAAGTAACTAGTGATAGGATGAGAGGAAATGGCCTCAAGTTGCACCAGGGGAGGTTTAGATTAGATATTAGGAAAAAATTCTTCACCCAAAGGGTTGTCAAGCATTGGAACAGGCTGCCCAGGGAAGTGGCTGAGTCACCATCCCTGGAGGTATTTAAAAGATGTGTAGATGTGACGCTTAGGGACATGGTTTAGTGGTGGACTTGACAGTATTAGATTTACAGTTGGACTTAATGGTCTTAAAGGTCTTTTCCAATCTAAATGATTCTATGATTGTATGATTCTATGATTTATCAGGCTGCAAGAACTGGCTAGTTTTCTTTCTGAAGTGAGAAAACAAAAAAGAATGGAACCAACAGGATACAGTAGTAATAAAACCACAAAATCTATAAAAACTAACTCAGAGAGACTCCATGCAGAGATGAGTTTAGTAGTAGTATCGGATTAGAAGGATGGTATTTTTGATTCGCACATCAAAAGACAATGATATGGTCTAAAAATGTTTGGTCTTAATACACAATTCTTTACTGTTATCCTCCTCAGAGTGCTGTACTTCTCTCCTGAAAGACTTTTCAGGCCACAGTTGATCACTTATGAAACTAATTCTCTAATCAGAAATTACTTAACTTGGGTACTATTTGAAAAGGTAAAAACTCTAGAGCATTAGGCTTAGAGAGAGACATGTGTTGTCTGGTATGGCCCATGTTGACCATGTCCTAGTACATGGTGATACTTTCACCCTATTCTTAACACAGTTTTTACAATTTAGCACTTTGATTCTTCATGATAGAATATAATAGGGGCTTTGTCATTGAAGTAGAATATTGTCCCAGGTCCTGAATTTACATAGTAAAGGTAAAATCCAAAGTGTAATTTTGTTTTGTTTTGTTTTATTTTTGCTTAAATCTGGTCAAAACATTCACACTTGCGGCTGCTGTACTAAATGACATATGTCCTCACAGCAGATAATCTCACAGGTCGACTCAGGAGATATTTATATCACAGTAATGATGCAGAAGGATACAAATATATTGCTCAGAAATCAGAAGTGGTAAAATGAGGGGCAGTGTTCTGGAAGTCCCTCTCTCATAGGACTAGTTCCTCAAAACCTTCAGTGTCATCCTGTTCATTAAGTTCACTATTTTTATCTTTATAAATTTGTTCATCCCCATTTTGAGTATGAGAACTCACTTTATGCTGTATGAAGTGAGAGTTTGCAGGAATGGAAGCTTCATTACCTTCGCCCAGTAGTGGTTTTGTGAATTTGCTTTTTAGTAAGTTAATTTGAAGGAGGAGAATTATTTTTCCCCTTAGCGATACTTCTCAACAAATTTCATAAACCTTGTTCAAAAAAGCTTTAAACATTGGCTTAAACACTATTGGCTACACTGTGCTGGGGGTCTGTGCTGTGGTATTACTTGGAGTAATCTTCTTGTCCAGCTGTATCCTTCCCAGATGAACTCCCTCTGGCTAACACAGAGAGTTTTCTTCCCACTGTGTAAGGAGGAGAAAGGAAAGGATGTTACAGGAATTGGTAGTCAGGACTTACCCCAACACAGACATGAATGGAAATACTTCAGAGTTTAGCCATAGATGTTTTGCAGCTATTTGCATCCTGGAATGCAATTATTTGAACTGTCTATGCTGTGTATTTAACCTACTTCTGAAAGCTTATTATTTGAGAACAGGGCTGTCAGGAATTCCAATAATCATTTCCCAGGAGGAAAACAAAAGGAGTGGAAGAGCATCCATGCTAAACGATGTTGCTCTCACCTAATGTGAGGTCAGAGCTTGAGCCACTGCTTATTTTCTTTCAGCCTGCTGGAGGCTTTTCTCTGCTCTGCACACTTGCATCATGGCAGCACCTTATGAGATACTGTCTAGATTTCCTTTCCAGTCATCTTGGAGTTGAGTTGGACCAAATGAAGCAACAGGACCTGTCAGATGGACCCTGTGCATAGACTTCTAATTTTATTGAAGCATTATCGGTTGCTAAATGATCAGTGGACTCTCAGCACTCATATTCTTCATAGCACTTTTAAAGAACAGCATAATGTCATTATGTAAGTAATGATATTTATGGCAAATTATTGATGAACGGGTAAAGTTAATGAATCACAGAATCACAGAATCACAGAATCACTAAGGTTGGAAAGGACCTTCAAGATCATCAAGTCCAACCATTAATCGAGCACCACCATGATCCTAAACCATGTGCTGAAGCACCACATCCAGACATTTTTTGAACACTTCCAGAGATGGCGACTCCACCACCTCCCTGGGCAGCCTGTTCCAATGCCTGACCACTCACTCACTGAAGAAATTTTTCCTAACATCCAATCTAAACCTCCCCTGCCGCAACTTGAGGCCATTTCCTCTCGTCCTATCGCTGGTTACTTGGGAGAAGAGACCAACACCCATCTCACCACAACCCCCTTTCAGGTAGTTGTAGAGAGCGAGAAGGTCTCCCCTCAGCCTCCTCTTCTCCAGACTAAGCAACCCCAGTTCCCTCAGCCGCTCCTCATAAGACTTGTGCTCCAGACCCTCATCAGCTTTGTTGTCCTTCTCTGGACACGCTCCAGCACTTCAACATCCTTCTTGTAGTGAGGGGCACAAAACTGAACACAGGATTCGAGGTGCGGCCTCACCAGTGCCAAGTACAGGGGCACAATCACTTCCCTACTCCTGCTGGCCACATTAGTTCTCATACAGGCCAGGACGCTGTTGGCCTTCTTGGCCACCTGGGCACACTGCCGGCTCATATTCAGCCGGCTGTCAACCAGCACCCTCAGGTCCCTTTCTGCTGGGCAGCTCTCCAGCCACTCCTCCCCAAGCCTGTAGCGTTGCATGGGGTTGTTGTGGCCGAAGTGCAGGACCCTGCACTTGGCCTTATTAAACCTCATACAGTTGACCTCAGCCCATCAATCCAGCCTGTCCAGATCCCTCTGCAGAGCCCTCCTACCCTCCAGCAGATCAACACTCCCACCCAACTTGGTGTCATCTGCAAACTTACTGAGGGAGCACTCGATCCCCTCATCCAGATCAGTGCTAAAGATATTAAACAAGACTGGCCCAAATACTGAGCCCTGAGGAACACTCCTTGTGACCGGCCACCAGCTGGATTTAACTCCATTCACCACAACTCTCTGGGCTTGGCCACCCAGCCGGTTCTTTACGAAGCGATAGTAAACCTGTCTAAGCCACGAGCCGCCAGTTTCTCCAGGAGAATGCTGTGGGAGATGCTGTCAAAGGCTTTACTAAAGTCCAGGTAGACAACATCCAGTCTTTCCCTCATCCACTAGGCAGGTCACCTGGTCATAGAAGGAGATCAGGTTGGTCAAGCAGGACCTGCTTTCTCTTCTGAGAAGAAATTCAGCTGGAGTTGACCTGGATGAGCTAGTTTAGCCTGGAATTTAATTAACTTGACTTGCCTATTCTTTGAAAGAACAAGCTGTTCCTATTGAGCCATTCAAGTCTCTTGGGTAAATATGTGATAAAGCATTTTTCTAATATAATTCATTATTTAGCTGAGAATGATGGAAACAAAGTAGTAAAAAGTTAAACACCTGTTATAATATTTTCCCTTTTATTACAGAAAAAAATGCCCTAATGAAAATTCATATTATCTACTTAGAGTTCATAAAAGTGCATAATTTAGATTGCTAATAACTAGGCTATTTTTAAATTACAATGCATTTAAAATTTATATTATGCAATGAGTGTTTTTTTAATGTGCACTGTTTACCCAAAGATTGATCCAGCTCAAAAATATTTAAAGTAATTACAGTACCACGCAAGTCTTCTATGAGAAACTCTCGTGTGTCACCTTATCACCACCTGTAATGTGCATTGCATGGATGGTGTGAGAGTAAACCAAGTTCCTTGGCCTTGTACATGGAGGATGAAATGCATACTACTGCTGCTGATGAATATGTGTCCGTGCTTTGCTTAGTCTATATAGGTTCTTGTACTGTGCTTCAGCCCTACAGTATCAAGCACTTCCTAGTGCTGTTTTAAGGGACTTGATTAACACCAGATATTCTTTCTTACACTCTCCTCCAGGGAGCCACAGCCAATGGCAGCTGGTGAAAGCAAAGACTTGAGATGTTAAACATGACAAATTTGAGCTTTTCTACATGGTTTAAATGTTAACACTTTCGGGAGAAATTGTGCTAAGGACCACCGCTGAGCACAAGTAAGTAAATGGGCTCTGGTAGCCTGCAGCGTGTGAGCTGCAGTGGGCAGCAAGGCAGGGAGATGGAAATGCCGGAGGAATGTGGAGGAGAGAATCAGAGAAGGGCTGACATGCAGCTTAAAACAGTCTGCCTAATTGGCTTTAGTTTTACAGGAAAGTGAACGCTACCAGAGCTGTGCAGTATGAGCATACCTGGGAAAAAAAAAGTCGTTTATTAAAACAAACAGAAACAGGGTATTCAAAATGCTGCAAAGAACCAGATGGAAAAGATTCCTGTTCACTCTGAGGGAAATTACATACATTTCCCTATGTGTAGGACTGAGCATAGTTATTACTCCTGTATTTGTTTTTCTGTTTTCTACAAAATCTGTGCAATTAGCAGCAGCCGGATGATTCCAGAGAGGAATCGTACGTATGGAGAGAAAAATCCATTCTTACAAAGCCTCCAACCTGGGGGCTCAACGCTTGTGCCATAGCCCTCTTTCTCAGCTGCGTGCCAGCGGCTCTGAACCACCGGCAGATTTTTCTAGGTGTCTGCTTTTCTGTGGGTCCCTGCGGATTTCACCGGCAGCTGCAGCAGCACTGACACGCCTGCAACAGCAGCCTCGGTGCAGCTTCAGGGCGTGTGAAAGCGGCAGCCGCACCCGCTGCATCTGTGGCTTCCTCGGATCTTTAAGGATGCTTTCCACAGAGTGCAAGAGCTCTCAAACCCCAGGTGTAAGAAAGCAGGAAAAGGAAGACAAGAGGCCAGCATGGCTGAGTGGAGACCTGCTGGTCACACTAAAGGGCAAGAAGGAAACGCACAGGCAGTGGAAGCAGGGACAAGTATCCTGGGAAGAGTACAGGGATGCTGCCTGGTTGTGTAGGGATGGGGTCAGGAGAGCCAAGGCAGAGCTGGAGCTGAACTTGGCAAGGGATGCAAAGAATAACAAGAAGGGCTTCTACAGGTATGTCAGCCAGAAAAGGGAGGTCAAAGACAGTGTAATCCCCTTTGATGAGCAAGACTGGCAAACTGGCAGCAACAGATGAGGAGAAGGCTGAGGTAATCAGTGACTTCTTTGTGTCAGTCTTCACTGGCAGAGTCTCTTCTCACACCTCTTGAGGGGATGGACTGCAAGATGGGGACAGGAGTAGCAAAGTCCTTCCCACTGTAAGAGAAGATCAGGTTCGAGACCACCGGAGGAACCTGAACATACACAAGTCTATGGGACCTGACAAGATACATCCTAGAGTCCTGAGGGAATTGACTGATGTAGTTGCCAGGCCACTTTCCATGATATCTGAAAAGTCCTGGCAGTCAGGTGAAGTCCCTGGAGACTGGAAAAAGTGAAACATTGCACCCATTTTTCAAAAGGGTAGCAAGAACTACCGACCTGTCAGCCTCACCTCTGTGCCTGGGAAGACCATGGAGCAGATCTTCTTAGATGCTATGCTAAGGGACATGGAGGGCAGGGACGTGATTCAAGACAGCCAACATGGCTTCACAAAGTGCAAGTCCTGCCTGACGAACCTAGTGACCCTCTATGATGGAGTGAGCACATCAGTGGACAAGGGAAGATCTAGGGATGTTGTCTACCTGGACTTCTGTAAGTCCTTTGATACGGTCCTCCACAAAATCCTTCTGTCTCAATTGGAGAGAGATGGAATTGATGGGTGGACTGTTGGGTGGATGAGGAATTGGTTGGATGGTCACATCCCGAGGGTAGAGGTCAATGACTCAGTGTCCAAATGGAGATCAGTGATGAGTGGGTCCCTCAGGGGTCAGTGTTGGGACCAGTACTCTTTAATATCTTCATCAATGACATAGGCAGTGGGATCGAGTGCACTCTCAGTAAGTTTGCAGATGACACCAAGCTGAATGGTGCGGTTGACATGCCTGAGGGGTGAGATGCCATCCAGAGGGACGTGGACAAGCTCGAGGAATGGGCCTGTGTGAACCTCATGAGGTTCAACAAGGCCAAGTGCAGGGTCCTTCACATGGGTAGGGGCAAGCCCCTGTATCAGTACAGTCTGGGGGATGAAGGGATGGAGAGCAGCCCTGACAAGAAGGACTTGAGGGTACTGATGGGTTAAAAGCTGGACATGAGCCGGCCATGTGTGCTCGCAGCCCACAAGGCTAACCGTATCCTGGGCTGCATCCAAAGCAGCATGGCCAGCAGGTCAAGGGAGGTGATTCTGCCCCTCTGCTCTGTTGAGACCCCACCTAGAGTCCTGTGTCCAGCTCTGGAGCCCTAAGCACAGGAAAGACATGGACCTGAAGGTCCAGAGGAGCGATACAACAATGATCCGAGAGATGGAACACCTCTCCTATGAGGACAGGCTGAGAGAATTGGGTTTGTTCAGCCTGGAGAAGAGAAGGCTCCCGGAACACCTTATTGCAGCCTTCCAGTACTTACAGGGGGCTTACAAGAAAGATGGGGACAGACTTTTTAGCAGGGCCTGTTGCCATAGGACAAGGGGCAATAGTTTTAAACTAAAAGAGGGCAGATTTTGACTAGATAGAAGGAAGAAATTTTTCACCATGAGGGTGGTGAAAGACTGGCACAGGTTGCCCAGAGAGGTGGTGGTGCCCCACCCCTGGAAACATTCCAGGTCAGGTTGGACGGGGCTCTGAGCAACCTGATCTAGTTGAAGATGTCCCTGGTCATTGCAGGGGAGTTGGACTGGCTGGCCTTTAAAGGTCCCTTCCAACCCAAAGATTCTATGATTCTATGATTCTATAAAGACACTTCAATATATGTTATTAAATGTAATTCTCTTTTTGCTACTCTTTGTTGTTTCACAGAGATCAAAATGGAAGGAAGAATTATTGTTCTTCACTTATTCCACATGTCACATCAGATCTGAAGATTTGTGTCAATTTTTCTTATGTCCTTTTTTTTCCAAACAGTAGCAATGACACGTGGGGACATGGGTTATGGCCCCTCACACTGAAATTCAAGCATGTCTATAGAGAAAAGAATGAACAGTAGGTAGTGTAGCCACGGTTAAGCTGCTACACTGGGCTGATTCCTCTGTTCTCCTGGAGAGGTCCCATGGGAGTTACAGGATATTTTTAAAGAACCTTTTGTGGATCTAAAATTAAGTGTGACAATACTCAGAGTTACCAGACACTTCCCTGCACAAGGCCGGAAATTCAGATACTCATGTTAAATACCTAAAATCCGTGTATGGAAAACAGAATTATCTAGGTGTTCTGGGTGGGGACAAGACAAGAGACAATCAGCACAAGTCATGGGTGTAGAGCAGGAGGACATTTAAGCCAGCAAATATAAATAAAAAAAAGTAAATTAAAAAAAGAGAAGTGTTCCTGGAAGCCCTTCTCTCTTGTGCACTTCACAGGGGCTAAAGCACTAGCCCAGGGAAGATGGAAACTGGGTTTTGTTCTTCTCCTCAAAGGACTCAAACTCACATATTTTTATTTAGAAAAACAAAAACAGTGCCCTATATAGGACTATAAGAAAAGCTATAGGGCTCTAGGCTAAGCTGAAATATGAGTGTTCTCCACCTGTCCTGTGCATCTGGGCCTCTACTCTGAAGGGCAGAAAGGATGTGCGGAGGACAAAGGGGAAAGTTATCTGTCTTCATAGTCAACCGGAAGAAACAGCAGAGGGGTTTAGTTATGGGAATATAATGGGATTTGCTAATGTAATCTAGATGGAAGCTGAAGTGCTTGGGGACAAATGATCAAAGACAACTAAGACTGTGTGAACCCAAAACTCAGAAGAAATTAAGGGTGTTTTAAACAACTAATTCACAAACAAGATCAAAAGTACCAAAACACTGGATAACAATTTCCTTAGTATAAAAATACATTCACTGAAGAAGGGCAAAATCTCTGAGTGGCAAAACTTATGTTCAGAACAGGTCTGCTGAAGAATGAGATCTTCACTACAAATGCAAAGGGTGAAGCTTACAGAAGAATTATATAACGTTTGCTGAGCTGTGAATCAGGGATTGTAGGTAGATAAAAATGGGGTGGAATTTACATTGCAAGAACATTTTTCACAGCTGTTATTTAGTCCTAGGCAGCCAAACAGATGCTTCAGTTCTTCCCTGCTCTCACTTTACATAGTCAATTGGGGATCTTAGATCCCTCTTACGTTTAAGCCAAGAGAAATTAAGCAAAAGTTTGCAAAATTACAAAAAAAAAAAAAAAATCACCTAAGTGTTTAATTAAACTCAACCCTCTATACATAATAATAAAATTTTTCAGAACTATTAAACTCTATTGTACTGGTGCCTTCCCCCTTTCCAGTTCATAGGTATTGCTTTTAGTGTTTTTCAATAGTTAAAGATCCATAAATACATATTTGGCATTTTTACATACATGTTGCAGGTTCTGTGATGTTTCCTCATGCCAGTAGTACCAAAGCTATAGGAAAAGGTGCCAGCTGTTTCATGTTCATGACCAAATCGCTTCTACTTTTTACCCACAAATGGTGTAAATCAATAATGATCTGGGACTGAGCTGGACAAATGCTTGTGTAGTGGTTGTTATCACTTACAATAGATGTCATTTAGAGCAATTTACCGACTCACTTCCTAAACAGATGTTTGTTGAGGACAGAAACATTCAAATTTTAAATATATGTTGTTTATTAACAATAAATAATAATAAACCCCATACCTATTTCCAGCACAGCATCTTTAGATCTCAAAATACTTCACACAGGACAGTAATAATTTAGTCTGTCTTCCTCTCATAGTCATAGTCTGGATGTGAAAAACTAAATCAACCAGGAGGGAAATGCCAGCAGGACAGTGGCTTAGTCTGGGTGAGTTTCTATCACAAAAGTGGGGAGTATGCTGCCTCCCACAGAAGCTGATAACTCTGGATGAATGAAAGTTTTCTTTCCTATATCCGGGCAGAATGTCCCCTGAAGGGACTTGTGCTGATTGCCTCTTGTTCTCTCATCACGCAACCATGTGAAGAGCCTACCTTCCTCTTATTTTGTCAGACTATGAATGTATCACCCTGAGCCCTGTCCTCTCCAGGCTGAACAACCCTACTCCTTCAGCCATTTTTCACATGTCAACTTCTCCAATTTGCCTGATCATTTTGATAGTCTTCCCCTGCACCCTCTCCTGTCCCCTGGGGGGACCAAAGATGTGGCCTGACAAGTGCTGAGTAAAGAGTGAGAATTACATCCCTTGATCTATTGGCTGGACTCTTAGTGATGCAGCCCAGGACACATTTTGCCTTCACCGCTGCTGTCAGGGCACGCGGCCGATTCATGCCGAGTTTGCTGTTGCCCAGGACCCCGAGGGCCTTTTGAGCAGAGCTGTTCCGCAGGCAGTCAGACCCCGGCCTGATAATCCCATCTGGGGTTTATCCTGTCCCAGATATAGGACTTTGCATTTATCTTTGTGAAACCTCACACGATTCTTTTGACCCAATCTTCCAGTCAGCTGTACATTACATGCAGAATATAGCACATCTGTAATAGACTGCCTAGCTTAATTCCAGTTTTCACACTACAGTGGTGCACATTTCTTGTTTGGTTGTCCCTGCGCTGTGATCCAATGAGTATTGCAGGTGGTTCCAGTCTTGCTGTCTGTATCTATTGCTGGTGCACTGCCACAAAGCTATGCTAGACCTAGCTTCAAATTAGCTTGCTCAGATACCGTTCAGTGGAGGCTGTCTGGCAGGCAGCTAAATACTGAGCTATACTGCTGCCAGTACCTGAGCCATCTCCAGCACCGCGAAAAAGTTTCGCAGTCACAGAAGCAAATGTAGTGGTGGTTGTGTTCCCATGCCTTGGCAGACAGCACTGAAATATGCAAGAGAGACCGTCTTAAAACATACCGGTATTAACCTGACCTCCACGTGATGTTCTCCTGAGGCTGGTGGCTTAGTGCCATCTGCAGCAAGACTGTTTCCCTTATGCAATAATTCAAATGTATTTCCCACTTCATGTTAGCCAGTAAGAGTACAATGGAAGAAATCATGTTGTTTGTTAAACATTCAAAAGTAGATGACCTTCATAGATGAGAAGTGAGGGAAAGAGGAAGATCCCCCAGTCAGGTTGATGCTGGAGGGCTAAAAACTTCTCCTAGTCAACAGCTTCCAAAGTGTTGGGATGTGTGCTACGACTCTGCTGGACCCACAGGATCTGTGCACATTGGAGCATAGGAGTAAGGAGATCTGAGCACTGGAAAAGCAAAGCTTCTATGGTAGCTTCTCCTTGATTTCTAAATAAAGCTTACTTCTCTTGTGCTTTCTCTTGTATGTTAAATTAGTCCCAGTTGCAATGAGGAGATTAAGAGATCCTTGCTGGTTCCTTGTGAAAGGTAGAGGATTTTGCTGCCTGTGCTGGTTTTGGCTGGGATAGAGTCAATTTTCTTCATAGTATGGTGTAGCTAGTAAGCTATGTGGTGCTTAGTTGCTGGGTTAAACTATGACACTGCCAAAAGCAGCAAATAAAATGAAAGAACACCTGCTTAATTCTCAGTTCCATAACTCGCTGATTTTTTCTAAAACAAAAGGAAACCCTTCCTGGTTTTACACAGCCTGTGGATGTCATTAAAGCTGCACTCCATACATAATGAAACAGGTCAGCCAAGGTCTTCCCATATATTTTGTGCTGTTATCTTCTTGCTAGAATGGTAATTACAGGTGTCTTTTTTTCTACCTTTCTTTCCAAATCTGTTGTTCACACATTTCTGTTGTACTTCACACTAGCATACGGCTTGGCAGCCACTCAGCTGTTGCTAGAGTTGTGTTTTCATGCAGTTGATATGGTTTCGGCTGTCCTACTCTACCTCTCAAGATGCCTTTTTGATCAACTTAATTTTATTATTGAAAATTAATTTGAGCATAATAGGCAAAACCTTTAGAACCATTGTCTCACATTTGCCAAAACACTTTCATGACCAAAGTATGGAATCATAATTATGTATATTTGGCATAGCTCCATTTTCTGGTTTTACAAATTACTTTTTGCTCCGATTTAAATTTTTATGTATATAATATAAAAAGATGATAGTATGTATAAATAAACTGCTATGTAGATGTGTGTATGTTTATGTATATAATTGGTAAAAATTGCTATTTTTTATGAAAGCAAAAAGTGTATATTTTCCACCAGTTGCAGAAGAAGTTGTCACTTTTCTTGGGCATATATATACTATGATGATTAAGAGTGATGGATTCAAGAAACATGGACTCAGTTGCTAACTCTGTCATGAGGTTTCTGCACAACCTTTTACTGTTGCTCCCTGACTCAGCTGTCATTTTACATTTCCAGCTGTAAAATGAAGATTGCATTATCTTATTTGCCTGTCTAGATTGTTCATTTTCTAGGTTTTTAAGGTGGAATAATTAGTTGATGTACCCGTAAAGTGTATATCATGTTAGGTTATGTCTTTGCTTGAATCTCACAAAATGCCTGCACAGGCACTGAAATGAAAAGCAAGTGAGCAGAATAGGGTTTACAAGTGTGTCCACTGGAAGCATATTTATTATATTTTGGCTTTTTGAAAGTATAAGTTGCTGCTGATTTGCCTTCTGACTGTTTCTTGATGGAAGTTTTAAAAAAAAGTGTGTGCCTTACATAAGTATTGTATTATTTATAACGAAATGGAAATAGTAGTTTGAGACTGATGAAACACAACATTTCTTTATTTTGATGGTAAATTAATCATTAATTGACAGATCAGTGTAATACATTATTTATCCCCAATCTTCATTGATGCATCCTGGCTAAACTACGTAAGTGTGTCGAGCTGAATTAACAACTTTCTTCAAAGGGAAATGGGAAACCTACAGTCTTTGAACTTTAAAATCTGTGGCTTTTGGTATTATTTGGTATTATTTTGCTGTAAATAAGGATGTAAGACCCAAAGGAACAAAAGTTCCTCTGTTTCTCCAGCCCAAACTGCTACTTTAAACACCTGTACAGAACATTTACACCCTACTTTTTCTTTAAATGTGTTTAAAATGCACTTACAGTGGCTTCCTATTGTTGGCAGTGTCAAAAAACTACATGAAACTTGTCCTTCAACCTCAGCAGTTTCTCAGACCCAGCCTTCTGCTCTCATTCCACATGTGGGGCTCTGTATAATAGGTATGTTCAGGCTCCAGCTGGTGAAGAGCCAACCAAACAAGTGGAAATAAGATTCTGGAGATTTTCTGGTTATGCGTCATATTGGAAGTACAAGGGTTGAAGGGCTGAGGCTTTGGGTTTTGGGAAGCTGTTTTTTTACATTCCTGTGCTTGGACTTGAATTTTATTTCACAAGCTGCTGCTGCTGCACTGGCTTAAGAGTGCCTTTCTTCCTATTTTCATAAGAAGGGTCTGATTTAACTCAGGCAACTAACTTCCAGGAGAAGATGAGTGATTGAAGCACTCCACCTCAGCATAACATTCCTGTCTGACAGAAATTAAAACCTAGCACATGCACTAGAAAATCAGCCCAGCTCTCTTTGGCAGCAGATCTTCAGCACAGCTTTAAAAGTGCATTAATTCTGTACTTCTCACAAGTAGTTCTACACAACTGTACTTCTCACATATACTTCTACACAACTGTACTTCTCACAACTTCACACTCTTCAAGGGAGACTATGAATGAAACCCACTGGTCTACTTGTCTCTGCTGTAACATCTAATGAAATGCTTCAACATTAATGATAACAGAGAGGACTGCAGAGGTTACCTCCAAAGATGAATTCCAACTGGCTTGCCTTCCTGACTTTCATATAAGCAGGGAGTCTGATCCCCACCCATGACTGACTTGAAAGACCAGGTCTTTAAAGCAGACCCTTGCTCTAACCTGTACTTACTGTTCTACCACCAGCAGAGAGAAACGTCAAATCCTTGCGCTTGGGTTGTCTTCACCTCCCGACCTCAGAGGTTTCTGCTGCTGTCTAAAATTATTTCTTAAGTCGGCACGTTGAATTGCCTTCTCAATTCTTACTCTGGTACAAAGTTTTTTGGAAGAACTTGCAACTCCAGCACATCTGAGTACACATCAGTGAGCATCACATTGATGCCCAGCTATATTATCTGAACCCTTGCTCACACCATCATCTGGATGGCCGCTGTATCACAGATAGGGCTGGGATAAGGGTAAAGTCCCAGTAAAGTAAATCCACACTTTTAACTGTTGTCTTCAGAAAGCTCTACCAAGCAGCTGTGCCTCATGATACAAAAGAATTGCAAACTTATTACTTTCTTCTACTTTCTCTTCCCACACTAGTAAGGCAGAATCACTAGTTCTGAGATGTCCATTCATCATTAGGTAAAGATCACTTTTCTGAACAGGCATTTAAAAAAGTAGCTTTAAGCATATATAACTAAGGCACAATAACATATGTATGTATGAACAAGACATTGTCAAACACTTCATGATACTCTTATAATATGTTCTTCTGATTCTTTATTATCATCTAGGATATATTTTATTTATAACTATTTCAATCTCTGCCAAGACCATGCATTAGAAACCACCTGCTTTTCTGAAGTAATCTGGTCCAAAGCCATCTGGCCAGCTTGCCACATAACAAGATTAAAGGCATCTGGGAATGAAACATAAATTGAGAGTAACTCCTCATGACTGATTCCCTTTGGTGGTACAACAGACAGACATCAATGCAACAACTTTCAAGTGCTAAAATAAAGGCATAAATATGGGGCATACCTGAGGGAGGCATATGATGAGTGATGGGTGGGTTGTGAGTCCTGATTTATTTGTTAATGACATATAGATGCTATACTGTACCTTCTCCCATCTGCAGTATTTGTTGAAAAGTGGTTTGTCAGCCAGCAATTTATTTAAGGAGGAAGATAACCTCATGAGAAATTAATGAGGTTGCCATATTTTACATTAGTTCTAATGTATTACAGAAAATCACCAAACTCATCGATACTAAAAATACTAGGACAGCAGCTCTTCTACACCTTGATCCCACAATGCATAGCTAAAAAAGTTAAATCGTTCCTCACAAACATAACAAAATGGGACTGTTATTGAATGCACCAAAGTTCACAGATGTTTGTGGCCAATGCGGGTGTTTAACACACACACAACACAGTACCCCAAGCAGACTGCCCCTACTTAACTTCCTATTCCGAGCTGAAAGAGATGATTTTGTGAGTCAGGAAACTGAAAATGTGGAGTCAGAACAGAGGAAGGGATGGACAGGCAAGGAAGAAGATATGAAAAGACTTAGTAAATTGAAGCTAGTTTTGAAGAAGATTAAAGGTAAAATATATCACCTAGGAACATTTATTTAATATCTAGAAAATTTAAAGAAGCAAAGTGATTTTTGTTTTAATAGTATGTCTTGAGATTTTATCTGTGAGATTGAACTTGGAGCTAACTTTATGCTGAACATGCAGAAATATCAGCATCAGCTTAATTCCAGTAATAGGTCTTCCCTAACGACTTTAGAAGAAAGATAGAAATTCTTTTGGCTTTCAGATGGATGAGTATTTTGCTGTATAGGCAATAAAGTCCAGTCTGGTCTTTATCTTTGCCTGTCAAAACAGTGATAAACACTTCATAATTTAAGCTGCATAATCTATTCAATCCTTCTATCACATTCATGATATTAATAGGTTATATTATTCTCTTTGTCTTTCTGTGTTTAGGCTGAAAGCTCTCCCTCCCTCTCCCAAATCCATAACTTGCCTTTGAAACAGGTGCATATGCTGTACTTTATAGGAAAACAAGAAAGTGGCTCCATTGTCTCACTGAGAGCTGAATTTTCATGCACTGTGTAATAAGAGTAAAACAACATGATAAACTGCAAGTGAAATTCGGATCTTCTTGCTGAGGAAAGTGAAAGAACATTTGTTCATTGTAAAAATCTATGTGTATTTAGGGACTGAAATGTTATCCAATAAAGATGGGTAGAAAAAATTATTTTCTTCCATTGAGACTGATCATAGAATCATAGAATAGTTTGGGTTGGAAAGGACCTTTAAAAGTCATCTAGTCCAACCACCCTGCAATAAGCAGGGACATCTTCAACTAGATCAGGTTGCTCAGAGCCCCATCTAACCTGACCTGGAATGTTTCCAGGGATGGGGCATCTACCACTCCTCTGGGCAACCTGTGCCAGGGTTTCACCACCCTCATTATTCCTTCTATCTAGTCAAAATCTACCCTCTTTTAGTTTAAAACCATTACCCCTTGTACTATGGCAACAAGCCCTGCTAAAAAGGCTGTCCCCATCTTTCTTGTAAGCCCCCTGTAAGTACTGGAAGGCTGCAATAAGGTCTCCCCAGAGCCTTCTCTTCTCCAGGCTGAACAACCCGAACTCTCTCAGCCTGTCCTCAGAGGAGAGCTTATCACTGATCTCCATCTGGACATTGAGCCATTGACCACCAGCCTCTGGATGTGACCATCCAACCAGTTCCTCATCCACACAACGGTCCATCTCTGTAAATTAGAGCAGGACGTTGTGGGGGACCATGTCAAAGGCCACATGTAGTGGCCTCAGAAGGCCACTAGGTTTGTCAGGCTGGACTTGCCCTTGGTGAAGCCATGCTGGCTGTCTCAAATCACCTCCCTGCCCTCCATGTGCTTTAGCATAGCTTCTAGGAGGATCTGCTCCATGATCTTCCAAGGCACAGAGTTGAGGTTGAGACTGACAGGTCGGTAATTCCCAGGGTCCTCTTTGCCACTGTTTTTAAAGATGGGTGCAATGATGAGCTGCCTGAGTCCATAATAAAATACCGTGCAGACCTATTTACATAACAGGAAAATGATGGGTGAGAGACCCGCTAGTGAGAAACATCATGGAAAAAAAAGTAAAATGTTTTTCTACAATTTTTCCAGCAGCTAATTAATATAAATTCAACTTTACAGATCTATAAGAACTGACATGAAATAAAAATGAGCAAAAATAACTGTCTATATTGGAAATCTTTTCTGTGGAAATTTATGTTAAAATCTCCAGGAAAATTTTTATTAAAAATCAAATTTGGATAAAATTCAATGAGCTCTAACCATCTGTTTTCTTACTGGAAATTCGAAATGCAACTTTCAGTTGTCTGTGTTTAAACATGATGATTCAAATAGTTTAACTCTTTAAACCATCAGCAGTTCTGTGTCATTTTTGACTTCTGATAATGTCTTCCGTGCAATTTTTGACTTTTGATAATGCTCTATGCCAAGCATTTTGAATCTTCTCCTTCACTCAATTCCTTGTGCCCAGGAAGGCAGGCTACACGAGCAGTTTGCCCTCATAACAATGGGGATGGATTTTACCAGCTTGCTAGAGGCTGTCCTCCCAGCATGACTGCTTACACTGCACTGCCAACCCCACGTTCTCACATTGGTGAGTCAGCACTCAAAACAATCATAGCTGGCTTTTAAGAAATCATATTTAAAAATAATACTTGTGCTTGCTTGCTTTTGAGTTTGAATCATTCATTTGCTCTGCCTGTTTAAGTCTTTCTCATTAACCCTCAATGCTCTGGCATGTAAAGCCAATTTTGGAAATGAGCGCTGAGATGTCTCTTGGGATCTCCTGGTAGGGATGTGGGAGCTGGTGCTGTGAGAAACACAACATGTATTGTGACACGCACAAGAGAGTCTTGTGAACGGTAACACTACGTGCAGTGTGTTTTTCAGGGTTTTCCAATCTGATGTGTGGGTAGAATATTCTGGCCTAACACTTCTCAGTTTGTTTCCTGATATACAGCCTACTTCTGCCTTTCATCCTAATTATAGCCCCATATATCACCCTAAGTAATCTCCTCAGTACCCACTTAGTTCCAGGGGTAAATTAGAGAAAAGAGAGGTTATAACATCCAGACCTATTAAATAATTAAAAATGTGCTCTGTGGGTAATTTGCATGGATGCACGACACAACCTTTACAGAGGAAATCCAGTCCCTGTCGTCCTGGGTGATGGAGCTCTGTTAGCCTGTTGGTCAGGATACCAGACGTTACTCCAGTCACACCTTTGTTATATGGTGGGCTTCAGGCTGCTTCACTGAAGCACCTACTTTATTCCCAATTCTTATATGTCTGGTAAAAAGTCCTTCTGAAGCACCTCGCTGAACACCTCACAAAATAATGAAGATTAACAATCGTAAATTCAAATTAAACACCACTACACTGCTACTTCCTTCTATTTATCATGGTTATCTATGTCCTCCTTCCAGGAACACAGAAACCACCCGATCTGGTGCTAACAAGGAAAGCTGTTGGTATTTTAAATGCCAGCAGCATTGCAATAACTCAATAATATTATTGCAGAGGAAACTGAAATCTGGACTGCCAGTGACACTTTCGCAAAATCCACTTACCGAGGTTAAAAACTTGTTGATATAATGCTACGGAGGTAGCACTGAGCTGTAATACCACTTCTTTGTATCCAGTATTATAGCTTGTTCTTACTGTAGTGTTGCTGATGGCAGCTGTTTTTGTAACGGTATTGGGTTTTTCTTGGTAGAGGTGATAGGAGCACCGGGTGAGCTGGCTGGTTACTGCTGCTCCGAGTTCGTTGCTCGAAGAGCTGTCACCACGCTGATTACAGGGACACATCTCTGCCAGTGGTTTGGCTTGAAATACTGGTTGCTGTCGACCGTAATTGAATAAGCACCTCCATGGGTTGTTCTTCTGTGTATTCATGGGCTGAATATTCAATTTGCTAATGCATATAGAGCAGAGTTGTAATTGCTTTTGCCCTTGTGATAGGAAACCCTCCACCAGTATCTTTAATGTTAGTTTTAACTTTTTTTTATACAGTAGTTTTCCTCAGGTGTCTTCTCAGTCCTTGGAGGGAGAAATAGGAACTGAAATTCTGTTCTAAATGTGACTAAAAAGTCAATGAAACAAAATGTGTTGACACAAAAAAAGCTTATTTTTCTCTCAAGAAAAATCTAAATATTTAGGAAAATATCTTAAATGGCACCTAAGTGAATATTTATGGTATAACTGTGATATCTTGTTCTTCAAATGGCAACATTTTTACATGAAATTTTGAGTATTTATTTAGTTTGCTAATATGCAAAGGCACATTTCTAATAACTTTAATAATAACTGATGAAGTGTTTTTAATATATCTTTGTAACAACATTCTCGTTTCTATCCCCTACAGAAAGCAGATGCATGGACGTGGAAAATGTGAGCAACAAATATTTTGCTTCTAGGCACACAGAAGATGATCTTAACAGAACTCAGCATTCATGGGGTTCTTATATGTGTACCTATATGACCTTCTTTATTCCTGAGGATCTCATGTTTAATCAGTTCTGGAAAGTGTCTGTACTCATTTCAGAAAAAAAAATCTAATTAATTGTCAACTTATACTTCTTAATTCAGATTTTTCTAGAGAAAATTCTTTCCCAAATGAAATGCAAGTGCATTACTTCAGAGCTACTTCTTGAAAAATAACATTTCCTTGAGGAAGCTGGTATGCAAGTAAAGCTCTAAAAATCAATAGAAGATGGTTTGCTTGAAATTTCATTTTCCTTTATTAAATACATGTAATACGCTATTTCCACACAGTTATTCCCAAAGAGATTCCTTCACATCATGTCTGCGAAAAGCTATTATTTCATACATACTAATGGGATGTAAGAAACCTTTGCAAAACAGAACAGTGAATCTATTTTTTAATTATTGTATTTTTATTATTATATTATTATACTTGTAACTATCTGCTTTTCTATGTTTGATACTTTTCCAAAGGAACCCAAAAGGGGGAAAAAAAGCAAAAAGGGAATGATGGTAGCTAACAAGGTGGCAACTTACTGATTATGGTGGTTGCTTGGAGACTGTATGTGCATCTCATTTATTTAAGGAAGGATTTGAGTACAAATCTCCCGTTATCCCCTGGTTGCCTAGTGCATGCACTCAAGTATTATATGAGAAGAATAGGTATCTTCTATGGACTTGCTGAAAAAAATTAATTCAGCTGCAATAACATTCTTGAAAATCCTCACGTGCCATGAACAGTGTTTATTTCATGTGTCACATTGCTTTCTTCAGAAGTGCTTCATTTTTATCTCGTTTGGTTTAGTAGTTCTAGACATGAGCAGGACTGAATAATTGATGCTGAGGGACATTTCAAGTTAGACTGAGTTGTACCTGATGAATTTCAGTCCCCTCTAAATTATGCAACTACTGAGCAGGTGTTTTCTGGATCACAACTGTGGACAGAAGTAACCAAATTTTGTCTATGTCCTTTTTTTGCCACTGAACTGTTTTTTTTTCCCCACATCCAACCATGAAGTTCACAAAGCATGTAATACAAACTACCTAAATTCAGAGAATATTAAAGTGGAAGCTGAAGCTGCCTCTATCGTCAAGAGACGTCTCTGGAACGCAAATCAGGGTACCTAAATTTGAAAGCAGTTAGGTTTCTAATTTAGGAGCTCTAATTGCTGTGTGGAAGCACACACTTCTCTCTACTGACTGTAGAGGGAACCTGGGCACCAAAGGTACGTGCTTGCAGAGGTGGTGTCAGTACTCTCCACTGTCTGTAGGCTGTATGGAATGACAATTAAAGACCATGGTATATGTTCATTTCCTGGGTTATTCTGAGTGTGAGGCAATAAGATATTTGCTGTACCTTTTCCTGCCAGTTTACTTTGGAAGTAGAATTTGCATTACACACGAACAGGTACACGTGTCTGCTTATAATTTGCAACTTTTAGCATGAAACATTAATCTTTGAAGTTAGTTATTAGGCTTATGTTTTAATATTAGAAATTAGTATAGCTTCTCTGTCTGCAAGTTTGTTTGGAAGGTTTAGCCCTTAATATAAGTGGTAATAGAAAGCATATTTTTCATAATTTATAACCCAAATACATGTGTACAGACTGAAAACGTGCACAAACTAAAAAAAAAAAAGTTGAAAAAGATTGACCTGACACTATTTATTTTGTGTTACAGCTACCAAAACTTTCCACAATATACACGTCATTAATATGACTGTCATGAACAAACACAGAAAGAGCAACATTTGCTTTTACCACTGAAAAGGGAATTTATTAAAAAATAAAGTCTTTCCTCTACAAATATTGTTTCCCTTTCATTTTCTGCATATGAAAGTGGATTTGCCTGGATTTTTGCTAAAGATTTTTTTTTTTTTTAATTTACATGTATTTCTTCCTATCTTCTACTTTTCACAGAATCACAGAATCAGTAAGGTTGGAAAGGAGCTTCAAGATCATCAAGTCCAACCATTAATCCAGCGCCACCGTGTCCCCTAAACCATGTCCTGAAGCACCACATCCACACGTTTTTTGAACACTTCCAGAGATGGAGACTCCACCACCTCCCTGGGCAGCCTGTTCCAATGCCTGACCACTCACTCACTGAAGAAATTTTTCCTAACATCCAATCTAAACCTCCCCTGGCGCAACTTGAGGCCCTTTCCTCTCATGCTATCACTAGTTACTTGGGAGAAGAGACCAACATCCACCTCACTACAACCCCCTTTCAGGTAGTTGTAGAGAGCGGTAAGGTCTCCCTTCAGCCTCCTCTTCTCCAGATTAAACAACCCCAGTTCCCTCAGCCGCTCCTCAAAAGACTTGTGCTCCAGACCCCTCACCAACTTCGTTGCCCTTCTCTGGATACGCTCCAGCACCTCAATGTCCTTCTTGTAGTGAGGGGCCCAAAACTGAACACAGGATTCAAGGTGCGGCCTCACCAGTGCCAAGTACAGGGGCACAATCACTTCCCTACTCCTGCTGGCCACACTAGTTCTGATACAGGCCAGGATGCTGTTGGCCTTCTTGGCCACCTGGGCACACTGCTGGCTCATGTTCAGCCGGCTGTCAACCAGCACCCCCAGGTCCCTTTCTGCTGGGCAGCTCTCCAGCCACTGGAGCTGCCAAGCCTGTAGCGTTGCATGGGGTTGTTGTGGCCGAAGTGCAGGACCCTGCACTTGGCCTTATTAAACCTCATACAGTTGACCTCTGCCCATCGATCCAGCCTGTCCAGATCCCTCTGCAGAGCCTTCCTACCCTCCAGCAGATCAACACTCCCACCCAACTTGGTGTCATCTGCAAACTTACTGAGGGAGCACTTGATCCCCTCATCCAGATCATTGATAAAGATATTGAACAAGACCGGCCCCAGAACTGAGCCCTGGGGAACACCGCTTGTGAGCAGCCACCACCTGGATTTAACTCCATTCACCACAACTCTCTGGGCTCAGCCATCCAGCCAGTTCTTTACCCAGCATAGAGTAAACCTGTCTAAGCCACGAGCCACCAGTTTCTCCAGGAGAATGCTGTGGGGGATGCTGTCAAAGGCTTTACTGAAGTCCAGGTAGACAACATCCACAGCCTTTCCCTCATCCACTAGGTGGATCACCTGGTCATAGAAGGAAATCAGGTTGGTCAAGCAGGACCTGCCTTTCATGAACCCATGCTGGCTCGGGCTGATCCCTTGGTTTTCCTGCTCATGCCCTGTGAGGGCTCTCAAGACGAACTGGTCCATAATCTTCCCCAGTACAGAGGCCAGGCTGACAGGCCTGTAGTTCCCAGGATCCTCCTTCCGGCCTTTCTTGTAGATGGGTGTCACATTGGCAAGCCTCCAGTCTTCTGGGACCTTTTCTCTATGTACATAAATTTCATGTAAATGTCTGAATCCAAGTACCATTCCCCTAGATTTAGTTAGATTCATGCCTTGAGGACAGCTTTTCCCAGCTTATTGTCTTTGGCTCCAGCAGTATTTTCTAGGTCTAAGTTAGCTTGTTTTGCTCATTTTTTGAGCCAACCAGAGTCTGTGAAACAGCAATAGTGTTATGCTGAACTGGAGTTAACAAACCCCACATCTCAGCAGAATTTGTTTTATCTGAGGGGTTTAACTCTCCATTAATGCAGCCACAGCCTTTGGCTAGTCAGCAGGAAAGAACCAGAAAAAGAATAAGCCCATGAGCCTTAAGACATTTTTGCTGAATCTTGTTCAGCAACGTGCAAGCTACTGTAGTGTCTTTGCCCCATGATTAGCTGGGTGAATCTCTCTCCTTAGAGATATTAAAAAACTGTCTAGACATAGTCCTGGGCAACTGGCTCTAGGTGGCCCTGCTTGAGCAAGGAGGTTGGACAAGATGACCCGCAAAGATCTATTCCAACCTCAACCATTCTGTGACTCTGTGAATTTCATGCCAGTGCAGTTTTGGCTTTTCTTCATATCATGAAAGATCTGTTTTCTTGATAGATCAAGTGTAATAATAAAAAAAAGTGGCTTGATTATTTGCTAGGGAAATTAATTATTCATGAGGCCTGTATCTTGACCTTTGATTTGAGCTACAACAGCTTATACCTAGGGCAAAAGGAGATTTACACTTAGCATCAAGAGTAACAGCCTCCAATAAAATGGAGAAGTAAGTCTTGATAATACTTCAAATAATTAAGGACACGCACTTGTTTTGCTTTATTGTTATTTGTTCTTTCATAAATGCTAAAGAGGCATCTGAGAAGCCTCCAGGTTCCCAGTTATCTCTAGATAACTAATGAAACATAAAATGATTTGAATAAGAACTGTCATACTCATTTAATTGGACATGGCTAATATACAATGTAATAGAACAGCAAAACATTTGCAGGCAATACAATTTGCAGCTATCTAGCTGTCTGAAAGAGCCACTTTACACAGAACTTCTTGGAGAAATGACAGTTTGGCCTTCCAGTTGTAAAGTCTTGCCCGTCTGCTTGGGTTTCAAAGCACAGTTCTGAGTAGACCTGGATGTGATGCCTTTGGTGGGTAGAGCAAACACTCCTCCCAGCCACGCACAACAAGCAAGGATCTTTTGAATTTTAGTCACCCACAGAAAATAGTTTCATGAAGGCCAGCCGAAAGCCTTCACATTTAGAAGAGGTTAGAGAGACTTGTGCTACTTTTCTGCAGATTCTAGACAACAGCTGATGGAGCAGAAATCAGATAACCATCCAAGTGAGGTGGAGGTGTTGAATGAGCAGTGACCTATAAGGGGAAATACAGGTGCATCGTTGTTTTTCTGACATGTGCTTGCAGAACAGTTTGGGTCAGATTCAGTTCCAGATTCAGAGAGCTAAGGTCAACATATAGGTGTTCACAGGTAAACTGCTCATTCACCTGCAGTGGTAGGTGAATTTAATCTTGACTAGATCTCCACTGATTGCAATGGCAGCTTAGGCACTGGTATGCTCACAGATGCTTAGATTCAGCTCCAAACTTGGAACGGAAATCTTGCCCTTTGTCTCTGAGATGCAGATGCCCGCAGTGCTGGGAGAGGACAGCTATATTTTGATAATTGTTATGGACTGCCCTTATCAGGGATCTGTTGGTCTTTACTCCCATAAGTACGTATGAAACCCAACATGGAGTGCTCAGTGTTGTCTTCAAGAGTCAATAGCAACATCCTTCTTTGAAGAGCTGACTGTCATAGCTGTGAAGATTACACAACTTCTCAGTTTCTGACAACCTTCCTCTTTTTACTTTGGTCCAATGTGATCCAGCTGGTGGCCTCTCTGCCAGCTCTGCTTCAGAGGAGGCTTCTGTTTGGCCCATGCCATCCTCTTGCTTGTCTTTGCATGGAAACAGGAGGGATAGAAGAGACTCGAGCAGTGGCCATGGGTCCCATAGTGGTCCGGGGTTTCTTAAAATGGTGGTCTTCACTGGGGAGCTCAGCTCCAGCAAGGTGCCACCCTGCCTGTGAGGGAGAAGGGCCTGGGGAATCTCACGAGCAACTTGTGGCAGCTTGGAGGCTGGCTGCAGCCCAAAGCTTGGGTGTGACTCTCAGCACTGAAAAGGTTATTCCTGCCATGATTTGTTTGTAAAATGCCCTTGGAGATAATGGCTGCTATACAAATGGCAAGTAATAAAATACCATTATAGTGTAATTACTTATTATTACCTCGGATGGCTAAAATTTGCCGCCTTTATCTCTTCTGCCATGGTTTATTACAGAATAGGAAAATACACAGAAGGAGAAAGTGGAAGGCAACAACAGTGACAGAGCAGCATCACTGGCAGTCTAATATTTCTAAAAGGAAGCAGGAGTTGAGGCAGCACCAAGCCAGTTGTAGCAGAAATAGCCAAGACTGTGCAGAAGTGACTTTGGGATTAAACCGTGTGATCGAACATATAACTTAATTCAGTGCTTTCTATCCAATTCTTAGGAGACTTCACCACCTCACTCTGAACTCATTCTGTAAAATAGTTATATTTACTTTGTTTTCCAAAACTAAGTGACAGCAACGTTATTTATTATAGCAAGGAAGAAATCTAGTACAACTTTGATTGATTTGTTCAGCTGCTGTCTTTGGGCTGCTAATTGTGACTGTACCAAGGACATGAGGACACATGAGGCTTGCTGCTCCCTTTCTGATGCCAAGGTTTGAAGAAGGCATTTGTCTCATTGAAATGTTTGTTCCTGGGCAGGTTTCTTTATGCTAGCAGCCTCCACCTCACTGTTTGGTGCCTTATACTGGGGCAGCTTTTAAGCAGGTTGCTATTAAAAGAATGGACCATTATTTATTTGGCGGTTTCTTTGGAATGATAACTATGTTATGGCCCGTTAATTCTCATTCTCTACTCACATACATCAAAATGCAAAGTACACTTGTGTGTAGTTCTCCTTCCATTGTTACTGAATCTAAAGGTAAAAATTTTACTGACTTTGTTGGAAAAGATTGGGAACCATTCTAAATTTAACTCTTCATAATATTAGCATTCAGATGACAAGCTCCCATTATGGGTTTATAATCTGAGTGTGAAGATAAGTTCACCTGAAACTGAGAGGAGTGTCTTTCTGTATGCTTTAAAATCTTTGAATATGGTGGGCAGCATGCATTTGAGTATGTGGCTAATTGTGTAGAAAAAATGCCAGGTATTAAATAATCATAACTTGTCGAAATTTTTGCTCCATGTGCCTGGATGATGGCCAGGCTGATGCACAACTCTGTATGTGTAGAGGCTAGAAATTCGTCACAGTACTGAAGACCTAGTATCTACCAGCATTCTGGACACTTCCTGCAAGGAGAGCTAAATAGTGAACTGACATCTTTAGGGAAAGCTGAAGACAATCTGCATAAGACCAGTTTAAGAAAATGCTTAATTTTTTTTTCCCATGCCTCAGTTTCCTCTTAATTCCTTAATTCCCAGACTTGTGAAGGGGAGGGAATCTCCTTTTCCTGCCCTCAAAGTTGAACTATTTACTTTCTGAAATGTTGCTGTGATGTTTCAGAGGGGTTGTAGCTGTCATTGTTGACCTCTTCAGGAGTTGCTTCAAGGTGCAAAAACTTGTTCCCTGATGGTGTGCAGAAAGTGCTCGAGGTGACAGCTTCACCCCCCTGCCTCGCCAGGGTATGTGCAGGGAACGAGCCTGAGCTAAACGGCACAGAGGTACCATAACAACTTCAGAGTTACCAGCATTCAATTTGCAGCTCATTTTTAAGTTTTAAATTTTTTTTTTTTCTTTTTTTGGAAAAGTTGGTTGTAAAAGACCTGTAATTCAATGGAAAATTTTCAACAGTGTCTGCTCAAACTCTTATGGCATCAGACCTTAATACTTTCCAGTGCTATCTTTGCAGTGCCTTCTGGGTAACCAGATATAATAAAAGGCTGTATTTTTAAGTGCATAATAGCAGGTTACCTGTGTTTTAACATCTGTGTGAATTATGTAAGTAAGTATAATAAAAGTTAAGCCCAGAACTCCATCTCATAACCCATCTATTTCTGATCTCTCACAGACTAATTCTTTTTCCTAAAAAGTCTTTGTTCTTTGGGAACATTACCTACACAGTTTGACCTGACTCTCTCTAACTAACCCTGCCTTGTCCCAGGTGCTGACTTTGTGCTGATTACCTAATGATATGAACCAGGTGAGGACTAATTTTCTACTTGTAGTATTTTCAAAATAGTACACATTAGCTGGTGCAGGTTGTACAAAGAATAACATAATACCATAATAGTCTACCAGCAGAACAAAACTGATGGTCTAGTGAAAAATTAGAAATAGTATCAATACAACAGAGCATATATTTATTCTTGCTTTTATTGCTTTTTATGTAAAAAGTATTACTAAACGTATTATGGAATTAAAATATCAAAGGAGGGACACAATGCAAGGGAGAGAAATGGAGAGAAGAGGGAAGCATGTTTTTTTGAGGTTAGAAGAAAGCTAACAAGCTGATGAACCTGTGGGATAAAAGAAGGTAGCTCTTAATGTCAGGAGCTGCATTGACCTCTTTGAACGATGAATTGTAGCACAGAGGACGTTGTGGCACAGGGCATGTAACAATATGCCAGTGCAAGAAAGGTTGCAGAAACGTCACCTGCCAACAAATTACATTATACACCTTTATTACTGGAGTAATCTAGTATCATGAGCTTTTTGCATGCAATGTTAGCCACTGTATTGAAAAAACACACTTAACATGTGCTTTGGTTAATACTCATCTCTGAAAACATTATTTTAACACAACAAATACAGTGACAAAAAGACAGAATGAATGTTCATGAAGCATCTGAGCAAACTGAGAAAGCGTAATAATGGAAGTAAAAATCATGGTTTTCTTCATGTGTTCTTGAAAATCTAAGAAATCTATCACTTTGTGAAAGTTTGGGGGTTGGGTTCCTCTGGAAACATTTTAAAAAAAAATTCTGATAAGCTTAGCATTGCATGGCATTGCAAGTTAGCAACATTTCACCTCAGCGATGATGGAGCTTGTGCGTGTGTGACACAGACTAAGGAAAACTTTGGGGCAGGTAACGTGTGTGGTACACACAGCTGCGTGTGTGGTCTTGATCTCTGTCCAGCAACCCATTTGCACAGGTATCCAGTGGTCACCGGCACAATCACAATCACAAATGACAAAGTTATTTTGAGAGGCCGTTTAAATCCCAACAGGAAAATTCTCAGGAGTCACACTGGAAAACGTATGTCAACTATTCCAACTAATTTTGTCACGTAGCTGAAGCAGAAAACTCAGTCATAACCAATCTGTAGAAGAAAACTGGCAAAGTTAACACACAAAATGACAATTTTTCTTACTTCAAGATTAATTTGTCTATGTAATACTCATGGGACATGTTTTTTTGTGATCAGACAAGCCCTTC
Source organism: Phaethon aethereus (assembly GCF_964289735.1). Taxonomy (NCBI): domain Eukaryota; kingdom Metazoa; phylum Chordata; class Aves; order Phaethontiformes; family Phaethontidae; genus Phaethon; species Phaethon aethereus. Next base: position 13,005,681 of record NC_138576.1, read on the forward strand.
TGGTTGCAGGTGACGGGCATAAGCATTTTCTGCTTCCTTTACCCTTCTTCCCCTTTGACTGATTGTTGCCATTTCAAATGTTCGAGTAGGTGTAGTCTGTGAAAAAGATCTGAAAAACATAAAGCTCTTGGCACACTCCTGCCAGCACTCCATGAGGCAGCAGTAGTATGAGCAGTTGTGTCAGGAGATGGCAGGGGAACAGCCCCTTGGACTGGGGGACGTGGTGTGAAAAGGTACCCTTTTCTGCCTAGTTTGCAGTTTCCCAGTGCTCCTGCAGGTAATGTTGAACAGTTCAGCCTCATTCTGCTAGGTGTGGGAGGCATCCACAACTGTAACATGGAAAGACACACAAAATTTGATGAAAGGGATGAAGATGTCTTGACCAATGTAAGATATGCAGACTAGATGTCTAAAAAGGCCAGCAGCTTTCCTCTTTGCCCATAGCAGTTCTTAAACTGTCACCAATTTCCTTCTCTCAGACAGCTCTTTGTGATATTCTTTAGAGCCTTGTCTGAGGCGGACCTCCTGAAAAGTAATAAACTAGAGAGTCTCGAGGTCCTTAGGGACCATGGTGTTATCACTTACTGCATAAGCTGGCAAGCGAACAAGGAGAGCTTCGCACTGCAGGTAGCACTGCTGAACACTTTAAATACAGCCATGAGCATAAATCGCACATGCTCAAGAATACTCCTGGGAAGCGTAATTTGGACAATGGGTGACATTATACCTAATAGTATTTTTCTGCGAGTTCCTTCTTGCTTTCAAGGGCTAATGTTACAGTTGTAATAGCAAAAAAATGGTTAAACAACAATTCCCATTGAACATTTACTAAATTGCACTTGTCCAGCCTATCTTTGCTTTCTGCTTTAGGGGTCTGTTCCTGGCAAGCTGTAACAGGAATCAGAACAGAGATCCAGGTAATACATTTGGATGTGTAAGCAGCACGCTTGCTTCCCTATGTGGGCAAAACAGCAGACCTCACAGGGATCAGGAGATCTCATTCTGACAAGCTAAGGCTTTCTCAGGAGTGGAAAGCAGCCAAATATCTGTTCCAAAGTCCACAAAATATTTTAGCTTCTTTTTCTTCTCCAATCTCAGAAAAAAAGGCTTACTTTGAGATGGAAGTAGTTTTCTTTATTTCGAGAAGTAATATTTCTTGGAAAAAAGAAAAATACTAAAAAACATTCTTGTCTTTCCATTTTCATTTTGCTAGAAAAAAAGGAGGTCTTGGTCTATACATGCTATTCTTTCATTGCTCAGCTCTATCCTTTCCATCTCCACCTATATCTTCTTAAGCTTTACTTCCTGATTTAAAAGAGAAATCATATTCGGAATGTGATAGTAAGAAATTTATCTGTTGTGTTAACACCTCTGCTTCTTCAGATTTGTTGGCTGTCATGCTCAGGAAGCTTTTATTCATTCCCAGCTTAGCCTGTACACTTTATTTGCAGTGTGTTAATTTGTCACTTCTTGATCAGAACACACAGTTATCAGGACCAGGCTTATGAAAAAGAATAAGCTTAAAGACTGAAGTGTGAGAAGGTGTTATTCTTGCAGAGCTCTTGTCTCCTAACCTGATCTGTGGATTAGCAAGTTTTTACAGGTATACAACTGAAGTCCTGGACAGTAAGGATAAAAAGAAGGAAGGCCAGATATTTTAAGTATTTAAAGCACCAATCTCCCACTGAATTCAGTAGACATTATCTGCATTAAACCTTTGGATGACTAGACCAGGGACCGCTGCAGAGATTCCCACTCAGTATTTGTAAAGAAATGTGTGTTTCCGTAGATATGGAACTTGGGTCCTGCAGGGTCAAGGCGCATTCGGAAGCAAAAGGGAGCAGCTTTATTAGATTAAGGAAACAGTTTTGTCCTTAAGTTTGAGGAGAATTTGAACTTTCCATGACTCTTCAGTGTTTCCATCTACCATTTTCAAATGTTGACTAATTTCAAACCAAAGTCAATAAGATATGAAAACAATACCAAAATTTAATTCTTCATCAAACGTGGTTTGATAACCCAGCAATCACTGGATCCCCACAGTGACTGGAAAGCCCTACAGGGAGTAGATACAGCACCTCATCAAATTTGGTACCACAAGAGACATAACACAAGGAGGCAAAATTCAAATTTAATTTTATTTAATTTTATCATCAATAAAATGGAGATTATGCAGGCTGATGGCAGAAGAACATTAAAATAAAAATGAGGATTTTAACTCTGAAGGAGCTGTTCTATAAGAACAGGCATGTTGTTATGACAGTGCTTAATGTGAGAGAATGTGTGGACTTTGTAAAGGGCTCTTTACTGACAGAGTATATTACTTCTAATAAATATGAAGAGGAGTATTTTGTGTAAAGATCACATAATAACTAAGAGTTTTCAACAGAAATATCTGAAATAGCTGCACATTATTTAAGCTACTTCTGGGTACTAACATGACAGCCTAGATGCTACTCTGAGCTTTCAAACCTGCAAGACAAGTAAAGTCATACTGAAAGCCCAGGGCTGCAAACAGATGAAGGTTTGCTAAGAAATATGATGCTGCAAACTCTGAGAGTCCTTGGAAGAAATGTAACTGATGGAAGAAAAGGACAGCATGAGACAGCTACAGTCTGCACAATGACAGGAGATGCACAGAGCAGACATTTATATATCGAGTAAGTGTTCCCAAGAATCTCTGAGAAGTGAGCGGGGGTATGTTTCCCAGGCTTCATACTTCACTTTTTGTGAAGACATTTGTCAATTCCACAATATTGAAATTGCACTGTTAATGTCATATTTGCAAATACCTACACTCAGTCTTAGTTTTAAGGGGTTGAATCCTAACTCTCCTGGCTACTTAAGTGATTTAGTAACCATAATTAGGAGAAACCCTAAGGCTACTGAAAATTAGTGCCCAACTTGTAATTTAACCTTTCATAAAATATATCTGGGCAAAATTAAACTTTCAGGAAACAGTTGGCATAATATGGGTGAAGATGGAAGGTGAGGATCTATCCACTGATGCAGCAAAGAGGAACGGTCAGAGGAAGAAAAGTCAATTTGGATGAACTGTGGAGTTTGGACAGATGCTCTAACGTTTGTGGACTCACCTGGATATCACTGACCTGGATTCTGACATTACCAAGGCCTATTGCCAGGGCGAGATAAAGGAACAAAATGTCCTTCCTCTAGGCAAGAATTTGCACTAGTAATGTTAACTGAAATTGAAGCTTTTTTAATTAAAGGAGACCAGAAAAGGTTGTGGGAAATATATTCCTAAGTGGATCCAGGATTGGTTGGATGGTCACATCCCGAGGGTAGTGGTGAACGTCTCAACGTCCAGATGGAAATTGGTGGTGAGTGGTGTCCCTCAGAGATCTGTGTTGGGACCAGTACTCTAATATCTTCATCAATGACATAGGCAGTGGGATCGAGTGCACCCTCAGCAAGTTTGCAGACAACACCAAGCTGAATGGTGCGGTTGACATGCCTGAGGGACAGGATGCCATCCAGAGGGACGTGGACAAGCTTGAGGAATGGGCCTGAGTGAACCTCATGAGGTTCAACAAGGCCAATTGCAGAGTCCTGCACATGGGTCAGGGCAAGCCCCTGTATCTGGGGCATGAAGGGATGGAGAGCAGCCCTGCCAAGAATGACTTGGGGGTACTGGTGGGTGAAAAGCTGGACATGAGCCAGCAATTTGTACTTGGAGCCCAGGTGGCCAACTGTATCCTGGGCTGCATCCAAAGCAGTGTGGCCAGCAGGTTGAGGGAGGTGATTCTGCCCCTCTACTCCGCTCTGTTGAGACTCCACCTGGAGTCCTGCATCCAGCTCTGGAGCCCTCAGCACAGGAAAGGACTGTTGGGGGTGGGTCCAGAGGAGGGCCACCATTAATGATCCGACAGATGGAACACCTGTCCTGTGAGGACAAGCTGGGAGAGTTGGGGTTGTTCATCCTGGGGAAGAGAAGGCTCCAAGGAGACCTTATTGCACCCATATGGTACTTAAAGGGGGCCTTTAAGAAAAGTGGGGACAGACTTTTTAGGAGGGCCTGTTGCAATAGGACAATTATTGCAATTTAGTTTAAAACCATTAGTTTAATGGTTTTAAACTAAAAGAGGGTAGATTTAGACTAGATAGAGGAAGCAATTTTTGACAATGAGGGTGGTGAAACACTGGCACAGGTTGCCCAGAGAGGTGGTAGGTGCCCCATCGCTGGACACATCCCAGGTCACATTGGATGAGGATGAGGTTCTAAGCAACCTGGTCTAGTTGAAGATGTCCCTGCTCCTTGCAGGGGTGTTGAACGTGATGACCTTTAAAGGTACCTTCCAATCAAAACTATTCTGTGGTTCTATGATTGTATGACTTATCCAGATTAAAAAATCTACATTTTAAACACCTGGAATTAATTTGGACAAATCCAAGTATATTAAAATTTGGTAAAATCCTTAAATTAGGCAAACTAAATCCCAGCCTTAATATGCAGTTGAGCACCCAAAAATTGCTGAAGTATGAAAATTTATCCAAAAACTAAGCCTGTATTTAAGGACCGTATTGTAGGTATATGTCCACCTATCACAACTTCTTACTCCAAGTGTGACATTAACAATTGTTTTCTCTTCCAAAAAGCAGGAAGAATTAAAGTTTGCCCACTACTCTCCATAGCAAAACACTGCATGGAAAAATCAATTGTGCATCATAGTCCAGAGAACAGACATTTCATATTTCATATTTAAATAATAAGATCATTGTGGATTGTTTGAAATAATACCAGTAATAAACAGCACTATGAGTTCTTGTTATGAAACAAATGGTGCAGTTTCTGGTTTTCCTCTTATCAAAACTAAGGTGCATTCTTGATTTGACTCCATTGGTTTCATTCATCCATTTTGAGTGCCTGTTAATGTAATTTAGCAGTGCAAGCAAAATGGTGCAACAGCTACTATATAACTAATAGACTTCACAAAAGCTACCAGCTGGTGGCCAATGGATCAAAACATCAATTTGCTAGATGAAAGACAATTAAAACACAAATACATATACATTTACATATATGTATGGATTAATGGCACTATTTTACAAGTCCACAACTCAGAAATTAATAGATATAGTCTAAAATATCAGAAAATTAAATGTGTTTTTAAGAGTACATCTGTAAGATCTGGGGGAAGATTTCTAGTGGAGTTCACTAAAAAATTGTCCTGGGACATACGTTGCAAGTGCGATCACTTACAGTGATACAAACACTAAATAATGCTAATTTTTTGGATTATTTTCTCTGGGTCAATAGAAGAACAGTGCTAGCAAAAATTGTAATTGCACATATTTGTGAGTAATTGTCAAAAGATAAAAGAATCAAAATATCTGAGAAGAATTAAGTGACAGCAAAGAGAAAATGCAGTTAAAAAAGCAGTGACATACAAAATTAATCAATTTACCTGCAAATTATTTGAGGATGCAGTTGATCTCACCAAATATAGACATCTACAGTATAGTAGCTATATCAGATTTCAACAACTAATTTCCCTTAGAGAGCTGGAGAGAAATAAGCATTTCTGGAGCAAATCTGTCTTGTCTTAAAGTACACATCCAATATAGGTCAAAGGAAACCTTCCCTGTAAGGGTGATTAGCTCAGATACAGGCGTCCACATTGTTTATATCTAATGTTAAGCAAGATGAATTGAACCTTCCAGTATTTTTTTAAACTTAACTTAGGATCAAGAGGTTGGGTAAAGAATAATACCTCCTTTCTAACTGCTAGGCATCTTTTATCTTATGACCTATTCCCTTGGGTCCTGGTGTGCTTTATCTGGCAGTGAAGACAATATTTGAACTTATGAACTTGCATTTTTTGGAAAAATGATAATTTTAGAGTTTTATTTGGATGTGGTCATTTGTTTTGTTTGGATTTGGGGGGATTGAAAGGGATTTTTGCTTCTTGTGGAAGTTTTTTTAAAAATAACAGTTTCATAATGTGCAGCTATCAGTGTCAAAATTATTCTGGGGTGAACAGATGGACATTCAAATTCACATAATGGATGTTACGTGGATCAGTGCTCATATAATTAGTCGTGTATCAGTGACAGGACATTGGATCACTGGGTAATTTTGCTCTCTGTCAGATGATTCGCCTGCATTCAGAATAAGCATGGATCAAAGAAACACGCATCATATTCCTCTAAAAGGTATAGACAGACTCCAACAGTCATCAGCTGATCCTTGAGTTGCAGCAATAATACTACTTTTTTTTGGTAGTAGTAGAGAAATGAGATGTTTGAGCCTATGCAAGGTTTTGGATGCTGATATATGGCTGGGACAGAAGATGCCCTTTATCAGGGACACCAAAGATATCTTCACAAACACTAATTATAGGAACTGTGCTCTTCTCACCTTGGATGTCTGTCATCATCTTTTCCTACATATGCAATAATTGTAAAAACAAATCACAGAGAATGGTGGTTTCCTCTACTATCAAACATGTACCTCTATGAGAATAAAAGAAAACAGACTGTTGTGAACTTTTCTTCTTTCCTTTTGCAATGTTCTCCTTGAGTCACACTTTTAATTTTGATCAAAAAATAATCAGCAAATATAAAATCATAGAATTTCCAATGGAGAGAGAAGGATGTTGTGGGGGACCATGTCAAAAGCCTTACAGAAGTCCAGATAGTTGACATCAGTAGCCCTTCCCTTGTCCACAGATGTGGTCACTCCATCGTAGAGGGTCACAAGGTTCGTCAGGCAGGACTTGCGCTTAGTGAAGCCATGCTGACTGTCTTGAGTCACCTCCTTGCCCTCCATGTGCCTTAGCATAGCTTCTAAGAAGATCTGCTTCATGATCTTCCCAGGCACAGAGGTGAGGCTGAAGGATTAGTAGTTCCCAGGGTCCTCCTTGCTACCTTTTTAAAAAATGGGTGTAATAGTCATTGTATACTCATTTATTGGCAATGGAGGGAAATAGGTGGTTCTGTAGAGCAATCCGTCTCATCCTAACTCAGGCAGCAAGAACAGAAGATAGGAATCATTTACTTGGTGTATTTATTTCTGCACTGACCATGATGGGGGCCCCACTCCTAATGAATTGGTTTGCCAAAGGTAAGTACCTAATTACTTGTATAGTCAGCTGAAAGACATAGTTGTATTTGACAGTGCTTCAAGACCCACAGGGGGAGAACTTATCTGAGTGTAGATATACATCTGATGTCAGTGTGCAGAAAGTCCAGGAATACATATTATACAGAAGACTGATTATACAGGAGCAGTCGGTAGGATAAAGAGGTCTTACGGGACAGAAGAGGGACATTACTGACTGGCTTTAAAATGGAGTCTAGTTTTACATGCAATATAATGTGTTTATATATAGGCCAAATACACAGTAAACATCTTGAAAGAGCTCGATTTAAGAACTCCATTCATGATTATATTAAGGTACCAGGCGCTATGAATGCAGTTCATCTCATCTGTCTTGTATAATATGCGTGTACAATGTTTGAAGGTGAGACGTCATCTATAGCGCATCTATAGTGCATCTACACCAATGCACGCAGCATGGGCACCAAACAGGAGGAGCTGGAAGCCATTGTGCAGTGGGACAGCTACGACTTAGTTGCCATCACAGAAACATGGTGGGATGACTGTCATGACTGGAGTGTTGCAATGGATGGCTATAAGCCTTCTGAAGGGATAGGCATGGAAAGAGGGGTGGTGGGGTGGCTCTGTATGTTAGGGAGTGTTTTGATTATGTAGAAATCAATGATTGTGAAGACCAAGTAGAGTGCTTATGAGTAAGGATGAGGAGGAAGGCCAATGAGGCAGATATCCTGCTGGGTATCTCTTATAGACCAACCAGGATGAAGAGGCAGATGAAGCATTCTATAAGCGACTGCCAGAAGTCACAGAATCGCGAGCCCTTGTTCTTGTAGAGGACTTCAATCTACCGGACACCTGCTGGAAGGATAAAACAGCAGAGAGGAAACAGTCTAGGAGGGTCCTGGAGTGTGTTGAGGATAACTTCCTGACACAGCTGGTACGTGAGCCCACCAGGGGAGGTGTCTCGCTTGACCTGCTGTTTACAAACGGAGAAGGACTGGTGGGAGATGTGGTGGTTGGAGGCCGTCTTGGGCTTAGAGACCACGACATGATAGAATTCTCAATTGTGAGTGAAGTAAGGAGAGGGGTCAGCAAAACTGCTATCATGGACTTCCGGAGGGCAGACTTTGGCCTGTTCAGGTCACTGGTTGAGAGAGTCGCTTGGGAGACTGTCCTGAAGGGCAAAAGGGTCCAGGAAGGCTGGACAGTCTTCAGGAAGGAAATCTTAAAGGTTCAGGAGCAGGCGGTCCCCATGTGCCGTAAGAAGAGCTGGCGGGGAAGACGACCGGCCTGGCTGAACATGGAGATTTTGCTGGGACTCAGGGAAAAAAGGAGAGTTTATCACCTCTGGAAGAAGGGGCAGGCAACTCAGGAAGAGTACAAGGATCTCATTAGGTTAAGCAGAGACAAAATTAGAAAGGCAAAATCCCAGCTAGAGCTCAATCTGGCCATGGTCATAAAGAATAATAAAAAAAGGCTGCACCTTGAATCCTGTGTTCAGTTTTGGGCCCCTCACTACAAGAAGGATGCTGAGGTGCTGGAGCGTGTCCAGAGAAGGGCAACGAAGCTGGTGAGGGGGCTGGAGCACAAGTCTTATGAAGGGCGGCTGAGGGAACTGGGGTTGTTTAGTCTGGATAAGAGGAGACTGAGAGGAGACCTTATCACTCTCTACAACTACCTGAAAGGGGGTGGTGGCGAGGTGGGTGTTGGTCTCTTCTCCCAAGTAACTAGTGATAGAACGAGAAGAAATGGCCTCAAGTTGTGCCGGGGAGGTTTAGATTGGAGATTAGGAAAAATTTCTTCACTGAGAGGGTGGTCAAGCATTGTAACAGGCTGCCCAGGGAGGTGGTGGAATCACCACCACTGGAAGTATTCAAAAAACGTGTGGACGTGTCGCTTTGGGACATGGTTTAGCGGGCATGGTGGTGGTGTGTTAATGGCTGGACTTGATGATCTTAGAGGTCTTTTCCAACCTTAATGATTCTGTGATTCTGTGATCATGTAGGTTGTCTTTATAATTAACCAAGAGAGGAAGACACTTCCCTGCACACCTAAGCCTTTCTGCAAATCATCTGATCCATTTAAATGGCTATCTTAGCTGAGGTAAGCCATCCTCTAGAACCTCATTTACTTCCTATGCAGCTCGGACACAGAGGTTTACTTTAGAGACATCTACATTAGATCCAGTGAATCCCACGCAATACATCACTGGGAAAAGATGTCTCAGGCTACAAAGAATGTACAATTTTACTTTTGTTCAAAAAATCTGAACCTTGTTAGTGGACAAATGAAGTATGTTAGAGGAAGTACAATAGACCTTCATTGATTCCAGAACTGAGAAAAGAATTTGCCCCAACATATATTAAGGGACAGTACATTATTCCCTGCATGCCTATGCGGATTTTCATAGTGTAGTCAGATTGATCACTTTTCACAAAATAATTCCATTTACTGCAATTGGGTATAATTTTTAAAATAGCTGGAAATCTTAGTACATAGTTTGTTTTCATCCTAAATTACTGAAACAAATGTCAGTTTGACTTTCATAGTTTGTGCAGCCCATATGGTCTCATGATGTTGCCTGTCATGTTGCCTCTGTTTTCCCTTTAGATATCTATATTCTTTGAAACGGGGGAAATAACAACAAATCTATATCTAAAATTAGACTATTTCAGAGAAGAACCTGCATACTGATTTTCTGCATGATCAAGTACTAGAAAGACAGGTTATTTTTTAAGAAAACTTGTGTTATTGGAAAGCTTAATATTGCTGCAATATTAAACCATAAACATGTGTTTCCTTCTAACTGTACCTTATATCATCTTAGGTTTCTGTGATATGATATATCTACACTGTTGGGGTTTTTTTCCTGAATATTTTTAGCACATTTTTCCTAGAGAAATAACCAGTATTCACACATAATATGTATATTTGATTCAGTGAGGGTGTTTCTTAACAGCCATTGACTTTAGGTATCTACTATTTCAAGTTGTATGCAATGACTTGAATCAGTTATTGATACAAGAGCTTAAATGGGGAAAACTAAACGATGTATGGTATTTTTGCATGGTATTTTCTGTAAAAAACAAACAAAGGCGGTAATGAAGATAAGTTTTTCCCATGTTTATGACTCCATTAAGTATAAGACAACCTATTTACTGCTGACAAACAGTTTAACAGCATCGTGTTCTTTCTTAATGAACTTCTGTGGTCATAATTTATTATTGTAGGAAGTCATAGTGCTTAATTTCCTACAGAAATGAAGCTTCATGTTTAATGGTGCTTCCTTTTCCCTGTCTTTGAAAGATTATTCAATTTATGTATAGAGAGAGCTCAACACTTCAGTGGGAAATCTTATTGTGGGATCACAAATTAAAACAATTTTAGGAAATTAGATAGGAAGTACACAAGCAGAGTAGTTTATGTTTTCATGTGTCAAGTTGAAAGTTTAAGAGCTGTTTTGTAAATGAATTAAAAGCCATAAGCAATACTAAAAAGTATTTACACAACATTGTTTATAATAACCCCTTATTGGTACTTTTCTGGAAAACAAGGAAACACCACCATCAAAGTGAAGTGTAGTATAAGTCATAATATGAGTATGTTTTGAAATTTATATTTGGAAGCATGTAAACAAAATTATTGATTAGAAGACTTTTGTTCAAAGCAAAGTTGATGAGGAACATTTTCACTTCAGTAAATTTTCCAGACTGCATATGTAGCCTGAAAAACAATTTAATTGCTAATAAAATCCAGCTGAATTGGGGCTCAAGGCACATCTTTGTCAGTATACAAAGAACTAATGTACTGCAACTCATAAATCACAAATCTCTGTAAGTGAAAAGCAGTATAAAAAAACCTGTAATAGCTGTTATTATAATAATATCTTGGGTTTTGTCATAAAAATTGTGAATTTTTATTGTGGTCATTATCTCAGCCAACCTGAAAAATAATGTCATTAAACTTTGTGGAATGGCCTGCAGTCATCTTGTGTCTTGAACTGATTATTTTTATTATACTGTGCAGTGTGTTAGTTAAAGGCAAAGTTGAAATTGTCATATAGAGGGGTATAAAGGTCAAAAGAATTAATCTGCCTTTCACAATAGACTTTCTTTATGGCTTTGGCAATGAGTCTGTCAACTGCTCGCAAGACGTCAGATAAGTTAGACAGCAATGTAAGCTTTATGTTCACTGAGTTTGATGGAATAACTTTTATAAACAAACTTCAACTCAAAAAATAACACTTGCATTTTGGTTTCAATAAATATGTAACTAAAAAAATAGTAACAAAAAATTAGAAAGTATATTTTACCTAAGTTAAATCTGTTCTACATAGTAATAACTGGAACCAGACTAGTTTTGAGATTTCTCACTTTAAAAAAATTCAAGAATTATTTTTTAATCAATACTTAACATAATGCCTCCCTTACAAAAGTAATAAATGTTCATCTTTTTGTGACCGCAAGAATATCTTAGTAAAATCTGACAAATTCCATTATTACTTCTGAATGATTTACTAATATTAGTTCCTTCTGTGTGTAGGAGTTTATGAATAACCAAGTTGATGGAGAGCTAAAATATAATATAGAATAAAATCATATAATGGAAGCCTAATGAACCAATCAAATGAATGATAATGAGGATAATAAAAGATATTTAAGAATATCCCTACCTACTCAGATAAATGTAACCCAAGGAAAATTTTCACAAGCCTTAATTGTGATGGAAAGGATACAGTTGCCTAAATGCTGTTTTTCACTCTTTTTTCAGGTGCTGTGGATGCTTTGACATGGCCTCTAGCTGTCCCTCTGGAGAGGCACAGAGCTACTACAGGCTGTGTCTTGTCTGCAAGCCCTGTGGTGGCTATCTCAAGTGTGTCTCAAAAGTCAGCAGGATCTTACCTGTGGGCAGCTGGAGTGAGGCCATTTTATCTAACAGGCCAAGCTGAACGGCTGCCTAATTTTTTAAAATGTATTATCTAGATCTCTGCAGACTGTAGTGGGAGCTGGGGTTGTTACTGCCCTGGCTTATAACATAAATTGAGATGTTTTACATCTGAGATGAATTCTGCTGTGTGTCTTATGTGCTGTATGCAGTGTAGGAGGCAGGAATGTAAACGTAGCTGTGAATACCATCAAGGATGCACTAGGGCAGGTGTCTGGCTAAGACAGAACCTGTGGCAGACCTACACTCTTCTGGAGCAGCAGCTGGAGGCCTGGCAGGTATGTTGGGGTGTCACTGAGGGGATGGCACTAGAGGACCATGTTCAGGAATATGAATTTTTCCTGCAGTCTGCACAGTCTTCATCTCAAAGACACTCTTTTTGATTTTCTGTATACTCCATGTTTAACGCAATGGTACCCACATACTGAATAGTTCACTGGTTCCCTTAGACACTGTTGTTATACAAGCTTATATTAAATATGCATTTTTCTATTTAAGAATGGGGCAGATTTTCAGATCTCATGAAGCTGGGTAAGCAATACCCAATATTTTAAAATTTTGTTGTTGTTGCTTTTAAATGCAGGAGTATTGGCAGGAAACAAAAATTAGATATATATAAAAATTGTGTCCTAAGCCCTTCTAGAAAACCTTTCACCTATTGAAGCTGTCTGTGAATACCTCATGTGTCACATTTGTAGATCAAGAGGTATCATCTGTATTCACTAAGATCCTGGGGAAACATAAAAGGAAATTTGTAGTCTTTTATATAGCATACTGCATTACCTAACACAGTATATCAACCAGTAAGATCAGTCTGCAAAGGACAAGTTGTATAATTTGTTTGATTTGAATCTACCAAGTGATGGCAACTTGGGTTATCTACTTGAGTTATATTGTTTACAAGACTATTAAACTGCAAGTGCAGTCACTGTTTTTTTGATATACCTTTTGGGTTGACAAGGGAAAAATGTTTTTAGCAGGAGATAAAAATGATAGTGCTTGCTAGTGCTGATCACAACTTTTCCAATCAAATGTATTTCAGGCAGACAGATCTCAGTTTTCCCAGATCCCTATACATACCAGAAGAAGGTGGAAAAGTGGGACAGAGCAAACAACTGAGGAACAGCAGTTTAGGGACCACCTAGAGAAGCTGTTTGTATTGAAATCTGTGGGACTGTGGGTGATTCTCCAAGGGTGCTGAAAGCGCTGGCTGACATGATTGCACAACCTCTGACTATAATCTATGCAAAATCATTGAGATTGAGGGAAGCCCTGGAAACATTCAAAGCCACGTTGGATGGAGTTTGAGCAACCTGGTCTAGTGGAAGGTGTCTGTCGTGGTTTAGCCCCAGCCGGCAACTAAGCACCACGCAGCCGCTCGCTCACTCCCCCTTCCACAGTGGGACAGGGGACAGAATTAGGAAAAACCTCGTGGGTTGAGATAAACACGGTTTAATAGGACAGAAAGAAAGAAGGGAACAACAATGATAATACCAACAAAGGAACGTACAAGAACAAGTGAGGCCCAATACAGAGATTGCTCACCACCCCGTGATCGACAGCCTGTCCCCAAGCAGCGATTTCCGCCCCCCCGGCCAACTCCAGTTTATGTACTGGGCATGACGTCGGATGGTAGGGAATATCTCTTTGGCCAGTCTGGGTCAGCTGTCCCAGCTGTGTCCCCTCCCAGCTTCCCGTGCACCCCCAGCCTGCTCGCTGGCAGGCCAGCACAAGAAGCTGGACTGTCCTTGACTGCTCAGCAACAACCCAAAACATCAGCACATTATCAACAGTTCCTCATCCCAAATCCAAAACACAGTCTCACACTAGCTTCTGTGAAGAAAACCAGCTCTATCCTGGCTGAAACCAGGACAGTATCCACCCCTTATTCCATACCATTTACGTCATGCCCAGGTCCTATACTTTTCAATACATTCCAATTATTCATTATTACTCTTCCTGTCTTTTAATATATACACACAGATATCACTTTCTTAGTCCATGGGCCATCACTTAAAATGTCTATGGAGTTCAGTCAGTCCATGACTCTGGGCTTCATCCATCATAGCAGTCTCTCAGGGCAGGGGAGATGGTATGTGGTGTTGGATTGTCATCTGGCACGGTCCATGTCCATGATCTGCAGGTCGAAGATGTCGATCTCGAGGGATTTGTTGGGCGCAAGCTGCTGAAGCCAGTTCTGGTTCCATCACTGCTGCATGTTGCTTGGTTTCAGTGAAGCTCATTCTTCATCAGTCTGGGTGATTCTTACTATAATACCATTGATATGGTAGATAGCAGCCATAGTAGTAATGCCATACTGAACAATTAACATAATACAATTCAAATCATTGACTGTTTTCACCCAAAATCAAGTCTTCTTGAGGTACACATCGGACTTCCCCATCCTTCCGCATTACCCACCAAGTACACCCAGGTCTCTGGGCAAAGGCAATCCCACGAACGGGTTTGCCTTTGCCTAATGCAGGAGTAACCCAAACTGTCTTCCCCAGCATGTTTCTCACATGCACCACAGGGACTTTATCCCCTTCTACAGTACGTAGAAGTTTTGATTGGGCAGGGCCGGCTCTATTAGTAGATCCCCTAGTGTTGACTAACCAGGTGGCTTTGGCTAAATGTTTATCCCAATGTTTGAATGTCCCATCACCCATTGCTCTCAGTGTAGTCTTTAACAGTCCGTTGTATCGTTCAATTTTTCCGGAAGCTAGTGCATGATAGGGGATGTGATACACCCACTCAATGCCGTGCTCTTTGGCCCAGGTGTCTATGAGGTTGTTTCAGAAATGAGTCCCATTGTCTGACTCAATTCTTTCGGGGGTGCCATGTCGCCATAAGACTTGCTTTTCAAGGCCCAGGATAGTGTTCCGGGCGGTGGCATGGGGCACAGGGTATGTTTCCAGCCATCCGGTGGTTGCTTCCACCATGGTAAGCACATAGCGCTTGCCTTGGCGAGTTTGTGGAAGTATGATATAGTCAATCTGCCAGGCCTCGCCATATTTATATTTCAACCATCGTCCTTCATACCAGAGGGGCTTTAACCGCTTGGCTTGTTTGATCGCAGCACATGTCTCACATTCATGGATAACCTGTGCAATAGCATCCATGGTCAGGTCCACCCCTCGAGCCCACCTATATGTTGCATCTCTTCCCTGATGGCCTGAGGTGTCATGGGCCCACTGAGCTATAAATAATTCACCCTTATGTTGCCAGTCCAGATCCACCTGAGCCACTTCAATCTTAGCAGCCTGATCCACCTGATGGTTGTTTTGATGTTCTTCAGTGGCCCGACTCTTGGGTACGTGAGCATCTACATGGCGTACTTTTATGACAAGATTCTCTAGTTGGGCAGCAATATCTTGCCACAATTCAGCAGTCCAGATGGGCTTGCCTCTGCGTTGCTAGTTGCTCTGCTTCCATTGCTGCAGCCACCCCCATAGAGCATTTGCTACCATCCATGAGTCAGTATAAAGATAGAGTACTGGCCATTTTTCTCGTTCAGCAATATCTAAAGCCAGCTGGATGGCTTTCACTTCTGCAAACTGACTTGATTCACCTTGTCCTTCAGCCACTTCTGCAACTCGTCGTATAGGGCTCCATACAGCAGCATTCCACCTTCGATGTTTGCCTACAATACGACAGGACCCATCAGTAAATAGGGCGTATTGCCTTTCGTTCTCTGGCAGTTCATTATATGGTGGAGCCTCTTCAGCACGCGCCACCTCCTCTTCTGGTGATATTCCAAAATCTTTGCCTTCTGGCCAGTCCATGATCACTTCCAAGATTCCCGGGCGATTAAGGTTTCCTATTCGAGCCCGCTATGTAATAAGTGCGACCCACTTACTCCACGTAGCATCAGTCGCATGATGCGTAGAGGGGACCCTCCCTTTGAACATCCAGCCCAGCACCGGCAGTCGGGGTGCCAGGAGGAGCTGTGCTTCAGTACCAACCACTTCTGAGGCAGCTCGAACTCCTTCATATGCTGCCAGTATCTCCTTTTCAGTTGGAGTATAGCGGGACTCAGATCCCCTATATCCTCGACTCCAAAACCCTAGAGGTCGACCTCGAGTCTCTCCTGGTGCCTTCTGCCAGAGACTCCAGGTAGGGCCATTCTCCCCGGCTGCCATGCAGAGCACATTTTTAACATCTTGTCCTGCCCGGACTGGCCCGAGGGCTACGGCATGAACTATCTCCTGTTTGATTTGTTCGAAGGCTTGTCGTTGCTCAGGGCCCCATTTAAAATCGTTCTTCTTCCGGGTCACTTGATAAAGAGGGCTTACAATCAGACTGTAATTTGGAATATGCATTCTCCAGAAACCCACAACGCCCAAAAATGCTTGTGTTTCTTTTTTGCTAGTTGGTGGAGACATAGCTGTTATTTTGTTGATCACATCCATTGGGATCTGTCGACGTCCATCTTGCCATTTTATTCCTAAAAACTGGATCTCTTGTGCAGGTCCCTTGACTTTACTTTGTTTTATAGCAAAACCAGCTTTCAGAAGGACTTGAATTATTTTCTTCCCTTTCTCGAAAACTTCTTCTGCTGTGTTGCCCCATACGATGATGTCATCAATGTATTGCAGATGCTCTGGAGCTTCACCCTGTTCCAGTGCAGTTTGTATCAACCCATGGCAAATGGTAGGGCTGTGTTTCCACCCCTGGGGAAGTCGATTCCAGGTGTATTGGACACCCCTCCAAGCGAAAGCAAACTGTGGCCTGCACTCTGCCGCCAAAGGGATTGAGAAAAACGCGTTAGCAATATCAATGGTGGCGTACCACTTGGCTGCCTTTGACTCCAGTTCATATTGAAGTTCTAGCATGTCCGGCACAGCAGCGCTCAATGGCGGCGTGACTTCATTCAGGCCACGATAGTCTACTGTCAGTCTCCACTCTCCATTAGACTTTCACACTGGCCATATGGGGCTGTTAAAGGGTGAGCGAGTCTTGCTGATCACTCCTTGGCTCTCCAGCCGACGAATCAGCTCATGGATGGGGATCAGGGAGTCTCTGTTGGTGCGATATTGCCGTCGGTGCACTGTTGTGGTAGCGATCGGCACCTGTTCTTCTTTGACCCTGAGCAACCCCACCACAGAAGGGTCCTCTGAGAGACCAGGCAAGGTGGACAGCTGTTTAATTTCTTCCGTCTCCAAGGCAGCTATACCAAAAGCCCACCGGTACCCTTTTGGGTCCTTGAAATACCCTCTCCTGAGGTAGTCTATGCCCAGGATGCACGGAGCCTCTGGGCCAGTCACAATGGGGTGCTTCTGCCACTCATTCCCAGTTAGGCTCACTTCGGCCTCCAGCAGAGTCAGCTGTTGGGATCCCCCTGTCACTCCGGAAATACAGATGGGTTCTGCCCCTATATGGCTTGATGGCATCAGGGTACATTGTGCACCGGTGTCCACTAAAGCCTTATATTCCTGTGGGTCTGATGTGCCAGGCCATCTAATCCACACAGTCCAATAAACTCAGTTGTCCCTCTCCTCCGCCTGGCTGGAGGCAGGGCCCCTCTAGTCCTGCTCATAGTACTCGTTACCCACTTCTTGTAAATAGGAATCAGAAGTCCCCTCAAGAGGATCAGAGGTGAGATCAGCTCTTCTATTCTTTCTGGGAAGCTGCCCACTGGAAAGTGGAGCAACGATTTTTCTGGAGGAACCTGAACCTCCTTTTGTAATTGTTTTTCCTTGCAGCTCGCGTACTCGTGCCTCTAGGGTCGAGGTAGGTTTTCCGTCCCACCTCCTCATGTCCTCTCCGTAGTCACGCAATTGAAACCACAGGGTGGCTCGTGGTGTGTATCCTCTATATCTTCTCTCTTGAACAGAAGAGCGCTTACTCCTAATGGCTGAGACACTGGTCCATACGGAGGAGGGTAGGGCATATCCGGTTTGAATTGCCGGAACTCCCGGGACAGTTTCTCTACAGCAGAGACACAGGCCCGTAGGGAGGAAGAGAGACTTTCTTCGTATTGCCGGAGTTGGCCAGCCAATTCATCCACCGTTGGTCTCTCTCCGTCTTTCCAGGCCATTACTGCTAATGAGTTGGCATATGATGATGGTGCACTGTGTACAAACCTCCGCCACATAGGTTGCGTGCAATTGACTTCATCTGGATCTTTGGATGATTGTCCATTGTCCAAGTCACCATAAATCACTTCCAGCACAGCTAGCTCCCTCAGGTACTGGATACCTTTCTCCATGGTGGTCCACTTGCCTGGGTGACATAGAACATCTTCCTTGAAGGGATACCTTTCCTTCACACCTGACAGGAGTCGTCTCCAGAGGCTGAGGACTCGTGTACCTTTTCCAATTGCTTTGTCAATGCCCCCTTCCCTAGAAAGGGATCCCAGCTGCTTGGCTTCCCTACCCTCTAATTCCAGGCTACTGGCCCCATTATCCCAGCATCAGAGCAGCCAGGTGACAATGTGCTCACCTGGATGATGGCTGAAATCCTTTCTCATATCTCGCAATTCACTCAGGGATAGAGATCGGGTAGTTACCGTCTCTTTTATGAGTTCTTCCTCTTCCTCCTCTTCAAGTGATGACTCGCTCTCTTCCCTCTTCCGTGCTTGTGGTGGCCCTGCTTCAGAGCACTCTGCCTCCTCACTCACTTCCTCTGGCTCCTTCTTAGCAGAATCTTCTTCATCCCTTACTAAACGAGCTGACTTCCGCTTCCAAGATTTCTTCTTTTGTACAGGGGCAACTGATACCGGGATGGGCTGGTTCTCTGGTTCAGCTGCAACAGTCTGAGTAGCTACAGTGCCCACCGTGGGGGTTGGAGTAGTGACAGTGCCCGCCGTGGGGGTTGGAGTAGTGACAGTGCCTGCCACAGGGGTTGGAGTAGTCACAGTGCCTGCCACATTGCCATCAGACCCAGAGAGCCCCTCTCCCCTTTGCATAGTGTTAAATAGGGTTCGGTAGGCATGGGCCAGGCCCCAGCACATGGCAATGATTTGTGTCTCCTTGGAGCTGCCAGGCTGACAGCATACTTCTTCCAGATATTCTGCTAGTTTATCAGGATTCTGCACTTGTTCAGGAGTGAAGTTCCAAAACACCGGAGGTGCCCACCGCCCCAGGCATTTGCCCATGCTGTTCCACACGCCCTGCCATTCATAACTATCCAGCCTTGGGGCAGATCTCCGGGTGATATTCTTAAATTGCTTGCCAACCTTAGACAAAAGCGAAACAATGTTCCCCAGAAGTAGCAATAGAGGTATTTTAACTACCCAAGGGTGTTCAAAATACTGAAAAATTATTGTGATGAAGGAGGAAACGTTATGATAGAGGGTAGCAAAGGTACCACTCTGCATTTCCTCCATAAAAAACCTTTCAGAGGCAGAAGTATAATTGCTAATCGTCTCCACAAGACAGTAGCCAAAATACAGCAACGGCTTTAGTACAGAGCTCAGATGATACCACATTAAGCTCAAGGTCAGTGCTCTAAAAACAAAATTCACAGGCGAGACATTACTAATCATTGCAGAGTACAGCAGCCCGCAGAAACCAACACCAATCCTTAACATGTACAGCAAAGACGAGAGCATGATGCAAATCAAATAAACTGATATTGTGACCTGCAACCGTTATTATCTCAAGCCTCGAGCCCCACGTTGGGCACCAAAAAGGACTGTCGTGGTTTAGCCCCAGCCGGCAACTAAGCACCACGCAGCCGCTCGCTCACTCCCCCTTCCACAGTGGGACAGGGGACAGAATTAGGAAAAACCTCGTGGGTTGAGATAAACACGGTTTAATAGGACAGAAAGAAAGAAGGGAACAACAATGATAATACCAACAAAGGAACGTACAAGAACAAGTGAGGCCCAATACAGAGATTGCTCACCACCCCGTGATCGACAGCCTGTCCCCAAGCAGCGATTTCCGCCCCCCCGGCCAACTCCAGTTTATGTACTGGGCATGACGTCGGATGGTAGGGAATATCTCTTTGGCCAGTCTGGGTCAGCTGTCCCAGCTGTGTCCCCTCCCAGCTTCCCGTGCACCCCCAGCCTGCTCGCTGGCAGGCCAGCACAAGAAGCTGGACTGTCCTTGACTGCTCAGCAACAACCCAAAACATCAGCACATTATCAACAGTTCCTCATCCCAAATCCAAAACACAGTCTCACACTAGCTTCTGTGAAGAAAACCAGCTCTATCCTGGCTGAAACCAGGACAGTGTCCCTGCCCATGACCGGGGACTTGGAATTAGACAGTCTTTAAGGTTCTTTCCAACCCAAACCATTCTATGATTCTATGATTCTATGATTCTATGATTCTGAGTCACTTGAGGACTGTGAAACAGACAAGAGAAGACTAGACTAGTATTGCTTTTGACACCTCCCTACTCCCCCCCACTCCCCCCCCATCCCCCTCCGTGTTCTCGTTTGGAAGCTGAAGAAATGACTGGATGGATGGATGGATGGATGGATGGATGGATGGATGGATAGATAGATAGATAGATAGATAGATAGATAGATAGATAGATAGATAGATAGATAGCTTTAAAACTGTCTAGGACTGGACTCAAAGGATATTAATTCATCACTTGACATCTCTTCGGAAGTTGGTAACAAGAGGAGCATCCCAATAGCCTGTACTGGGTCTGATGTTGTTCAACAGCTTCATAAATAGTTTGGATGATGAGACAGAATATCCCTCAGCAGATTACGGAGGGTGGCTGGTGCCCCAGAGAGTAGAGATTCAATTCAGAGGTTCCTTTAGAAACTTGAGGAGTGGGCTATAAAGTTCAAGAGGGAGAAGTATGAAGTTTTTCACCCGTGGAGGAATAGCTGCACACATTAGGAACTGACTGGATGGGTAGCACCCTACTGAAAAGCACCTGGAAGTTACAATGAAGCTTTCATCACAAATAAGTCAAATTACATATTGGGATTTATTAGGAAGATCATGGCAGGTAAGGCAGGAGAAGTTATATGCCACAAAGTGTTGATGAAGCCACACCTGAAAATCTATGTCAACTTTCTGGTCACCCCAGTTCAACAGTGTTTTGGAGAAAAAGGAGAGAAGTCCAGGAAAGTGAGATTGATCTGGGAGATGCAGTGTCCTGGAATGTGACCTACCAGGCTGGGGGAACTGCCCATGTCTAGTCAGCTGAAGTTGAGGCTACAGAGAGATCTATCAGCAGCCAACAGCTACTTGAACCATACTTACTTCTTGGTAGTGGCAGATAAGACAGCATCCGTTGAATTTAGTTAGCCTAAGACACGTAAACTTACTGGTCTGAACCTGCAACCGAATCCCTTAATTGGAAAATGTATCAGTGAGTATTTGTTGTCATTCTCTAACTGTTCCAGTTTCCTTCTCACTTGGCTAAGATTATTCTCTTGAGAGCAATCTTGAGTCAGCCAAGTTTAAACTGAAAATATGATATTCATTTTAACAATGAAAATAGTTTTACAATGAGAGTAAATAAACATTTGTACATCTTCCCCAAGGATATAAATATCACTTGAAATCCTTATGATTCAGTACCTGTCTATAAAGAAATGCTCTAGTTTAATTAGGAGCAGCAGGTCCAATTCAGAGATTACATAACTGAAGTCCAAGATATTTTCTACAGTCATGTTAAATGATCATCCTCATTCCAGCTGGCCCTAAAATGGAAGATTGATTACCCTTTACAAAAAAGTCTTTTTCAACATTGCCATTGTGCAAAGAAATCTTAAAAAGCAGGCATAAAGCTCTGAACATAGGCAAATAGGCAGCACTTGTCAGCACATGTGGTAAATTAGCATTTTTAGGCTACTGAGTTTCAAAATTTTTTACAATGTTTCAATGTGAGATTCAATCTACACTGTAAAAGTTTCATTTCATAGTCTTCCGAGAAAGTAAAGAGTTTATCAGGAAATGCACAGTATAAAAAATTAATCAGAGACTTTGGAAGAAATTTAATTTAGAAGAGAAAGGATTACTAAGTAAAGCAAAACAAACAAACCAAAAAACCCTAAAAAAAGTCAGTGTAAATGATAGACGATTCAAAACCACCTACTTCCCTTGTAGATAGTCTTCCAATGCTTTGAAGAATCATCAAGAATAGTTATGAAATGTTTATTTTCTTCAGCATGGAAAAAAGAAGCGGGAGGAAAATGCTGTCAAAGTAGTAATAATAAACATTTGGTGAATAAACAGTGTCAAATATCCACATAGATTGGAAAAGGCACATTGATTGGTCCCTTAAACATGCTGTTCAGTGTAAACAGTCCGGCTATGCAAAAATGTCACGGTGTCTGGCAGGGTCATGAACAAAGCAAGTGCCCGGGAAAAATCCCAGATGTCCTTCCCCAGAGCGTTCTTGGAATCTAACTGAAATGACACATGGGTGCAGGAGCATTTCTTGGGGCGTTCATAAAATGCTTCCACTGGAGCAGATGAGGGCGTTTAAGTGAAAGGGTGTTCTGAGAGCACAAGTGCATTAGTCAACGCAGAGCCAACACCACCCCTGCAAACAATAAGTTATGGGAATGACTAATTATGACATAAATAGTTGGGATTACTGATAATCTGCAGAAATCACACTAGGAGTGTAGAATTATACTATGTACTTATATGCCCACCTGAACATATTTGTATATATGCACAGAATCCACTTGCAGCAAAAATACCGCTGAACAAAATCTTTGTAGTATGAATAATCTGAGACTGTAAAGGAGAAATAAGAGTTACTGTTTTGAGCAGTTAATTACAAACTATTAGTATTTAAGTGATGGAATTTGTTCTCTGAAATACAATTTAAAAGAGAGAACTTGAAGCTTTACAGCAGCTATTTACTTCAGATGATGAAGTTAATCTCTGAAGTTTTACTTAAATATGTGAAAAATACAAAATGCTCCTAAAACTTTTTTTTCCAGAAAATGCAGATCACTGATATGTTCTGTCAGTGCAAACACTAGGCAAAGCTAGGCAAACACTACCTTTCTGGGGTACATACTGTGCTTTCTGAGCAACACATCTAAGAGTCACATAATGATGCTGTACAACTTTTCCTTGTGTTCAGTATCTCACTGTAATTTTAGACAAGATAGGTGAAAAGTGGAAATTACCATTAAATGACACCATCTCTTTCCCTCTCCCACCCCAGAAAAGCATTGCCTTTTGTTTGGTTTTTTGGGCTTTTTTTCTGGCTGTTTTCTTTTGTTTTCTTTTGTTTTGTTTTGTTATTCAGAGGCACCCAAAGGACTACACAAAAGGATGTGGGATGATTGGAAGAGCTTTCATACGGATACTTCCTCTAGGATCTTGCCCCAGACTCCAAGAATTGGGCCTTTTCCAAATTTCTTGTGTTCAAATGAAGAAGTATAGTTCTTATATTTAATGAAGGTATAAATTTTCACCCTTAGAGAAGTGGATGGAAGGAATCTCTGGGTATGAAATTGAAACCTTAGACTTTTTATGTTGTAATTTGTGAAGCCAGTTGACTAGAGGGTGGTTCACAAATGAGGTAGATCATCATAGATCCACAGTTCTGGATCTTATTCTGTGTGACTTTAGTTCTTAATAATTTTAATTCATCAAAACTTAGCTTCATTAGCAAATATCAAATATACTAACCATTATTGTCTATGTGGCAAGAGCTTGTGAAGCCTGTTGCCTCCTTCTTCCTTCTTGCTGCTAAGACTGTAAATCCTAGGAATGAAAAACTTCTACCGCACTTGCATAGAACTCTGATACAATGATGTGTTTTAAAGCATGACTATACTGAATAATCCATTTAATTTAACTGGAATTGTTTATAATGCATTGACTAGAACAGATGATCCAAATCTACATCTACTTGTTGCTTTTGCTCTCTAAAGTACTGGAAGCATTTCAAATACTAGAAAACAGATTTATGGAGATTTTCTGACTTGCCTCATCACCTTAATTTCTTGCACAACCTCTCCCCCACCAAAGCCTGATTAACCATAGTTAGTATGAGACCTAATGAAAGATGATTAAAGTCAAGTGGTCATTAGAGTCTGCAAAAGGTGGCATCTAGGGGCAGAAAGGTTATGAAAAGTGGGTTGCTTTACTAATTTATTGGCTATTTCAGTGAGAACCTGCAGTGGTTCCCTTAATTACTAACATGAACTCCTGATAAGAAAACACAATATTTCATTTTTCTCTTGTAAATTATACAAAAATGCATGACAATGGTTAACCTGCCATTGTGTTGAGACTAAGGTCTGTCTGGCTGATCAATATTGTTTTCTTCTCCTGCCTCAACTGCTTGTTTTCATCTATTCTCAATTGCCTTTGGGGAAGAAGACAGCTTTTTGTTCTGGGTTTGCACAATTTCTGTCAGAATGCAGGCCTGCTACATGTCATGGCTCTTAGTTATAGCAAGGTATATATGTAAGTATATACAGCATGTATATGTAAGTATATGTATATCTAGCATATATATATGTAAGTATATATAGCAAGTACATATTTATCACCACAGAAAGAAGGAGGTTTTCCTCTTCCTCAGTGAATCATCACTAGATGCAGGAGAATGAATCTGTCTTGACGTAGTTCATTGTGTACATGAAGATAATCGAGACAATCAGCATAGGAATTATGATAGTTACCCTTAATCAATGTAAATAAGTCTGTAAGCAGATCCAGGGTGCATCTACATTAACATTGTCATTTGTGTCAGGAATGTGACTCTAAAGTGAATGTATTGATTATCATGCACAGGCTGACATCATAGAGTGGTCTCAGAGAACAGGAACAGGTTTTCTTTCAGGTGAAGGCAGAAAGGCCAGAAATGGCACTCCATGGGTACCCTTGTGAACTTGAACTTCTAATGGACATTTAGTTCTTGTGACCAGAGTAACTGTAGTCTGATGTAAAACCTCCAAAAAACATGCTCTGTGGATGCCGAGTCCTTGCAACTATTTCACTCTGCAGACTTGCTGCTATTGAACAATGGCATTTTTTAGTATATACATAGTTCCAGATAAAAAAATCTTGATAAACATCAGTGACATCTATGGACATGAAAGAATAGCTAGAGAAACTTCTAATGTTGCTACTGAGTATATTTAAAAGAGAAATAAGAATTGAATACACATTAAGTTTACCGATGATACTAAACTAGAAGGAGCTGTGGACTCCCTCGAGGGTAGAGAGGCCTTACGGAGAGATCTGGATAGACTAGAGAGCTGGGCAATCACCAGCTGTATGAAATTTAACAAGAGCAAGTGACAAATTTTCCACCTGGGATGGGGTTATTGTGGTTACACATACAAATTGGGGAACAAGAGGCTGGAGAGCAGCAAGTTTGATGGCAAGTTGAATGTGAGTCAACAGTGTGCCCTGGCAGCCAAAAGGGCTAACCATGTCCTGGGGTGCAACAAACACAGCATAGCTAGCTGGATGAGGGAGGTGATTGTCACACTCTGCACTGCACTGATGTGGCCCCACCTTGAGTACTGCATGCAGTTTTGGGCACCTCAGTATAAGAAGGTCATCAAACTATTTGAGTGTGCCCAGAGGAGGGCAACCAAATTTTGATGGGAGGCCTCAAGAGCAAGACTTATGAGGAGCAGCTAAGGTCACTTGGCTGCTTCATCTTGGAGAAGGTAAGGCTGAGGGATGCCCTCATCACAGTCTACAAGTTCCTCAAGGCGGGGCAGTGGTGGGAGAGGTGCTGAGGAGATCAGCAGATCCTGTCTGACCAGCGACAGGACACGAGAAAATGGAATGAAGCTGTGTCAGTGGAAGCTCAGGCTGGACTTTAGGAAAAGGTTCTTCACTGAGAGGGTGGTCAGTCGCTGGAACAGGCTTCCCAGGGAAGTGGTCATGGCACCAGTCCTGTCAGAATTCAAGGAGTGTCTGGACGATGCTCTTAGTTGTATGGTTTAGTTTTAGGTGGTCCTGTGAGGAGCAGGGGAGTTGGACTCAATGATGCTTATGGGTTCCTTCCAATTTGAGATGTTCTATGGTTCTATGATTCTATGATCTTGACCTAAACTATGCTGCTTCTCTTTGTCCTTATTCTTAATCTGGCAGTGTCATATGAATAGCATAAATCAGATATTTTCAGAATTTTTTTTTTTTTAATACAGTTTTCATTCAGTCTCATATCAATGAACAGAGATGCCCTCTCTTAGTTAAGTGTGTTCTTGTCAGACGTCATCTTCCATCTATGCATTTATATTAGGGTTTTTGGGTTTTTTTCCCCCAGTATGATATACTTGGTTCACCTACAGAACAGGTAGAACAACATTAGCAATACTTGAGCTTGCTGTATCTCAATTCTAATTTGGAAGGACTGACTTCAGAAGGATGAACATATTGTAAGGGCTGTATATAATTAAGATTCTTGGCATAATTCCTGAATTTGTAAGTATGTACATTTATATGTGTCTCTATATAAGTCTCCCTAGGTATCAGTATAGATACACATGGAAGTAGGAAGCCCTAGTCCGTTTCTACTTTAAAATTGACCATCTGGCAGATCTTGTCCAGAGCAGATGCTGTGTTTCTTTTAAATTAACATTTTAATTACTGTGTGATCAAAAGACTGTCCTGGAACAAGAAATCATGAAGTATTTCTAGCAACATATGAAGTATAACTTTGGTATACAGTGATGTTACCTTTCTATGTACAACCATTCGCCAGTCTGCTGATTTTTATTCATAGTCCGTTAAGAAAGTTTTGTTAAACTTTTTACTGTCTTTTCAAGAGCCTTATTCAAGGTGAATTTGTTGTCCTTATTTTTTATCTCATTGATTGCTTTCTGCAAAACACTTCACGAGAAAAAATCAAGAGTTTACAAAGAACTGCCCACAGCACTTATTTTGACCATGTGAATGCAATATCTTCTGTTTGATGGGTATTTTCTTTCCATTTTAAAAGGAGGCAAGAAAGAACAAGTCCTCATCAGAATAGGAAATATTTATGCTTACTGGAACGCGCATTTGACTAAATTTCTGAAGCCATATATGTTCACAAATCCCCTTCCTGAAATGGAGGCATAATTCTAGATTTAATATACACTGCAGTGCAATACATGTCTATAAACATGCATGAACCAACCACACTGAGCTGTTACCCTCACCTTGCATACAAATGCTCCCAATGACAACTCTTTCCCAAGAGGCTCAGTTACCAGTCTGGGGAAGTTGGATATCTTACAGAAATCTGACATGAATGAACTTGCAACTTGGGTCATGGACAGATTCAGTACAGGACTGCCAAGCAACGGTGATCAGAAATTAATTATCATATTGGATATTTTGGATTTTGAACACGAGTGAATATTTATATGTGCTCCACAGTTATGATAGCTAAAAAATTATGTATATGAAACACCTCTTTTTTTTTTTCATGTGAACTTGTCCCAAGAACTGTGATCTGTAAAGAAAATACCAGCTACTCTAAAATTATGATTAAACTTTGACTGTTGGAAATACAGGGATGAGGGATCTTTTCTACAGAGAGGTGACAAAGTCACAAAGAGGTTGCAAATACCCCCAGCATTGATGGCAAGTGTGGTAAACCCAGCTCAGACTGATCAAGAAATGCATAAAAGGATGCAATAGCTCCTTCCAATACATGTGCAACCCCTACTACAAAAGGTCTGAGAGAGCTCCAGCATGACATGGATTGACATGGATTGTCCGATTTCAAATATAGCTAGCATCAAAGTGAGTGATGAATGCAAGGCAAGTATTTTAATAGAGGCGTTTGTCAAGAAATATCCTGGGTCTAAGAGAGGGGATGATGGTTCTGTCCCCTTGGTGTGTGCTGTGGGAATTGGAGAGCAAATAGACCAAACTGTTCTGGTGTGGCCACCTCTGCAATATATTTCCTTACTGGTGTCTAAAATTCCAGAGGTAAATTCAGATGCACTATTGACTTAAAAAATTGGAAAGGATTTCCAGTAGGTGGGCAAGCCAGGATCAGGATCTTCTTCATCTTTTTTATACAGATAGGGTAAATAAAAAAGAATCTATTCTGCCAAAAGGTCTTTTGTTGCAGCATTTCTGTATAAGTGAACCTTTTAGAGAAAACAAAACCTGCATAAATGAAAGGTTTCATAAATGCTTTTGTGTTGCACTTTTAGATTTCTCAAACCCTCTGAGGGCACACTTGTCCATTAGCTTAGGGAAAGCTACTGGCTCTACTGCTTTCCGGCAGCATACAGGAAACCTTCCCAGAATGGCTGCTCTTCTCATCATCTATGAAATGAAGAAATACTCTCATTCTCTGTGAAGTTTGAAATGAAATCTTTCTCTGGTAAATCAGGAACGGATCCAAAACCCTCTTGGCCGTTTCACTCCTCCTGGCTTCTGACAGTATTTTCAAGGTCTCTGGATACAATCCAATCTTTCCATCCTCAGATCCTGCATAGTTCTTGTGTCCCTGTTAGACTGAGGCAGGGATAAAGTCCAGGTGGAAGTCCTCCAAGCCCTGTTATGTTGTTTATGCAGGCTGTTGCAGAAAGGATTTGTGGTTAAATGTCACTTCTGTTTAAAAGTACCAAGGGGTTAAAGCTGTTATTATAAATGTCATTTTCAGGGGAAGCATGCCAGATAAATGCTAATCTGCTCCTTAAGCACTCTCCAGTGATTTTCATAAACACTTTTCAAAAAGCAAAAATAAAAATACCATGGCACAAGATAGGAATTGCAGGCACTCTTCAGCCACTGTGGTTGTAAACCTCCTGACCTGCAGCTACAAAAAGCAAGGGAGTCCCTGCCACCATCTCTGGATAAACTGAAGGGAGGACAGATACTGAGAATTTCCTTTCTACCTAAAAATTCTCTAATAAAAATTTTGAGAAGCTGGCACATTTTACACAAGTTTGCAAATAGTAAGGTGGTGAATCTGAAGTGAACAACACCCTCATCATACAGTGAACCACTATATATCATTTCACAATGGGAAGAAGAAGGATAAATATAACAAATGTTGAAAGGACACTTGGTAATTTCTGGTTCATATGAATAGACTGGGTGTAGAGAGACTAAACACCACACAGCCGCTCGCTCACTTGTCCCCAGTGGGACGGGGGAGAGAATCAGAAGAGTAAAAGTGGGAAAACTCATGGTTTGAGATAAAGACAGTTTAACAGGCAAAGCAAAAGCCGTGCACACAAGCAAAGCAAAACAAGGAATCCATTCCCCACTCCCCATGGGCAGGCAGGGGTTCAGCCATCTCCAGGGAAGCAGGGCTGCATCACGCGTAATGGTTTCTTGGGAAGACAGACACCATCACTCCAAATGTCATTGTCCCCCTGCTTCCTTCTTCTTCCCCCAGCTTTATAGGCTGAGCATGATGTCATATGATGTGGAATATCCCTTTGGTCAGTTGGGTCAGCTGCCCCAGCTGTGTCCCGTCCCAATTTCTTGTGCACCCCCAGCCTACTTGCTTTTGGAGTGCTAGAAGAAGCACAAAAGGCCTTGCCTCTGTGTGAGCACTGCTCAGCAGCAATAATGAAAACGTCCCTGTATTATCATCAACTCTGTTTTCAGCACAAATCCAAAATGTAGCCCCATACTAGCTGCTATGAATGAAATTAACTCCATCCCAGCCAAAACCAACACACTTTGTCAAGACTGTCTGGACTTACGGGTAGCGGTTTTTGCTGGAAGGGTACGTGAATTTTCACAGATAGCTTAGCCATTTGATCAAAGTAATTGCCACAACTGAGATCACTTGTTTTCTGCAATAACAAGAGCAAGAAATCGTGGTTGAAGACATACCCATAAATGACAAGATTTGCTGAACTGCCTGCCCACTTCTGTAACCTCTATTAATCTAAATCTGCTTTGAAGAAGACTGGATTTATCAGTCTGTTGTGATGTTACTTTCATTATAATATCAGATGCCTGGTTCTTTCCCCACCACGCCTGGAGGAGTCTTGACCCTGCTTGATCCCAAACCAACGTACTGATTTTGCATAGAAGAGCTGCACTAATACAGCAAATTGTCAATATCCATCTTAGAAAACATAACCCCACTAGTCATTGGCAGGATATTGTTCGCCAGCAGTTCTGCACCCCCATCAGCACTAAAGGGGTAAAATCCAGAAGCACTCTAAGGCAAGAACAGCTGAAGGCCCACGTAGATGAAGGTGACATTATCTCACCTTTATAAAAGTTAGGTTTCTAGCTAAATAAAGCTGATTGTCAAAATTTTCTGAATGGCCAAATAAAAAAAGATTTCCCAAGAAGACAATTCAGCCTAATGCAAGCTGGAATGAGTCTTGCCCTATGGTACATGCTCTCTCTCCTCAAAGACAGAATTCAAACTAAACACCCAACTTTTAGACAAGTAGACTTGCTCAGTGTAACTGAAGAAGTTACAATTCACTAAGGTATACAGTTCTTGCTTCATTTTTCTTAACCACAAAAAGTCTTATTGATAACATGCACATAAATGTCTTTTTTTAATTCTATTTGCCTTATTTATCTGAAAATGTACTGATATGTCCTTAGATTAGTTGTTTTCAATAGCTGTCCATCTCTGTGACTAATTTGTCTTTTGGAAATTTTTCTCTCATGGTTTTTGTAAGAATTGTAGAAATTTTCAAAGTTATAGAGAAATGTTCCCATGCTGAAGTGAGAAGAAAGGTAAAATTCTCAGAAGTGTTCAGTAGAGAAACCAGAAGAGTTTGAGTTGGTCAGTCAAAAAATTTAGTTTTGACTGTTTTGAACAATCCCATTTTGATTTTTAGCTTTTTCTTTTCTTACTTCTTTGCACTATTTTAAATTGAAAAGTAATTTAAGAGAAAAACCTCATATTTTTGATCTTGAAAGTATAAATGCAAGCTGTTTGGAGAGCTTAAGGCTTTAGAAACGTTTACTTTTCAACATTTTTCAGAATGTCATTCTGGTTGTTCATAGAAAACAGCTCTTTCTTATGAACAGTTTTGTTTTGATGAATCTCTCTTTTCCAATGACAAAAACATTTTTATAAAATTTGTATTTAAGAACAATTTTTAATATAAAGTTTCTTTTCTGTATATGCATCTTAAATTCACTTTGTAACTTTCTTTTTAATTTTTGAATATACATAAATCTTTCCATGAATGCTTTGATCCATAAACTAATTCAGAAATATTTTCCTTAACGGAGAAAACTTTATTGATCAAAATATATTGAAATTGAATTATTGTTGTGTTTTTAAATTATTTTATTCATTTACATATTTGTTATACTCCAAAATATCTGTGGGAAGCAACAAAATGCAATGCCATCATAAGCTGTATTAAAAAAATGTGCAATTCTCTTCACAAAAAAGAAGAAAGAAAGAAAGTGAAAAAATAAATTAGAACAAGGGACATTTAAAAAAAAAATAGCCTATTACTTGTTAAAAGTACAAATAGCTCTTATCAGCTTGTTAATAGGCAAATATAGATTCCAGGAAATTAAAAAAAAAATTAGGTGGTCTAAAAGAAAACTCCACAAAGAAACACATTCAATTAATCTTTAAAAAGTTTACTGCTTATTCAAGAGTAACAATTAAAAATCTTAAATCTGAAGTTGACAAATACCATAAAAAATGATTTTAACTCAAAGAATCAAGGGATTTTATAGCCACAAGCAAGTAATACAGTTTTACTTGTAGGCTAGACAAGTGATCAGATGAGCAGGAAACAGAGCAGGAGATGTTGGGGTTTTTTACTAAAACTAATATATGTCACAGAATATAATATAAGGTTACTTTATTACCTATTTTTTACCTTATATCCTGGACATAATTCCATGGCTTCATACACTGGATATTCATTTGCATGTAAGGGAACTTCAGGAGTGTGTTGCAGCTGTTCCTCAAGAGACATGTGAGAACAGGAGGTGGATAAAAAATATGGGAACTGCTGCAGCTGTGCCTGCAACCCTGCTACTGATAAGTAATGATGGTTAAATAATAAGAAACTATTAAAAATAAGAAGTGCTCCAAGGATCTGTTGTTTATGACCTGAAATATTGGATTGATCTCACCTAACCTTAGACTCATGTACTGTAACTACCTACACCTTTGGTAGTACCTGGTCTATCTTCACAGTACAATGATATGCCTGTTTATGGCATAGTTCTCCATAATTCTCCATTTCAGACGTCTCCTTCAAGATCTGATGAAATATTTGTTTGTAGAGTGCTTCCTCCCCATTTAGGGGAATTAAGGACAACTAGCTCAGACCTAAAAGTTTTTGTCTGGTAAGATGAATCCCATCCATAGGCAGATGGTGACCTTAAATTTTTGAAAGCCTCAACATCCATATAAATTTGTACTTTCATATAGAAGTAATTATTTTTGTATTTCAAGGAATATTCATGTACACAGATGTTAGTCATGCACTTTCCAGTGCTCTGAGTCATTTTCTGGTGGCACTTACTGCCTTTTTTTGGTAAGATTAGAACAATTTTCTCACCCTGGGTGCTCTGATTTGCACTGTTGGTGACTGAGACCGGCTAAAGGGATCAGAGTGATCTCATGAGTGTATAATTGTCCTCCAACTTACATCTGTGTGCAATAGGTGAGGTTTTGACAAAAACAGGTTCTTATTTCAGTTATATTTTCCTGCCTACTTTTTCACATGGGTGGTTGTAAATCAGATGAAGTACTCCCCTGTGTTAGTGTCTGTAATTTATTTATTTGTGTAAGTCATGATAGGTAGTGATTTTCTTGTGTAAATCTGCTACTAAAAAAATATTATCAGTATTCTTCATTTATATTTCTACTACAAGTGAACAAAGAAAGATGAAGGTGGAAAAAAAAACCAGACTAAAGATCTCATAAAGAGCTTACAAATAGTACAGGAAAAACAAACAATTTGTGTGTAATCACAGGAAAAGGGATAGTAAGGAAGAAAAGAAGGGAACAAGGATGAGATTTCACTCAAAACTGCTGAATTCATAATATCTCTTTTAAAAGACAGAAGCAGAAACATATCACCTCATACCTTTATAATAAAATAAAGAAACAAACACAAAACCTCAATAAAACTTGGTTTTGGGTTCCCTACCCAACTGGAGACAACTGTAATTAAGGGTGACCTCTTTCCTTTAGCTATTACCTCTCACAGTTTCTTCACCATTTATTTTTGTGAATATATTTACATGCGTTGTGCCTTCTAATTTGTGAAATAGAGCACAGCAGAGTCTCATGGAGTGCACTGATGCATTAATAATAATAAAAATAATGTATGCAAATCAGACCTGCTAAGGCTGTTTTTTCTCCTACAGGGGGAAGCAGAGAGCTTCTGTTATTTCTCTGTTTTGGGGCTTGCACATACTCAGCTTCCCATCACTTTGGGAGCCCCTTTGTTATCTCTTTCCTCTTCCTTTGCTCCGTGTTTGGCTATTGACCATCTATATTGACTATTTTTGTAGTTAACTCTTTGAGACATATGTCTGCGCATTTGCCTGTAAATATTTAGCAAAATACGTCTCTTGTAAATGGATAATTTGTTCACTGAAAAGTAGGTCTGCTAAGAACATCAGCTGATTGTATCTCCTCTGCATGACTGCATGCAATAATAAAACATGCAAATAGCAACACAGCAACAAAATGTTAGCAGCAACTGTCTTATGTGTGTGGTTTTGTTGGACCTGGTATAACACGTAAAACTTCTGTTCATTAATATTTACCCAAGCATATGTATTTGTATATGTGTACATTATAAACACTGCGTGCACGTGGATAATGTGTGCCTAGTCAGTATCTAATGCATTTATTTCTTTTCCATACAGCATCCATATATCAAATCATTAAAAATAATCAAGTAATTCTGAGCAGTGAAAAAGCATCACAAAAATCTTCTTGGCTGCTATTGTCAGTATAAAACCCAAAAAGTAGCAACCTAAATAACTGATATGTAGCTTTTACTCTTTATGTAATCACCATGCCTTATAACAGCATTGGTGTTGCCACCTACCTTTACTGTCCTTTTCCTTTACAAAGGAATTATAATGACTAATTCTTCTATTCTCCCAGGTGAAGCTTAAACTCTATTTTACTTCTCCAACTGTGCTATTTGTTTCAGAAAACCTTTCTAAACCTTCTTTTCAAAGTACAGGAGACCTTAAAAAACAGGAGTTATCACAAGTGTTTGGATTCTATGCTGCAGTCTCCAGGTCTGTAGCTACTTAGCACTGTCCTTTACTTTGTTTCTTGGAGAGTAAACAAAATACTGCATTGCAGCAAATCAAATTTAAAGAGACACGATAGGGCAGAGGTTTGGATAAGAAAGGTTCAGTTTTGTTTGCCTCCTAGCAAAATATTAAAAGAAACAAGAGATGCAGAGAAGCAGCCTATTTATTCTTTATTTTCTTTTTTACTTATTAGAACTTAAATAGAGCCACATCGTATTATAACTGAGGAAGCCAGCAATATGCAGTTGGAGGAATACCACAATGGTGCCATTTAATATAGCTATAGCAAATACAGAAGGTATGAAAAACAAACATGTATATTAAAAAAGCAATAAATTATAACTGCTGCTTACAGTTGTTTTTTTTTTTTTTTTTCCTTAAAAGAATCATAAGGTTTTAATAGTTAAAAAGTAAGCAACATTCTCCACTACAAAAAAGAGCCCTGGTAGTTGGATGGATCATAGCTATCATATGGGAATTCTGGACAAATACACAACTAATACTTTCAAATTCAGGTTTTTATTGTGTTTTATGTAGTACTAAGAGGCAGCACACACATTCCTGGGGGAAGGAGAACATGAAAAAATTGAGTGAAGTGAGAATTATCTCTGCCTTAAGTCTGTAACAGTTGCAGTCCAGTGGGCAGGGGTATGATGTGGAAATAGGCCAGTGTTCCCCTTGCACGGAGGTTAGCTCTGTCTGATTTTCTGCCTCTTTCCCTTACCAGCAGCATGCAGAAAATGTGCTTCGGACTGATGGTTTCTACACAGAGGCAACCGTCCTACTGCTGCACGTTGTGATGGAGAATATCTCCCCCTGAGACCTGCCGCTGTTACCGGCTCACGCAGGACAAGGTCTGGGTCCAGGCAAGCCACGTCTTTTTGAAACTAACGCAAGGACCGAAGGCGATACCATGCACTGTGTTTCTCCAGCACACGCTCAGAGAGCTTGGAGAAGCTGAGCCATTAGAGTCCCTGGTGACTATCTCAACAGCAGTGAAATTTCCTTTATCCCCCAGCCTTGCTGCTCCTGATAACCTCAGCATAGCATCGCATGGTGGTGTCACAGAGGCATCCGTTTCCTTCAGAAGCACCTACAGACTCCACCTTCCAATCCACATCCTTAAAATACCAGATCAGATGTGAGCCCCTGCTGTCTCTCTAATTCACTTGGATACAGTTTGTGCTTTTAGCTCTTAGGCTGAAGGTTTAATAACTTGATGATGCTTGTTCATTATGAATTCACTTATATTTCCTTCCAGAAGCAAGTGGCTTGCTCTGAATCATGCACCCCCTCCATCTCCTCCCCCTCTTCTTCACACAGAAAATAAACAAATGAGCAGAGATAGCCTCCATTTACACATTATTGTGCCCAGGCCCTCACTACAGATATGTTATTGGATGGGTCAAAAATACTTATTTGGGTCTAACCCGTCTTGTCAGTACAAGGTAACGCACCGAGGGCAGATGCTCAGACAAGCATTCCCATGCTTACGTGTTGCCCTGAGTGTTGATTCTTCTGAGCCTTTTTCCAGTAACATAGAAATTGAAGTGAAGCTTCTTAAAAGGACGTTCAGCGTATTGTACTTGAAATGTAAGTAGGATTTACTCACCTGCCATTCTGTTTACATACCACGGACCTTAATATCTGTGCAGTTTAATGCATACGTCTTTACACATCAGTTTCTTAAAGGTGAACACTTTACAATAACGCAATTGCTTTTAAGGTTTTCTTTCTCTTTTGGAGGCCAGACCTGCAAAGAGCTGAACCCTCACCTCTCATGGAAATAGGTCTAGCACGAGATGGAAGTTACCCAATTTATTATCTATGTGTGTGACAGTTTTGTCCCTTGAAAAGCACGCTTTGCTAAGCTGCTAAAGGGCTTGATCTAAACAGGTAGCAGGAATCCTGAGCTGTAAATATAGCCTGCACACTGTGGTGGCAGTTTTATTGCTGTTTTGGTAGGGATTAAATAAAATTCTATTTTGTGTCAGTATGTTGGATCTCAGCCTTTCAGGCATCCCAAATGCAAAAGAAAGTAAACTCCTTTATGCAATAGAGGTTTATGAAACTATAAGAAAAGCCACCCAAAATACAAGCTAGAGTAAGAGTTAAGCCAAGTGTTGTTCCCAGAGTCTGAATCCAAATGAGTGTTTATTTTTTCAGACCATAACACTTCCGAACTATATTTACCTTAAATTGAAGGATATGAAGTGATGATTATACTGCATTTCACCACTTTGACTGGGTGTCTTCTCATCCACTAAGGTGCAGGTGGGGCCACTAAGCTTATGTCAAACCTGTGGGTATTAGGTGCATGCACAAAATCAAACCTTGCTTGAGCAGTCAGCCTATTTAATGTTCTTGCCTTCCTCGCATCAACCAAGTGTCCTTGTTTCCTGATAGAGCACAGAAAGATCTTTTTCTCTTATTACACAGCTCTAGACGTACACTCACACCCCTTCTTTACTGAAAAATTTCACATCCTAGAGTGATTGATTTCTGTTTGTGGGTGGGAATTTAGTATAATGTGCTCAGGATTTTGCTTCTCTGTTCAAGCTGTTGTCACATATGCAACCCCAACATGAACCGATGGATAAGAAAGATTGCAAAACCCCAAATATTCTCCTGAAATCATATGTAAATCTTCTGCAACAGTACAAAGATATGTCCAAACAAATGTTTTCAATAGCAAAATGAAAATCCATTGCAAAGAAAGGTGTGAATAAGACACAGAAAAATGGACAAAATTTCTAATTACCTATTCTTACAATAAATAAGAAACTACATCTTCAAAGGGGAAACTCAGAGTTTGAGGCCACTGAGATTCAACTTGTATTGAGAAATATCTTGAAGCTTTTTGTTAGATTGGGATAACTTTCATGGTTTTATGCTTGCTTTCACAGTCTTAACTGAGCTTCTGTGTATTGAATATCCTCACAACACTTGTTACAAGTATTTTGATGTAAGTCTTGTTACAAAAGAATTGTTCTTATTCAAAAGGCTTTTTAATAAGCTTTGTAAATGCAAATGATAAATAGTATTTGTAATTCCAGAGAAAAAAGAGAAAAGAAAATCAGTTGAATGGAGATGGTAACCTGCATCGACTAGGTGATACTATGATAATTGCTTTCATTCTAAGGGGCAACAGCAGCAGGATTTTTACTGAAAGGTTTCTTTCTATAGTTGCTTTCTTATCTCTTTTTGCTGTTGTTGTTTTTTGTTTTGTCTTATGAGTGCTTCAAAATTGTACGTATTTTTGCAGAGAGGAAAAGATAATGTGTCACAAGAGAAGCAACAACTCAGGAGACAATGAAGACCCAGTCAACAGATACTGTCTTGGGACTAAGACAACCCATACCCCCTGATCTGCAACAAATTCAACGTACTGTGACCTCGAGCAAGACATTTCAGACTATGTTCATAAACCAGTTTTTGGTGCCAATGATTGTTGCTTAAATCCAAAGTATTGATCCTCAAAATCCTGCTGCTAACTGCAGAGCCACCTCGGTTTTCTCTGTAGTCTCCATAGTCATGAGGTTAGTATTTACATGAATTAGAACATCTTCAGCAGCAAACTGAAGGAGTTACTCTTTCTCACCAATAAGATTTCATGGTCTGAAGGTAGGAAGAGTCATGTGAGAGATGAGGAGGAAAGAGAGATTTAAAGTGTTTTTACAGATCCAGCTGGTGTGCGAATAACGTGCTTATCATGAGAACTGAAAGGAACAGCAGAGACAGTGTTTTGTGACCTCTCTGCAGAGGGAACAAATTGATCTCTGGCAGTTGCAGTTTCACCTCCCAACTAAAAAAAGGATTAGGTTAGCCCAGGAACCTAAGTTTTGGATGGATGACATTAGGTAACTCATCCCCTTTTCCTTGTTCTAGAAAACAGTATGCTTTGTGGGCTGCACGTTAAGATGCTCACGGTTTCTCCCTATGAGGACTATGTATTCCAGATCTTGCCCATTTTTAACTAAAGCATCAATGGATTTGATAGAAATTTATGTCAGACCTTGTCTCTCCTTGTTTGTTATGCTACAGTGACAGTGCAACTAATTCTTCACATCCTTTGTGAGGACTCAGCCTACCTTAACTTGAATTATGTATTCCACAAGATGTCTGGATAATTAAACATTTGGTGCATCAGCATCAAATGTGTGCACCTAGATCCCTCATTGTTCATCTATGAAATGTGAGTAGTTGTATTATTCCTCCAAAGGATACTGTGACCTATGGGGATAAATATTTTAATGTCTGTGAGGCACTCATATTTGGGCAATGTGAGCCACATGAATATCTTTTAAATAGAAATGTTACTGAATCAGTACATTGGTTTTTATTATTTTGCAGAATAATTCATATATTCTTAGAGTATTCCTTATCACACTTTATTATTTTTTCTTGCATAAAATATGTATTAAAGTATAGAGGATCTTCCCATCTTGACATGTAAAGAAGAAAAGTTACCTTGAAGCAGGAAGTAGCTAAGGTAACGTGGTTCAGAAGGTCCAGTTAGACTACAGTGATGATGGGTAATGGTTTGTCTTGCTCTTAAAAGGTTTTGAACTGAACTGTATGAGGCTGAAAGATCTTAAACAGAGAGTCCAAAACTAGAAATTAAACTTTTTTGTGGTTTTTTTAGCTGTTTTTTTTTTAAAGTTCTAATCTGCCATGAAATTACTGTTGAGTGGGATTTCAATAAATTGCTTGACATTTATGTTTAAATGAGAAGTTTTATGTTGAAAAATATTGGGCTGTTAAAAACATGTTGACTCTAATCTAGGATAGATTTTAAATGTTGATTTGTATTTCTTAAGATGAAACAAAAAGAACATGAAGCTTATTTGACATTGACACAAGTTGCTCAGTTGTCTTACACTTTTCAGGGGTGTATATGAGACTTCTGTGGCCTCCAGTACTGATTTCCATGAGAAGACATTTTTAAGACTCAGTTTTATACATAAGCAAGGTCAAACCATACTGTCAATTTTACTGCTTTCATCAAGTCAGGTAGTCTAGGGTGTTTAAGCTATAAAGGGTTGTCTCCACAAAAATCTATCACAATCTCAAAACATACATTCCACCATTTCTCACTGCTCCTCTTCCAACAGGGTAGATGATGTCATGGTCCTTACTGGTACGCTTTCTAGTGTGGGCAGTTAAAGTGTGGAAGACGGGATATTCTAAGCAGCTTGGAATGGCAGCCATAAAATTGCTCACTGAACAGTAAGGTTCTTACCGAAATCCTAACTAGTATGTCTGTATCTCATATAAATCAAAGGAAACAGGACTGGAAGGGGCTCAGAGAACCCTGCTCTATTCCTCCTTCTCAATGGACAACACCCTAACATGACTTACTGAAAGACAAAGTCATTTCCGATCCTATCCCATTGGGTACTGAGAACATTTCATAATTTTCCCCTTCCTAGCAAATATTTGACATATTTGAATGTTCTCCTATCATCTCTTTTCCTTTCCTTTTCATATGACTTTCACGCTGTAATGTTTTCCAAATCTCTCCTCACTTTTGGTTTTTTTTTTTTTTTCTGGACGCCCCTGTGTCTGATTAGTTGCTCCCCAATATGTATTCATGTTGTTAATCATTCCTCAGCTATTTCATTCAACTGCCTTGAACTACATTATAATTTTTCAGATTTCCCATCTTAGTAAGATGATTGTGAAACGTAATCCTGCCTTCCAAAGTGGTAGTCCTCCCTCCAAATTCAAAATGTCAATATTGTGCAGCTCATTAAATAAAATGCTATGTAGTACTGGACCTAGGACAGACTCGTGTCAAATCCCTCTTGCTACCTTCTTCCATTTTGTCAATAAAAAAATGATATCTTCTTGTCAAGTAACGTTTTCAAGCCAGCTCTGTACTGACCTTACAGCTGTCTCACCCACACTGTAATGTTTTTGTTTTCTTACACAAATGTCATGGCAGACAGTGTCAAAAGCCTTATTAAAGTCATGATATGTAACATCCACTGCTCTTTTATCCGAGGCCTGTTACCCTGTCACAGAAAGAAATTAGGTTGTTTTGACATGGTTTGTTCCTGACAATTCCATACTAGCTTTTAGCAGGTCCTTACAAACAGATTGTTTGATTACTCTGGAGAGACATCCAGGCTGCATGAATTAACTTTAATCAAGGAGATCAGAAAAAAGAAATCAGCCATTTACCTCCCATAGAGCCTATCCCATCCAGAAATTGTGTAACAAAAAGGTGGTATTGCTTTGTGTCCCCAAACTTTACATCTCTTGTCACTCTGAGAAATAGAATTTGAGTGGCTGTAGGAAGAATACAGGTTGGGACTTTCCCTGTGTTGTTATCTGCTTTACCACATCCATCTGAGCACCTCCGAAAAACAGCAGCAGTGATTTCTGGACTACCCTGCGGATAACTAGAAAGTTGTGTTTTGCTACTAGCTAAGAACTATGCATCTGATCTAGTCTAAACTATATACTTATTTTCATTTCTCTTTCTCTTCAGCTGTTTGTTCTAGGTTGAGGGAAGAGTCTTATTT
This sequence comes from Phaethon aethereus, assembly GCF_964289735.1. Taxonomy (NCBI): domain Eukaryota; kingdom Metazoa; phylum Chordata; class Aves; order Phaethontiformes; family Phaethontidae; genus Phaethon; species Phaethon aethereus. The sequence continues at coordinate 13,046,333 of NC_138576.1, forward strand.
AGTACATATTTGACAATTGTTTTTCCAGTACATACTTGGCTCTGTAGCTGCATACTCTTGCCCTTTTTCACAGAGAAATGTCACTATTAAGAACTCTAAACATCTTCCAAAACTAACAAAAGAATCTACAATTTCTGGGATTAATATATATGTGTGTATATATGTATATATACTTCCCCTGTTTTTTGTTTTTAAACTTTAATCTTCTCCAACCATAAGGATTTTGATTTACTTACTTTAATTTCTAGTTAAGTGAAGGCAGAAGGAATTATTCTCAAGTTCTGGAGGTTGTATGGAAGATTCTGGGTGTGATTAAATCATGACAGCTATTGATACTGTGTTGAGGTGCTACAGTAGGAATGGTTTTGCTCTCACCTGGGACATATATTTTCACAAAGTATCTAAAAATAGATATATTTTGGGTCATTAATGAATCACATAGAATTTCTTGTTAATGTATGCACACAGGATTTTGTATGACCAACCTTGAAGCATAAACCGCTGGCGCTGGAATCCAGAAGACAGATTAAAAAACGTGAGGAAAACATTTATTTAATGCATATTGCAACTGATTTTTATTGTCTTCTGAAATGTAAACTAATATTTACAGCATCTACAGCCTGTTCACAAATCCGTATCTCTAGCTGGTGAACTGGGAATGGTGTCCAGTTAGGATGTTGTAAACTTGAAACCTTCATTTCATTCTTTCACAGCTGAGTGTGAAACTCTGAAACACTCTGATGTGGAGATGAGTGATATACTGCACTTTATCAAATGGAATAAAAAAAGAGAGAATAAATCTTATGATGTAATTATTCCATGGGGATGAGCAAAGGAATAAATTCAGTAACTACTGAGATGTAATGACAGAAACATGAAGGTTTTGGCCTGTGCTTTGAAAGCTCTTTTATTGCCAGCAAACCAAGTGGAGAACAGAGTAAATGCCCCTTAAAATATCTCCTAAAAATGGGATCTCAGCTTATAAACTGACCCTTCCTAAGATAAAGAAACAAATATTCTAGAAGAAACTTGCTATTTTAGGAACATTTGAACAAAAAATATTGACTCTCTTTTCAGTGTCATTAAATCCTTTTGGCTGAGCCTCAGAGCTGCACTGTCCTGTGTACACAACATTGTCCCTTCCTAGAAACCTGAAGACCAAAGAAAGAAAGAAATATTGCAAACCTTTTTCATGACTCCAGCCAGTAAGGATCAGGAAACTGCACTACCCTGTCTTAAACATCCACCTGTTTTTACACAGACATCCACAGATTTGAGAGGAAGGACAGTCCTTTCACTTCCATTCCTAAAAAAATTTATATGGAATGTCCACTAGTTTTGAAATGTTTTTCCTCTCCCTTCTGCAGAAACAAGCTTTTAGGTTTTCAGTTGAAGAGCATCAAGGAAATATTTGAAAATCTTGAAGCTCTTACTGTTTTTTTAGAAAATGATGAAAATGTCATTAATCTCATTATCTCTGTCCCTAAAAATTTGATCTTGAAAAATCCATCATGTGCCCTAAAACCCCAGATTCTTGTGCGTATAAAGCTGTGCAATAAATTATCTTTAGCAGAGATGTGACTATGCATTCCTTACATAGCAATTCAATAAAACATGTCACAATGAAACACACATGTTTGAGGAAATAATCCTGTCTCAAAACAAACACTGAAGGAGAAACAATGAGGAGATTTGAGTTTGTGGATTACTGGACCTGCATTTAGTTCAACAGAAAATAGATTCATCTGAATGTTTTCAGAGGAGGCTTGCAAATACACTTCAGATGTTTTTTACCACTTATGGGAGTAAAGACAACATCATAGTTCTAGCAAAGAGGTCTGGCAATACAGTACATCAGATTGTACAAGAGCTTGGCCTTGTAATTGCAGAAATGACAAACAAGGGATGAGACTAAAGAGCCAAAACTACCAGAACTCCACTTTCTCCTGGGTCCTGCAGCAGACAGTGAACCTCGTTGAACACTTACCTCTAGGTGCATCCTGCTTAGAGCTGAAACGCCAGGCTAAATACGCGACACATGACTGTGGTTTCTCTGATATGATTTAGGTGCATTACCGACATGCTGTTTTTGTGGGCTCAGTCTGATGAATTTCCAAAGCCACACTGAATAGATTTTTTATATATCTTCTGTGCTGATTACGTGCAACAACTCTTTCCAGAACTGAGCAGATTTCAGACAGATACAACTCAGTGATTGTTGGAGACAAAATAGCTAAAGTTATCATGCATTACAGAGGCCATTTCTTCAAACTTTTCAGAAAATTCAGGAGGTACAAAAGGTCATAAAGTTCTTTTGTGCTCAGCAAAGGGAGTAACAGATTGCACTGCAAAGCCAGGCAAACTGGGACACTCAGTCTTTTTATGCCCCTTGAAGTGGGACAGTGTATTTCAAACAAGGATTTGTCATCAGTGGTGATCAACAAGTTTTCTATTGTATGACATCTATATTTAAGAAAGAGATTGAAATAAAGGTTATTGGTTTGTTTTATATTTGAAAAAATAGGAGGAGCAAAACTGCATTAGAAAATATAGGCAAAAAAGATAAAATAGGCTTATGGTACATTAGGACTCCAATGATCATGGGTTTATGAAATCTTAAAGCATGATGGATTTAGACTGTTAGATAACTTGCTTGTACAATCCTATATATCATAACACTTGATAGTATATGTTATCTTCTACTGCTGTGTGAATAATCTCCTATGCTGTATAGTACTTACGTGTGCAACAAACTTGAGATACGTATCAGTATTTTACAAACTTGTTATCTGTTCTTCTTTTAAAACTTCATATGAAATGTAACTGCAAAATTGTCATTAAAAAAGGAGAAAAAAGGAGATGGGGTATACATACAAAGCTGGGGGAATGGGGTTGGAGACTGAAGCTAGGCTACCTGAAGATGTTCTGTCATTAATTTCTACCACTATAAATGATTTTTAACATTTCTAAAACAAAGAAGGACAATACTTTGGGGGCTGTGAAAGATTGTGCAGATGAAAAGGAATTTTATGTTCTATTTCCTCAGAATGTTGAAATTTCCATTTATTATAAGTATATTGGATGTCCTAGGACTAACCAAAACCAAAAGGTAACTTTTATTACTTAGAAAGGGAGAAGGATAGACCAGAAATATGCTGAATTTTGTCACAGAGATGAAGAAGCAAACCAGAGCTGGTGGTGAAAGCAAAGTGGCATCACACACAAAACTAAGAGGTGTTCTGAGAAGGGAAGGTTGTATAGCACATGGTGCACAGAAAAGCTCTGCCAAGAGTTTGCCATCATGGTAGAAGACAGCATGGGAGCAGAAATGTACTAGAACCCCAGGGAATCTGGAGCAATTGTAATTTGCAAAAGTTGTGAAAAGGGCAACAAGTTCTCCCTCATGCACAGGAGGTCTAGAGAGGGTATATTGTAAATCATCTTCAGCACACCCATATTCATAATTGTCTGCAAGAGCTGTCATACTATGTTCCTCATACAATTAAACTGTCATAAAAATTGTCCCAGTAGGACGGCTTGTATTCCACTGTGGACAGGGTGTCTCAGCCCTGGGGACAGAGACAAGAAAGTAGTCCTCATGCTTGCAGACCTGTATGTCTGAGTGTTGAAGTTCAGACACTAACAGTGTTTTGAAACAAATTTAGGTAACACAATGACAAAAACTGTGTGGAAGCGAGGTTTGAGAGGAAAGAAAGGCTCGGCGATCGGTTCTGCAGAAACCAAGAGCTCTGTTCCTATCATCCCTCTCTGTCCCACCAAGTTAAAAACTCTCATTCATAATCTGAATTCCAGGAGACTGCTAGCAGAGATGGTGAGAGGAATTCACAGCTGACAGTATGCGAATTCTGGAGCCCTGTGAAGAATGAGCAAAGACCAAAGCTTTTTTTATAAGACAATTTTTTCTCCATAGAACTCCTCCCTTAGCAGAGTCAGATCTTGTTCCTTATCCCATGTGTTAGAAGTGATAAAGTAAAAGAAAAGGAAAAAAATGAAAAAATGGATCTTTCCAGCTTTGAATTACATAATCAGAATGAGAACATTTTTTTTTTTTTGTGACAGATCTGCTTCATCCTATGTATTTATAGGCCATCTAATACAATGACTCCCTTACGGCATAAAAAATAATATGAATCTTCCTATCTTGGGCTGAACAAGTTTGGCTACAGTGCCTCTGTGCCGAAAGGGCTTTTCCTCCTGGGCGTTTCTCATACAAAACCAGTACAAAGTTTGCATTACTACAATGTAACTAAACTGCTTAACAGAAAATACGTGTTAAGGTTGCGTACACTATGGCTTTATGGTCTATTAAGCCTTCAAACTCAGGTGCTTTCTTTTTTTTTTAAAGAACCTAAAAAGAACAGAAGTGACCCAGATTCTTTCACCACCTCTTTATGGGTTAGAACTGACAGGATTCCTTATAAAACTGCACTTGTCACTTTATGACTTTTTTCAGTCTTGTTAATAGGAAGAACAGCTCTGTAGTGAGCTCAGAGGTCCTTTAAGTGGCATAAAAAGAAGATGGGAGAAAGATAATGAAACTATAGATATGATATATACATAAAAACCATTTTTCAACATTAGAGGTACAAAGGTCCCTTTCAATTGGTTATTTATGTTGAAGAAAAACAGACCTTTTTTTCTAAGCTGGTGTCTGGGGGAGGAGAACCAAGCTGCAGTCCTTTTTTGTCTCTTTGCAATTTGTAGCTATAGTGCTGAACTGTAGGTAGATGTAGATTGAACATTAATTATTTTGCAACAAGTACTATAACCTACTCCCTCCTCCTCTTGCCTGATGAGTTCTGGCTATGTAGAATACAAATCATCTTTGAACTCCTCTGGAGACTGGAGGAAATGCCTGCGCTCGGTACAAAAGTTGCTTTCCCACCATAGCAATCAGATTATAGGAAAAGAAATAGGCTAGCTGTTCTCTGCGTCTGACAGATCCTCAGTAGAAAAGCAGGTAGGAGGCTCTGGCAGTTGTACCCTTGGGGCCATTTCTACAGGAGTCCTGGAGGACCCTGTCTGAAAGCCTTTCTGGGACTATCAATGCATCCTGTAGTCATGAACGATCAGTATTGCCTTTGCTTCTTCAGCTTCTCTTCTCCATGCTGTAGCTGCCTTTACAGCTCTGCTTTGAGAGGATAAGCAGAGAAAGTGCAACAGTGAGTATTCATGCTTTTACCTACTTGGCCTTATGGATTGTGGAGCATCATGCTATTTGTAGCTTTTCTCTGGATTGTAAAAGCATAAGTGTAGTTTCAGTGGAGGTGCTTTCTCAAGGTCAGCTCTATCGAGGAAGTGTTCAAAAACTGTGTAGACTTGGTGCTTTGGGACATGGTTTAGTGGGCATGGTGGTGTTGGGTTGATGGTTGGACTTGATGATCTTAAAGGTCTTTTCCAACCTTAATGATTCTGTGATTCTGGTGATTATGTGATCTGAGACTCTGGAAATGGCAAACTCAGAGCAGTGACTAGCAATAGCTCTGTTTGTTTACAAGTGGCAGACAATTTTGCTTACGAGTGTATTGCAGGTTTTCCCAAAAGGGTCTTTGTGGTTGTCCTGTGGGAAAGAAAACTGAGAATCTACATGGTGTTTGACTTTTTCTGTACAGTTAAAGCTTTGCACTCAAGGTGTGCTAAAACATAACTGTGGGCATGCATGAGAGACATCTTTTGGCAGCAAACCATGACACATACCACTGAGGGTACACCATTGTTTCACTCTGTGAAGTTGGTGGAACAAGAGCAAAATACACTATATCATTTGTGACTTTAATAATTCTTAGAGGGCATCACTGCAGTTTTTAAAACTCCTTCCTGACTAAACGAGCAAAAGCAGGCTGCACAGTAATTCCTGCTCCGACCAGATTGACTCTGACAATGGTGGTGAGGTCCATGCTGCCATTGCTCCTCATGGACATGTTCCCTTACCTTGACCTGACTTCAGCAGCTGGTACAGAAGAGAGGGCAACCCTGGATTTTGGGAGAGGGTGTTCAGTAATATCTGGGACTTGCTTTTATGTTTTAGAGGTCAGCGGCTACACATGGCAGTGACACAATGACTATACGAGATAGGGGAAGTGTCTAAAAATGTCTTCCAACCTCTGCTCTTCAAGATTTGGACACTAATACTAGGTTAAGCAGTGACAGAGATTTTTTCCACTGCTTTTTCAAACTGGCAAGGAAGCATTCAGCTCTTGGAACTTATTGTCATCTTTCCTTATTTCTTCCAGGTCAGCTCATTTATATCTACCAATTCTCTTAGCCTCCTGATGACTGCATCTGTCTCTCATGGTGAGCTTGGTTTGTAGAACTGGTTGGCTCAAGGCAGACTGAATTAATGAGAAAGATCTTGTTTCTGGAAACTTTCACTATTGATGATTATTTTCTGTAGGTCCACTATGTTTACACTCATTTAGAAATACATGATAAATTGGACCTCATGTTTCCATAAATTTTTACAGTATTATCTGGCAGAGAGACACTGAGACAGTGCTATTGCATTCTAGACTCTGCAGAAGCGCAGGCCACGGTAATGTCTTTCTGGAAGGTGTCACACAACACTAAACCTTGAAGAATAAAATCTTCACAAATAGATGTTAATAATTCTCAATCGTATTTCTGAGATACAGCACCATACAATTTCTGAGTAAAACAAATTTGTGATGCATGCAAAACTGAAGTAGTACTTAGAACTCTGTGAATAGCCTTTAAACTAAATACTACCACTGGAAATTTGCTAGTGTACCTTATGCAGGTTTTCTCACATTGTTGCTGTTAATATATAATGCAAACATCACATTTCAGCATAAATACCTTCATTTTAGTATACATTTATTAAGACTATCCCCTTAGTTTTCTCATAGAGATGATCTGTTGATGTGACTGCAATACTCAGTTCATATCTCTTGGCCTCTCTAGAACATGACAAGTAATTTTGTTTCCCCAGGGTTTCCATGACTTCTGTCAATGAACACCTAAAGTTTCTCCATAACTACAAACAGTTCAACCTTTAATAGTGGACTGCTTTCAGGACACGGCAAAATGCACGTCCTGCAAACTATATCCAAATTGAGTCCCAGTCTGTGGAGCAGGCATTTATTTAGGCCCTGGGTTTTGTAACGGTCCCGAGTTATACAAGAAGCACTTGCTGGAATGAAGGATTGCTTCAAAGCATCATTTTCCCTGTGAAAGAGGCACCTCTCTGGTTAAAAATAAACACACAAACCAGGCAGTTTTAAATAGCTTAAAAATAACAATCTTCCGTTTCCTCCAAGCAGAAAAATTATGTAAGAGCAACTGAAGTAAGGTAGTTGTATCATGTAACAGGAGCCTGGAAAGCAGTCAGATGTCACGGTGATAAAGGGCCATGTAATATAAATAGAACATTACAGAGACTGCTCTAAAGCCCTTGAAGAGGTGCTCCCTAGCTTTAGAGGATTTGAAAATAGCAAGATTCTGAACTAGTAGTAGGGGCACACCTTAGTAAAACTTTTAATTACCCTTTCCAATTACCCAGGAAAATTAGTGGACAGATTTGTAGTGTAATCATTATTCCACAGATAGTGATTAGTCATAGCTCTGTGACTAATTTAACATGTTAAAATTAATAAAATACATACTTTAATACCAGGGGAAGATGTTGTATCTCAAGAAAATATAAAAAGAAAATTCTGTGATCTCCAGAAAGACAATTTGCTGGCCTAGAAATGAAAATATTATCTTTGAAAATGATAAACCTGAGGTAGAACCGGCTTCCTTGTCTGCTACAAAATCTGATGTACACTGTGGTCTCCATGTTAACTGCTGCATCCACACCAATAACTTGTCAGTTTTTCTGATCTTAAATACTGCTTTCAGAAAGACTCCACCAGAGTGTGTTTATATCATGGCAACATCATGACATAAACCAAATCTCATAGCTTCCCTTCCACATCTAATGCACCCTGATTCACTTTTTAAAAGTTCTTGTAAGTATACAAGGACATGATATGTCTGTATGTTCCTATCTGTAAACTCTTTTTGTGTTTTCTCTTAGCTTGCAGCAGAGATTCAACACAGTTCTCACAAATTTTACTGTCATACTCCTTGCCTGACATCCACACGGAGCTCAGGGCATTAATTAACTCATAGAACTTAAATTGCCTGTGATGTCTTCTTACTTTGTTATGCTGTGCTCTCATCCAAACTGAGCATTCTCTATGTAATTAGAAGTTAAACTGTTACACACACCAAAATACTAGAATACGTGCACTGCACAGGTGCTATCTTTCATTTTGCCTGAAAAAAAATCTTATAAATGGCTGCAACATTGCACTTGAAATATTGAATATTAAAATATTCAGTCAAGGCACTATTTTATTTTCAGTGTCTGCCTGATTAGCACTTTGACAGTGTCAAGAACAGAACACCAACATGAAATATGCACAGTATTACTAACTCCATGATGCAATTCAGTTTATGTACATTCTTTATTTTGTTTATCTTCTTCTACTTAAATTCCTTGAAAGGATTTAAATGGTACTTTAAATGCCTTGCTGATTTTCTGCCAAGTGTCATACTCATCACTGGAAGTATTCATCACTGGAAGTATTCAGAAAACATGTAGACGTGTCACTTCAGGACACGGTTTAGTGGGCATGGTGGTGTTGGGTTGATGGTTGGACTTGATGATCTTAAAGGTCTTTTCCAACCTTAATGATTCTGTGATCCTGTAATTAAGTCAACTATACCTCAGCAAATCTGTGTATCAGACGTGAATCATGCAACAACCTTCCTGTGCATTACTATAATATTTCTTCACAAGAAGGTCTACTTAAATGGCAGTTTGGCTTTTCTCTATTTACTATTTAATACAGTTTATCATTAAAATTCCATTTCCTTATATGCATTACTGCACAGAATGGATAAATGCTTTAAGCCATTTTCCTGTATCTGCATTGATTCTGTTGATGTACGAGTCTTTCCATATGGACAGCCTACATTAATAAGTAACAATGTATATTGAGCCTTTTCTTTATAATCAACTGATTCTTGTCCAAGATATTGTAAATAAGGTACTGCTTACCAAACATGAGCTAGCAGGCAGAAAGAGATAGAAAGATGGAAAGGTAGATAGCAGATAATTAAGATGATTTAAAAGACATGTTATAATTAAGCGCCACTGGGAATTCCATAAACAAATTTCATCCCTCCCCTTGTTTGGGTAAACGTCGAAGAGGAGAACTTTTTGAAAGGGAAAATACAGAACAATTCCACACAGTCACCATTCAGAAATGTCTGCCAAAATCACAGGTAAACTTTGACATTTTTCTTGGTTAGCTTCATGAGAAAAATCTAATTTTCCTTCATTATTGCAGAAATAATATCTCCAGTGAATAATGCTGTTCTGTCTTTCTCACCCAACCATTTTTACAAAAGTGAGAAGGGCAAAATTACTTCATTTGCTTTTTTGATGAGAAGCAGTCTTCTGTCCTCAGGAAAAGAAAAGAGGGAAAAAAGGAAATTCTGAGCTTTTTAGTAAGATGTCATCTGGTTGTTTTCAGAACATTCCAATATTATCTTCAATAGGTTTTAAAATATTGTTTTTGTTTATGAGTTTTAATGGGCTCTATAATTTCAATAAATTTATTATCAATAGGCTGGGTGTTCAGTGGTTTTGTGTCCCTTCCTATTTTTTCATAAAGATCTTGCTTCTTTTCATTTTCTTTGGCAGTGTCCTTGCATGACCTCACAGGCAAAGCAAGATATATGTGTCTCTTAGATCTGCCTAGTTGCAGTTGTGCTGTCAATGCACATCTCAAGTTCCTCCAGCCGCAGTCTGATCTTTCCTTTCCGTGTATTAGCTACTGAATTTTCATTGGCACTCTCACTCTTGCACAGCTTGAGTAACTTATTCTTTTCCCCTGTAAGCTTTTTTCACTTTTGCCTTCTTGTATTAATTACTAGTATTGTGTTTTCATGCTGCAATTACTTGATTTTTTCCCCAGAATCTTTCATCTTCTTCATTTTGGTATCCAATTTGTTCCCCATGGCATTCATTTGTACATTTTTCACAAACTAAAACACTAACTACAGAGTTATTTCTCTTTCTCCATCATACCTGATATGTTGTTCATCTTTTTATTTTCTTTTACTTTTTAAAGTCTGTGTGCTAATAAACTGTCTTTTCCTGCATTTGGTTGTACTGGGGATACTTAACAGACCACAATCTGTTTTTCAGTCCTTAAGAAGTCACTAGCCATAAGTGGTAAATAATAACTACTAATAAAAAACCACTTGCTTACACCCTCTTGAGACAGTTGTTAAAGTTTTCCCATAGCACCTGGTTTCTGAAGAGGTCTCAAGCTTACATGATGGAGAACCACTCACTTCCCTCATCACTGGAATCCACATGCCAATGGGACGTGGGTCTTCAGTTGCAAGTGACAGGCTACATGATCACACTGAGCAGAGTAACTGTGGACCCTCCAGGCTCATGAGACACAAAGCCAGCTATAATCTATACTGGTAAATTATCATGTGGGAACCCATAACCCAATCAGATTTATTGTCAAGGGCTCTTGGATTCTTGACTGAGCCAGTCTGGTGGTAACACTTTGGCAGAAAAACTTCAACCTGTTCATTGCAGAAGGCTAACGTAATGCTCATCTGCTCTCTCAGTTTCAACACAGTGTTGCATACAAATATTGATGATGGGCAGACATACCTCAAATGAGACTACTCTTCAGGCATAGGTTTTCCAGGCTGGTCAGAAGATAAGCTGACTTGAATGCCCAGTGACAAACTCCCCACCCTGTTGCTGGCCAGCATCCCCAGATGGTGAGGACTTTCGGGGCAGGGAGCTTATTGCAACTCAGCATCAACATCCAAATGTCACTAGGTTCATAAAGAGTCTCAGTCTGGATGGTTTTGCTGTGTGTTGTTGGCAAGATAAGGGAAGAAACCCCCAAAACATTAAGCAATAATGACTAATAAAGCAGCTGTTTCTGGACTCCTGAGAAAGCAGTTAAAGTCCTTCAAACAAAGTAGTTGTGAAAGGCACCCAGCTTACACAGATGAGCAAAGCTGTGTTCATATTCCTGCTACCTGTTTTCTCTTGCTACTTTTAAAATCCACCTCCTCAGCTGTGGTATTTCTAGTCTTGTGATTAGTTCTAGACTATGAGACAAAAAGATGGATGCCCTAATTCCCTGCCACCAAAGCAAACAATATTGATGGCATTTTTGAAATACAATGACTCTAGACTACTGTTTTCCATTACATATAACTGCCTGCATGGGTGTTTAATACTTCCTCCCAGCCTTTAAATAATAATATCAAAATAAATGTGTAATTTGCCATAATATTCCTCTGTTAAAATCTTTTAAGAAACTACTGTAAAGACATGTTTTTGCAATGTTTCTGATCATAAAAAAACTTAATGTAGACTAGTAGAGTAGAAAACTTCTAAAACATTAAAAATTACTACAGAAATTATTAATTTATTTATATCACAATTTATTAAATATCACAAATATGAGATTATTGCAATGATAAATACAGTGACATGAAATACAGAGTGACCCCAGAACACTCTCACGTGTGTGAGGTGAAGCTGTATTTACAAAATTATGTATTTATCCTGGAAAAAGAGTATTTCTAGCCCAGAGACCAAATTGAAGAAACAAGTCAAGCTGAAACTCCTATTGTACCTCTCAGGCACTAACAGAATATTATGATCCCTTATTATGTAATGAATAATTATTTGGTATAAATGGGATTTGAAAAGTATGTTATTTCTGTTCTCCATAGTTCTGCTAATGTCTTGTGTCCTTACTAAGAAAAATAAAATAAAATAGAGGGCAAGCACAAGAATGAAGCACAATTTTAGGTAGATCAGATAAAATACCCTATAAGAAGACTTAAGCTGGATCTGTTTAACTTATCTGAAGTAAGATTAAGATGGGAGCTTACAAGGGATAACTAAAATATTTTTACAAATAACAACAAAAAGAGAGCCAAGGAGAATCTCCAACCCCTATTGGTTGTGGGGGGAACATTGTCACCAAGGATGAGGACAAGGCTGAGGTACTTAATGCCTTCTTTGCCTCAAGTCTTTAATAGCCAGTCCAGGTATCCACAGGGTATTCAGTCCCCTGAGCTGGAAGACAGGGACAGAGAGCAGAACAACCCCCCCATAATCCAGGAGGAAGCAGTTAAGGACCTGCTAAGCCACCTGGACACCCACAAGTCTATGGGGCCTGATGGGATCCATCCAAGAGTGTTGAGGGAGCTGACGGAGGAGCTTGCCAAGCCACTCTCCATCATTTATCAGCAGAGGCTTGCCAATGTGATGCCCATCTGCTATCTCCCACAGCATTCTCCTGGAGAAGCTGACAGCTCATGGCTTAGACAGGTTTACTCTTCACAGGGTGAAAAACTGGCTGGATGGCCGAGCCCAGAGAGTTGTGGTGAATGGAGTCAAATGTAGTTGGTGGCCAGTCACAAGCGGTGTTCCCCAGGGCTCAGTTCTGGGGCTGGTCTTGTTCAATATCTTTATTGATGATCTGGATGACTGGATTGAGTGCTCCCTCAGTAAGTTTGTAGATGACAAGTTGGGCAGGAGTGTTGATCTGCTGGAGTGTAGGAAGGTTCTGCAGAGCTGGACAGGCTGGATCGATGGGCCAAGGTCAACTGTATGAGGTTTAACAAGGTCAAGTGCAGGGTCCTGCACTTGGGTCACAACCCCATGCAACGCTACAGGCTTGGGGAGGAGTGGCTGGAGAGCTGCCCAGCAGAAAGAGACCTGGGGGTGCTGGTTGACAGCCGGCTGAACATGAGCCGGCAGTGTGCCCAGGTGGCCAAGAAGGCCAACAGTATCCTGGCCTGTATCAGAAATAGTGTGGCCAGCAGGAGTAGGGAAGTCATTGTCTCCTTGTACTTGGCACTGGTGAGGCCACACCTTGAATCCTGTGTTCAGTTTTGAGTCCCTTACTACAAGAAGGACATTGATCTGCCAGAGCATGTCTGGAGAAGGGCAATGAAGGTGGTAAGGGAGAAGCACAAGTCTTATGAGGAGCGGCTGAGGGAACTGGGGTTGTTCAGTCTGGAGAAGAAGTGCCTGAGGGGAGACCTTATTGCTCTCTACAACTACCTGAAAGGGGGTGGTGGTGAGGTGGGTGTTGGTCTCTTCTCCCAAGTAACTAGCGATAGGACGAGAGGAAATGGCCTCAAGTTGCACCAGAGGAGATTTAGATTAGATATTAAGAAAAATGTCTTTATTGAGAGAGTGGTCAAACATTGGAACGGGCTGCCCAGGGTGGTGGTGGAGTCACCATCATTGGAGGTGTTCAAAAAATGTGTGGACGTGACACTTCAGGATATGATTTATTGGGCATGATGGTGCTGGGTTGATGGTTGGACTTGATGATCTTGAAGGTCTTTTCCATCCTTAATGATTCTGTGATTCTATGTTTCTGTGGTTCTATGATGACATTAAATATTTATCGGAGAAAATAACAAACATAATGTTTATGTTGGCCCTTGAAAATAATTGTAAATGAGAAATAAGTGGTATAGGGTCCATTTTTTAGCACTAAGTGGCAGAGTTTAGCTATTAAATACTTGAAGCTGTCAATATAGGTTGATTGCACTCAAGCTGCCTATTGTAAAAGTACCTGGATTGTGACTGGGAAATAGTTGATCATTGGTAGTGTATTGGGTTTGCATGGTGTCATGGTTTAGCCTCAGCCAACAGTTAAGCACCACAGAGCTTCTCGTTCACTTCTCCCCTGCCCAGAGGGATGGGAGCGAGAATCGGAAAAAAACTCGTGGGTTGAGATAAAAACCGTTTAATAGGACAGCAATAGAAGAGGAAACAACAATGATAATAATAATAACAACAACAATAATAATACTGACAACAGAATGTACAAGAATAAGCAATGCTCAGTACAGCAGCTGCTCACCACCCAGAGATCTGTCCCTAAGCAGCGATTCCTGCCACCAGCTAACTCCAGTTTATATACTGGGCATGACGTTATATGGTAGGAAATATCTCTGGCCAGGCTAGGTCAGCTGTCCCGGCCGTGCCCTCTCCCAGCTTCTTCTGTACCTCCTCACCGGCAGAGCGTGGGGAGCTGAAAAGTCCTTGACTGAGTATAAGCACTACAGCTACTTAGCCACAACTAAAAACTTCAGTGTGTTACTGACATTATTCTCACAGCAACTCCAAAGCACAGCACTACACCAGCTATCAAGAAGAAAAACAACTCCATCACAGCTGAAAGCAGGATACATGGCAAGGTTTTGTTACTGGGGGGCTACAGGGGTGGCTTCTGTGAGAAGCTGCTAGAAACTTCCCCTATGTCTGATAGAGCTGATGCCAGCCATCTCCAAGAGGGACCTGCCGCTGGCCAAGGCCGAGCCCATCAGCGACGGTGGCAGCACCTCTGGGGAATGGAGTTAAGAAGGGGGAAAAACAGCAACAGCAGCTGCAGCCGGAGAGAGGAGTGAGACCATGGGGGAGAACAGCCCTGCAGCCCCCAGCCCAGAGCAGCAGGAGGGGCAGGAGGGGCTCCAGGTGCCGGAGCAGAGGGTCCCCAGCAGCCCCTGGGGAAGCCCATGGTGAGGCCGGCTGTGCCCCTGCGGCCATGGAGCTCCACGGGGGAGCAGATCTGCACCCGCAGCCAGGGAGGGCCCCACACCGGAGCAGGGGGCTGTGACCCCGTGGGCAGCCCACGCTGGGGCCGGCTCCTGGCAGGGCCTGTGGCCCCGTGGGGAGAGAGAGGAGCCCCGGCTGGAGCAGGTTTGCTGGCAGGACCTGGGACCCCGCAGGGCCCAGGCTGGAGCAGCCTGTTCCTGAAGGACGGCATCCGTGGGGGGACCCGGGCTGGAGCAGTTGGTGAAGAACTGCAGCCCGTGGGAAGGACTCACGCTGGAGAAGTTGGTGGAGGACTGTCTCCCGTGGGAGGGACCCCAGGCTGGAGCAGGGCAGAGGGTGAGGAGTCCTCCCCCTGAGGAGGAAGGAGCGGCAGAGACCAGGTGTGATGAACTGACCACAACCCCCATTCCCCGTCCCCCTGCGCCGCTCGGGGGGAGGAGGGAGAGAAATCGGGAGCGAAGCTGAGCCTGGGAGGAAGGGAGGGGTGGGGGGAAGGTGTTAAGATTGCTTTTATTTCTCACTACCCCACTCTGATTTGATTGGTAATAAATTAAACCTATTTCCCCAAGTCGAGTCTCTTTTGCCCGTGACAGCAGTTGCTGAGTGCTCTCTCCCTGCCCTTATCTTGACCCACCAGCTTTTTGTTATGTTTTCTCTCCCCTGTGCAGCTGCGGAAGGCAGTGACAGAGCGGCTCTGGTGGGCACCTAGCGTCCAGCCCGGGTCAACCCACCACAGGTAGGTTTGATGAGGACCAACTAACATTCTGTCATTCTAACAAGTTAACTGTACAGGTGATAAAATTTCAGAACCTATATTCAGATAGTGGCATCATTTAATTCACTGGTAAAGACAATGTTTTTCCCCCCAAAATTTGGGTCCAAATGTGTTGTGACTGCTTGTTCAGGCTTAGAATGTATTATCATATTTTGTTTATATGCACATGTCTTGGTTTGGTCTTATTAAATAGTCTTACCTCTTAATTGATAAGTCATAATGAAACTTTCAGGAAAACAAGTTTTCTAGTAATTTCTCCAATAATTCTTGGTTTTAACCAGACTCAGGAAATATAACAGTTCGCTCATAAGCCTAAGCTGGTACTCAAGAATCCATTAAATCATTTCATCCCCTTTTCAACTCAGGGAGCTCCTCCTGGCACCAATAAAAAAGACAAGAAACAGCATACCAGTCCTCCTATGGGAGTAATTTCGGGTCATTTCTAGCCTTCAAATATACTCACTGGATAATTGCTTAAAAAACGCCATTTCTTTGGAAAGTGTTTTTAATCTGCAAACAAGGTCCTGTGTCACTGCATCAGCTCCTGACTGTTGCTGAGTCACAGAGCAAAGAAAGCAGCTCACTCTTCGCTGCAGGATCCTGCCTGGTGCTGCTGAGCTATTTGCACTTTCTGAGTTCAATGGGACTAGAATATGATGCGAGGCTCTGGTTGTACAAAGTCCAGTTTATGTGTATAAGGTGAAACGGAAAAGCTGTAGAGTTGTAAACGGTGTAGCCGCGTGCCACAATCCTTACTGATGAGGCCGTGCTGCTCACGAGTGCAGCTGGCACTGGATTTGCACCAATATGGGTACTGAGGTGTTTGATATCTCACAGTGTCTCATTAACAGTAAAGAGGCCATTAAGAGGGAACAGAGACTGGTCTGCCAGGTGGCTCCACAGCTGACAAACTTTCTTTATTTATTAAGTAGCAAAAATTACTTTTGCTGTTCAGAGAACTAGGAAGGTGAAAATGAGGCTTTTTGCAGTTAGAGGGGAGATACTTCTGTATTACACAGTGTCCGCTAAAGGCAAGGAAGAAGCTACTTGTCAATCCAAAGCAGAGAAGGCACCATTTTTGGCTGCGGGGCATAGACGTGTGTTAGCATGAGAGACAGTGCACTTGAAAGAGCAGGCAGAAATGTTAAAACAGAGGGAAAAGAGGGAACAGCATGTAGAGGAGGTGAGACAAAGAGACTGCAATCACTTATCAGAGAAAGAGGAGGAAGTGAATCAGTGGAGGGAATGCACAATATACCATTTTGCAAACTCAGAAGTGTTGCTCAGTGCCTTAACCTTTGTAAAGTTAAGAGACTTTTACCTGCAGTTATATACCCTGCCTTTTCCTTGAAGCTCTGCAGTGTTTCACCCAGGCTGCTATGGTAGTGATTTTCCCTTGTTCTCATGCTATTGTTCTCAAGGCCTTATTCCTGCAAATGCTGACAGCACTCTTACGGTGGGTTCTCTTGGGGAACAAATTGCTTCCAGCAACAGAGTCACCCTTTTCTTTCCCTGCCCTTTGGTTGTAGCTTTTGGGTTATGTTGTTTGGATCATTATGTTGTTTGGGTTATGTTATTGGGATCCAATAATATGCAAGCACATCCCTTATCAACGACCCAGTCTTCAGGACCAGCCCTGGGTGAAAGTGTGCTCCAGCCAGCACTAACTGCACCAGAAGCAACAACCAATATAAGGGTTAGGTGGGTCCTGATGAAAACTATATAGTCCTTATGGAAAAAGATTGCTAGGATTTGCCTGCTATGCTGGAGAGGAGCGCAGGGGAGATGATCATTGAGAATGCCAATTGTTTCTTTTCCCAGATAGTCACTGGGGGTAGTTTTCTTTTTTCTTCTTTTCTCTCTCCCTCCCCCTTAGTTTTTATTTTTCCCTGGAACTAACTTTACTGTAGAGTTGATATATGCCATCAGCTAAATACCCCACTAATAAATCTTTGTGCATGTAAGCCTATATCACAACATAAACATATACTTAATAAAGTTTTTCAAAGAAAAATAACATTGCTGTATTTTTAAAGAAGACAAAAACCAAGACTTTGCAAACACCATTTAAATTCTCTCTCAACGGGGGCCTCTTCTAGATTTAACCCCAGCCAGCAATTAAGCACCACACAGCTGCTTGCTTACTCCCCCCCACCCTGTGGGACGGGAGAGAGAATCGGGAAAAACTTGTGGGTTGAGATAAAAACAGTTTAACAGGACAGCAAGAGAGGAGGAAACAATAATGATAATGATAATGATGATGATGATGATGATGATGATGATAATAATAATAATAATACTGTCAAAGGAATGTACAAGAACAAGTGATGCCCAATACAGCAATTGCTCACCACCCAGAGATTGATAGCCCATCCCTGAGCAGCGATTCCCGCCCCCTGGCTAACTCCAGTTTATGTACTGGGAATGATGTTGTGTGGTAGAAAATATCCCTTTGGCCAGGCTGGGTCAGCTGTCCTGGCTGTGCCCCCTCCCAGCTTCTTGTGCACCTCCTCACTGGCAGAGCATGGGAATCTGAAAAGTCCTTGACTGAGTATAAGCACTACAGCTACTTAGACACAACTAAAAACTTCAGTGTGTTACCAACATTATTCTCATACCAACTCCAAAGTACAGCATTATACCAGCTACTGGGAAGAAAAGCAAATCCACCCCAGGTGAAACCAGGACCATATGGCAAAAAAAAGAAATTTTCAGTGCTCATTCAAATCTGATGCCTTTATCAACATTGCCATTTGCAACTAGCTTAAATACCTGTGTTGGGTGGCACAGGCTCCTAGGAACCCCAAGGATGGAAATGAGCCATCCAGTCCCTGGTGGGGAAGGTGGATTTACTACATGTGAATAATGGGATAGGAAAGTCTCCTGAAGAAGCCAGAAACTAACAGATGTAATTGGCTGTGGAATAAGATGCAGCATCATTAATGGAAACACTTATGAATAAGGAGCAACCACCAGTGAGGAAAGTTGCCTGCAGGAGTTCTTGCAGATTCTGCTAAATAATCTGCTTGAGAAATGCAGAGTATCTGGCACAGCATTTGGAGTTTGATTGCCCCTGAGATCTCAGATGAAACACTCAGGAACTGTTAATGAAGAGAGGTTGATGGCTGGATGATGTGGGGTCCCGCCCCACCTCCACGCAGAGACTACTCTCTGTGAAACCGCGAGGGAACTAAGAAATTCTGGAAGGTTCCCCATGAGTCCTCTCTCCTCCTACTCTTTTTCCAGCCTTGTGTAGACCCTGTCTGAGAAGCACGTCAAGAGATAAGGGCCCATGTGTATTAGAAAAATCGTGCTGGAGTCCTGTGCTTAGTAAGCCCATAGCTCCCTCAAGCAAAGAGAAGCCCCCTGACAAAAGCATTAGATAGAGGAGTGGGAATATCATCGGTAATATCAAGCCACCTGGTGCACAATAGATACTGGTCTGGACAGCTACTGCTGCTATAGTTTCCAAGATGTCCATAGTTCCATAGTTCACAAGGTGTCATTCTGAAAGTGTCATTTATGGCGGTTGGTCTGGCTAGGGTGAAGATGCCAAACAGTGAGGGCCAGGTCTGTGTCCATGCTTGGACATTGAATGCCAAGGTGCTTGAAAAGGTGCTGTCAGCTTTGAGACCATTCAGCATCTGTCTGAATATTGCCTTGTGTTTCCCTCATCTGCTGCTATCTTGGGAACTGCTGTCTCACCAGTAGAATTAAACCAAGACCTGGTGCATTTCTCATGCTTATGCAAAGTTGTTTTCAGCCACAGCATTTGAAAAAACTATAGCAAAAAAAAAGAAAAATTACTGCGTCATTCACTGAAATAATTTGGGTTTAAAGCTTAATTCAACAATGAAATTTGTTTCTTACTCAATAATGTATGTCTAGGATAAATATATATCAAGAAGCTTGTAAAAATCTTCGTTTTCAGTCATGTCTATGAGGAAGGCCAGACTGACCCTGCCTTGCTGAAGAGGGGAAGACCAAGTGCCCCTTCCGAGGTTCTTCCTGGTTCCAGTTTGATGCTCTTATTACGCTCTCGTGTTCAAAAGTAACTCCCAAGTTTAGGTCATGGTAAATATTCTGAATTTTCATAATTTCTCCTAAAATCAAAACACCGTGTTTTGTTTCGGTAAGAGTCTCACGCTATTCTAGAAGTTAGGTGGTCAGGAAAATAATGGAAAAATTTCCTCCCTCTGGAACTTTGCATATGGTATTTTTTATTCTTTACTTAAAACAATATATAACAGTATATTAAGCTGCCAGCATCAACAGCAGCCTCATATTTTTTCTTTATATGAATAAAATATGAAGAAGAAAACCAAAAATATTTCCCATCATAGTGTTGAAGGGTGATGTGAAAAACCTGACAAATGCTGAACAGTTTCACAAAATTATTGAATAACTGCTGAACAATAGGTCTGGAAAACAAAAGTAAATAGGTGCAATCATGTAAGATAAAGCTCCATAAGATGTAAACTAAATATATATGCATTAGTTCCATCACGTGAGAAGTATTTTAGTGATAAAAGTAAGCAGAACCATCAAACTTCAGTAGAATGACATACAATTACACTTCAAGGCACAATTTCAGCAATGGAGAAAGAATCCATTTTACAGAAATTATTTTAATTTTTTATATTTTTTTCTCTTTAGTAGAGCATGTGTCAGAGGTTCTTAAACTGCCATTTGCTGTGCATCCCTAGGAATACTTTCCCTTTTATGAACTCCAGCAGCAGCTGGTGAAAACTGATGGTCCTGTGCATCTTTTAGCTTTTTTACCAGCCAGCACAGTCAGTCCCAATCTCTTCATTGACAGTGAATTAAAGAACCGTTGCAGAAGAATAATAGCTTAGTGTCTGATGTCTGGAAGAGCCTGCTCATAATCTGACTTTCTGACATCAGCGAGTTGCTGCTTCTGTCTGCTGTACCTCACCGACAAATGCAGGAAAACATGTACTGGCTCTGGTGTTGGATTTATTCTTCCTAGGTGCCTATAAAGCATAGGGATGAAAAGCATCGCCCATATACAAAGAATGAGCTTGGAATAAATTTTCAGTTGTTAATATGGACCCTGTTTTTCTTAGTTTCACTGCTCTGATGACAATGAAATTCATGTGAAAGTACATACCGCAGCAGCAGGAACACGTCAATTCACTTAGTAGGCTGAGAAAAACAAATCATGTTTTTCCCTGCTGTTTCTACAAATGGTTTTAGGTTTTATTTTGATGACAGTTCAACTGCATATGGCCAAATGGAATTCCATTTGTGGTTTGTCAATACACTTTTGAATATCTCAGCTACTCTAAAATGAGAAGTTGAGGGCTAATTCAGTGCTTGTAAAAATTGTAAAATTCATGTCTATAATGACTTTCATCAAAGAGCTTATCATCATGGGACAGTTAATAAAGATCACTTAATGAGCCTTCACACGACCCCTTTGAGGGTGACATATTAATATGATAAGCCCTTGGCAGATGAGGCGAGTAGGATGACAAAATTCAAAAATGCTGCACAAAATCAGAGGCTTTGAAAGATTCATTTTACATTCTGCATTCTCAAACCTATGACTTAAACCAACTGACAAATGTGCTTATCCAGAACACTTTAGTGAGAAGTAGGCATTGATAACATTGCCTCTGATACACTTTTTAAAAAATTCCTTTATCTTCATGCAGTGAGCTAATAGGTTGAAAAGCAGTAAATCACAGAAGCTCAGGTGACATTCCTAAAAGTTATCATCTCTCTGCATACCAATTTCCCGCTACATTCTCCAGGCTTTATATCTACAGGTATCAGTGAAAATAAAATCTCATGGAAGGAAAGTGAATATTCATTACACTTCCAGCTCTGAAAATGAAATATCAGAGAGAGTTCTGTGGAAATGTCAAGAGCACATGAGAAACATTTCTGTGTGCTGAGAGTTTGCGTTCATTTGCCTTGGTTTATTGGAATAGCTCAAGTCTGAATGCTGTGCCCAGAACCTAGACCCTGTTGCAGCTGATGTTGATAGTGGAATTTCTATGGTAAAACCCTTAATACCATGAACACAAGCCTGGGAATAGCCACACTGAAGCCAATGTTTCTCCTACAAGTGTGCACTGGTGGTTCACGATCAATATTTGAACACATGCCAAAGCTCAGTGAAAATCTTTACCAAATTCTTTAAAATAGACTTTAAATCAGGCAGAAAGTACCTCAAAGGTTTAAGTATTTTAGTGATATGCCATAATTTTTAAAAATTATGAAAGAAGGCAATCTGTTAATCAAGGCACTTGACATCCATCCAGGAAGCTGAAAGGATTTTGAATGCCTGCAAAGGTGAAGTAATGCAAACATAACTATGTGGATTGAAGAAGGATTCATAACCAAAAGAAAATTAAAAACAACAACAACAGAACCCTGGTTGCATAATTTTGGCTCACAGAGAATAAAAAACACCTTAAAAATTGCTACTGCCAATAGGACAGGATAAATAATTAAAGATTTGTGACACCATTATCCTAGCCAATGGAAATGACTTCTCACCTAGCAGAAAAAAAGTGTCACAGAACATATTGATCCCTACACAGCAGCTATAGAAAAAGGAATACGCTTTAGAGAAATGAGAACGGTTTTCATGGTTATCAGGTGAGTTGCCCCTTAAATTTCTTTTTCTCCAGAGGTGCATTCCTCAGGCCAGGGATCAAAGTTCTTGCATTTTCTTCCCAGTGTTTATATGCAGGTGATCTAACCACCCTATGTCTGACTTAGTGGATACAGGAGCACATCCTGAGTCCCAGTTCCACCTAAAGGAGATATGGATGCATGACCCAACCCCTTTCTGCCACATGCTCTCTTTTATGGACAGGAATGTGATGCCCAGACATGGATGGTCAGTGGACCAAGAATCTCAGCTATGCTCTAGCATGTATGCAGGTCGGATAAGACAAAGATTTGGTTCCCAACATACATAAATATTGAACAGCCAGTGGTCCCCAAATTAATTTACTCACAAGACTTTGCAGTGTCAAAAGCATTTTCAAAGTAAAGATTAATTATCCTCAGAATTACAGTTTTACAACATGTACAGGAAAGAATTGCTAGAATAAAAATATTAAGTACTTGTTTACTAAATACTCTTGGTCTAGTCTGTAGAGCATGTGTAAGATCCTGTGTGACAAAGTAAATAGAATTTCTGGCTTGAGAAGGCAGGTTTTCATATCCAGAAAAAGCTCTGACTTGGTGTTTATTTGACCTACACATTTTTAACATCCTAGTTACCAACACTCCTCTCCAGCATCAGACTGAAGGTCAAGGATTCACCCTCATCTTGCTTTTCACAAGCCTGAAAGCTTAAATCATATTAGCATGGTGGGACTTGAGTTGGGACTTTCCCCAGCTAATGGTTCCTCTGTTTTGTTCCCTAAGGAAACTGTGTCATTGGTTTGCCTTTTCTACTAGTCACCTCTAACATGTTATTGGAGTCAGGCAGTACACTAGAACAGGAGTGTCATGAGGGTTTTACAGAAATTCTCTTTCTTGCAAGAACAGGTAAATATTTTGCCTTGGAGATGATCTTAACTGTCCCATGCAAGCATCACAAGCTGTAATAAAGGACATACCCTAATATGGATATTGGAGCTGTGTGATAAGGAGAAGAGGGGAAAAACATGTCTATTTATGGTTCAGTCTGGCAGTCAACTGATAGACTTTATATGAAGAAGAAAGAACCACTAATGCAAAAAGTATTCTGAGTTTTCCAAAAGGCAGTGCCAACCAATGACAGGGCAGTGAAGCACACAGGAGTATTTACAGAAGCAAAATTTCTTGAACCACGAATGGGGCTATTACAATTATACCACTGACTCTGTGATGTCCAGTCTTTGAAGAAGAACAGGTAAACAGTTGACCTTGGACAGCCAGTTACAACCAATAGGATGAGAGCAAAATGCTATCAGATAAGAGGATGAGATTTTATACTCATTCATTATACACTTACAAAAGAACCTGTTCTAAACCTTGCAAAAGGTAATGGAAGTCTTTACAATGATTGCAATTTTGCTTATGTTCTCAGGCTTCAGTTCAACAAAATACTTAAGCACATGCCTAATTGTCTTTAACATCAATTGAGGCTGGCAGTTTTTAAAGAAGTCCCTAAGCTTAAGAATAGATTGAAGCAGCTCACTGAGGCAAAGCTTAAACTTTACTGACTCCAAGGGTGCAGAAGACTGTTGGTTCTGTCTACCTCTTACACATTCCCACTTACAATTTCATATTTTTGTTATCTACAAAATATTTGATCTCAAACCATGTGGTTCAGATCACAATCTTCATAAGCCCAAAGTATAGATCTATTAGCTGGATTCAGTGCTGTTCTGAATTATTTGCAATTCTAAGTTAAATTATGGCAATGAGAGGGGGAGTGACTTCAGCTCTCCTCCATTTTATTAAAGATTCATTCTTTTTCAGAAGTGCAGGAACAATCCCAGAAAAGTCCATCGAATTGACTGTCCACTAACAATTGCACTGGTTTGTTTATCTGTTTTAATTTGCTAATTTCATGGGAAGGATTTGGATTTAATTTGCCCAGGGTACTTAAGAAGAGGGACAGTGGTACTGAGTTGGAAAAAGTTTTAAAATTAGGTATTTATTTGCACAAGTTTTCTCTTGGGTCACCGCTATTCACTCCTCTCAGTCTGTGACAATTTTATTTGTCCTGGGCTCTGAAGAGCTGATGTTTCTTATGTTTTACTTTAGCCTGGGAGCAGAGAAGCATTTAGCCAGAGCGCTGAGGTGCAAACCTCTTGTAATAAGCTTTCTCTCCTTCAGCTTTAGGTTGCACTACACTAGAGGTCTTACACCTTTTTGTAGAAGTGAGGGAGTTTCCATCTCTGTTACTTCCTCAAGAATACTTCTGAGCAGCTCTAGTGCAATATCTACATCTACACCAGTGAACAAAGGAGAAGAATAGAGGTGATTGGAAAGAGTCGGAAAAGAGCTAGAAATATCTTTTCTTGGCTCTGAAAATAGATGCTCTGTGTTGGGTAGAATAACACAGTGGTATAATCCTTGTCTGGGCAAGGCTATCACTTGTCCAGATCTATTTTAAGGACCTTTTGGTCCTTAAGGTCTCTTTGTTTGTTTTTTCCCCTTAGGTATGGTATAATTAGATATAATCTGACCTCTTTAGAAAACCCATTCCTTAATGTGTTGATAAGCAGCCTCATTAGTAAGTTGCTTTTAAATTTCTTGAGGAAAAAAAGTGTCATCATATTTCACCAACATAATCAGTAGAGAAGGAACAAACTACTGATAGTTAGACAGATATTTCCTACTCAGCCTCAGTTGGAAAACTCTTAACTCTTGTCTTAGAAGGTTCTTAAAGTTTTTTCTCACTTTTCATTTTTTATCCTCTTTCACATTTTGTGTTACCCATGTTACTGCTTCTAAGCTTTTGTTTACCGCTGTACAAGGAAAAAAATACCCAAACAAGGAAATAATCTGTTAACACCCTGGTTGTCGTTTCAGAGGATTTGCTGGCCAGTGAGTCAGCAACAGAAAGAGCTGTGTTCTTTCTTCCTTCCTTTGTAAATGTAATTTCTCTCTCCCACCCCAGTGTGGTTTAGGTGTTTGTTCCAGACTGTTAGTCCTTCAAACAAGATTTTGATGGAGGAACATAGAAATATCTGCAACAAAAGGAAATGAGAAGATGCTACTGGCATTTAATGATGAACCAAAATAAAAAATCTATCCCCAGAGAGTTCAGTGGTCATATACTGCACTCCAAATATCTTTCCTGACCACAAAATAAATACATGGTGAGAAAAAAGAAAGAAGTTAGAAGGCAAGTTCATTGACCTTGACATTAAGACAACTGAAATTACTATAAATAGTCAAAATACCCATCTGAAGATTAGGAGAATAATGGATAGCTCTTGCCTTTTGTAACAGAGTCTTCTATATACATTCAGACTATCACACTGCACTTTTAAATTTTTATTGAATGTCTAGTTTCTTTTTCTTTGGCACTTAGATCCACAGTCAGCATTATAGATAATACCCAGGTACCTGAGTAAAAAGCACAAAGTAGAAATTAATTCCAATAAGTAGTGCCAAAATTCCCACATTATTTTCACCCGAGGAACTGGATAAGTAGGTAACAAGCCAGCCTGATTGATTCTATGCCTGTTTTTCTAATATTCCAGCCAGTCAGTGAACAGAGAAGTAAACTGTCAGAAAGCGCACATAGATGAGCAGGCCATGATGTGTTTAATCAGAATTTTTTTCCATTGAATGTTTAGATTATTCTATCTTTTCACGTTCCTGGAAAAAAACCTACTCAGTTGAAAAAGAAGTATAAGAAAAGGTTTTGTTCTGTTGTCAACATCTGTATATTAATTAACAATTTGCACTATGCAGGAAATTAACACCTTTCACAATACTAAATCATGAACGAAAAGAATAGTATTTGTTGTATTTGTTGAATGGTAAAACTTTAGTAGGTTTTTTTGTCATTTAGATGGTTGCTGAGAAGGCCAACAGATATACAGCCCAGAAGCTATATAAAATGTTTGTATAAAAGCAAACTCTGTTTGATTTTAATTGACTCAGTTGATAATTCAATTGTAAAATTCCAGTGTTCACTAAGAAAAGATGTGTTTTCAGTAAAAAAACCCAGAAAAACAGATTTCCATTATTGTGAATAGTAATAATTTTTAATTTTACTGTGAACATTTCCACTGGTTTCAATTGGTTTGATTCACAAGGTCAAAGAATGAGTCCCTGCTGCATTTCCAGCAGACTTGTGAACCTCTGAGTATAGACTTACCTTATTCCAAGCTGACACAAAACTACCCCCTGGCACTGGCTTTATCTGAACCTGGAGAACAAGGTAAGACAACACACCTGAAGTCTGGACAGGGGTGCATAGCCATGGGCATCCCACTTTGGCTTCTACTCAGGTGTCCCACACATCCTCGAGCCAGCAGAGAGGTTGGCTGGGACCCTTCCTTGAAGAGGTCAGCTCATGTGCAGAAAGGCAATTTGCGGCAGCTCAGGCAAAAGTGTCTTTGCTGGCAGCTTAGACAGTCAGTGACAGACGGGAGAGCTTGCCTTCACCCTCTCCCTCACACATGTTCCTATGAAGAGTATAGCTATAGCTGTAGTATCAAATGAAGTTATTCTTCTTCCCTTCTCTCGCCAGTCAGACCTCTTCTTCCAAGCAGCCTCACTGAACTGAATGGGACCCGCTCATCTTGCCGGTGACTCCGCAGTGTAACGGAACAAGATCATCGACAGGAATACTTGAATCATCTTGCTGTTCAGAATGAGCAAATACATAAAATGGTGTGGTGGGTTGAGGTTGGCTGGCCGACAGATGCCCACCAAACTGCTCTGTCACTCGTGCTCCTCAATAGGACAGTGGGAGAAAATACAAAGCAAAGCTCGTGGGTCAAGATAAGGACAGGGAGATCGCTTACCAGGTACGGTCATAGGCAAAACAGTCTCAGCTTGGGGAAATTAATTTAATTTAATTTAACAGAGTAGGCCAGTGAGAAATAACAACAAATCTAAAACCACCTACCCCCCACTCCTCCCTTCTTCCCAGGTTCAACTTCACTCCTCACTTTTCTACCTCCTTCCCTCAAGCAGCACAGGGGAGCGGGGAATGGGGGTTCATAACATTTCATCTCTCCGCTCCTTCCTCCTCACACTGTTCTCCTGCTCCAACGCGGGATGCCTTCCACAGGATACAGTATTTCAAGAACTGCCATAGCATGAGTTCTTTTCCACGGGATGCATTCCTTCAGGAACAGACTGCTCCACTGTGGGTCCTGCCAGGAGCCGGCCCCAGCGTGGGCTGCCCACGGGGTCACGGCCTCCTTCGGGCATCCCCCTGCTCCGGCATGGGGCCCTCCCCGGGTCCGGGTGCAGATCTGCTCCCCTGTGGAGCTCCATGGCCGCAGGGGCACATCCGGCCTCCCCGTGGGCTTCCCCAGGGGCTGCCAGGGAACCTCTGCTCCGGCGCCTGGAGCCCTCCTGCCCTTCCTGCTGCTCTGGACTGGGGGCTGCAGGGCTGTTCTCCTCCATGGCCTCACTCCTCTCTCCCAGCTGTCATGCAGCGCTTTTTACTCTTTCTTAATTATGTTATCACAGAGGTGCTACCAATAGTGCTGGTTTGCTCAGCTTTGGGCAGCGGCAGGTCCATCTTGGAAATGGCTGGAACTGGCTCTGTCTGACATGGGAGCAGCTGCTGGTGTCTTCTCACAGAAGCCACCCCTGTAGCCCTCCCCCCAAAACCTCGCCACATAAACCCAAAAGAAATGGTCATGGACATATGGCTAAGTGCCAAACCCCGTAACAGGATGGTCATCAGAGCAGTATGTTTTAGCACACACACAGCTTCACCTCCTGCTGTGCTGTCCCCCAGCTTTGCCTGCTCTGCTCTTTGCAGTCTCTCCCGAGTCCTTTTGGAGCATCACTGACTTGCTCTTTTCCAGCCTGTGCCTTTTCACATCGCCCTTTGCATGTGCATCTTTGCAAAATGCATGTCTTCTCTAACGGTGTCTGTGTTTCCCTGCTTTCTATTGGTGTAATACCTGAAGTCTGATTATCCCTTGAATGGGTGAAATCTGTCAGGTGAAACCGTTTCTTTAGACAAAATACTCATTCAGGTTGACTGAAACAAGTGTTTCAACTGGAAAAAATGTTTTCATGTCAAAACACGTTAGTTGAAAAAACACTTTTAAAAAAAAACATATTTCAATATTAAATGTACATAACTAATTTTAATAAAGTTTATAAAATAATGAATTGTGTTGCTTTAATAGCAACTGTTCTGCACAAGCAATTTCAATAATATTTTCATTCCAAATTGTAGACCAAACAAAAAATAATTTTGGATCAGTGTGAATATTTTCATTCTGTGGTGCAACCATTAAAAAACAAGCATATTACAATTCTCTACTTGTAACTTCAATGAGTTGAGAGTCTTGTTACTGGCAACCAGAAAATGCTTACCATAATACTGTGCTCTAAAGCACATAATAGCAGCAAGAGGTCTGTTTTGATAAAGGAAGACTTTCATTATTGTCATGAGCCATATTAGCAATGAAGACTCTGCCTTGTGTGCTTCATCATATAGATGTAAGACAAAGAGGGAGCATCACCGTGTCGAGAGTCCCCACTATTCCAGTCGTATGTAATAGTCATCAGGTCAGGAGTACCCATCCCACCACCAACTACACACAGACACCCTCTGCAAGATGCAGTTTCCTGATATCCCCTAAGAGCCAACGTTAGCAAAGTCTACAATATCCTGTTGGAAGACAGAAAATAGGGTAAATGACCTTTGGTGAGATCTGTTCTCTCGTTCGCAAATCAGCCCTGTTCCCTGAATTTTTAAAAAGCCGTAACTGATATAATCAACGTCCCTGTAGGTAAATATGAACAGCATTGATAACCCACTCTTTTACAGAGAAACGGTGGCACAGGTTTTCCGAATGCAGCCTTAACACTTCCTTCAGTGTGTGCAAAGCACTCTCTTTCGCCCACAGTGGTGATCATGCTTACACCAACAAGTCTTGTCTGAATTTTGCAGGTAGAAATAATATGTCATTCACTGAACTAATGGAATTTTTCACACACAAATTTAAATCACAGTAGCCCACAAAGATACTCATAGGTATGTTTGACTGTTTATGATTTTATATAGTAAAAGCATTCACCAAAAGGTTGTATGAGCTCATGGTCCTTTGCATAATTATTTTTGTCCATTATATCTGTCTTCCTCACTTCCTGTTGTTTGTCTACAGTGCCTTCACCCACGTGGATATAGGTGACATCACAATGCTATAATAAAGATGTTAATCATTGCTATTCTATTTGCCTTTGTAAATATCTTTATGCCTATTTTATGCATTCCAAGACATCGTTTGAGGTATTTAACAACGAGAAGCCATTCTTGTGTCTTCATAAAACCAGTTTGTTGATAACAAACAGATTTTAACTAACATTTGGACCATCCATGATTTCAATAAAACAGATGGAATCAATAAATGTTACGCAGCACACATAGCTGTTTGCTGTGTAACAGAATATGTCTAACATAACAAATATGCCCAGAGTATAAAACATGAAGAGAAAGAAAGGAATGCAGAGAATGAACTCGAATGAATCAGATAATAATGTTTACATACCACCATGTTGTTATCTGAGTCCTTGTAATCAGTAAGAGCATTTCCATGAGAAAAGAATTCCATGTAAATGACATAAACTAATTCTCGAAGTCAACTAAAGAGAAGAATCATGATAACATATTCATATGATACCTTATAATTGTGTTGATAACTGTTTGTTCAACTTAAACAAAAAATCCTACCACACACACAGAAAAAAAAAGCTTACTTTTATGCACAATCGCTTAGATTTAAATGTCCATCAAGAAGTTTACAACATCAGTTTCTCAGCTTTGAATCTTTGTTCAGGCTTATTATATTTTGGTACACTTGTTGACAAGGTGATTGTATCTTCTAGACCCTAGACTAGTCTACATATTTGGAATAGCTGAACCCTCTGCAGTCTGATTTCAGTGTTGAAGGGGCTCTTGACTTTGACTTACCTTAAGTGGGTGAAATTCAATTATGTGGATCTGAACTCCTCCCAGCACTTGCAAGCACTTGGAATGAAGTGTTCTGATTTCACCAACATATACTAACAGATCTAATTGTTACAGGCACTTGAGAATTCTTTTATGGCTACTCATATAAATGAATGTTTCACAAGAAGGATGTATTCGAGAATTTGATTTTTGTTTGTTGATGAATTTATAGAAACAATATAAAAAAGATTAAGTTTTTATAAAAGTGTCTTTTCCACAGGCAAAGCTAGCACGTTTGCTGTTTAATGTAACACATCTGCAGCTTAATGTACCCTGAGATGAACAATGACAATGCAGTATGAAATACATTTTTCCAGTGGCCAGTCTTTCAGGTATGGGAAATCATGGTTGCCTCTTACTGGTTATGGTAAAAAGAAAAAGACTTTGAAAATGAACTTTTAAAGGCACTGAAAATGCCTTTTAACTGCTTTGTTTTGGAGGAATGTTCACATTTAATATCTAGAGAGAAAGAAACAGGTTTTTGATGATACATTTCTCCACTACAAGGAGTCTCTATTGGCACAATTTTCTAGTGGAAAAAAACAGTATGTAAAGTAACGAATACATAACATTTGTAAAGCTGTGGCAATGCATACATTTTAAATTTAAAGTAGCCTTTAGATTGTAGAGACAGAATACAGATGAATTCAATTTTTACTTTCAGATTTAAATAACTGCTCAGTTCAAGTATCTAAGTTTGCCATTACTTTTTAGCAGATAGTCAATTAGGAAAGTTCCAGGAGCCTTTCCTTCACTTATCTATGTTCCCTTAACAATTTCAGTTATAAATAATTAACATATGTGTGAGGGTTAAAAATAATTTAAAACAAGTACAGGACTGAATCCATTCATATAATAGTCATATACAATAAATTGTAGTACTAGTCATGATATAAAAATCTAGTCAGATTTGTCACAGGCTAATTTTCTTTGCCTCCACAGCATTCTAAAAACTCCTCCATCTTTTTGGCTTAGGGGAGAAAACATTCATATTTACTCTCTGTCTTTAAAACAGTAACATACTTTGCCATTTTCACAGTGAAATACAGTACATATCAAAGTATGTAGGACTAAAGCATTAGAAATGATTTGATGAAATTTGATTTTTTTAGAGCATATTTTGTACAGCATACTACTGAGAAGTTGCATCCCTCCTTTCTTTCCAGGTACCAGAATTCCTTTCCTTGATGCTTTCTGTTCAGGGAAATAGGAGCACACATTTTCTATTTAGGCACTTCAGCAATTACTGATGTCTGAAAAAAATTTCCAAAACACTAATTATCTCCTGGAGATACTGGACTCATCAGTGTTACAGTCAGTGTCTGGGCTGAAGGCAACAGGTGAGCTTTAAAGCTGCACAACTGAGACACAGACCTGGATCTAGCTTGGTGTAGCAGGAACGGGAGCCTCACCGAATACACGCTGCGACGTGAGATAAACCTTACGCTCTGCGGAGGACCCAGGTGTCCCTTGCCTACTGCTGCTGCAGCACCAGCCGAGCCATTGTGTGTTTGACCAAGACAGCCCTGAAGAATCTACTTCATTTTTAAGAACTCTACTTCATTTCTTAAGAGTTAGGGGTTTAAATTAAAAAGTGTGCTAAGGGAGACCAAGGGAAAGGCACTTTTTTTGGTTTTGAAGTTGAGTATATATTCAAATATACTAATAGAGTGCAGGATAATGACAGGCAGCATCTCCCCATTTCAAATTGCCTGGAAAAAGTTATCTTCTAGATTTCCTATTCTTTCTTCAATATCTCCAAAACTGTATGACTGGTCTGAGTAAAGACTGTCAGGTTTTAGAAGGATGAAGGAAGCTACATGAAATAATACTGTAGGGATTTTTTTCCTTTTTTTTCTTTTTTCTTTCTGTCCTTAACAGAGACCTAAAGAACACTGATTCTTTTTTTTTTTTCTTTAAACTTCACTAAACTACAATGAGACTTTTTGCACTTAAACCTGGGATTACTAAAACTGACCTTTGATTTTTTCACTCAGTTTTATGATACTAAAAATCCATACAAAAAGGATCTAAGGTTATGCTTATTTAGCAGGTACCATTCTTGATGGTCCTAATTATGTTATTTTCCTATTCTAATGTAATATTTTAAGCTTCCATAACATTAAAAAATGTTAAGGGACTGTTTTCAGATGTCGCTATGACCTTTAAAAATACCTAATCTAGCTATTTAGAAGCTTTATAACTCATGGGCCTATTTTAAAAGGAGTGTGGGAGGATAATCAAAGAAAGTCATTTTGTACTGAGTAAAAAGAGAAGTGCACTAATTCTACATTAGTAAGCATACTTCTTATAGAAAGTTGTCCTTCACTTCAACTGAATACCACTAAATATTGTGGTACCACAATACCACTTGAGTGTCCTTCAAGGTGGTGTATTTGAGGTTAGTCATCCATTTTAAAATTCCTTCCCATCTGATTTTTTTTTTTGAGTTATTTTTATGATACACACACACGCTTCCATCTTCAGCCTTTTTTTACTGATTATGTGAAATATATGGGTAGTCTTAGTAGCTTTTTCCTCATGTATACAGCAGAGGAGACCCAAATGCTTAGACAGTGTACATCATTGCCTGGACGCACACATTTGTGTGTTATACCCATGAGACCTACATAGCTACGTGCCACTCACAGAGACGCACACAGGTGCCACATGTGAAAACTGCTTCGTTCATGGATTTCAAATCAGATCAGAATTAGAAGTTTATTGGTTTATTAATGACATAATTAACTGGCAGTTAGTCAACCCTGCATTCAGGATCTGTATTAGTGGTAAAACAGATAAACCACAACACTAGACACTTAGAAGATGTGAACAAACAGCTGCAGATTTTGAAATACCTGCTTTAACTAATCTCCCAAAATATTAATCACACACACACACACATGCATCCTCTCACAGGCCGTATGGGTTTCAGGCACACGTAGCTCTCCAGGCAGTCCCCACCCGCAGCCCTCTCCCACGGGAGACGTGGGTGCTCCAGTGCTACGTCTGCCCAGGATGCTCTCTGCAGCACCCAAGGACATGCAGGGCGAAAGCCTCCTTCAGGTCACATCTGGGAGTCCCTCCTGGTCCCCCTCATTCACTGGGTGCCGGCTCCCTGTGCTATCCCAGGGAAGGATGCTCAACGCAGCCTGGGCAAGGCATTATGAATTTTCATGCTTTTATCCACCTGCTACTGGAAGTTTTCACTTCCAATTACATGTCTAATGTCCAATTAAGAACCATTGTAGAATGTCTCCATTGAGTATCAAATCTATCTATCGTGTGCAGATTCACAAAGTGTGAGAACTAAAGGAGTCCAGTGAAGCTTAAATGTCGGAAGCTGTTAAGTTTTACATAGTTACTGCCTCTACAGATCGATAATCTCAGTTTGAAAAAAAATATACCACCCCAAGAGGCATCTGATCTTCCTGTGAAGACATCAAGGAATGGAAAACTGGCATCTCTTCAGAAGTTTGTTTCCACCAGTAAGTTCATTTTATATATATGTACAGTATACATGCATACATGTACAAATATATATACAAATACATATATGTGTTTATGTGTGTATGTATATATATGCATTCCTCCCCATAAAACAGCATGCCCTTTTTTTCTAACTATCAGTATCCAGCATTAGGTGATATACTCTTCAATACTTGAATGTTATAACATTATAAATGGACTCATCGCTTGTAAACTGAGCTTTTTAAATCTCACACTAGGAGGCAATATCTTCTATCATCCAATCATTTTCATGCTTTTTTTTCTGTATCCTTTCCTAATTTTGTTTTTATCTATGCTTTAAAAAGGAGAAAGTTTACTTCCTGGATCTTATTTAGTTTTCTGCCAGTTTTGTATGATTGCGCTATACCTTTGAAGCACAAAAATGCGCTGCAAGCTCATTCCGAATTGTCCACTAACCGTATAACTCCTTTTCCTAATAGGTGTTTTCCAGACTGTCACAGGTAAGACAGAGTAAGCCACAACCTGAAGTGGACCTGGATGCTGGTGTTTATTTAGAATTAACAAGATTAGAGCTCTTACCCTACTTGTTTATATCTCACGTGTTCGCTCCTCCCTCCCCACAGCGCTGTGCTCGCTGGTCTCAACTTCTCTCCCCAGCAGGGAGATGACTGCTGGTCCGGGAAGGTCGGGCAGAAAGTCATGTTGGTTCCTGTTGTGCAGCTGCTCACAGTTACCCATTTGAGGTGCTATTGGCCAAAATCCCTGGGTGCCCCCAACATTTAACTCCTTACATCTCTGTGACCTTCACCACCTTCATTCCAGGCCCTCTTCTGCTTTCTAAGGCCACCACTTCTCTTCAGGAATCTTACTTCTCAGCACTGCCTCTTCTTTTCAGACACAAAGCCCCCAGTTTCCCCATTTTAAATAGAAAAACTTTGCAGAAGCAAATGTCTTATCAGCCTCATAATTAATTGGTGGTTCTGTCCCTTGTCTCTTCATTAACTGGAGGGTTTAGGATGTGTCAGTTATGTTTAGTCCAGGTGTTATAAAAATCTACAGCCGAACCATACCAGTTGTACCTAGCAAGTGGCAGGCTTGTGCCTGAGGGTTCAAAAGTTCAGTTTTGGACATTCACTCAGCTACACAGATATACCCAACTATATCCTACCTGCTAACATTCACCATTGAAGCTATTTTTTCAACTACAAAAGCAAGCTGTGCCTATACTCATCACGCAATGTGCATGGCTGGTGTTCCTCACTCCCAAGTATCTAAATTTTCTATGGATTGCAGTTAAACTACTTTTTTTTTTTTAAATAGGTGAGTTTCCCAATTGCAATCTAAGTCACTTTATGTGATCCATCTCACCTAGTTTTAACTGTCTAAAAAGACAGTGACAGGGTTCAGTTTCAGACTGCACCTTCTTGTTCCTATATATGTGTCCACAGGTAAACCACGTGTCTAAGATACCATTATCATTTATAGAGGTCTTATTAATAAAGTCAGTGAACACCAGACAAATATTCACCCATGCTGCAGTTGACACCTTCACTTGGTCAGCTGAATTTGCTCTAGACTGTTTTGTCTGGGTTGATTATATCTTCATTGACTGTAATGAGAGCCTAGACAGCTTTTATGCTTCTGGACAAACTAAATTTAGTCTAGCAAGTTAATTTATGTTGACATCTAAATTTAAATGTTTTGAATTGAGTCCTGTCCCACCAGCCTATGTTTATTATATCTAGTCTTTCTCTAATCTGGAGAGGAAAAGATGTCTCCAGAGGCACCACTTGTTTGAGGATAAAGACACCACTCCCTCTCCCTTTCAATTGCAGAGAATCTGAAATGATTATCTGAAGCTATATAATAAATTCTTAGATAACTGCAATTACATGAGATTGGTTTCACTCTGTTCTGAAAGCACTGTTTTCCCAATTATTTACTAATTTCTCATTCATCGTATTATTATCAAATTAGTTTACAATAATTTATATATATATGTATCTATATTGCTTTATATTTTAAATTCTATATTTCCAAGGGTTTTTTTTTACTTGCACTAGCTGCTAGTAAAAATTTTCATTGTGAGCAGACAGGTAGGTTACATAGGCTTGGAAGACTTCCTAATGCAAACACACTTATCCTGCAGATTATTTATACTCTTAAAGAACATGGCGAGTACAGGACTGAAAATGTCCCTCATATAAATCCTACATTACACAGACAAAACTGTATTAATTATGCCATTTTTTGTTTGTGTTCAGTTTGGTTTGGTTTTAAGGTTAATAAATAAGGATATTAAGATGGACACCTTTACTGTATCTCTTTCCTTGATAGACTTCCCAGTGGACAACATTGTTATTTAGAGCAACTATCATACTAAAGCAAGGTAGAGATAAGAAACAAAGCCAAATACTAAAGTGTCAAAGAAGGTGAACAATGGTCTTTAAATAAGCACTTCTAAAATGCGAGAATTTGTGTCTTTAAATTCAGGATGAAATTTAGTTTGACTGCTGTTCTTAAAAAAGTACACAGTGTCATCTTAGTTCCTGCTTTAGATTTGTCTGGGACTCTGAGTTGACATATTTCACTTTAATTAGGTATTCTATATCTGCTCTCCTTTCTTAGAGAAACATCAGTCCTCTACATACCCCAACAATCTTTTCAGGTTACCTTGAGGTCAGCACCATAAACAGAGCAAGGGAAGAGCCACAACCTACATACAGGACTGGCTCACTCACAGCCGTCAGCAGTGCAAGCGAAACCGAATCTTGCAAAACAGAATCTTGCTGCTCCAGGGGTGAGGATCCCGAGCCTGATCACACAGGCTGAAGAAGAGGAATGATACAGAAAGGAGGAGGAAGAGACCTGAGGGAGGGAGCAGAGTCCTGGAGAGGCTTGTTTCTTTCTGTTGGTGGGTAGAATGAGAGAGTTAGAGGCAGTGGCTCTTCCTGTGGGATGCCACTAGCTCTTACTCCAGGCTCCAGACAGCAATAGTTAGCCTGAGATTGGGCACGCTGCAGCCCTATTTTTTTGGCATACACCATAGCCTGCTGATCAAGGTGACTGTTAACTCCACATGTGTCTTGGAGCTGGCCCTGTCAGCAGCTGCATAGAAAGCAGCTATCATGAGCGTTAACCATCTTACGTTTCATGAACAAAATACAAGAAACCTTTTTCTTTTTAACTTAATTTTATACAATACCACATTGTTTCATATTGTAAGAATATAAAATTAAAACAGAATCTTTCCTGAGGAGATGATTATGTTATTTTAGACTGGATAGAAGGAAGAAGTTTTTGACAATGAGGGTGGTGAAACACTGGCACAGGTTGCCCAGAGATGTGGCACATGCCCCATCCCTGGAAACATTGAAGGTCAGCTTGGATGGGCTTCTGAGCAACCTGATCTAGTTGAAAATGTCCCCGCTCACTGCAGGCAGGTTGGACTAGATGGCCTTCCAACCCAAACTCTTCTATGATTCTATGATTATTTTGCTGTCAGGTTCTACCTAAGGATAAACAAGATTTGCAGCATTCCATGCCTATAGCTTTAAAAGTGACCATAACTGTGACTGTGGGTCAAAACTATACAATATAGTTTCAGGGCCAGACACCAACTGGAGATCAAGAAAAAATAGGCATAAATTACAGAATCACAGAATCACAGAATCACTAGGTTGGAAAGGACCTTTAAGATCATCAAGTCCAACCATTAATCCAGTGCCACCATGTCCCCTAAACCATGTCCTGAAGCGCCACATCCACACGTTTTTTGAACACTTCCAGAGATGGCGACTCCACCACCTCCCTGGGCAGCCTGTTCCAATGCCTGACCACTCTCTCAGTGAAGAAATTTTTCCTAATATCCAATCTAAACCTCCCCTGGTGCAACTTGAGGCCATTTCCTCTTGTCCTATCACTAGTTACTTGAGACAAGAGACCAACACCCTTATCGCCACAACCCCCTTTCAGGTAGTTGTAGAGAGCGATAAGGTCTCCTCTCAGCCTCCTCTTCTCCAGACTAAACAACCCCAGTTCCCTCAGCTGCTCCTCATAAGACTTGTGCTCCAGACCCCTCACCAGCTTCGTTGCCCTTCTCTGGACACGCTCCAGCACCTCAACATCCTTCTTGTACTGAGGGGCCCAAAACTGAACACAGTATTCAAGCTGCGGCCTCACCAGTGCTGAGTACAGGGGCACAATCACTTCCCTACTCCTGCTGGCCACGCTATTCCTGATACAGGCCAGGACGCTGTTGGCCTTCTTGGCCGCCTGGGCACACTGCTGGCTCATGTTCAGCCGGCTGTCAACCAGCACCCCCAGGAAAATTGAACCAGGAGGGGCTCATACTTTAAAAGTAAAGCAAAAAGTGAAAACGTTTTGCCCTGGAGGAAAGTGGAGCTGGTGACCCAAAGAGGTTGTGGCATCCCCATCTTTGGAGTGGGGATGAAACCTTGAGCAACCTGGTCTGACCCTGCTTTGAGCTGGTGGTTGGACTATAGAACTCCCAAGGTCCTTGCCCACCCATGAATTCCTGTGAACTCATTGTTATGTTTTACAGCGTGTGCTGAAGTCAGTGTGGCCATAACTGCACAGTTATCATTATCCTTCTGTTTATCTTCATTTGTGTCTATGGTGCACTGTATCCAAATCTCCAATAAACACAGAGTTGGAAGAGAAGATGAGGATGAAACTTTTTGCTTATTTTGTATGGTAATTTTCAATGTCTGTGACCCAAAGTACCTGAGATATGGATAAAATATAGTCCAGATTTTCTAAATATAAATAAGGATAGAAATTCCAACAGTTTGCATGTGTTCTAGGGCAGGTGGAGTAATTTCCTGGAAAAGAAATCCATTTGGTTTACTAAATGCACAGAAACCACCTTCAATATTTTAAATCCCCGTGCTGTAAAGCAGAGACTAGGGAAATCTTAGGGAAAAGTACCATGTGTGCTTGTTTTGTATTTATACTCAGCACAGGTCTGCCTTCGTTAACTTTTTAATCAGGGTAGACCTTTAGTCTGAATCAGGCCATTCTAATAACCGTGTTCTACATGATGAGTCATGATGCTGAAGGAATCTCAGGTTTTGCAACACACAGGCTGAAAGACACCAGGAGAAAGGGTACTGGGACTCAGCGTTAATTGTCTTTGAGCTTGCTTACTTCCGTTCTGGATATATTATCAACAGAACCCAAATCAGAGTATTCAGTGTTCCCAGCTTGATTATTTGAAATCCAAAACTGAGTGCATATTTGCTCAAATTCTAACATATTTGTACTTAATTCAATATAGTTAATTAAAACTAAGCAAGCCCTATGGCATGGAAGAGTATCAAAGTTAAATTTCATATGCAGAAATGGTATGGGGAGCAGGAAAATTAAAGAGAAAGTCAACCTTTTAGGACAAAGAATGTATTAAAAATCAGTTCTTCCTTTGGTTTTAGCCTGGCAGCTGCCAAGAAAAAAGCTTCACCGAAAGAGAAAAGGTTGTTACATACTCTAGAGCTAATACTCCAGGTATAAACTGTGTAGTGTTTGGATGCCGTTGAATTATTGGGATTTTGATGGTTCACAAACTGGTCATTATGTCAGGAGAATAAAGGGAAAAGAGATTCTCAACAGAGACTGTACAAATGGTAAAGACAACTGAAGAATTAATATTACATAATAATGAGACAAATTCTCCAAAGCTAACAAAGCAGACTTTGCTGGAGCTAGGTTTATGCTAGATATGTCAACGAACTTTTATCTGTGAAGATGCTATAGGGCATAAACAAAGATTTCTTTTCATTAGATATTGCTTTCACTTCCATTGTTCTGATGTGCACTGATTTTCTTAAAGGCTTTGACTCAAAAAGCCATTCTTTTATTCGTGAAATATTTTACATAATTACTTGGGAATGATGTTAATGAGGCTTACGGACCTATTTTAAGGCATCAGCAGTATAGCTATAATTTCAGTACTGCAATGCAGAAATCCAGCCAGCAATGGACTGAATTATAGTCTCTGATTAATTAGTAACAATTAAAAAAACCCAAAACATTGTCAGCAAGATATGTACAGTTCAACCCTTCAAGAGAAATGTTTTTTTATTTGGTTGTTTGTTTTTTTCCTTCCAGGCTCGTCCTCTGAAGTACATACCGAGTAATAAACAGCTATGAATTAGTTTCTTGCTTGAAATATATCCCCTTAGGATCTTTTCTCTTCGCTATGGAGACATGTAGCATCTTCAGGCTGGAAACATAGATGAGGTTTTTTCTCTGACACTTGTATCCCAAATATGGATTGTACACGGTTTTCTATTAAGGTAACTTACTCAAATGTCTATCTTTTCCAGTTGCAGCTATAAGCATGTGCTGAATATGTTGAATGTACTTTCTTTATAGGGATTGCTTTCATTAAATTCTGCTAGTCACCTTAATCCTTGGGTTGTTAGATGTCTTTCTTTCAGGGACTGATCACATGAGCATGCCATATACCTGAATTACACGCAGAAAATACAAACAATACATGCAGTTTTGGATAACACACTTTGTACCTGTCTTCAAGAAAAATCTTAAGGTTAGTTTGAGTTCTGGGGACTTGCAGATCATCTTTCTAGTGGTTGGTATTATGGAATATGTCAATAGGGTTAAAGATAAGATTTCCCTTAAATGGAACTGAATGTGAGTTATATCTCAGTCAACTTCATCTGTCTTAAAATTAAATGCCTACATTAAGGTTGTTATCTATGTTTCTTTTGTTGTCTAGGAAGAGTGAGGGGACTTTCAAGGCATGATCCAGGGTTTCTTAAGAGAGGTAAGATGAATTGCTATGTAGAGGTTCTTATATCTTCCAAAGCACTCAGGTGAAACACACCTTAAACCTATTTTTAGGTGTTTAAAGATAAATTAAGTGAACCTGACTGTAAGGTTCCTTTTTTTCTGAGGAACTTTTGAAAATTCTGCTGAAAACATTAAAAGCTTTAATGCTGTCCATTGTATTTTGTAGTTTGTTTAATGAGGACATCCATATGAGGTTAAAATAAGATTTTTTTCATGCTGTTTGTAAAGATGGAAGCATGCTGTAATGTTTTTTGGTGTATGTGGGAGCTGAGTAACATAGAATCATGGGGCTTCTCAGGTCAGCTTTCCATATAGAGAAGGTCATTTTACACGTATGTGTATTGGAAGTGCAAGTTGTTTAAATTCATATATATTTCTTAGAGCAGAAGGAGTAAAAAACATCGTGCAAATAGTCTCAGTTGAGGCTCTAAGCCCAACTCCAAAGCCTATCTCCTTATTCTGCCTAAGGAGCTGATTCCAGTCAGAGACCAATTTTGCTGTTACTCTCATGGTCTTACTGCTCATAAACCTGCATAGCACAACTCAAAATACCATGCAGGATGTCTTTACAAGCCTGAATGTTGATTTGCAAATTATGTATATAAATTCTACACCAGATAAAAAATGCATACCGTGCTTATGATTTGTTTGGCTAATCAAATGGAGGCAGGGATCACTGCAGGGTGTCGTCATCTTCTCACTTGGAAATTCAGGGACAGATTGTTTTTAATACGTTCACTGCCATAAAAGCATGGTGAAGCTCAGGACATGCAATGTTTTTTTCGGACATCCATTCAGCAATTATTCATGTCTTTCTCAACACAGGGAGTACACAACTAAAAAGCCCCTAAAAAGCTCTCACATATAAGATGATTCACTGTATGCAGAGATGATTCACTTGAGGTAAAGGCCTACACAGTACCAGTAAGAGTTGTAGAATCAAGCCTAAAAAAGTTCATTTTGCTTAGCAGGGAAATGAATAGCAAGTCTTATGCCTGCAGCTCTTGGGACATTTGTATTTCTGTGCCACAAATACTTTCATTAAAGATTAATCATATCTTGTAGCAAAACTGCAGGTCTCTGGCCCTTATGACAGGCGAATTTCCCAGTGGCTTTAAAGGAAATTGTGTTGTAAATGTATGCATAATCTCCAGTAGACATTCTTTAAGTCCTTTCACTTATTTTACATCTTGACATTTTCAGCCTAACGCTGATTTATATCTTTTATGTACAAACATCCTTATCTCATTAAATTTCTGGAAACAAGACTAGTCATTTAGTATAAAGCAACGTAATAAGAAAGAGAGTATATACATACTGCAAATGACTTAACTCTACTTAAACTATTTAATTTACAATGATTAGTTATAACCTCCCCGAATCTACTGAGGTTGGTGGAATGGATGCCATTGCCTCTAGAGGACTGCAACTAAACAAAGAAAGAATAATCCAGAAGAAGATACTGCTAAACTTACTCAAATCCTTTGAATCACGTAAAAGGACTTCGCAGTAAAGAACTGCACAAAAGGCAAAATCTCTAAATGAGTCACCTTCACCTTCAAAATGTGAAGATGCTTTATTTGGATACCCCTGCCGCCCATGTTTATAGCTTTCCATCTGCTTTAATCTGCTGCTCTGTTTCATACTATTGATTCTGCAAGTCTATAGTTGTTCTAGTTGCCACAGTACTGTTTATAGTACAGTGAGATGGCCAATAGTGACTGTGAGTGGTAGGCAAGAGGTTACTGAACAGTTTTGGAAGGTACACGTCTAAGTCAGATCACCAAATTTGTGTACCACAACTTGGTTTTACCACTCAGAAGTGTGAGGTTGGCTCTAGAAAATTGTTTCAGCTCACCTGAGCTCTACAGGAAAGAGGAGGTTCTCCTGAAGAGCACATTGAAATACCCTGTTGACTCAGTATAGACACTGGTACCTATAGATTTTTGGGGGTTACATAATACTTGGAAGTGAACAGTATGAGTTGTTTAGAGGGCTGAGACTTAAACAGGTGAATTACTTTAATTTTATTGTTTCTGTATTTCGGGTGTCAGTAATATTACTACCAGATGCTTAAAGATACAGCCCAAGAACCTCTGTGGTTGAGTGCCCTGCTGTAATGAGCAACATACATTGCAGGGAAGACTGGAGCAGACAACTCACTACTGAGACATGATATTGCAATAGACTCCAAGGTGTCTTGATATACATAGAGCTAAATTAGGTACAGAGTGATATTATTTGCTTTATATAATATTTTTCAAGATTACTGTATGAGTTATATTTACAGCAAGGCAGAATCCTATTTCAACCTTCACTAGTTAATAACTTGGGAGTCATCAAATATTTTAATGAGACGTAATCAACTGCTATCTGCAGAATGGACACAGATGGAAAGACAATAAGAAGAAGAGGTATAGATGAAGTATTATTGTGTAGCCATGGAAACAATGTCTCTCTCTCTTTCTCCCTTCCTTCTCCCTTTTAGGTTCAGCAACACTGCACATCATTAGGGTGTCTGCCTCTCCTGACAGTGGCAACTTTGCAGTGTCAGTCAGTAAATCTTTGCATCCATTCATGCTGTCAGCGCTAAGTGATAGAAAGCCTGGGGAAGATGTGAGATGCATACCAAAGAGGCTTCCGCAATGTGACAGTCTAGTCACGTATTCTTATGCAACTGCCAATTTTGAGGCTCAATTCAATAAAAAAGAACAAAATGGAATAGGCCTAGCTAGACTTTGTTGTGTTAGTGTGGTTTCTGAAGTTGATTTCAGTGCTCATGTAAGTTAAAAAGCTGAGAAATGAGACTTGACTGTGTAGGAACACAGGTGAGCACAGCAACAAATGGAATAAGGCCATGGCTGAGCTCTGGTTAGAAGCAGTTTTGTTAATCCACTGCAATCAGACCTTAGTGAGGGTGTTTAATTGTGGTAAAGTGGATGGTGATATGCTTTTGAATTGGTAGCAAGAAAGAAAACATTAAAACCCCTGAATGTCAGTTATTCTCACACAGAGTCATTGCCATGTGTACTAAGAGCTTTTATTTATGCCTTGCAAAAAGCACGATAATTATAAGAAGCTGAAGCAGAAACAAAAAGGGTGAGTAAAAATAGAATAGAAATTCGGTTTAAAAGCACTGAAAGAAAATTTCAGCATGAGCTCTATTCTTAACCTTTTCCCCTCAGTTTCAGCAGTAATTAAACCAATTCTAAATGCCTTATTTAACTCGCTTGTGGTTAGAGATTCCAGGAGGGGGTGGAAAGACGTGAATTTATGGATCTTCCAAGTAGAAAGAAACAAATGGCATACTTATTACCACAGATTTGTGTTTCTTAAACCTTTTAGCTCCGAAGAAATGTGAGGCACAAATGATGGCATCATAAGAGACAAACATCAGAGTGGTTACCAGCTATTCTAATAGGAGAAAAGGAGTGACTTGTGGCTTAATTTACACAGGCAAATGCAGAAATACATCCCCTCCTTGGACTGTATATACTACTTACATTGTGCATGGGGGAAACATACTTTCTGCAAACTTGTCGCTACATCTTCCTCTCTGGATAGGAGACAGTCCCTTTAGGAATAGAAGTGCTCCTGAGGGGAATGTTCCTCCCACCTCAGACCCAGGAGGATGCTGATGAGACAATGTCTGAGTCACTGTCTGCTTCCTGGTCACCTCCTAGGTCAGCATGAAAACACAACCTAACAACCCCAAAAGCACTGATTTATCCCAAACCATAAACCTAAATAAGGCACAGGACACTTCTCACAGATCAGACTAGCTTGCATTTCTGACCCAATGAGTCGCAGGTCAGTATCTTCTCATGGACAAGGGCCAATGGGAATGGTACACACTGTGGATCTTCAGGGACAAACCATGATCCAGGAGCAGCTCCCATCAGGCAACGACAGCAAGAAACTCCAAGGGTATGGAGTGCAAGCTGGTGCTGACCTTGACATTTTGTGAATGCTGGTATGGTCGGTGACGTTTGTCTGAGTGGTCCCTGCTGACTTTCCCTTGAGGACTTGTACTACAAAACAGGAAAGCAGCCCACATGGATGTGCACTTTGGGATGTTTGCTGAAACAGAACATTTAAGGGGACATCATGCAGCTCACAAGGTCATCTCTGTATATATACTTTACTGTGGAGCTCTGAGATTAGGTTGAAAACTGAGAACTGCCAGACAAATTGTCTGTGAGGATGTCTTCAATCCAAAGGGGCTTTTTTGTTCTTCTCTGAAAAAAAATTCAGAAAAATGCAAGCTTCTAGCCAACCTATAGCTTAAGACCTGCACATTTTCCTTAGCATATTTGTTAAAATAGAAGACAAGAAAATCTGCAGAATTTAGAAAAAGTTAGCTGTTACATACTGAGTTTACATGGCTTCCAACTTATTTCCAGTCCTCAAACACTCTGGTCAGCTGTCTTTGGGAATCACATTTTTCTCTGCTATGCTTGTGCCAGTTATAACAGGCTTTGTGTCTTTCAAATATCCTATGTTGATGCCTGTTTTTAATTCAAGAAATGCTTCACTTGA
This sequence comes from Phaethon aethereus, assembly GCF_964289735.1. NCBI lineage: Eukaryota > Metazoa > Chordata > Aves > Phaethontiformes > Phaethontidae > Phaethon > Phaethon aethereus. The sequence continues at coordinate 13,091,255 of NC_138576.1, forward strand.
TAGCCAGACATAATTTAATCAGTAAATTGTTTTGATAATTGAAATTCAAATTCTAGGTTTTATTTCCTCTGTCTTACACTTCCCACTTTCTTACACTTTCCACTTTCTTACATTTTGATTTCCTCAGTTGTAGCTCCTCTTTTATATTTCAGAGCTTGGGAACTCTATCCCATGTGTCTTTTCTCATCTGGCTGGGCAAAGTTTGATAAATGACAAAGAGCAGGGCATACAAACAGCTGGTCAAACTCTAATTTCCATTGTAATATTAATGTAGACCTCCAAAGTCAAACCCACTGCATGAGTATCTCTGCCTATAATATGAAATGTATTTTGATAAAGCCATTAAAGCAAAAATAATTTAAAACAGAAAGATTAATAGTAGTCAGTTATCAGAAAATGCATTTTAAAAGTTCCAGATTAGAAGATTGAGGGGTTTTTTAATGAAAAAATATCTTCAAGTTTTTGAGTCTTTGACAAAACTGAAATATTTTCTGGTTAGAAAAAAAAACCTTGCAAACTGACTAAAAATATATTGTTTAAATTTTTCAGTTCAAATATTATGTTTTGGGTTTTCTTGTTTTGTTTTTTTTTCTGAAGCAGGATGTTTGTGAAGATTAGTTTTGGATGATCAAAAAAAAAAGAAAAACCTAAAAAAAATTACTTTGAATATTTCAAATATAAATGCTTCCTGTGAAGCCTCATCAATTTTTCACATGAAAAAATTAAAATTACTTGTAATCTGAACACAATGACCTTGCAAGGCAGTCACCATGTCAGGAAGGAAGGACAATTTTGTCATTAAAGCATTGGACCGAGACTTAGAGAAATGGGTTCAACTCTTGAATCTGTTGGAGTCTTTCTTCTTAATTTACTTCTCTTAAGGAAGACTACACAGACTGGGCTTGTGCAGAATAACAAGGTGAAAAAACTATGGGGGAGCCAGGCATGCTAACAATTTTCAAGTATGTAGAAACCTCCAATAAAGAAGAGATGAATAATTTGTTTTCCATGTGCATGGTGGAAAGAAATAACAGATTTGAATATGGGAATGACTCATCTTAGAAGTTACAAAAAATAGGGACAATAACAGAAGACAGGAATAAGACAAGCCCATGGAGGCTGTAGAGTTTGTAGGAATGTTTTAAACATACTCTGACAGAAATTACCTAGATATAGTTGATCCTACTCTTCTGAGTGATCCAGAATCAGTTCTGGCTATATCTACAGTAGGAACTGCTTTGGTACACTAAGAGCAGATCAGAAGAGTGAGGCAGCTGGACCCTACATCTACAGTATATATGGTTTGGGGGATTTAATTCAGAATGAATTTAATCAGAACCAAACATTCTCACCATGCATGTGGATGAGAGCTGATTCAACTTACCAATCACTAGTTCAAATCCTTATGTTTCCATTGGGATTTGGAGTGTGTTTGATGTGTAGTTGAAGTAGAGTCTCTGGTATAGCTGCTTTCAAAATGAACTTAGTTTAAATATATCAAAACTGCTATGCTAACTGAATTAATACGAAATAAGGGTGATTGGCTTCCTGACCTTGCTTCTACTCCAAACCAAAACGCTAATGTACTTACAGCCTCAGCTATCTGGAAGGAGGTTATCTGGGCTGTACACCAGCCAGGCATTGCCTTCCCTCAGTACCCTGGGCAAGGCACAGTGCCAGAGAGGGGGTGTTGCAAGGCTCATGCTGCTCACATCAGGGCTGGCTGTGCACAGTGCTGTTTAAAAGGCTTCTACAAAACCTCTTCCTGTTTTTTCAAGGGTGAATATATTAAACAGATGCCTATAGTATAGTATGTATATGAAGTAACCATGGTTTTGCCTTTATGTGAGTTATCTCATCTCCTTTTTTTTTTTTAATTGAGACTTTACCTCTGCCATCTCTAAATGATGACAACAGTAACCCTTTGCTCTGTATTCAATATTGAGAATATAAGCTTTTCAGATTTTATTCTCATATTTATGCAAGCATAGGAAAGTCCACACGGACATGCTTTTGGAAAGTTGCAAGATAAGAACCTTTAAATGAAAGAGAGCTCTCTTGCACAACTAGAAGGCTGACTCAGGTCATGCTGTGTATTTTTCCATGTCATATTTATTTTCTTTGTTTTTTGAGATGAGTAAAACATAATTTTATCCACTAATGCAATTTCACAGGATCAGATTCTGCTGGTGTCTTGCAGCTTGTATGAAGCAATTATGTGCAGTAAGAAACCCTGGGGAGCTTTGGGTTGAATCCCTTCTGAATAACTAGACAGAGCAGTAGGTGTGGCAGTATATTCAGCTTTTATAAAGATGCTGCGATACACACAGGTCAAAATTTGCCTTGTATGAATGCATTAGAGATTTATAATTTATTCAACTCCCTAACATAGAAAAAAGCTGCTTAATAGGATTTTTCAAAAAAGCTATTCTATTAGGCATTCAAATCATATCAAAAATATAAGGGAACAGTATGTTTAAATCTCCCAAGATGTCAGGCCAGTCTCAGGTTTTCTGCTAAATGCTTCTAAACCCATGACTTTTTTGCAAAGAATACCTTCCTCCCTCAGCCATTTGAAGAGTCTGATTTAAGTCCATTTGGGCTGGGTCAAGATTTGAGCTCCTGAGACACAGGGGCGTCTTCTAAGTCCTAAAGAGCTTTAAAAAAAACAGATGGTCATGTAGGGCTCCAGCTGAGCATTGTAAGGAAGCTTGCCAGGCATACTTTTCCTTGAAACTATAACTGTGCATAGTAGGTTTAAGAATAGGTTTTGCTTGCTTTCCTGAATTGCAGCTCTTAAAATACACCAAACTGGTTTGTTATTCCTCATTGCTTCCCGATTCCTTGAAGTTCTGTTGAATGCCTGATTCGGTGCCAATGTTTCTTAGTTGCCCTAATGATTCCCTGGCTCCTGTCTTGCAGGCACCTATAGCCATATGTGTTCTCATTGGAAAATGTGGGGAGTACTTATCCAACCTGTGACGGGAATGGGGAGGAAGTTCCTTTGCCACATCTACCACGCACAGGCCTGAGCCAAAATGGATTAAGTCATTTCACCTTTGGTTTCAACGCACAATTATATGTATAAAGGCAGCAGCTTTCTGAAATGCACAAGATTTGGATCTGATCAGAAAATCAGGACTTTGAACATTCCCCCATGTCACAAAGCTGCAATAGTGAGGTTAAGGGGAGGAGAAGTATTGTGACAGTAAAGCACAGTATGAGCTGTAGCCACTAAATGCCATTGGTAACACATCTGGCCAACTCTTCCAGAGATACGCTTGGACCAGCACACAGCAGAGAGCATCAGGCAGCCTCTATGTCTAGAAGACTTTCAGATACTCTGTTTTGCTCTTTTAAACACTAGTAATGTAGATTTTCTCTGAGATGAAGTTCAGTGCCTATCATCTTTGTCAGTCAATTACTGTTCATTTGATTTCAAATGTGTTGAGACAAGAAATAAAATCATCAGGTCCTTCAGGAGAGCTAAGAAAAGGCACTAGCCTGTCAGCTTTACTGATTCCTTCCTAGAAGATAAAGAAATGCCATAAATAAAGGAAAAAGAGACAAAGCAACCATGTTGGAAATAGAAGATTGAGTCTGCAGAAATATCCCTATAAAACCATTGGAAACAGTTCTTAACATAGTTTAGCCCCTTACAGTCTTGAACGCACTGTCCTCCAATGGCACCTCTGATGAGCTCTTATGTTTTCTTACAGTTAAAGCATTCAATAACTTATTTTTAATAGAGTTTTAAGTTTTAACTGCTAGTCGTTTTTCTCTGATTTTATGTAGGAGTTGTTTTCTGTGGTAACATGTTAGTAATTACCATATTCAATAGTAATAGTAAAATAATCTAGAAGAACTTTAGTTGCATCTTCAGTATTCTAAATAAAATATTTAGTTTTAATAATCTCCTAGTAATAATGCCACGTTCTATTATAACATGATGCAAATAGCAGATGCATGATATATGAACTGGGGCAAAACCTTTGGCCTTAGATTAATGTAAAAATTCAAGAAACTTGCCAAGGTGCAATAGCATTGTTTTAATACAAGTAAACTCACCTGGAATATATTTGTTTGTTAAAAAATTATAGGTTTTCTGGTTTTTTTTCATGATCCAAAAGAAATAAATGTCTTAGAACTGAGAATTTCCCCTGGGATATGCTCTGCTTGTGGAGAATTGTAAGTCATGAGTGTCAGCTTTTTCTGATCAGAAAAAAAAAGTCTTTTTGGTTTCTTCATGTAATAATAGTAAACGTTATGTTACTAGGGAAAATATTTTTCAAGTTCAAATTCTCCAATATTTTATCTTTTCTACTGAAAAGTGCCTAGAAAGTTTTTTTCTGTTTTGTGTTTTCCAGAAAATGGAACAGAAAAGAGATGTGATTAAAGGGATGGTAAATCCATCTTTTTACTCATGTGGTTATAAAATTCTGAAATTATTAGTAGGTTAAATTTCATTTTTCTCTCAGAACTCTGCATTTTAGGTAGAGATTTAAATATTTATCAGCTCAGAAGTAGAAGAAAGAATAATACTTCAGATCAAATTTCTGGTCTACAGTTCTGAGCTATTCCTCAGTGGCATACAGTCATACCTGAAATCCTATGATTTTCTGCATGAAATGAGAATACTTTTTTTATAATTGTAGAAACTTTCACTGGATAGGAAAGCTAGTTTGTACACAGTTTTGGTATGTTTAAATGCTCAGAATAAAACAGCACAAAGTTTAAGACAGAATAAGCAGAAACGGCTTTGCAGAATCACTCCAGTTCATTGAGACTTAACCAATAAATGACAAAATCTTGTCCAATCTCTGATTTGTCACATTATACCATCACTTTTCCCTAAAAAATGGATGGGAAAATGTGATAGATTCTGAGAAGCAAATATGCCCTGCTCTGAGCTGTAGCTGTCAAACCACAGGTGATCGCAGGATGAGATGTCCCCAGGATGTCTGATGGATGATCATTTCAGTGCTTCTTGTTTCTACGCAGTTCATGAATCAGTCACCTCTACTGTGTTGTATGTTTATACTTTGTCATCTTTCTCAAGAGCTTGTTCCCAGTATTAGGAAACTAAATTTCTGAGTACGAAGCAGTTCACGCTGATGTGTGTCTGGTAGGGAGCTGCTTAGGGAATGCGAACGGATCTTGGAAAAACAGTGTTTTTGCAGGGTGATATGATGTAGTGATACCAATATGAAGTGAAAAGCTGGAAGAGAAATAATGGCTGAAAGGGTTCCGGCTGCGGGAGGCTGCCTGTCAGTGCAAAAGGCACAATGCTGCAGAGGGAGCCAATTCCTCCCTAGAGCTGAAATTAGTGGTAGCCAGGAATGAAGGGATGGGGTAGGAGAGGGAGGTACAGGGAGGGAAGAATAAAGTTGTTCAGAGAAAATACTGCACCCAGGTGTTGTAGTCTTATGAGACTACAAACCATGGATACCAGCTACTAACAATTTTGAGTTCAGCATCAGCTTATAACTGGCCTCGCGTAAGAGAGCTGAGAAGAGCACACTTCTGCCCAGGGAGGTGGTGGAGTCGCCATCTCTGGAAGTGTTCAAAAACGTGTGGATGTGGCGCTTCAGGACGTGGTTTAGGGGACATGGTGGCGCTGGATTAATGGTTGGACTTGATGATCTTGAAGGTCCTTTCCAACCTTAGTGATTCTGTGATTCTGTGTGATTCAGAGCCAGCATCAACTTACAGGAATCATGGGATGTCACTCAGCCAGGATGCCCTAAGCTCTCCTGCTTTGCCACCTTTTTACCACTTCTCAGGCTGTTTCTGTCTGCAAAAAACAGGAGAGAACCTGCTGTTGCTAAGGCACCCTTGTAGTTGTATTGGAGTTATACAGTCAGTGTGTAAGCAACGACAAAGAACAGTGGACACCACATTCCCAGCTCTCAATGAAAATGTAGCCTGGGGTATCATTATCATTTCAAGGTTCTCTATGTTCTAGGGCTGAGAGGTGCATGAGCGTTTCAGTTATCAATACAAATTAATAGCATCAGATGGGGGAGTCTAACAACAACTCATAAATCTGTATGCTGCTAAATGACATTGCAATTCATCAAATCAAGGGTGAATGGAAAATAACCAGCCTTTGAATTCCAGCCCACTGCATCTCACCAAGGGTGAGACTGTCTCCTAAGGCTTCTGATCTCTTGCACATACAGATTCGTATTTAAGACAGCACCATTATTCCCTGATACTATTGATGAGTGGGCTGCACAAATTGAGGTTATCCTCTCATCTAAACAAAACACCAGGGATTTAAAGATCAGTGCAGAAGGCACACTGTGGCTTTCCTGAATACTGCTTGATTTCTCATCCTCCCAACAACAAAGACAACGATTGACTGAGCACTGGCACAAGGTTGATACACAGTCAGCCCAGGGTGTCTCTCAAGCGGGTGCTGCTCAGTAATGTGCTGCAGGCTGTCACAAGCAAGGAGTATAGCTGTTTGCACAGTGGCATGTGGTCCAAAACTAAACTGCCTTTCCCACATAGCTCCTGAATTGCTCGTAAGAAGACCTGTTGCCGTACAGAGTAACTGAAGGGCTGACTACTCAAACAAGGAGTCAGGAAACAAGTGAGGTTAGCTAGCGTGAAGCTACTAGCACACTAATACCCCAAGGCAGCTACAAGGCAGCTACATTTTAATAAAGTGAGGAAAACTAATTCATATTTACCATAGGGCAGAAGTGGGTACAGAAGCAGTCACGGCTTAGGAGAAAGTTACAGTTTTCCAAAGGCAGTTAGATCTACTTTTCCTCATTCTGTAAGGATGCAGTGTGTTTTAAGACTTAGGAACCAGGATGCAGCCCTACACTCGCTGGTTACCTTTAGCTGTGATGCTTCGGATTATTAGTTTTTCATAAGCTGTTAGGTGAATAAATTAATATGGACCCCCTACGGTTTCTGAGAGAGTTAAAAATATTGTACTTCACAGAAATCAAAGTTCAGACTGTATTAAGTGGAGGATAACAGGTTTTCTGTTACACTGCTTTAATTCCAGGGAGATCAAACTGAATTCAGTGGAGACACAAACAATTTACCCTGGTGATAATGACAGAAAAATTGTATACTAGTAGCCACTGTAGTAGGAAAGATTACTTTATTTGCCTCCAGTTTGAATGTGAGTCATTTATAGAATTTGCTGGCTAGTTTTTCCATGTCCCTTTGGAACAACATGAAATTGCACTTGTGAAACAGGAGCTTCTGACAAAGAAGCACAATCTTGCAAAAGAGGGCAAAAAATAGCACTGGGCATCCTACACTCCCAAAGGTGCATGGGATAAATATACCCAGTGGAAAACTGATCTGAAAGTGTTTCTTATAAGGGACTTGATTAGTCAAAGTCACTGCTGAAATATTTATGCTGAAATAAATCCTTTCTTTTTTTCCTAGCACTAAGGAATAATTGAGAAATAAACAAATTATAAATTGAAAAGGACATCAAGACATGATAAAATTTTTATTAATCCCAATGAATAACAAATATGAACAGCTTGATTTTCTGAATTCCCCTCTACACGTTACAAACCACAAAACCAATGGTATTTTATTCTAAAATTTCAGCCCAGAGGGAACATCCCTGAGCTACCCAATACAAGCTATAGTTCCTTGTCTCACCGTGATTTTCTACTGTTCTTCTTTTGTTCTTGTTACTTCTGTTTCAGATATCATACTTGCTTATCTAACTTTGCCTGGCTGAAAATTATTAAATAAACTGTTTACTCCAGGCTAATGGTCTGTTCACCTTCACCTGTCCAATGATTTCATAAGGAATTAATCCAATCCAGAGATATTGTTACCATCCTTTCCATCCCTGCTGTGTATGATATGTTGGCTCCGGCAAAGTGTGGTAGTCCACTGAGTTCTTGAAGCTTTTCCCAATGCCAGGAATCAAACTGATTTGTGATATTTGCTTTTGTTTTCAAACTGACAGTGAATCCATTTACTTTTCAGCCTCAAATTCTTCACTGTAAAGCTATGGATATTTCATAACATCCATAGTGTCAGACAATTATCTTCTTTTGAGCATCACTTGCTGATTTCTCTGTTAGATAAGTTCTAATGGTTCTGTTGAGGCTATATTCTGTATCTTTAAGTAGTCTGTTTTTAAGTGCTCTTTCCAAAAGTCTGTTACAAAATTTCTATTAAAAGGTCTGGGCTGAAATAAAAATGGAGAATTCTAGTTAAAAGAAAAAATCATTATCGACCTAAATGAGACACTGTAGTGCCTGTTCCTTCATTACATGCTCTTTCCTCTAATGACTGTTATTTTGTATATTTTTGAAGATGCAGTCACTTGCTTCAGTGCTAACAATTATAACAAACAAAGACTCACTAAGTCCTCCCAAACTGCAAAATTTGTAATATTATAAGCATTTTCATCTAAAACCTTTCATGGCCTTTTCTATCTTCTGATTTTTCTATAATTTCTAAAAAATAAGAGAAGGAAAAATTTTGCTCACAACTGTCATAATCACTTGTAGACAACCACTGCTCAAACATTTCTAATACCATTTCAAAATTATCCTCTGAATTAACAAAAAGCAATGAAAATCAGTTGAATATTTAAGAAAGTTTTTTCACTCTTCTTACTGATGGTCATTATTTACAGTTATGGAATGAAGTGCAGATTTAACTTTGATGCCTTCCTTGCATTTTCAAAGTGAATTACTGTATTCTTCTCTTGAGTGTACCAGCACAATTTATTTTACCTTTGGTACCATGTGCTGTTCAGAAATCAGTCACAAAGTGCACAGTTTTCTGTGCAATAACACTTAGTTATAGTACACTGTGAACTTCTGTACACCCTAATAGCTTCATGCAAAAGACCTGTAAAGTATCCTCCTAAAGAAACACATCCCTAACTCCAAGACTTTAAAAAAACCTTTAGGAATAGTGAGAAAAGGAAGAGAACATGGACAACATCAATCTGAGAGGACTTAGTTCAGGCACAGGTGCCTTCCCAGGATGCAGTCCCTTGTGTCCCTAAGGTTGACTGTTTTGCATTAAGCCATGCCAGCAGGTCTCAGGACCAGAGAATTGTCTCTATCCTATTTTGTCCCATAGCCAATGAAGCTGGAAAACTGACTGCCGTGGCACAGTACTTATCCCAAATGACTGGTTTCATAATGTCCGCAGTATCCTCCGAAAGGACTATTTTTTCATGGCTTCTGACAGAAAGTGAAAGTGTTACTGAAAGCTATTTGACCATGTGCTAAAGGGCATTGCGAGCTCTTCACATGATTGACAGATTTAGGCCTAAACAATATTTTGGAGCATGAAGTCGTTTGAGATTAATGTGAAAACTCCTAATAACAGAGCAGCTATTTGGATATTAACCTTTTTCCTAGTCATGCTCTGCAAGTAACTTAATGTATTTTTAAAATAATGATATTTTTTCCTACTGGCATTTTTTCTTTTTCTGTTTTTCTCTGTTTTGGTTCAATTTCTTAATTTGTTACTGTCACCATGGTATCTGGCCACTCCCTATTCATTATAAAAAAGTTGAACTGGCATTTTTTTAACATAATTTTCATTTTTCTGGTCCCTTCCTCATCTATGACTTCTGGAAACATAAAAATGTGGTTTTATTATGGGCTGGGTTATTTTGAATTGCACAATTTCACTTCAAATAGATGACAGTGAGGTTTATCCTGCAGTAAATCATTTTAATATCTGGGGCCAGTCACAGAGAAATTTCTCACGTAGGGTCAGATTTTGGTTCAGAAATAAGAACTCAATGCATTGATAATTATTGTCAACAGCTCCAGAATATGAACGTATTATATCTTTTCTGTATTTTATTGTTGATTTTATTTTTAAGCTACTTTGGGATCTTTTAATGGCTGGGTTTAGAGTGAAGAGTGATAGGATATATGTGGTAAGGGGTGTTATTAAAAGCCAAGCACTGTAAAGTCTTTTTTCATAGAGCTATCATACTCAAATTTCGGATATTACTACCACTGCCAGAACTACAAACTTATATTTGGATGCTAAAAATTATATTTACAGCTTTTGAGTGTGAGATTCCATCTGGGTTTACTTTATTAAATTATTCTAAAACTGGCAGATGCTGGTGAAGTTCTTATATTTTCAGAAAAATAAAGTATATGGTAAAAGGAAGGCCCTGTCCAATTAGATGAACCTCCATTAATTTCTGACACAACAAATGCCAGGGAATAAGTGCTTCAATTGCATTTCTGGAAGAATAAAAAAAAAAAAGTGGAAATTTCCTCCCCCAGTACAACAGAAATGACACCTTTCCCTATATTCCCAATATTAAAGAGACAAGTTTGGCAGTCACATTTTAAATGAGCTATTTCCCATCAAAAAGTTTCCAACATTTTAAAGGCAGATGAATAAAACTGTTTTGAATGCCAACACTTATGAATTCTATAGATGTCCAGCTCAGTAGGGACCTGAGCTGAATTTCTGCATATCAAAAAGCATTGACAGAGCAATCTCATTCCTACCTTGGACTTTGCCATGTATTTAAAACAGCCCTGTGAGACGTACAGGTTTAATCTTGGAGACCAAATGTGATTAACCATGGTACATTTATGGTTACAAATGTACTGACATTTGTGCTGCAAAACATTTTTAGGTGTTGTTGATGAGCTGCTGATTATGAATTGAAATTCAGGTGCATAAAGTCCCTTCATTGATTTTATATGGCATTTATCTTATTAAATTTGAGCTAATCAGTGTTTTCCATACCATTTTAATTAGCTTAAAAATAGCTGTTCATTCATTAATTAATTAAGCCAATGCCTTCTGGGTGTTGCACCCACCAAAAAGTACATGCTTATTTACTTAAGTTTATTTACTGACATTGTCTACTAGCCTATGTTACAAACCAGACTACTGCTTCATTAAGCTGTATTAAAATAGTTTGAAGAGATAATTCTGATCTCAAAGACAAGGCAACTGGAAGTACCAGCACATGGTATTCAAAATCAAACAGTTCGCAAGAAATCTCTCACCTCAGATTTGGCATTACATGATTTTTAAATGATGAGCAGAGTGTATTTCAGAAAAGGTGAGAACAAATGATTCAGTTGTCTTCAATTGGTTTCTCCGTATGATTCAAGCTCTTGTTATCTTGTGGCTGGATTTTAAAATGTGATGCGCCATGCAGACCAAAAAGTTATAGGTTGTCATACTGATTCATGCAGCTATGGGAATTTTAGTTTTAGATTTATTTTTGATGACTTATGCCTGTCAGCCCAAATATGGAGATGGCAGAACACGTTGACCAAAAAATGCTAGGGGCTTAAAAGAGGAGAACTTCTGATGACTGTGATGATGTGAATTGGGACTCAGTTGTGGAAGATCAGTCAATGTCAAAGACAAAAAATCATTTGGAGACTGTTGTTAGAGAATTATCATAGTATCATAGAATCATAAAATCATAGAATCATTTGGAAAAGACCTTTAAGGTCATCAGGTACAACCATCAACACAACACCACCATACCCAATAAACCATGTCCCAAAGTGCCATGTCCACACATTTTATGAACACCTCCAGTGATGGTGACTCAACCACCTCCCTGGGCAGCCTGTTCCTATGCTTGACCACTCTCTCAGTGAAGAAATTTTTCCTAATATCCAATCTAAACCTCCCCTGGTGCAACTTGAGGCCATTTCCTCTCATCCTATCACTAGTTACTTGGGAGAATAGACCAGCACCCACCTCACCACAACCCTTTCAGGTAGTTGTAGAGAGCGATAAGGTCTCCCCTCAGCCTCCTCTTCTCCAGAATGAACAACCCCAGTTCCCTCAGCCGCTCCTCATAAGACTTGTGCTCCAGACCCCTCACCAGCTTCGTTGCCCATGTCTGGACATGCTCCATCACCTCAATGTCCTTCTTGTAGTGAGGGGCCCAAAACTGAACACAGGATTCAAGGTGCGGCCTCACCAGTGCCGAGTACAGGGGCACAATCACTTCCCTACTCCTGCTGGCCACACTAGTTCTTATACAGGCCAGGACGCTGTTGGCCTTCTTGGCCACCTGGGCACACTGCCGGCTCATGTTCAGCCGGCTGTCAACCAGCACCTCCAGGTCCCTTTCCGCCGGGCAGCTCTCCAGCCACTCCTCCCCAAGCCTGCAGTGTTGCATGGGATTGTTGTGACCCAACTGCAGGACCTGGCTCTTGGCCTTGTTAAACTTCATACAGTTGACCTTGGCCCATCAATCCCACCTGTCTGGATCCCTCTGCAGAGCCCTCCTACCCTCCAGCAGATCAACACTCCCACCCAATTTGGTGTCATCTGCAAACTTACTGAGGGAGCACTCGATCTCCTCATCCAGGTAATCGATAAAGATATTGAACAAGACCGGCCCCAGAACTGAGCCCTGGGGAACACCACTCGTGACTGGCCGCCAGCCGGATTTAACGCCGTTCACCGCAACTCTCTGGGCTCGGCCATCCAGCCAGTTCCTCACCCAGTGAAGAGTAAACCCGTCTAAGCCACGAGCCGCCAGTTTCTCCAGGAGAATGCTGTGGGAGACGCTGTCAAAGGCTTTACTAAAGTCCAGGTAGGCAACATCCACAGCCTTTCCCTCATCCACTAGGCGAGTCACCTGGTCATAGCAAGAGATCAGGTTGGTTCTGCAGGACCTGCCTTTCATGAGCCTATGCTGGCTGGACCTGATCCCCTGGTTGTCCTGCACATGCCCTGTGAGCGCCTTTAAGATGAACTGCTCCATGATCTTCCCCAGTACGGAGGTCAGGCTGACAGGCCTGTAGTTCCTGGGATCTTCCTTCTGACCCTCTTGTAAATGGGCATCACACTGGCAAGCTTCCTATTGTCTCGAGTCTCCTCGACAACTGGAAGCTTGCCAGTTCCTTCTATAAGCACAAGTAAAACTGCACAGATGCTGGGAGAAATATGATGGCTGGGTGTTTCTGCTATTCAGGAAAGTGGCTTTATTTTATTTATAGAAAATCTGGGTTTTGTTGCTGAGGAATAAATAGGTTTATGAATGCATGCAAATCTGACATGACAAAGAGCAAATTCTGTTATACTGCATTGCAGACTTGATCTAGATACATAAAACAAGGCATGTGATGACAAATTACTAAACAGGGGATCATAAGGAAACAAACATTACCATGAAAAAGGGTGGGCTAAATGTACTTGCAGTCTTTTTGCAGGTTTGAGACGAGCTTGAGAACAGTTAAGTGTCTAATTAGAAGATCAAGTGGTGCTCATGTAATGTAAACCCAGCATGGGTTCTTCTATTAAAAGTCACTAGGCAAAGTTGTGAATTTATCCTAGGTTTCTAGTTCTGTGTTTTCTGGAGCAACAATGAGGAGAATTGATGCATGTATACAATGTTGTTGATTAGGTCATTAGATAAAAGTATACCATTTTTGCTGATTATGAGTTTTATGCCTGTTATGTCACACAGTAGAGATTGCTGTTATCAGCATAGACTCCTCAAGTGGTCTAAAGTGGGAGATTTTGTAAAAGCAAGGTTTATTTAGTGGTATAAATTTAACCAATGATCTTAGGTCTAGAGATTTTCTGCTGTACAGGTAAACCACAATGTTGGTATCGAACCTCCCAGTTATGGAAAACCACAATTAAGTTTGTGCCTGAGTTGAAGCAACTGTATGAGGTTTAATAAGTCCAGGGTCCTGCACTTTGGCCACAACAACCCCATGCAACGCTACAGGCTTGGGGAGGAGTGGCTGGAGAGCTGCCCGGTGGAAAGGGACCTGGGGGTGCTGGTTGACAGCCGGCTGAACATGAGCCGGCAGTGTGCCCAGGTGGCCAAGAAGGCCAACAGCGTCCTGGCCTGTATCAGGAATAGTGTGGCCAGCAGGAGTAGGGAAGTGATTGTGCCCCTGTACTCGGCACTGGTGAGGCCACACCTCGAACCCTGTGTTCAGTTTTGGGCCCCTCAGTACAAGAAGGATGTTGAAGTGCTGGAGCGTGTCCAGAGAAGGGCAACGAAGCTGGTGAGGGGTCTGGAGCACAAGTTTTATGAGGAGCGGCTGAGGGACCTGGGGTTGTTTAGTCTGGAGAAGAGGAGGCTGAGAGGAGACCTTATCGCTCTCTACAACTACCTGAAAGGGGGTTGTGGCGACGAGGGTGTTGGTCTCTTCTCCCAAGTAACTAGTGATAGGACAAGAGGAAATGGCCTCAAGTTGTGCCAGGAAAAGTTTAGATTGGATATTAGGAAAAATTTCTTCACTGAGAGGGTGGTCAGGCATTGGAACAGGCTGCCCAGGGAGGTGGTGGAGTCACCATCTCTGGAAGTGTTCAAAAAACGTGTGGATGTGGCGCTTCAGGACATGGTTTAGGGGACATGGTGGCGCTGGATTAATGGTTGGACTTGATGATCTTGAAGGTCCTTTCCAACCTAGTGATTCTGTGATTCTGTGATTCTGTGAAATGCAAAACTACTTTCCATGCAGGAAAAAAAAGAACTTTTTGGTTTTTATTTCTCTCAACATTGACAGTATCTGACAACATTTGTATCTTGTTTGATTTTTTTTTTTCTTGAAAGGGCCAACCAGTGGAAAAAGAGATATAAACTTCTAACCTAGTAACACGACCTGAGTGTTTTCTAAGGTCCAGCCAAGCCTTTTCTACTGAATTCCAGAAAAGGAACAACCACCACAATGAAGATCAAAAGTCATGCAGCAGAAGTTCAAATTCTTTTTTTCTTTTTCAGTTTTGAGAAAGGAAAACTTCACTTTTACTTTTTGCCTTGTATTTCATCTGTGTATAACGTGAAGGTTTACAGGGACAGCACATTTGATAGTGTCTTGTTTACTTTGATAAATCTGTCTTCATGTTAGGTAGCTGATTCTTTTGGGCTAAAGTATTATTCAGAAATTGCTATTTTTGTCTGGGTGAAACCTTCCCATCTGTGTTTAGTCAATGTAGCAAGTCTGTGTTATTAAGTGATGAGGGCAAATAAGAACAACAAACTAACAATGTATGATAACAATAAGATTTAGAGATGAAACATTTAAGTGGATTCACTGTAGGTACTCAGATTGCTCTGTTTCCTGTTGCTAAGTCAAGCTGTGATTATCACCTGCTTGGGTGATTCAGCTTCACTAGCTAAATCAGCAAACTGTTTTAATGATCCGTGTTGTTCTGTGTTTTATTAGATACTACAGCAATATGGAGCATGCTTAGCTAAGTACATATTTCATCACGGTTATGCATATCTTTACCTCTTCATTTGAGGTAAGAAAATGATCTCCAAAAATACTACGTTTTCATATTACAGTGAAAGGATGCCTAATGCAGAATGCAAGCCTCAGTCCCTTGTGTGACTGCTACTAAGACCCTTTGCAGGGCAAGGTGCTAAAGAATGCAAATGAAATGCTTCAGCACTTAGTCTGGATTTTCTCACTCCTGGACAAATTTGCATTAACTGACAAAGGATTTTCTTAAGAATTTCTCATCAATTAAAATGCTAGGGTTTTTTATGTAAATGTAATACATTTTACCAAGTGCATTTGAGTAATGAGGTTTTTTTCCCAGGGATTCTGGGATGTAGCAAATGCTAGCCTCCATGCACTCTGAGGAGGTTTGTCCAAGTTCACAGGTGCCAGTTTTACACAGGCATTTTCGAAATCAAAACTATACTTTAAATGACTGAAATTTTCACTTGTTGACAGATTCTGAGTTCTGAAGTACAACAAGGTTCCCAGATAAAGCAGAAAACCTAGTGGAGGTGTGAGAAGTCATGACTACAGTGACACTAAAATGTTACTGTCATTACAGACAGTGTACAGTATGTTACTTGCCTTTCAAACAGCTTTTTATATAAAGTGAGAGAATTTAGATGACCTTACAGAAGGTATTTCTGAAACTTAATCGAATACACATAATAGTCTGCAAACCTCTAAAGTGAATAAGTAAGATAGGTCTGGAAATATCAGTACTACATGGTCAATTTTGGGACATTGTTGGCTTTTTTCTTTTTCTTTAAGCACATAGAGGAGGAATTTTGTATTTAAGTACTTTTAATTACTTAAAAACAAAGTACTTTAAGTACTACTTTGCTTTTTCTTCAAGTTCAAGCACAAAGGAATTTTGGAAACCTTGCTTGTTTTAGGCCTGACTGCAAGTAAAGAATATGCAACGGTATTATAATAGAAAAATGTGCATTAGTGATGTTCAGGAGTTAGTCCTTGACAAGCAGGGAAGGTAAGTCAAAGCACTGGTTTTGCAGCTCAATAAATTTTTCATCTAGAAAAAATACTGCCTTTGCTGCTTATATCAAATATTCTAGTTTTCCAGGTCAGTATATATATTTAAACTAAGTTATTAACAAGGGTAGTTGATTTTATTTGAATGCAGGACTAATCCCTTCAGACTGCTCATTTGTGTTCTAATTAGCTGATTAGAAATGCAGGCATTAGCTCCTCAGCTTGGAAGCGTTGGAAGGCAGGATGGGTTCATGTCCAGCCTGCTCACTTGGACAGGCACAGGTTTGAGCATTGGTAGAAGTCATCTGAGTTATAAGATTGTCAGCATGATTCTTGATGTGATTTTAACCTCTGCCAGACATGGGGCCAACATAGACCATTCCCACAAAATAATTTTTGTGTAAATATTCTGGTTCTCTGGTGGGTGAGGTAAGAAAGTTAAGCTGTAGAGTGGCAAGCAGTGTTGAGTTGAAATATGTTGGAACTGTTTTTTAAATGTATGCTGGAGGTTAAGAAACCTTAGAAATCTTGTTGCTATTCCACTTCTCCCAGACTTAAGTCATATTTGGTCTTTACTGCATATATATGACACTTCATATGTCCTTCGTTCAATATTTTATTAGGAAAATGTTAAAATGGAGATACAGGGAAACAAGTCACCAGAAGTGATGATAACTGGTTAGATAACATCAGAAAAGTGTGTTTTGATTGTATTATTATGAAAAGTAAATATAGACAATATCTGTTTTGTTTTGTTTTGTTTTGTTTTCCCTATTAAAATGAAGAAATAGAACAGAAAGTATTCAGCTGATATTTATTATCAAAGAAAACCTCAGTTTGGAAAGGGCCTTTAAAAGTTACCTAGTCCATGCCTCAGATAAGAGCAATGCCAAAGTTGCAGTTTACCAAGCTTTAAAGTTAAATCAGGTTGCCCAGGGATCTGTGAAATTGAGTTTTGAATATCACTAAGGATGGAGATTCCTACAAAAGCATTACATAGCTGCTCTTCCTCTTTTTCCTTTAGAACAGCTGTTCAAGAAGTGCCTGGAGTCTTATACTGGACCATACTTAGCTTCTGAAGAAAAGACTACGGTCTTTTGGAGTATTGACCTTGGCAATGCTCATTTGGGTTATTGCCATTGAGCTCAAAAAAGTTGCTGCCTGAAGAGGACTATTATGATATTCTGATACTACTAGACAAAGTATTACTTGTCTTGTAATAGTTATATTGTAACTGTAATAGACAAAGAATACAGGGGAGGGAAGTCTTGCACAAAGAGGTGGTCTAGTAGATCACCTGATTAACCTGGTATATGTGCGGGAAACAAAACAAAAAAAGATTTGCAAACCCAAAGATCTTTCTTTTAGTTTTGCTGAACAAAAACAAAGCCAGTTTCACTGACATGGAAATATGTCAGCCAATAACTGTGTTCTGGTAAAATTTAAAGCATAGAAAAATAATCGAATTGTGAAAGTCTTATAAAAAATAGCAGTTAGTTAAAAATAAGCCAAAATAAAATATAATCAAAACAAAACTAAAATACAAACAAAACATAGCAGTCCCAAGTGCAAAATCTTATAACCTAGGGAAGTGTGTGATCTTCTTCAAGTAAGCAGTCTCCATATTTAGAAATGTTGAAATTTCCCAGTTTATCTTTGTTGACCAACTAGGAACACCCTTCAGAAACAAGACCATCTGAAATGTAAATATCTCTTGGCACAGCAAAAATTATTGATGTCTTTTGCATTTTCAGTTTTTGAATAGTTAAGGACTGAATTTATACTGTATAGAATAATTAGAATATAGAACAATTCAACAATTATGAAAATGTCACATGAAGTCCTGTAGAGCTCTACAAAGGACTCTGTAGAGGGTGAACTGGATTTTACAAATCCGTTACATTCCAGATGATACTTTTTTTCTCCTCCCCCCCTTTTTTTTCCGGTGTGTTCTAATGACGTTTATATGTATAAATTAGAAAATCCATGTTCATGTAGTCTGTTGATCAGCTGAAATTAATGTTTTCTATTTACCTGCAAATATACTTCTTTATTTCTAAGAATTTTTTTTAGCTTTATTCCTACTCATAACCTCCAACTTAAATGGGCAGGCCACTTGTAATCAAGTCTAGCTGGAGAGTTTGATGATAACATCGAAAGGAAAATGGGGATATACCTAAACTTTACAACCGAGACTGCTCAGTTAATAGGCTCTGTTCATCAATGTGAAGCTCTGGCCTTACCCACACCAGTCTTCAGTAACAGATTCCAGTTGGTTCAATTAAGTTTGAAGAGTAACTAAATGTTATATTTCACTTAGACATTTATTTATTTTTTTTACGCATTTTTTCTTCTGCCCTGTACTGAGAAGCAAAATTAATTTGAGTTCTTTCTTCCTAATGTCACTCAATATCCACTTCTTCCCTCTGGTAGGCCTTTCTCATAAAATATAATTCAACACAAAATTTGTATTTGTAACCCAGTGGGTGAATTTCAGTTCATGTAATTTAAATGAGATCTGACTTGCCTTTCTATTTTGTTGAAATTATGCAGACTTCTGTGTCACAAACTGTGCAAGTGATTGCAGCTTTACCTACAACCCTGAGTATCTCAAAATGTGCACCATCCCATTTATCTATGTGCTAGAGTTAATGGGCCAAATTCTGAGGTGCTTGCACAAAGTGGGTAATTTTTTCTTTCAGAATTAACAACAGAAGTGTGGGGTTGAGATTAATGGATAAAAAATGAATTTTCACTTCAAATTTTTCCATGGGCTTTCTTCTTCCTGTCTCTCTGCACGGTTTCTGTCCCTCCAGTATTTTCTATTCATTTTTCTCTCATTGGCTTTCTACGCTGTTCTTTTTTGTCCCCTTTCTTGCCTGATTTGATTAATTTTTCCTTTCTCACAGATTTTTTTGTCTCTTTCCTCTGCTTCAAACCACCACAGTAGAAGGTCATAGATGCTATAAAAAGGTTCACAAAGTTTTACATAAGGAAACCACTGTGAAGAAGATATCTAGGGACGTACAGGTGATAGAATTAAAGTTCTTACCCTTAAATCAATCGTGCAAAAAGACATGATATGGGTTAGTGCTGCTGGAGACAAGTGCTGGAAAACTGCAAATCTCTTCAAAGAATATTCTGGTGGAAAAGGAGGGATTTTTTTTTTTTTTCCTTTACTTATAGGAGTGTAGTTGCAGTTAGAAATTAGAGCTGTGTTCTCCAAATGTGGCAGAATAATCCACAACAAGCTACCAGCAGGTTACACTGCTAAGAGTCTGAAGATAATTCTGGTTTTGCTGATGAAGTTACTCACAACCTTGCAATCGTTTTACCAGGCAGTAATGCTGCCAAGTGAAGTGTCTCAGTTCGTGTCTCACATCTATTGACAAATGAGATGTACAAACCAGGAAAACTTCAGCTGAACCTCCCCATTCTAGTAGGTATGTTGCCTATGACATCAGACAGCATCAAATTCTCTAGTCAGGGCCACTTCCATTAACCAGCCAACCAAGCTACACTAGAGACATGGAGGTGGTTGCACAGGAGGAAGGACATTTGACATCCCCGATTTCTTCAATATAAGGTGGCCTAATGATGATAATACCTCCTTATGGGACCCCCCACTGACTAAGCAGTATGCAATATTTTCCACCCCTGTTGTTGATGCTTTGCCAGCCCGTAGCAAGGTAGGCAAGGTTTGTTGGACAAGCAGGGAACAGGCACCTGTGGCACTGCCTGGTGATGCAGATTCTCCCTGGATGTCCAGAGCAGGTGGAAGAAAGTCCTGGGTTTTCTGTTGGGGGTTACCCAATTTAGATTAAGGCGTTCTTGGATAAAACAAATTAACAACATTAAAAATAGACCAGATCTTGATCATACAACTTTTCCATTTATGTTTACTGCCCCGTTTAACCTGCTTTCTTCTTGGTAAGTCTGTATCCTCTCTCTACCTGGATAGCAGAGAAAATAAGCAAGCAAATACTCATTTGCAGTTTTTTAATGTCATTATTTTTATAATATCAATGTCACATTTACGCAGAGAATCTCCATCTGTGTTTCAAGCCCATTGTGCTGAGAAGTGCACAACCTAAGGAAAAAGCTAGAGCTCATAACTCAAATAGATAAATCTGACTAATTAAAAAGGAGAAGCAGAATAACTTTTCAACTGAGGTAGGCAGTCTCTGAGAAATATAGAACTGTATGAAATGTTTTATGACTTCACTGTCTGACCAGTGTATCCTTCCTTGTCACTGCTTATTGCAGTGATAATAATTTTTAATACAGTTCTTAAAACTTCTGTGTAACTCAAAAAGGTAATATACCAGAGAACAACCAGTTATGTACTATAAATCCATTTTAGCCGAGAGGAATTGAAAACAAAATGTTTTAAAATCATTGCTCCTTGTTTTAAAAGATGTAATCCTGTAGAATGCACATTAATTTTGTAGTAATGGTGGGCATTCCTACATATATATATTACATTTCTTTCAAAGATTAACTTAATAAATTGAGTCCTTGCTTGTTCTGAGAGAGAACAGAAACACTCTTAATTTAAAAATTCAATAACTATCAAACTAAATCTGGAAAGCATACATTTGTTGTATCCTGGCATTAATGATCTCATGCTGTCACACACAAAAAAATTAGTCTAGAATCTCTAACAGCTTTTAAAATGTTAATCTAATCCCTTGCAGAAAAACTGAATTTGTGAGCACTCTCCAATGTAATATTTGCTGCATTTTTACATTCAGGGAACAGGCTGATTTTGCACCAGAACAATCAAATGTGCTTGAAAAAACCAGGACAGGTGAAGACATTGCCTTTTTGACTGCAATGTTGTCCTTTTGTCATCTTCAAAAACTAAAAAAAAAAAAAAAACAAACAAATTCTGTCTCCTTTAAAAGTGAGTTGTGTTTTATTGTCACTGTTTTTCTTGATTGTCAGTTGTAATTTAAAAGACACAACATAGTGACAAAAGTTATGTGTACAATTCCTAAGCAAATCTCTTGTCACTGAATAACTTCCCTTGTCTGAATAGTGGTATAGCTTTGGAGTGACAGTGCTGTTCAGTGTTGCGAAGTCAATGTGTCATGTCTGAGGGTGCAAATTAATTTCAAGGGATACTTCCAAAGACAGGGAGGAGAATAAACCTCCAGTGTTCTTTTGTTGTTGGGAAATTAGTCAGTTATGGTAGGAGTAGGCTAGGCAGCTAACTTGAGATATTCACAGTGTAGATGTCCACATTAGAGGTAGTCCTGTTAGTCTCCAGCGGGGATCTTCATCTGATCTGGTCTAGATGTCTAACTTTTAAAGTGATGAACTGCATTTGGAAGTGCCAGTCTCTTTGAAATGGCTGTAAAGAGACCCACATTAATTAGCTTACAAGTAGACAACTACACTGTGGAGTCAGGTGGATCCTCAATACCTTCGCACTTGACTATAATCTGGAATTCACTAACAGACAATGAAGCCACACAAAGCCAGTATGACATTTACAGCTAGTGAAGTGGTGGTGTGGAGGAAATAAATGTGCCAGTGCCACACACTCTCGGTATTACATAGTAGCACCTGGCCCACGTTGTGACAGCTATAAGGAGGAAAAGACGACAAACTCTTCTGTTAAATAACTTCGATCTCATCAATCCCACAATGTACTACTTTAAGCCTGTCAGCACAACAAGACAACAATGCTGTTGCTATTTACAATGTTAACACCTTAAAAAATACATAGCTTAATGGAGTCAATGGGGCAATGGCAATATATTCCAGGTGGAGATTTGGCCATGAACCTGTGTGTTAATACAGGACAGAGTAAATTCATCAAACCAACATTATCTTTCCTTCTCCTGTTGAAAAGCTCATAAAAGTTCATAAGAAAACTATTTATTTTAAGGTGTTAAAAGGCAGGGAAGTCTTTAGTTTATAGTCTGGTGGAAAAAAAAAACACAATTTTGCCACATTTTTGCCTCAGTTATTTAGAAAGATCTATGCTTAGCTTTGGTATTGTAGAGCGGTGTATGTAGTAAAAGGTCTCATAAAAACTTCTTAGAATACTAATGCTGGATAGCCTAAACGTAAATAATACCTCTAATAAGGGAATCAAAGAAAGAAGTAGGATCTAGATACTGCAAACTAGGTTAACAGGGTAGAGAGGACTATATTTTCAAAAGGGTATTAAAAGGTAAAAATAAATAAATCAATGTTAAACAAAGGTAACTTTTGGTAAGTGTGCAGTAAAACATATTCCAGTGGAAATTAAACTACCTGTGTTAAATGTATAGGCATTATATTAGGGAGAGTGTCGTCTCAGTTTCACAAGTTTAAAAGAAAATAAATATAGTATAAGATAGTTTCCTAGGGTGGTTTGTTTTCTTTTTTACCTGTTAAAATCACCTCCACACAGGGATATATTCCATGCTAAGAAATGTTTAAGATTGGACAGTACCATGGGAACAATTATACTGGATCAGCCTAAAGGCATGACTTAGATACCCACACATTTGAGTCACCTGAGATTATCCAAGAAATCTATGTAGGCATGGAGAATACAATGCAGTTCGTATAACAAACCAGTGTCTGATGTCTTGGAAGACATCAAATAGCAATTGGCTCTTCTGTATTGGTTGATGAAGCCACCGAGGCGAAGGGCTACGGAGCGAAGGATCGCGCCGGGGGAGCCTTCCCGAGGCGGCCAAATCGCGAAGGCGGCAGCACAGGGAGCGAGAGAGTGCCCCAGCTTCCCCCCCGACCCCCGGCCGGCGGAGCGGGCTCCTAACGAGCGGCAGCTCTGACTCAGCGTGGGCGGGGCCCAGGGCGGTGGCGGCCAAAACCCCTCGCCTACAAGAGCAGCGCCCGGGAGCGCGGCGAACAGGGCGGGCAAACAGGGCGTGGCACGTCAGGAGGGCGTAGCGCGTCAGTTTGCGCGGCAGTTCGCGCGTGCAGGGCGCGCAGGGAAGGCGTGCGGGCGGGGTAAAGTACAAGTGGCCATCGTCCTCCCAGAGGAGGCGCAGCCATGGTCGCCACTCGGCTGAAAACCGGGGCCAGAAAGACTGTGGCGACACAGACGGAGCTCCCGCTCAGGCACGCGGCTGTCCAAGTATCCGGCTGCAGAGAGTGCCTGAGCCTGTCGGTTGTTCCAGAGACCGATGGGGACGCTACCTGCGTGCGGTGCGACCAGGTCGGCGACCTGCTCAGCCTGGTGGCAGAGCTGAAAGAGGAAGTGGAGAGGCTGAGGAGCATTAGGGAGTGTGAGAGGGAGATAGATTGGTGGAGCCACTCCCTGGCGGCCCTGAGGCAGGGGCAGCTGGTGGAGGCTCCACAAGCAGCAGGAGATCCCCTGTCCTCTTGCTGCCGGGCAGAAGGAGAGGACCTAAGAGATGAGGGGAAATGGAAGCAGGTCCCTCCTCGGAGAGGTCGGCGAATTCCCTCCCGGCCTCCCTCACCGTCCCAGCTGCCCTTACACAACAGGTATGGGGCTCTGGAACGTGAGGGACAGGAACATGAGGACCCTGATGAAGGTCCGTCCGAGGGGGTGCCTAGGGTGTGTCAACCAGCCCCACACATCAAGACGTCCTTAGTTAAGAAAAAGAGGAGGGTGATTGTTGTAGGTGACTCCCTCCTAAGGGGTACAGAGGGCCCAATATGTCGACCAGACCCAACTCACAGGGAAGTCTGCTGCCTCCCTGGGGCCTGGGTGAGAGACATCACCAGAAAACTCCCTGGTCTGGTTCGGCCCACTGATTACTACCCGCTGTTGGTCATGCAGGTTGGCAACGATGAGGTTGCGTTAAGAAGCCCGAAGGCAGTCAAAAAGGACTTGAGAGCACTGGGGCGACTGGTCAATGGAGCGGGAGCACAGGTAGTGTTTTCGTCAATCCCTTCAGTGACGGGGAAGAACGCTGAAAGGAACAGGAAAGCACACCTGATCAACACATGGCTCAGGGGCTGGTGCCGTCGTCAGAATTTTGGGTTTTTTGACCACGGGGCGGTTTACACGGCACCAGGCCTCCTCGCAAATGATGGAGTGCAACTGACGCCGAGGGGAAAAAGGATTCTTGCTCATGAGCTGGCAGGCCTCATTGAGAGGGCTTTAAACTAGAATTGGAGGGGGGAGGGGATAAAACCGGGCTCACTAGAGTTGAACCTAGGTGTAGGTTCAACGTGCCAGAGTTGAAATCTATAGCCCGGCTCAGGTGCATCTACACCAATGCACGCAGCATGGGCACCAAACAGGAGGAGCTGGAAGCCATTGTGCAGCGCGACAGCTATGACATAGTTGCCATCACAGAAACATGGTGGGATGCTTCTCATGACTGGAGTGCTGCAATGGATGGCTATAAGCTCTTCCGAAGGGATAGAATGGGAAGGAGAGGTGGTGGGGTGGCTCTGTATGTTAGGGAGTGTTTTGATTGCATAGAAATCGAAGATTGTGAAGACCAAGTAGAGTGCTTGTGGGTAAGGATGAGGGGGAAGGCCAATGAGGCAGACATCCTGCTGGGAGTCTGTTACAGGCCACCCAACCAGGATGAAGAGACGGATGAGACATTCTATAAGCGACTGGCGGAGGTCTCGCATTCGCTGGCCCTTGTTCTTGTGGGGGACTTCAACCTACCGGACATCTGCTGGAAGTATAACACGGCAGAGAGGAAACAGTCTAGGAGGTTCCTGGAGTGTGTGGAGGATAACTTCCTGATGCAGCTGGTGAGTGAGCCCACCAGGGGAGGTGCCTTGCTGGACCTGCTGTTTACAAACAGAGGAGGACTGGTGAGAGATGTGGTGGTCGGAGGCCATCTTGGGCTTAGCGACCATGACATGATAGAATTCTCAGTTGTGAGTGAAGTAAGGAGACGACTCAGCAAAACTGCTATCATGGACTTCCGGAGGGCAGACTTTGGCCTGTTCAGGTCACTGGTTGAGAGAGTCCCTTGGGAGACAGTCCTGAAGGACAAAGGGGTCCAGGAAGGCTGGACAGTCTTCAAGAAGGAAATCTTAAAGGCACAGGAGCAGGCGGTCCCCATGTGCTGTAAGAAGAGCTGGCGGGGAAGGCGACCGGCCTGGCTGAACAGGGAGATTTTGCTGGGACTCAGGGAAAAGAGGAGAGTTTATCACCTCTGGAAGAAGGGGAAGGCAACTCATGAAGAGTACAAAGATCTCGTTAGGTCAAGCAGGGACAAAATTAGAAAGGCAAAAGCCCAGCTAGAGCTCAGTCTGGCCACAGTCGTAAAGGATAATAAAAAATGTTTTTACAAATATATTAACAACAAAAAGAGAGGCAAGGAGAATCTCCATCCCCTACTGGATATGGCGGGGAACATTGTCTCCAAGGACGAGGACAAGGCTGAGGTACTTAATGCCTTCTTCGCCTCAGTCTTTAATAGCCACTCCAGGTATCCACAGGATATTCAGCCCCCTGAGCTGGAAGATGGGGATGGAGAGCACAATGTACTCCTCATAATCCTGGAGGAAGCAGGCAAGGACATGCTAAGCCACCTGGACACCCACAAGTCTATGGGGCCTGATGGGATCCACCCGAGAGTACTGAGAGAGCTGGCGGAGGAGCTTGCCAAGCCACTCTCCATCGTTTATCAGCAGTCCTGGTTAACAGGGGAGGTCCCAGAAGACTGGAGGCTTGCCAATGTGACACCCGTCTACAAGAAAGGCCGGAAGGAGGATCCTGGGAACTACAGGCCTGTCAGCCTGACCTCTGTTCCAGGGAAGATTATGGAGCGGTTGGTTTTGAGAGTGCTCACAGGGCATCTGCAGAACAGCCAAAGGATCAGGCCCAGCCAGCATGGGTTCATGAAAGGCAGGTCCTGCAGGACCAACCTGATCTCCTTCTATGACCAGGTGACCTGCCTAGTGGATGAGGGAAAGGCTGTGGACGTTGTCTACCTGGACTTTAGTAAAGCCTTTGACAGCGTCTCCCACAGCATTCTCCTGGAGAAACTGGCGGCTCGAGGCTTAGACGGGTTTACTCTTCGCTGGGTGAGGAACTGGCTGGATGGCCGAGCCCAGAGAGTTGTGGTGAATGGCGTTAAATCCGGCTGGCGGCCGGTCACAAGCGGTGTTCCCCAGGGCTCGGTTCTGGGGCTGGTCTTGTTCAATATCTTTATTGATGATCTGGATGAGGGAATTGAGTGCTCCCTCAGTAAGTTTGCAGATGACACCAAGTTGGGAGGGAGTGTTGGTCTGCTGGAGGGTAGGACAGCTCTGCAAGAGGGATGTGGACAGGCTGGATCGTTGGGCAGAGGTCAGCTGCATGAGGTTTAATAAGGCCAAGTGCCGGGTCCTGCACTTCGGTCACAACAACTCCATGCAACGCTACAGGCTTGGGGAGGAGTGGCTGGAGCGCAGCCCGGAGGAAAGGGACCTGGGGGTGCTGGTTGACAGCCGGCTGAACATGAGCCGGCAGTGTGCCCAGGTGGCCAAGAAGGCCAACAGCGTCCTGGCCTGTATCAGGAATAGTGTGGCCAGCAGGAGTAGGGAAGTGATCGTGCCCCTGTACTCGGCACTGGTGAGGCCGCACCTTGAATACTGTGTTCAGTGTTGGGCCCCTCACTACAAGAAGGATGTTGAGGTGCTGGAGCGTGTCCAGAGAAGGGCAACGAAGCTGGTGAGGGGTCTGGAGCACAAGTCTTATGAGGAGCGGCTGAGGGAACTGGGGTTGTTCAGTCTGGAGAAGAGGAGGCTGAGGGGAGACCTTATCGCTCTCTACAACTACCTGAAAGGGGGTTGTGGCGATGAGGGTGTTGGTCTCTTCTCCCAAGTAACTAGTGATAGGACAAGAGGAAATGGCCTCAAGTTGCGCCAGGGGAGGTTTAGATTGGATATTAGGAAAAATTTCTTCACCGAGAGGGTGGTCAAGCATTGGAACAGGCTGCCCAGGGAGGTGGTGGAGTCGCCATCTCTGGAAGTGTTCAAAAAACGTGTGGATGTGGCGCTTCAAGACATGGTTTAGGGAACATGGTGGCGCTGGATTAATGGTTGGACTTGATGATCTTGAAAGTCCTTTCCAACCTTAGTGACTCTGTGATTCTGATTTAGTTCATCCCACAACTGGACAACCAGTCCAGAAGGATGCTGTGAGGGACAGTATCAAAAGCCTTACTAAAATCCAGAAAAAATTCATCCGCCACTTTCCCTTCATCCACTAGGCAAGTGACCTTTTCATAGAAGGATATAAAATTAGGTAAGTAGGACTTTCCCTTTGTGAACCCATGTTGACTATGCCTGATGAC
The DNA here is from genome assembly GCF_964289735.1 of Phaethon aethereus. Taxonomy (NCBI): domain Eukaryota; kingdom Metazoa; phylum Chordata; class Aves; order Phaethontiformes; family Phaethontidae; genus Phaethon; species Phaethon aethereus. The sequence continues at coordinate 13,118,703 of NC_138576.1, forward strand.
TGCATTATTCTTTAATGCCTTTCAGTAGTACTCAGTATAACCTTCTCCATAATTTTTACAGTAACCAAGGTTAGACTATCAGGTCTGTAGTTCCTTCACACCCTTTTTGTAGGGGCTTTTAAATATCATCTTGCATTAATACTTCATCCTGATCCATGCAGAAGAAATTTTTCTTCAACCACATCAGGTTAGTTGTATTTGAATTTTTGATAAAATTTAATAAGCACAAAATATTTTAAAAAATGTGTTTACCAGCCTGGACTCATCTGCTGCCTTTTGATGGATGGGTAGCTGTATACCTGTATTATCACTGAAAGGACGGGATTAGAAAACTTGCTTTTTGCATAGAAAACAACATATACTCTCTTCATTAAGCAAGCCAGCATGGAACCTTTGCACATATTGAGGAACGTCATTTGTTTGAGAAACTGCACTATACTGTAGTACTCTGTCAGTTAACCTTTGTCATCATTTTAGACACTGACAGTCAACAGTTTGGTGTATTATAGTCAAATGACTCCTTCAAAGCTGCCATGCATGTACAGGAATTTCTCAGACGTAGAGAGGTTAACAGACAGCTGTAAAAGATTCAGATCATTCTAGACACCTTTGTGATTTTTACAAAACTAAAATTGGCTGTAGACATCAAGTAGATATGTTCTTTAACCTTTATGTTGACAGCATGTTGTGACAAGGGGTACAAAAACCGTCATGGTCTTAGTGACCTCCTTGCTATGTGAAAGACCCAGGAAGCCTGGGTTGGTACACCAGGAGGGGAGTATGGGTGTCACAGGCAACAACCTCTGCCACAGGTATAAATAATTTCTCAGAACCAATAATTACTATTTCTACACCTCTTGCTGTAAGAAGAGTCCAAGCCTTCATCCTTGAGGCAGCAAAATTCAATTTTCCTTGCACAGTTGAGAAACCAGAGCTGGTTCAGGACAATTCGTACAATAGAAAGCCAAGCAAAATAACTCCTACTAGAGACGTGTTATCTTAACACACTTTCTCTGTACCCTCTCAGCTGTGCTCCTCTAAGTGAATCAGTCTGCTTTGTGGGAAAGTGCAGAGTGAAAATAAGTATATGGGAAATAAACATAAGGGTGCCAAAATCCAAAGTAAGTGAAAAGTTCACTACACTGATATATTTTTTCCATTATTTTGCCTTATCAAGAAAGGAATTATTTTGCTGGTAAAGTTATTTCACCTCCTTAGCAGGTTGTTTGTAATGATGTATTTTCCAATAAAAAAGGTGTGGAAGATTGTTGGGTTTTTTTAATTATAGTTACATATTATGAACTGAGTGTTTGAGGGTATATAGAAGAGTTATCAAATCTTGTCTATGAAAATGATTCATAAAACCTGTGATAAAACAGCTTCCTGGAATATTTCAACTCCACAATAGTATTTTTAATGAAATTGTTTACAAAAGTAATGTTTCCCATGTGATTTAGTTTTCTAGCTTTATGAAGCCTAGATCAAATTTTATGAAACCATTTTTCCAAGAAATTGCACATCTGCTTTAAAATGCTCAGAAGCCTCATCTCCAAGGAAGACAATCTTGTGCAGATGACCAGTGTCCAGAAGAGCCCCACAAGCGTAGGTAATCACAACTCTAGCTCTGCTTACATGTCCAGATAGTTGCAAGCAAACCTAAAGCTCCTGTAAGTGTAGGAATAAATAAAAAAAAAAAATTAACTGGAGTAAAGAAGAAAAAAGTCTTCCAGATGGGAACTGGCTCATGTTCCATGAGCTGGGACATTAATATAGCTGGTGCACATCTACACATGATCAAGCAGATCAATACAGAGCCATTCTGAAGATAATACTGAAAACATGAATAACTTCTACCAGGTATTGACCCTCTGCACTCTGAATCAGAAGGAACCAATAAACAATATTTCCTCTTTCAATGTTTGCCTAGTGATGTCTTCAAATCAAGGCTTCCATGTTGATACAAAAGAAACTGTTATAGCAAAAAGCAGAATTTCCATAGTCAAAGTCCTATTGGCTTTGCATAACATTTAAATTTATGGTCTGTGATATACATGGGGTCAGAATAGATGTTAAATGTCCCCATCACTGTTAAATTCTGGCTGAGTATGAATTTATTTCACTTATTTTCAGTTGACAGGACTTTAGTGTAGGTCTCCTAAGCTACATCTATACTAAAAAGAGAGAATTGCTAGATGATTTCTTGAGACACTCTCTGCATGTACGTGTGTGTCTACTGAGGACATTGAGCTCTGGCTAGCAAGTCAGCTAGCTGAAAATATTTTAACAGAAAAAAAACAGCAAAAGAATGGAAAATCACCTTTAATGTGTAATTTTTATGAGAAGAAATTCAAGCTGTTGATCTCAGAAGGTTTCTACAGTCTAGTATTGCTAAAATACCATTTTTTTCCCATGCAACTAACTCTCGAATTCAGTGTGTGAGTGAAGCTTTCTTAGAAATTAAGGTAGAGTTTGTGAAAAGCATTGCGGTGCTGGTTTTGGCTACGATAGAGTTAATTTTCTTCACAGTAGCTAGTATGGGGCTGTGTTTTGGATTTGTGCTGGAAACAGTGTTGATAATACAGAGAGGTTTTCATTATTGTTGATCAGTGCTTACACAGAGTCAAGGCCTTTTCTGCTTCTCACCCCACTCCACCAGCGAGTAGGCTGGGGATGCAGAAGACGTTGGGAGGGGCACAGCTGGGACAGCTGACCCCAACTGACCAAAGGGATATTCCACATCATATGATGTCATGCCCAGCATATAAAACTGGGGTGAAGAATAAGGAAGAGGGGATGGTTGGAGTGATGGTGTTTTGTCTTCCCAAGTAACCATTACACGTGATGCAGCCCTGCTTCCCTGGAGATGGCTGAACTCCTGCCTGCCCGTGGGGAGTGGTGAATCAATTCCTTGTTTTGCTTTGCTTGTGTGTGTGGCTTTTGCTTTACCTATTAAACTGTCTTTATCTCAACCCATGAGTTTTCTCACTTTTTTACTCTTCCGATTCTCTCCCCTGTCCCACCGGGGGGGAGTGAGTGAGCGGCTGCCTGGGGCTTAGTTGCCAGCTGGGGATAAACCATGACAATTGCAAATATTTTTATGTTATTTCTTTATTATAAAACACTATCTCAGTTGTGTTATAGATACTATGGATACTACAGTATAGATAGTATACTACAGTACAGTTCTATACTTACAGTACAGATCTACTACTATAGATACTACAGTATCTAGTGGTAGTATTGAGCTACAGAAATGGGCATGGGCATATGTAGTCTACTCTACAGGACCATAGCAGAACCACAGTTCTGTATTCAGGTATGTGCTGTCTGCCATGAGGCAATTCAGTTTTAAATACAGTCTTGTAAGAATACTTAACCATTTTGAAACTTCTGTGAAATTTTAGGTAAGCAGTATTTAACACCGATTCAGTGCACAGTGGCAGTATCATAGCCTGTGAGGTGAATCCGAGGCGCGATTATTTCTGGTAGCAAAACTGTAACTTTCCAGCAAGAGCAAACACTGCTAATATTTCCCGAAATTAACTTCAATGTAAAAACTAGAATATGCAGTGAATTGGTGAACATAAATGGACAACTGCACGTGTCTGTGATGAGGTAGGGGTACAGGAACAGGAGAGCAGCCTGCAATGCCATGAGGAGCACAAAAGGGCTGGGATGCCAGTGGAAACATGGAGGGGGGGAGGAAATTCCCATTTCCCCATGTGGCACTTCAGGACATGGTTTAGCGGGTATGGTGGTGTTGTGTTGATGGTTGGACTTGATGATCTTAAAAGTCTTTTCCAACCTTAATGATTCTGTGATTCTGTGATGTCAACTGTTGATTTCTGTCATAAGTAGAGGAATTACACAGCAATGCTCTCTTGTTCTGTAACTAAAGGATGTGGTGAAGTTAGTGGATCTCCCATCAAAGAAACAAGTTGTGGACCTAGGCTGTTTAGTAAGAAAAGGATTTTCTCCACCTCCATCCAGGCTATTATTATGCTCATTAGAATTGAAAAGTCCCCAATTCCTGTTTAAATGAAGACGTTTTACACTTGCTGTAGGGATGGCAGAACTGACTTTGGATAAAAGGATCTGTGGTAACATGCAGAAATGATGCTGGAAGGTTGAGATTCATCTCACTTAAGATATCTAAAGGTTACACATCTACTCTAAGCCCTTGGCTCTTTCTTGTCATCAGTGTAAAGAACAGGGGGCTTCAGAGAATGATTCATCCCAGTTGTCCTAAGACATCTCAGCTCTCCATGACATATCATTGAGAGATGAATTGTACTCTGAAGGTGCCTGTTGTCTCCTGTGACTATAAATGTAACACAATGTGACTAAATCAGGCTTAAAAAATTTAAACTTTAAACTAATTTTCTTATATACCTAACTGGGAGTCGATTAATCCCACTTCAAGTGTCTTTTTGTTTAAACTTTTTCAATGTAAAGAAAATAAACTATGTCATAACTGTTATCAAAGTGAAATGGAGCAATGATTACAGATATAAAAATTTTTATAGATCTTTACTAGTATCTTTAGCCTGGACATAAACATTTTTTGTGGTTTAACAGAAAGCGAATACAAAGAACAAATCTTGTAAGTGATTACTAGCTGTGCGCTTTCATCATAATGTACCATAATTTATTGCCTGTTATTCTTATGGTCAAATTCAGCACACTTATTTTCACCAAAGCTAAAAGTTAACCTATAAGTTAAAAACTTAAACTATTTATGTAGATACTAGTGAGAATCACTGTTGAAATAAAAGCACTTTCAGGAGATTTATCATGTCATCCTAACTTATATATCCATAGCAGGCAGAATAAATTATCATTTCTAAAGACAACTATAGAGAAAGCTTGAAAAACTAGATTAGAATGGATTATCAGGAAGAGCAGGTAGGTGAAGCCTTTTTTAGGCAGTTGGAGAAAGTCTCATAACCACAGACATTGGTACTCAGGGACATCTTTAACCCCACCAATACCTGCTGGAAGAGCAATATGTCTGGGCACAAGCAATCAAGAAGATAATCTGAAATATATTAATACAATTTCTTGATACAAGTGATCAATAAACTGAATAAAGAAGGTGTTCTGTTACACCTGCTACTTACAAACAAGAAAGCACTGGCTGAAGATATGAAGGTCAAGGGCAGCCTTGGCTGTAGTGACAATGAAATTATGGATTTTAAGATCCTAAAAGAACTGAGCTTGGACTTCAGAAAAGACGACTTTGGTCTCTTCAAGGACGAACTTGATAGGATCTGCAAACTTCCTGAGGGAGCACTCAATCTCCTCACCCATATCATTGATAAAGATATTAAACAAGATTGTCCACAAAACTAAGTCCTGGGGAACACCACTTGTGATCAGACACCAACTGGATTTAACTCCATTCACCACAACTCTCTGGGTTTGGCCGTCCAGTCAGTTCTTTACCCAGCGAAGAGTAAACCTGTCTAAGCCATGAGCTGCCAGTTTCTCCAGGAGAATGCTGTGGGAGACGCTGTCAAAGGCTTTACTAAAGTCAGGGCAGACAACATCCACAGCCTTTCCCTCATCCACTAGGCGGGTTACCTGGTCATAGAAGGAGATCAGGTTGGTCCTGCAGGACCTGCCTTTCATGAGCCTATGCTGGCTGGACCTGATCCCCTGGTTGTCCTGCACATGCCCTGTGAGCGCCTTTAAGATGAACTGCTCCATGATCTTCCCCAGTACGGAGGTCAGGCTGACAGGCCTGTAGTTCCTCAGATCCTCATTCTGGCCCTTCTTGTAGATGGGCATCACATTGGCAAGCCTGCAGTCGTCTGGGACCTCCCCTGTTAACTAGGACTGCTGACAAATGATGGAGAGTGGCTTGGCAAGCTCCTCTGCCAGCTCCCTCAGTACTCTTGGGTGGGTCCCATCCAGACCCATAGACTTGTGGGTATCCAGGTGGTCCTTAACTGTTTCCTACTGGATTATGGGGAGTTTATTCTGCTCTCCACCTCCGTCTTCCAGCTCAGGGGGCTGAACACCCTGCGGATACCTGGACTGGTTATTAAAGACTGAAGCAAAGAAGGCATTAAGTACCTTAGCCCTTTCCTCATCCTTGGTGACAGTGTTCTCACCCCCCCATCCAATAAGGGATAGAGATTCTCCTTGGCTCTCTTTTCGTTGTTAATATACTTGTAAAAACATTTTTTTTTGTCCCTTATGACCGTGTCCACATTGAGTTCTAGCTGGGCTTTTGCCTTTCTAATTTTGTCTCTGCATGACCTAATGAGATCCCTGTACTCTTCATGAGTTGCCTTACCCTTCTTCCAGAGGTGATAAACTCTCCTTTTGTGCCTGAATCCCAAGAAAATGTCCCCTGCCTTCCCCACATATAGGAACAAAGTGAAGAAAAACAAAGTTGAGTTGGAGTTGAAATGACTAAGAGAAATGGAGGACAACAAGAAAGGTTTCTGTAAGTACTTTGAGACCCAAAGAAAGGCTAGAGATGTTATGGGCCCATTGCTCAGTCAGGCAGTGGATCCAATGGGAAAAGACTGAAATACTCAATACTTTTTTGCCTCAGTTTTCCCTTGTATGACTTGTCCCCAGGCCTCTCAGGTCACTGACCGTCCTAGCAGAGTCTGTGTGAGTGAAAGAATACCCACTGTAAAGTAACATAGGTTTAGACATAACTTAACCCTCCAAGACATGCACAAATTAATGGGACATGGTGGAATGCATCCAAGGGATGGATGGAGGTGTCTGAAGTCATTAAAAGACTGCTATCTAGCATCACAAGTAGTCCTGGCAGTCAGAGGATGTTCCCAATGACTAGAAAAAAATCAAATGTCTTACCCATCTTTGGGAGGGAGGATCTGGAGAACTACATGTTGTTCAGCCTCACTTTGGTTCCTGGGAAGGTAATGGAGCAAATCCTCTTAGAAGCCATTTATAAAAATACGGACAAGAAGATGGTTGGAAGCAATCAGTATGGATTTAAGAAGGACCTGATAAACCTTATTTCCTTCTTTGACAGGGTGACTGGCTCTGTGGACTAAGGGAGGGGAGTGGATCTTTTGTACCTCAACTTTAGGAAGGCCTTTGAGAGTCTTCCACAGTCCACCATGATGGTCAGGCTGGACAAGTTGTGCAAGGAGTGTCTGTGAGAGCTAGGTCTGTTCAACAGGTAGAAGAAAAAGCTCAGGGAAACATTACTGTTGTCTGCAACTACTTGATCAGAGCATACATAAGAGAGAGGCAGACTCTATTCCTGGAGATGTTCACAAATAGGACAAGAGGCAATGGATGCAAGTTGGATCACAGGAGATTCTGATAAATATGTAAGGAAAAATACTTGTAACCAAGGGGGTGATCAACACTGGTACAGACTGCCAGAGACGCTGAGGAATCTCCACCTTTGGAGGTGTTCAAGACTTCACCAGAAATGCCTCTGACCACCATAATATGATTAAACCTTATTAAACTTGCTTTGAAGAAGGGGTTGCAATAGATGAGTTCTGGATGTCCCTTGCAACCTAAATTATTATATGAGTCAATAATTCTGTTCAGTTTCTAGATATTTAAATTCAGGTGAAATGAATTTCAGTCTTATGTAGGAGTCAGCTTGAGAGTAAATTTTTAAATTTATGTGCCTACCTGTGTAATAGATGTCTGAACTCCCATCATAGTAACTGGTGATTTAATTAGTACAATGGAGCCTACTGAGCCATGTCTTGAGGTTGAAGTCTAGTGTTTGGGGGCCCATTGTGTAAAGACATAACACATTACATGCAGGAATATAATACCCACAATGCTGGCTATCTAAAATCAGGAGGTGGAAGCCCATTCCTGTCATGACTGGAGATACAGATAAGCAAAGTAAATAAACAGAATCACCTGCTATGAAATAAGCAACAGAAGGCCTAGACTGTAATTAGTAATCTTCAGAGATCTATAATCATGTATTATTGTTTCAGAATATCAGTTCTGTGAAAACATAACTGTGTTAAAACAGAAAAGACTTTACAGACATTTCCTGTTTTTAGATTAGCATAAATCCCTCAGTTAGGTTTTTTGCCCACTTTAGGATCAGTGCCAAAATAAACCCAAAATGTAACTGAATTAAATTTGAATTAAACTTGACTTTACAACAGTGTCATTTTGACCTGAGATTACAGGTAAGAATTGTTCAAGGTTAGTTCAAAGTTTAGAGAAGCTATGGAAAAGATGAGATTAACTGGAAATAAATAAATAAATGACCTGAAATAAAATATTTTTTATCAAATCTTTTTAAGTTTAGGCACCATGGCAGTTTCATCCCCCGATACAAACTTCCTATAATGGGATCCCTCTGCTTTTAAAGTTTTAACCTTGCATACTTTCAAACGTGATCCCAAGTGACCTAGTTGTAAGACTTCTCATGTAAGCTAACATAATTTTAAAGAAACCTTCTGTAATTTCTGACCATGTAGGCCATGGACTTATTCCCCCCAGGTCTGTCCCACTTGTGATCAATAACAGGAATTCAGCTTTTACTCCTTTGTGGTCTCTCTAGAATTATTGCTTTTCTTAAAAATCTTTAGCTGTTCAATGCTTCTTTATTATGAATAGTCCTCATAAGAGCTACTGGGTCTTCGTGTCTGCTCAGGACTGTGTCTGGCAGTGCTTCCAAGGATGGAGATTCCACAGCCTCTCAGAGAACCTGTGTCTGATGACCCTGACAGTAAGACTTTACGTGTAAATGGAATTTCCCATGTTTCAGTTTGTGCCCATTGTCTGTTGTCTTATCACTGGGCACCGCTGAGAAGAGTCTGGCTTCATTTTCTTCATTCCCTCCCATCAGGTATGTATATACATTGATAAGATTCTCTCCGAGCCTGCTCTTCTACAGCTGGGAGCTGTGACTCTTCAGCCTGTCTTCATGTGACAGATGCTTCAATCTGTTGATCACTTTCATGGCTCTTAGCTTGACTCACTCCTGTATGTCCATGTCTCTCTTGTACTGGGGAGGCCAGAACTGGACCCAGCACTCCAGATGTGTCTCACCAGTGATGAGCAGAGGGGAGTATCACCTCTCCTAAAGTGCTGATGACACTTTACCTAATGAAGCCCAGGATGCTGTTGGCTGCCATATTTTTTTTTTTTTTTTTGCTACAGAGATGCATTGCTGGCTCTTGTTCACCCTCTTTTCCACCAGGACCATCAAGTCTTTCTCTGTAGAGCTGCATTCTAGATGGTTAATCCTCATTTTGTGCAAGTACATGGGGTTATTCCTGCCCAGGTTCATGGAATTATTCCTGTCCAGGTGCAGGACTTTGCACTGTCTTTTATTGAATTTTGTGAGGTTCCTGTCAGCTTGTTTCTCCAATCTGTTGTGGCCCTTCCACATGGCAGTGCAATCATCTGGTGTACCAGCCATACCTCTGAGTTTTGTATCATCTGCAAAATTGTTGAGGGTTCACTCTGTCTCATTGTCCAGGGCAGTAATGCAGATGTCCACTTATCTAATCTGTACTTTCTCAGTTTGTCTGTGAGAGAAACACTTTTGACAGCCTTACTAAACTTGAGATAAACAATATCTACTGCTCTCCCCTAACCCGCCAAGTCAGTGATCCCATCACAGAAGACTGTCAGGTTGGTCAAGCATGATTTTCCCTTTGTAAATCCATGCTGACTACTCCCAGTCACTCTCCTGTCTGTCTTTCATATGTTTTGAAATTGTTTTCAGGATGATTTACTCCATCAGATTCCCGGGGCTGGCTCCCTTCAGCACTGCTTTATGGTTTTCAAGGTCTCTCCTCTCTTCATCACCCTATGTCCTTTGCTTGCCAACCTGTTTCACTACTTCCTCACTTGATTTTGGGTTATCATGTCTTTCCTTTAGTGTTCCTAGTTTAAAGCTGTCTTTGCTAGGTTGGCCACCCTTTGAGTAAAGATCCTTTTTCCCTGTGTGGTTAGGTGGTTCCCATTTCTTCCTAGCAGTCCTCAGTCCTCAAAGAGCATCTCATGGTCGTAAAACCTGAATTCCTGTTGTCAACACCAGTTGTGTAAGCAACTCCAATTCATAATAATCAGTTTCAAGTAATTTATGGATTTTTCATCTCTGCTACACAGTGCCTTCTTAACATGAGGATTAGCTTCCTTTCCAAGAAGAGACTACACAGTAAAAAGGTATAAAGATGAGGGGGGTTTATTCTTGTAACTGGCAGTTGATATTGGCTGTGGAATATTTCTTGGAAATTCATGAGATTCTCACAGAGGTCAATGCTCCTTCAGTACAAAAAGAAGAGAGAGAAGAAAAGTCTTTAAAAGCCAGACTAACAAGTAAAGTATGTGCTTCCCACTGTCCTTGTGAATGCTTTGCTTGCTGTACCTTGTTAAATGTAAATTTAAAATAAATCAAGTAGATATACCTGCTGAGAAACATGTACCTTCACTGTCTAACTGGGTCATACCCAAACGGGTCACAAAGGGCTTGACTGCAAAGTAATCTAAAAATGATGTTCATGACCAATCCTCTTTTTATAAACAGACTGCTCTGCCCCTAAACTTCCCAGCACAGCCCCACTATAGAGTTTAGAAGGCATCAGAAAGTCTGAGTTCAACTTGATAATGAAAGGGGTTTATCTCTGATAATGGGATTTATTTCACCTAAACTTAGAGGTAGGACTCAGTTGGAGGTTAAGACACCTGCATTTTGTACATGTGCGTAGTTGCCTTCATGGGATTATAGGCGTCTAAACTCTTTACCAAAGGAAACCATAGGTGCACCATCACTGGATTTTAGGAGATGATTCAGCTGACCAGAAGCCTGATACATAATTCAGTTGCCTTTGGCTAGGCAGTTACCTAACCTGCTCAGCGCTGCCTAACCAGAGGTAGCAAATGCAAAAGGCTGGAAGTTACGGCACAGCAAATACATGAGACCTGTGTCCTGCAATGACAGCTAGAAGCTGGGACTGCCCTATGTGGGTGTCCTCTGAGTATGATGAGGTTAAGGAGAGGAGCTGGCTAATTTTCCTGTCTAAACTTGTGTAGGGTGAATAGTTCCCAGAATACGGCTACACTGATAACTTACTTTATTTCTTTCTTCCACAAATTTTATTCCTATAGGACAAAGCAGGCACCCTCAATGATCCAGCCTTTCTTTGTCCCATGGCAGAAAGTGCCCTGCAAGTAACAGCACTAATGAGATACCTACAGCCTTCTCCTCACCCCTTGTAAATCTTCCTTTGCTGAGCCTTCATGAACAGATAAAAGCAAGGCTCAACATTTCATTCTGTACTGATAACTTTCAAGAACTGTGAACCTTGATCCATTGTTAAGGCTGTTAATTGCTATATAGTGTATAGCAATATTATCACCAAAGGCACATTCAAATATTTCCATTACATGGGCATTGCATTATGAAAATTATTGAATTTATTCTGAACTATACAACAAACCAAATTACAGTTCTTTGTCAAATAAGCCCTGCTTCAGCAATTCTTTATTGACAGACCTAAAAGGAATGCTTACTGAATTCACAATCAAAAGACGACAATATATCTATTTGAATATGAAAATCACTGGTATTACAATGACTTTCCTTATGTAAAATCATGATCCAGCAAAATATTTCCATCTATTCAAGCAATGTGAAATTTCAGATAATAGTAATTCTTACATTTGCTCACTGCTTCCTATCAGTTGTCTTAAGTAAGCCTTGCCATCTAGTGTGTGCAATTCTAATACTGTTATTCAGTTAATGAAATTGAGGAAGAAATTATGGAGTTTGCCACAGCTACAAATAGAGTTACTTTAAAACCAGAATAGGAGTTCTTGAAGAACTGAATATATAATAATATGAATGTGGAGGCAGAGGAACTGTAGTATGTTTACCAGTGGGTATGTACACCAAATGCTCCTAATACACTTTACTTTTTGTTAAAAAATATTTTAAATAACTTTTCCAAAGTACTAATATTTAACTTTATTTTTGCAAATATGCAAAATATTCAGAACACCTGCACATTTATTTTGGTTTTCCTTTTTTTTTCCCCCCCTAAATTCCATCAGTCCATGGAATTTTTCCTTCATCTTCTGTTAATTTAGAATGAAAGACTGAGGTAATACAGGCAGTGTCTATCTTTCAGGTGACTGACATCGCCAAAATGATGAGGGAGACACAAATGTCTTCAGTGCTCTGTTCTGTACCAACCACAAAAAAACTCTACTGTTCACAGAGGCAGAACTGATGAGCTTACCAGTCACACACATACAGTGTTAAAACATAGTTTTCTTAAAACCAGATAGATGTATTTGATAAAGCAACAATTTTCAGAATGCCACTGCAGCTCTTAGCTCCTACTTATGTGTTATATTTTTCATTCTCCTTCCTGGCTGGTGAACCACTCAATCTGCTAAAAGGAAAAATAGAGGTACTTTGAGTTACTACATAATAAATAAGAAAGTAATTGTCTAGTTTTGTAACATGGGACATTGCACGACTTATGAGTGCTATGCTTCTTTCTCCACACCAAGGTAACTACAGGTTGAGGTTTAAGTGACAGGTAATCGTGGACTCGTTTGAAATGTAAAACTGGTTCCAGATCAAACCTATGAGTATTAATACTAACATAAAAGGAGTGCCTGGCACCTCAGCTGAGGCTCGGCCTCCACTTTGACAGATTTGCTAAGCTCCCTGGAGATGGTTTGGGTTGTCTCAGATGGCACCAGTCACTTTTGTTGGACACCTGAGTTGTACTGTCATGGCTAGTGGGTTTAATCCCTCTCTGGACACCTGACATGCATTCAATGTCTATTGACTGCACTGGAGATTTAAACACTAAAAGTCTTAGTCTTTTTCTTGAGGTGAATCTTACTTCCTTCATGCTCACAGTTTAGGGCATAAAAAGACTAGAGAAATATGGTTGCAAGAGACTGTACTTCATAAACATCTATGTGAGGTGACTGTGAGAGGTAGCATGGGCAGAGAGGGTGCCTCAGAAGAACTGCAGAGGAGTTAGTCCAAGCAGTTTGTCATTGTCATGGGCAACCAGAGACAGCATGGCATCCTTGCAGTCTCAACATGGAGTGTTCACCGCAAAGACATAGAATTATAGAATGGTTGGGATTGGAAAGGACCTTAAAGATCACCTAGTTCCAAAACCCTGCCATGGGCAGGGATACTTCCCACTAGACCAGGTTGCTCAAAGTCCCATCCAACCTGGCCTTAAACCCTTACAGGGATGGGGCATCTACAACTTCTCAGGGCAACCTGTTCCAGTACCTCACCACCCTCATCATTCCTCTGAAATGAAAACACAGGTTAGAAGCATAATTTGGCTGTGTTGGAAGATATGGAAAGTTGTTACCCATCTATTTTTCAAATAGCAGTGGGAAGGGGCTGGGGGATGTTTTCCTGGCAGTTGATATTATGCAGGCATATTCTTCTCCATCTGGCAAGCTGAGCATGCAAATTCCATCCCTGAAAACTAAGAAAAATGGCAGAAACTCAGAAAAGAGTTATTTTTTCCACAGCTAGGTGTTTCTGGTGTGGCTGTAGCTACAGAAGATCACAGGAACTCCCATGAATCCCCTTTTCAAGATTAAAAAAATATTTAGATAATTTGATATGAATTCTAGTGATATCTAATATGAACTAAGAAGTAAATTGTTTTCAAGCAGTAATTTAGGGAATATATACTAAATATTTAAGTTAATACTAGGCTTCTTTTATGCTATTACAAACAAAAGAAAAGCCTATATTTGGCAGAATATTAATCCTATTTACAAAACACAAATCAGATTAATGATTTTTGCCATTCTTTGCATTTTACTTGAATGCAGGCTTTTCTTAACTTGGTGACCCTTGTGTTTTCTTACCAGAAGACAATAGAAGAAAGTCAGTCACCCACAGCAACAAACATCTTGCTCTATGTTTTGTTATTATACATTGTCCATTGCTATATATTCTGAATTCAGGCTATGTTGTCTAACTAAAATAGTTTCTAACTTAATTTTGATTACAGGTTTTCAAATTCTGTTGTTTTGCTCATAAATTCAATATACTTGTATCCATGTCAACAAGATCATGTCCATATTTTGTCTCAAATATTACCTCACTAAAAAATCAAACACTTGAAATGGAAAGCACTTTGCATGTCAGAACTTCATTGTATTTCAGATAGACAATTATGAACAAGATATCAAATGTGCAGTGACTTAGCTGCTGGATGTACTGTGATTACACCTCTGCTTCACAATGTACTTTCATGGCTCAAGGTTCTTCAAAATGAAAAAAAAAATGCTGCGTCTTTATTTATTAAATGCTACTGCATTCCTAACAGGAAGAATTAACTCTACAAATATTTAACAATTATGCAGAACGCACTAAAGTGCTCTCAGCTTAATCAGTTTGTTTTCATCTTCTTTATATTAATTTTCACGGCAAGACATTGGTCTTAACAAAAATACAGGGATAGGAATCAGTACATTTTATACAGCCTTCATATAATCATAGAATTGTTTAGGTTGGAAAAGACCTTTAAGATCATTGAGTCCCACTGTTAAACTAGCATTGACAAGTCCACCTCTAAACAAAGTCCCTAAATGCCACATTTACACGTCTTTTAAATACCTCCAGGGATGGTGACTCAACCGCTTCCCTGGGCAGCTTGTTCCAATGTTTGACAACCCTTTCAGTGAAGAATGTTTTCCTCATATCCAATCTAAACCTCCCCTGGTGCAACCTGAGGCCATGTCCTCTTGTCCTATCATTCATTACTTGGGAGAAGGGACTGACACCCACCTTGCTACAAGCCACTTTCAGGCAGCTGTAGAGAGCAATAAGGTGTCCCCCTCAGCTTCCCTTCCTCCAGGCTAAACAACTTCAGTTCCCTCAGCCGCTCCTCAGAAGACTTGTGCTCCAGACCCTTCTCCAGCTTCGTTGCCCTTCTCTGGACACACTCCAGCACCTCAATGTCCTTCTTGTAGTGCGGGGCCCAAAAATGAACACAGTACTCAAGGTGCATCATCACCAGTGCTGAGTACAGGGGCACAATCACTTCCCTGCTCCTGCTGGCCACACTAGTTCTGATACAGGCCAGGACGCTGTTGGCCTTCTTGGCCACCTGGGCTCATGTTCAGCCAGCTGTCAACCACCCCCAGGTCCTTTTCTGCTGGGCAGCTCTCCAGCCACTCCTCCCCAAGCCTGTAGCATTGCATGGGGTTGTTGTGACCCAAGTGCAGGACCTGGCATTGAGCCTTGTTGAACCTCATACAATTGACCTTGGCCCATCAATTCAGCCTGTCCAGGTCGCTCTGTAGAGCTTTCCTACCATCAAGCAGATCAACTTAACTCACCTGCAAGTTCTGGTAAGCCAGAGCAGTAAAGACCGTGAAAAGGCAGTGAAGAAAAGTACTCCTTCAATGTGATTTTTCTCACCCAAAAGAAGTCCTTAAATTTAGTTAAACAAATTCAGCTTTAGGAATAAATTGTGACATAGACCCAGTAATTACAAAGTTAGGAACTTCGTTTATAAGCATTGGCTTCCTGGGTCCCTAAAATGTGCATAGAAGATAAGTGCAAAAAATAAAGCTATTAGAGCCAAAGTTGGAGTCCAAACAGCTACAACTTCAATAATAGGTTACAGAGGCCAGTTTTACATCAGTTTCTAATGTCCACATACCTTCAAGAAGCTAGGACAGTCACTTAGTCATCCAAGTTCAAAGTTTTCATGTTTGAAAATACCACCCTTATTTTTCTTTCTTAGGTAGCAATAGTAGAACAAAGAATAAATCATCAGATGTGAATTACTTTTTTAAAAACTGGTCAGAATTAGTAAAACATTAACAAGCAGATTCTGATGTGAATAAGAATTTAACTGAACACTGCAGGGAATTTTCTATACTGAATTTTTAAGGGGAAATATAGGAAAATATCCCACAGTTAGTTTGTTGTATATCATGAACCCTGGCTTTAGAACATACAGTTCTTCTATCTGAATAAACAAACTGCAAAATCTGAAGTACTTTTGTCTCTGATGATGTATTAGAATAAAGGTTGGGTTCAGGTAACTGTACCTTCAGCCAACATACCTGTTTGGAGTTGCAGTTCTGTTTTCCTTCATGAATTTGAGGGCCACCACTTCACATTGACTGTCCTATAACTCACACTGAAAATAAATTGGCATGTTCCAACAAGCAATTGCTCCTCATTTTGAAGAAACTTTGGGGAGATTTGAAGGAATCTGTGTTGGAAACACTTTATTCTGTATGAGTGTAGGGAAACGAAACAGCAGAGACTGGCATTGCAATTTCTTTTCCATGTTTATAATCTTTCCTGAGATGACAGCTCTCAGATGGAGAGAGACAGGAACATTTGGACCAGCTCAGTGGTAATGAGATTTCTCTCTTAACAAGTGTCTTATTCCTCTTTTATTTTTCTCTTTATTCTCATTTTGGTTCTACTCCTCTATTATTCTTCTCTTTGTGTCTTCGGGGTTTTTTATGTTTAACATGCATGTAAAGCACAAATTGAATGCCAAGCTAAGGTCAACAGTTCCAAATGATGTCTGCAATAGTTTCTTCGATTTAATTTTCTGTTCGTGCTTTACCTACAGATCAGTCCTGACTTTCATAAGTGCTGACTGCTCACAACTTCCACTAGCTTGTTTTAAAATTGCTATGGATTCACTCTTAAAATATGTCTTGAGTTTGGATTGACACTTAAAAAAAACCCCAGCAGTGTGACACTGAGTCAATAAATTATTTTGGCTACCTTCATCTCCTGATATTCAAATTGTAAAAATAAATTTTCAGGAAAAGAAAATTTCACACAACCGGTTTTGCTGGATCTGACTTGGACATTCAAGGTCACAAATTGCTTCTGAAACTTTTGGTTTTATTTCCAAAAGCAGTGGAGTCCAAGGACTGAAACTTTTCATTCCCTAATAATGGCTAGGCATGATTAGACCTTGCATCTAATAATGCAGAATGTTGGTTTAAACTTTTCAGGTGAGGGCTTTCCAGAAATTCATCTTCGTACAGTAAATATGGGGGATTGACCTACACCTAAGGCTCCTATGTGCTACAACAAGCAAAGAAACAAAAATTATAAGCAATACTTTTCATATGCCTATGTAGAAATATAAGTTATAGTCAAATTGTTCCAACTTCTTCTAATTTTCACTTTTTCTCCCTACTCCCTAGTTACAGATTTTTAAAAAGAAGAGAAATTAAGAGAAGAAAATTTCAATAATAGACATACCAGTTGACTGTTCTTTAGTGTAGTTTTCCTATGCTCATAGGACAGAATGCAAATTTCAACAGAAAAGGACTGTCAATATTTAGAATTTCAGAAATTAGCTCTTAGATTACCTCATAAAAGCTATTGTAGAAAAACATAGCGTTACTTATGTGCAGCAAAATTTTTGAAAAGCATTGTAACATTCTCTTTCCCTTTTGCCTTTCACCCTTGTTTTAACAGTGATTTCTTCCCATCATGTTGCTTTTCCATATTTTTCTCAGTTTAGAGTATTACCATCATCTTAAGTCTATGTTTCTGGCAGTTTAATTACAGTTATAAACAATTATTGTAGAAATTAAACTAATAATGTTTCATGCATCTTATTTCACTAAGAAAACTTTCACCAAAAATCAAGACTTCAATAAACCTTATCTTTGACACATACACTGTCCATTACTTGACTAGAGCATTGTGTAAGCATCTCATATTGACATGAGATTTGCTTTGGTTTGTTTTCTGGTTGCAATGAGCCCCTAACGACCTGATATCCCATAAGTGATTTGTCCCTTACATTGCTCGTTTGAATCTTGGCTCTGAATGAAGGACACCATCTGAAATGTTCATTGTTGGTTCTTGTACCTTTAAAAATGGTTATCCTACTAGAAGCTTAGAATGAAGTGAAAACTCATCCCACCTCTGGTTTATTTCTTTCTCTAACACCATTTGAAACATCACTGCAGCCATTTTGATTGGTCCTTGTCCTAAAGATCATACCCTCCATATATCCTCCAGATCAACTCGCCCATTCAGTTTTTCATGCAGCCCTCTAAAGATTTTTCTAAAATATAACATTCTTTTGCCTTTAAGACCTTGATGTCACAGCTTGAAGGTAGGATGTCCCTTCCAACGGTCTTTTCCAGTCCCTGAGGTATGTTCTTTTCGAACGATAAGGCCGTGGCTCTGTACATTTTTGGAATGATGTTCTTGTTCTAGTGTTTCTCTGAAGAGGGTTGACATCTGGAAAAAATAATATTATACTCAATTTGACTCTGCAAGTGATGGAAAATTGCAAAAAAAGTGGGTAGGTGGAAGACAGCCACATCGATTTCAGAATCCACTCCTGCAGAAACTCTTCTATATTTTGTGGGGTTTGTGCTTTCTGCTTACAAACATTTTGAGGTTTATCCCCTATTTTTGAGAGTACTACTAGAGGTTTTTTAAAAGCTACCATTTATCTTCTTCTCTGTGAGCATTAATATTTTACAAAAATCTTTCAGTGTAATGAGGGTTATGTGAGATAGAGTTACTAAGAATTTATATGCAGGGAAAGATATGAGAAACTTCTCAGTGGGACTGAAGTATTCAGAACTGCTCCCCGGTGGATGAGCAGCAGGACCAGAAGGAAAGCAGGAAACAGACAAGTGATCTGGAAACTTACTCGAGAAGAGAAGAAAAAGTTCCCACTCCCTGGACTTTTTCTGTATTTTGCTCTGATGATCTGATAAAAATGCACGTACAGCCTGAAGAAAGAGGTGTGAAAGCAAGGTTTTGCCTCACCCAGATAGACATTATCTAAATAACCAGGGACAAAGATCTGAAATGTAGGTATACCTGCATCTAATATAAACTAAATCTAGGCCCATACTTCTAGCCTTGGGGCAAAAAGTGCAGGTATGGGCTAATTTATTGAGGAATAGGATCTTCACCTAAGAGCTATTAGAATTTCTTGCGTTTGGTTATTCTTGCCTTGGCTGTTATATTTCCTCTCTGAGTTCCTTAACAACCCAACAATAATATATCTGTTAACAAGGAAGCCATTAGAAACCTATATTACATTGCGCATATCTGCATTTTTATGCAGATATTGTGCATTTAACTGTGAGCAATAAGTAAAATGTGGACCTTTCTCAGTTCTCCACGCCTGGGAGTAAGAGATATTTCTTTCCCGCAACCCCCACCCTCCATGGTGGTGGTGTGGTGTTTCTTCCACAGTACTTCCCACTTCCCGCTTTGCAATAGTAATGTTCTCACTTGTCTTCTGGAACATATGAATTTACTGAAGCTAAAGATCGCTGTCTGCATGTGACTGATAGAAGCAGCGTATTCCCTGGTAATGCTGATTCCAGAAATCAGACCGACACTCAGTTTAAGTGAGTGCAAAAATTTCCATTATTATGCGGCTTATGATGTTATTCTTGTTTGCAACTAGCTGCAATACTGTTTAGAGTACAAAATATTCGCTTACAAATGCAAAGGTAAAGTGTTAGTTTTAATAATGACGTGGGTCAACCTGGTCTAAAATTTAATATCAGATGTTTGTGTGTTTGTTGTGGTTTATTTGGTTATATAGATTCAGCCTTTCTCATCCAAATCCAGCTGATGTCTGGTGAAGACCAAGTATATTCTAGTTTCTAGAATACATCACATTAAGTCTAATTTAAATACAGATAAACCCAGCTACTTCAGTAGTAATGATTAGGAATAATAAGAAAAAAAAAAATCCACTTCAAATAATGTGTTTTTAATGGCTATGGCTGATTAAGCAAAAAAACCCCCACTGAAATGAAACTTACTGATTATGAAGAGAATCAAAAATCAAATTGCATTGTAAAGGAGCTTTATCCCAGCCCCTTGCTTTGGCCATAGATTTTTTTGATGGAAATTAGGTAATGAAGTATTCATCAGAAAGATAAGATTTGTCTCTCCTCATTTTACCCACCTGAAAGCTTAAGTTCAGGTCTAAGCTAGTCATCCAGGTGTAGTCAGTGAAGAGGGACAGACACTCCTTCAGAGGTGTAGAGATGGCTAGAGCCAATTTAGGCACTTCTTTCTGAATGAGCTGAATTTTTCCCTTAATAACAATTCTGAGGCTAGATGGTTCTCTCTTATCACCTAAAAAATACGTAGTTTTAACAGAATTTCAAAGTGTTCACGGTGCAGGGAAGTAGCTCACAGAGTCCATGGAGGTCTGACCTGCGACCTGTGTTGTTCAACATATTTATGAATATTAATAATGAGGTGACAAAATTTGCTTATGTCTTGCTTAATTGGGATAATAAAGATGATGGCTAACTGTGGAGAACTGCAGATGTTTGCAATATTGAATCACCAGGCAAAAGACTGCTGACAAAACTCGATCTCACACGGTAGAAATAAAAGTACAGGGGTTTTATTAACAAGGATAATTCTGAGTAAACTATTGCCACTCAGAGGTGAGAACTTTGAGTGGCAAATCATCATTACACAGAAGAATCAGCTTGTCAGAAGGTGTCACTGTGTTGTTGTATAAGTCCATGGTGCAACTGCATTTGGAGACAGCTATGTTCCCTAATTGTCAGAAACAACACAACCCAGCTGGAAAGCTGACATGGAGGATCAAAAGTGTGGATGGTCCTTTGACTGCGTAACCACTACATGGACTAGGACCCTTCAGCTAGCATGAGATAACTGAGAAGTCATTTGAGAGATAAACAGCAGAAAGCAGATGAATAAGGACTGATTGTTCACTGTCCTTTCTAAGAGAAGTAGAATACACCAAATAAAAAAATCAGAATACAGACCCCAAACAAGCAGAAGATGACACTTCTCACAGGCATGGTTACGTTACAAAACTTCCTTTGGATGTGCAGAGGTTAAAAGTTTAATACAGGTTCAAACCATGTTTTTTTGAAGTCATGGTGGGAAAAGACATGAGAGGGCATTAAATAAAAATATAATATCTGTGGGTTAGGCAGCTCTTGAGGCACAATCTGCTGCATGATGAGAGAATGTACTAGGAAGCCTCATGTTATGCTTTCTTGCTTGTAATCCTGCTTGGCATCTGTTACTTGTCCAGTGCCAGGGACAAGATACTTGTCTAGATGGTCTGTTGATCCTATTTATTTCAGCTACTCTTACATTCTTTACTGCACACTCATTTCCATTCCACCATCAACCAGAGTTTGAGTCTAGCAGGTTTTCATATCGTTTCATTAAGTATAACTTCTGAAATTTAAAAAAAATGTTTTTTTCAGCTGAAAAATCCATTTTCTTTCCATTTTATCTCTCTGCTGTTTCACATAGAGTTTTATATATCTTTCAAAATGGTGAGATCAGAGAATAAAACTGTTGCAAGTTTACTGCTCAAGATAAAGTTAGTGATTAACCATGGAATTAAGTTTGATTTTCTGAAGTTCTCCACATGCAATACTTGTGCAGGATTCTACACACTAGCAAATTTATTGGACTTCAGAAAGTTGACTAATGTATTTAATCTTTTTTTTTTCAATTAAAATTGGGCTATCAGGCCATGTTGAAAATGTTGTTGAAGCTGTTAGAGAAAAGGAAAAAAAGTGTTTCATATTCCATGCCTTTACAATATTTCATATAATATTTTGTCTGCTGCAACATTATCTTTGTCCAGGTGTTAGCAGTTTATATGCAGTTTGCTATTCAATTGCTTCTGTTACTGGCCCAGTAGAACTTTGGGCCAGTTGTAGTCTCTCCTATGTTTTTCTGGCTTTATGGTGAATTAGAAACAGCATATTTAAATTATTTTTGTACCTTGCCTTCCTCTAAATTCAGGATCATATGTATATCCAAATATCCCACATTAGAACTTGGTCCAACAGATATTTTAGAAGAACATTCAAGAGATAAATTCTTTGCTTCTTATATGGAAAAGCAACATATTTTGTGCCTGCTTTAAACAATGCAATACACTTTTTATATGTGCGCCTGAGTTCTCCATAGCCATACATTTAATGGATAAATTTTAGAAATAATTAGAGTGACATTCAGGTAAATATTTGTAGTTATGTTGGATCCAGTCCCTGTCACCTGCTCAATCTGTAATATAGTAGCTTGTAAATTCTATTTCTCAAACTAAAAGTTAGCGATTAACATGGATGGAACAGTAGGAGTTGGGTGATACTGTACCAAATATTCTTCCATTTTTCACCTCATAGTGTCATTTTAAATTCAGTTTCACATTTAATTTCCACTTGGATTCAAGTGAACTAAGTCTCTAACTCTCTGTCTCTAACTCTCATTATCTGTCAATTCTGCTTAATCATCATCCTTTATTGTGGAAAATAAATTAACTCCACAAATAAATCCCTCAGGATCTCTGGGTTTCTAAAGGAATCCTCTCTACTTCTCTATTTATTGTTCTCCCATCTGTTAGTTCACCCCTTTGCACACTTTTCAGTCACATTTGCAGGAAACAAGTGTAATCCTTCAGTGTGAACCATATAATAGAAGCCTCACAGACAAATCCCTGCTGAAGTGTATGGTGTCCTATTTAGAAGCACTGTCAGGCTTTGTGGGAATAAATGAAGGAATTTTATTGCAGTAACTTCTTTTGGGGAGTGCATAGGCAAAACAAAGTTAATAACGGCCTTCTGTGTTTAAATTGTTCATATCCTCTCCCTTCTGGCTCATTGCCCTACCAACTAGGCTGTGTCCACAGTTTCTTATTTGGTTTCCTTCTGTGCTATGACTCTTGCATTCTTGGTTGCAGAGTCCCCCCAGGCTCAGAGAGAAGTGTGAAGAATAACTTTCCTGACCCATCTACCTTTATATAATAGGCTTTGAAGAATGGGTGAACAGGGAATTGAATTTCTTTTGAGTGCAGATATATTTGATCCATAGCAGATGAGTGCTGTTGGCCTTGAGCTCTTTCACAAGCTTTTCTGCTGCTCAGTGCCTGTGTATTCATGTGCTTTTTGAAGAGGACATGACACTGAATCCTCAGTGGAAGGAGGCAAACTGTTAAGCTCTAAAGGGAGCAAATAATCTAACGCATTGCTACATATCTCATTCGCCAGCTTTAAGCGCTGTTCTTAAAGTTCAAGATCATCAGTCTGAAACCAAAGTCACTCCAATGAGTGTGCAAGAAACTTAAGTGGTCATTTAGGTAATTCACTTTGAATCACCCTACTAGCTCCAGATACCTAATTTTGGTTCACTGCGTCACCCAAGTTGGTCAACAGAAGAAGGTGTGCTGACTCTCTCCCATAGTCTTCTTGTTTGCTGCACTGACTTCATAGTGCCAGAATATGACACTTTAATTTTATTGAGGTGTCCTATAGTAAAAAAGATGACACTATTTAGTGAGCAGTTGAGCATCGGCAAAAAGAAGAAAATACTTGTGTTGAGAGGTATCCTAAATTAACCGCTCTTCTAATGCGGTTTCTCTTTGCACAAAATTGCATCTCCTACTCTACCACATTCCTCTGATGAATGTCATTGAATCCTCAACTGTATTGCAAGCTTAAAGCACCCTAGAGGCTTAATGTATGTAAACAGAAATAATTGCTTCATTGAATTCATTCTGGTAGCTTGTTTTTAATATTTAGCTTTTAGAGTACAAACTACTTGGAACTAATGCACGGAGTTGTGTTTTTCTTTTGTAAAGCACTGGAAGAGATTACATTCTTAGTAAAGAAACAGTCTATCGTCTTTTACCATAGTGTTGTTGTAATCAAAGTCAGTATATTCCATAAATTGACAAAACAGAGGCATTCATTATTTATGTTTGTAATTCATTTACATTTAGACGGTACAACAAACTGGTGGGGTTCCCACGCTGTGAAATAACAACTTAGCATCGTCTGGGGGCAAGAACTATTTTGCATAGTGTGCCATCAGAAAATTCATTGCAATCGTTCATTTGAGGGCATGATTTGAATAACATGAATCCCAAAACTGCTCTCTGTCTTGAGTGGATTCTTTCTGCCAAAAATGCTTATCAGACCCATTTAATGTACTGATTTCTGTAATGTCTCCAGATACATTATTCATTAACAATTAACACCTCTAAATTGTGCTCTAAAAAGAGTATTATAAAAATTTTCCTTGTATATAAATGGAGAGAATTGTGTTGGGATTTAAAACAAATGTCAAGAATATTGCAGTCAAGTGAAAATGACTCTTACTGCATTGCAGATCCTAAGCAACTACTTCATGAAAAACAACAGACTGCAATGAGCAACACAGAAACAGGCAGCATCCAAACATTAATCAGCGTACTGTTAAATTAGATTTCATAAATGATCCCTGCCTGCTACTTTCTGTGTGTTCTACATACAGGCCACTATGCATCTTCATCTGTTTTAGGATTGTTGTGTGCAAATATTCAAAGAAGATTATCCAAGGAACCCCACTAGATGGATGGCATAATAATTGAGGTAAATCAAATGAGGAAAGTAACAAAGAAACATGCTGGTGCTTGAAGGAAATATATCTGGTTGCTCAAATTGAAAAGAATACTATGTCCCAATGACACAATCAACAAGGAAGAGACTTAATGAAAATATTTTAAAGAAAGAAAAATATAAGAATGAATATTTCTTTCTTATTGAACAGGTTAGATAGAAGGATATGTTTGGGATGCTTCACTGGACTTAGCTGGACTTTCATCTCTGTGAGCTATTATTTAATTAAAAAATTAACCTCATGCTCCAAAATCACCTGAAATTAAGATATCTCATTTTATACAGATGGAAAAATTTGTATTTCATTCACATTTCAGGTAGAAATTTTGCAACGTGTACCCTCAGAATGTGGCTATTATTCTATACTGGATTCTTTTGGTAACTTTACAGAAAACTCTCCAGTGACAAATGATGCTATTAAAGTTACAGTAACAAACCAATATCTAATTGTGAGTGGATGTAAATTATTTTATAGTTGTTTCCAAAAGTGCCCATCGCTTATTGCAATGGGGCATATTCAACCCAGGAATTTTCCTCAGGTGCTAACACTGGAAGGTGCCAGAGGTGAGATGAGAAGCTGTGACATACAGACTGTGTTACGTCACCCGTGTCTTAGTGGATGCAAGTGAACTGTGACCGGGTAAAGGACTTCCTATTCTGGAGCCAGGATCCCATGAGCCCTCTCACCCTACTGCAGTCCTGGCAGAGGGCATGTTCCCATCCCTTGCTCTCCTTGGGAATTAAGCCCTCCTGGAGCCACGAGCAGTGAGTGGGGAGTTCTGTGCTCTTGCTCCGTCTTCAGTGAATATTAGTACAGTATATTATTTATTCTGAGCACCTTTAGGTGTTACTGTAATTCAGTTAAGGACTCTGCTTGTGTGAGGACCGTATATGTGGAACAGACCAGTGGAACCTAAATGTGATGATGGGTGGAGGATGCAAACCAAATCTGATATAGTGCAAAAAGCTTCAGAGGTCTGTAGCTAATCAATAGGAGGAGCATCAGGTGCCAAAACCTAGTTTATCACTACCTAAGATGCTCTAGGATAACTCCCTGGCCTCCCACTCTACCTTCAGAAGGCAGATGACTCCTGCAAGTCTTGTGTCAAGCCCCATCAAAATGTCTCAGATAGCCTAGATCACCTCAAAAGACAAGGAGTGCCATGATTAGGCTGCAAAATCCCATTTATGATGTTACACTTGGTTCTAGGAATGTCTGTGGATAAGATAGAAGTTTTTCCTATGTGGAAAGAGTGAGTAAGAAGCAAAAGCAGAAAGTGAGAAGCTGAGATTTTTCCATTCTTGCAGAGTAAAGTCGGATGTTGATGTTTCATCTCTCTAATTGAAATGTCAGAGGTACAAGATCCTTCACAGAAATGGCATATCATATCTGGGAAAGTGAATTAAGTTTCATTTTTTGAATAACCACTGAACAATCTGGACAGGGCGAAATGTCAGGAGCTGGCAGGTGTGATAGGAAATGAAGTAGCCAGAGGGATTGTTTTCCAATACAGTTGTTCTCTGTGAACTGTAGAAATTCACTTGTTTGGTTAACAAAAGACAGATAGAACTCACCAGAGCTTCACAGCTATAATTATCTTTGCTCTGATATGTTTGAGAGCTTCAGCAAAGACAAACTGAAAACAATCAGTGAAAGCAATCTTCATGGCTTTACAAGTCTGCTAAAAGAAAACATGCTCAATGAGTCCCCATATGTCTTCCTGCTCCACTGGGAGAAATTGAACCATTTTACAGCATGGGACATTGATTCCACACAAATCTTGCACTTGCTAAGGAACAGGCAGTGTGAAAATAAATTGCAATAGTGCTTTAGAACTTGACATTCTTGGGGATAAAAGAGAAACATCCATAATCATAAAACTTTGGGATACTCTTGATCCAAAGAAAAGTGTAAATGGCTTGTTGGGAGATTGTTACTCATACAGGTTGAGTGTTTTGCTTACACCTAGAAAGGTCAATTCCCCAAAATGTTGACTCTGTGGGAGAGAGCATCTATGTTAGCTTTGACAGTTCAAGACCGACTGGTACTGTAATATTATCAGCAGCATTTTCTTACAGAAAGCAACATTTCTGGTAGTTTGATCCAATCATATAAAGCTGCCAATCGAACCCTAAACAAAGAAAATTCCTTCTGTCATGATTTTAAAGGGAATTTACAGCTGACTATCAGTTGATAGAGACCAGGTACATTTCAGAAAGGTTTATATGGATAGTCCAGTCTCAAATGGGTCTTCAAATATCCATGAGTTCATGATCGTCACCTATATTGCTGGCTGTCAACCTGATTTAAACAGTAATTCATCTTTCTAACTCTAGATGTCTACATATGAGAAAGTCATCTGTTCTCCCTTGATAACCAAGGCACAACATTTTAGGTGTCTCTAATGAGATAGTGACACCCTAAGAAATGTCTATTGATGACTATAGACATATACGTGGACTCATTGAGCATGTTTTCTTTTAGCAGACTTGTAAAGCCATGAAGATGGTTTTCACTGATTGTTTTCAGTTTGTCTTTGCTGAAGCTCTCAAACATACCACAGCAAAGACAATTATAGCTGTGAAGTTCTGGTGAGTTGTATCTGTCTTTTGTTTAATCAAGTTAGAATAGTTTAATGACAATGTATATGCATAGCTACATATAGCTGCAGTGTAAATGTATGGTACAACTGAATACCATTTGAAGTAGAGCATAAATTGAACTCTTTTGGCCTCATCCACATAGGAGCCATTCAGAGTCCATAAAAAGAGAGTCTGGGCTTGTGTTAAGGCACCAGTCTAGAGCCTGAATGTTTCCTCTGTTGCTGCTCTGGAATTTGTTTATTTCCAGTAAACCTGTGTGTTCGCTTTACCTGGCGAAGTTTTGCTAGCAGGGACAGGGGCTGCAGGAGTGGCCTCTGTGAGAAGACACCAGGGTCTGCCCCTATGTCAGACAGAACCAGTTCCAGCTGGATCCTCCTATAGAGGATGAGACTGGAGCAGGTATACACACTGCAACCTATGGAGGACCCCCCACTGGAGCAGGTGAATAAGCCCTGAAGGAAGCTCCTGGCAGGAGCTGTGGCCTGTGGAGAGGAGCTCAGGCTGGAGCAGGTTTGCTGGCAGGACCTGTGGCCCGCTGGGGACCCACACTGGAGCCGTCTGTTCCTGATGGACTGTAGCCTATGGAAAGGATCCATGCTGGAGAAGTTCTTGAAGAGCTGCAGCCCACGGGAAGCACCTACACTGAAGAAGTTTGCAAAGGACTGTACCCTGTGGGAGGCACCCAGTGATGGAACAGGGGAACAGTGAGGAGGAAGGAGGAGCAGACACAAAGTCTTAGGGACTGACCACAAGCCCCATTCCACAGCCCCTTCAGCTGCTCAGAGTGAAAGAGGTAGAAGAATTATGAGGGAAGTTGAGACTGGGAAAGAGGAGTCGTGGGAAGAAGGTTTTTTAATTTAATTTTAGTTTTTCGTTTTAGCCAAAAAGTATAGAATGCAGGTGTGATATCTAACGTGTATAGTGATTATTGTTTATAATTTTCATGGAGGTCTGTAATGTTATGTTTATTTGTAAGGCAAACAATAAGGAGGTGATGTATGGAAAGGTCACTGCAGTAGCAGGTCCAGGAGTGATACTCAAATGTCCTCACTTCCCTGAGCACAAAGACATAGGGAAGTGAGTTTGGATTCTTTATTGACAGGCACTAGTTCATTCATTCTCATCAAAAATAACAGAAGAAACACAAAGGAAATGATGAGTCATTTTGTCAGAAGATTTTTATAGGCAGAGTCCGCCCGTGTTCCGCATGCCTCAGCTCTCACTGCAGTGCAGCTCTGCAGAGAGCTCACAGTGGTGCTGCATGCCATTGCACATAGCAGAAAACTAAATCAAGCCGAGTTTAAAGCAGACACAAAAGATCTAAAATATTCAGTGGGAAGCTTATATTTTTATTTATTTTTATAAGTCATTTCAGAAGAAAACTTGTAACTACTTAACTCAGGTGCTTAATTGTACCATTGGAGCCAAAAGGAAGCTCCAGGAGGGAAAAGAAAGCACCCGTGTGGATGCACAAGACACCTTTTGAGCTGAACGTAACTGTGCTTTTTCTTCCTGCAGATTTTGCAGTTTAGAAACAAGCCAGATAATAACATGATGGACTGAGTTAAATCCGTGGCAGTCCTTAGTAATCGTAACTACAATCTCTGTAAAATTTAATGAACATTTGGTATCTTGCAGTATCAAACAATGCGCTAAATCAGCATTTTAGTTATTTTAAGCAATATACGTTAAAAAATCAAGTTGGGATTTTTTTTTTTTCCCAAGGAAATGACTTCTTTTGGCCAGGAAATTACACTTCTTTTTGAAAGCAGAACTTTCAACAGCATTATATTAATTAATGTAAGCCTTCTGTGGTGGAAGAGTGATTTAGTTCAGATTTTATAATTTAAATTTTATATTCCCTGTTTTTTTGGTAATTTCAATTTCTTTTCCAGTAAGGTCAGAAGAAAATTCCTGTTGAATTCAATAATCATAAGTTTATTAAGTAATGACAATAATGGGCGTCCTCAAATCTTTTTTCAAAAAGTGAGGTAGTTTGACACATGCAACACTGGAAGAAATACATCATGTTAATCAGATATTTGAGTTTTAAGGAGGTATGAAGTCAGTTTCCTGTAAAAATAACCTCTTTCTTTTCCTTTGAAGATGAGCTCTTAAAAATGGTACAGCAGGAGCTTGCCATAGGAGGCAACCTAAAAAAAATATATCTTTTGTGCTCTTAAAGAGTCCTTTACATTAATATCATTGTAAACTGGAAAGCTAGATATAAAAATTAAGAGAAATACCACACCCTTCATGCTCATTTAAATTAAAAGCTTTCTTTGATCTTTTTGTCTAAGCTTTGATAGTTTCCCCACAGAACAGATCATTTTATAACATGCACATCATTCAAAATTAAATAATTAGTGTGAAAGATAAGCCACTAAGATCAAACATGTCTATAGCTTTGATACTGGATTTGGGTTTCTAAGGCCCTTGTTGGAGTTTTGCTAATCGTTTTCTTTTCCTTTTATTTTTTTTTTCTTTACAGAACATGTTATTTTTCCATTGCCAGGAGAGAAACAACTTCATCCTCCAAATCTGAGATGCTGGAAAACTTTGGAGAAGTTTCAATCCCAAACTGAGATCTAGGATGTTACTTGTGCTTGGCTCCATTCTGCCTCACTGGCTGATTTATTGGCTGGTTGTTAAACTGATAAGCATAATCAGAGATTTATGTTTCAGACCTACCTCTAAGTTCAAATGGATGGACTGTATATCCACTTTGCAGCAGTTAGATCTCAGTTTCACCTACACAGTGGATCTTCACTTTCCAAAAATCACTGGACTAATTCTGTGCATAAGGACAGATTTTAACTGTGGGAATAAGAAATTCCTGCTCATGTTCATGCCAAGTAATCTGAATTGCATGAATATTTGTAGGGAGTGAACAAGGGTACAAGGAAGACTACAGTAAATGACACCTAATCTGAAATGAGGGGGGAGTCTTCAGTGAGGTGTTTGCTTTTGAGTGATTTTTTTTAATCCAAGCAGAAGCATTGCAGAAAGGTTTGTCTCGAAATCCTGTCCTTGTAGATCAAACTTAAGCGCATTACCTACATTTTTACAGCACATAATGATTCACATGCATAAATATTAATAGTTTTCATAACAAAAAATCAATGTATTCTATCCCTATCTTTCTTCCATTTGCTTAATGATGATACACACCATAAGATTGCACTGAAAGATCCTGTTGTTCTACGTCACTTTGGGTAGGGCTTTTCTCACCTAACTCTAACCATTTAATCCCAACTGACCGATAAGGCTTCCTCTAAGAGCAACGGGAAGAGGTGGACCCAGATTTGAAAGCAGATATCCAAAATAAGTGGAAGAAGTTACTGTGTAGAGACTCAGTTGTTCACAAAGGGGTGTCGTGAGATCTGAGATACTCTGGGATTTACAAAACATCCGCATGCGGTCGCAGTAGCTGGAAGCATTCACCTGGGTCAGCCCAGTCATGATGTCCTAAGACACCCAAATAACACCAGATATTTGTTTTTAAGTCCTGAGTCCTATTTCTACATTTCTACACAGACTGTGTCAGTGGGCCCCAGACGATGGACTGACTTTGATGAAATGATTAAACTTCTACAGTTAGAAAAAGCTAATTCAGCCTCTTACATTTGCCTAAGTCTATGATCCACATCCTCACTCTCATAAGGGGCTATACAATTTTGGATATTTCTTCTTGCTATTAATAAAATATCACTCTGCACAACTCAAAGAACAAGTGTTATTGAACAAGTGTTACTTGCCTGTTACACATTACAAAACCACCCAATGTAGTCACACTTAGTGAAATGTGACAATATCAATAGTCATGACACAGGTAATATTTCTGTCTTCAGTATTCTCAAAATAACCCTTTTTCCATGAGGCCCACTTCTTTGACAATAAGAATTAAAAATATTTTAGTACATAGTATAGCTGTAATATGGACTGTGAGCAAGGTCTGACTCTCATCTCACATGTTCCACCAAATTTTTAACTTTCTAAATTATGCTGCTTTTCAATTTCATTACTGACCTATTTCTGAGCGCTCTGTCTACCCACGTGGCACAGAGTTCTTGTTGCAGGACAGCTTTAGCTTCTGAGCAAATTGCAAAATTTATTCCAAGTAAATAAAAATGAACATTCTTTCGCAGTAATATGATGAATGGGAAAAAAGTATTTGTCAGTTTGGCTGTAGGCTGTTCTATGAAGTTTTTTTAATAATAACAAAAAAGCTGAACATGTTTTTGAATAAATTATAAACCAATAGGAGAAAAACATACATACATAACATCAAAGTGTACGTATATAAGCTTTACTTGCAATGAACAGCAAAATAGCAAGCTTTAACATGACTGAAGCTTACAATTTACAGAATGGTTTACAGTTTATTCTGTCCCTTTAGATGTATTTATACCACGCTGGTAATTACAAGTTAGCATTTGCAAACATTTACTAGCACTGATTTAGCGTTCATAACCACATTTGCATTAAAAACTAAACCACTAGACTATCTCAGGGAGGTTTTGACCCAGCCAAAGGTGCAGTGCTTGTATAAACTGACTAATTGCTGAAATATTATTTTTTCCACGATGAGTAAACTTACTATATATGATGTAAAGCGCTATCTTGAATATCAGTAAGATAAGAATTTTGTAAATTAAATCTTTGCTTCTTACCTAAGATAAGAGGTTTTCTGCAGCCATAAAGCCACTTGGGCAGAACCTCAGAAGAGCGGAAATATGCCGTGCAGTCCTTTGCAAGGATGGATAATTAAAAATAAGCACCTCTTAAGCTGTCAACCTAAGGTTTCTCAGTAGTCTGTGGGAGAGAGAGGCATCTTCAATGAGTAACTGATCCCTTCAACTTGAGAAGTCTGTCATCAGATGGCAAAAATTTTCCCCTGGGAGATTTTGTCTGTTCATTGATGCAAGAGCATCTAATTGCCAAAATCCTGAGTCTAGTGAAAATTAAAAATTGAAATATTGAAAATTGCTGAGTGCCACTGGGAGTGTTGTGCTACCAATGGGACAGAGCCACAGTCTAATACAAGTTATCAAAAATTTAGTTGTTCTTGTGTAAGGTCTGGAGACTCTTCTGACTTCTGATTAGGACTAACACCGTAGCTGCCATGAAAAAGCTGATGTCAGCCCACAGGTACCACATGCCTATTCTTGGCAAAAGACTGTGATATTGAAAATATCAGTGAGTGATGAATGCGGTTAAAATTTGACCTTTCAAGATGACTGTCTCATATTATCCTATGAAAAAGGCTTCTCATATGTTAATAGGATTAAATATTCTGTATTCCTTCCTTTGCAAACTTTTTGGTAGTGATCTGATAAACAGTTACTTTCATGAAGTTTTGTGTAAAAAGCCCACTGAACTTAACCTATTTTTATATTTTTGTTTGATTTTCAGGTTATTTAACACAGTTTAATTTATTTTTCTCTCTTTTCATTTAGGCTATTATAACATGAAAAATAACATCTCAAAATGAAGAACAAGAATTCAGATAATGAAATTAAATCGCTGCCCTTTTCAGTATCACTTTTCTTGTAATTTTTAAATCTAGTTTTGGAAATAGATTTTGCTTATTTGAAATACTTTTCCAGGTATTTTCTCTCTGTTGAAAATGTTGATGGCTCTGATTCCTTTGTGGACTTTTAAGAACGACCGCATGGCCTAGAAAATTGCAGAAGAACATTCTAAGATAGATTGATGGTGGAGGGATCAATAGAAATGCAAAATATTGCAATCATTGCTTTATATAAAACCCTTAGTTAATATAATTTTGAGATAACCGTTAAGGGATAAATTAAGTACTGAAATGAATGTTAAGGTAAGTGACAGAGTGTAAGTTAGTCAATGATAGAACTGGTTAAACAGCACTCAATGAATAATATATATGACTTGAACTCTCTTGATTGCATAATGCAGGGAATATTCTATTGAATTATTTATCTTGTCAGAGCAGGTACATGTGCCAAATTTGCAGCAGTTCTCTGAAAGGAGTCAGACTCCTGGGGTATGAAGTGATTTCTGGCTGGAGAACCAGAGAGTGGCTGCTCAAGAAGTTGATGTGCTGAGGTGATTTAGGAGGGAAAGTCTTATATAAGCACCATGGGAGGTAAAACCTGAGAGTAATGACCTGGGAGATAATATAAGGCAAAGTGTCCTCCCACCCGTTAGAATGTGCACTTGTGATAGAGCCTACAAAACCTAATACTGCCTTCAAGTATCAGAGGAAAACCTTCTGCAGTAAGATCTGTTTCAATATTGAAGAATTAAAAACATATAGATAAACCTGACTTCCTCTTATAATGTGAACAGAGACATCTGACAATCTTCAAAAAAATACATTTAACTTGAAAATTTTAGAAAAATATGTTGCAATTTAGACACCCAAATCACTTCAAATTCTAATGGGATTTGGATGCTTCAATCCCTTAACCTTTTCAGTATAATTTTTTTTCCCCCAAATTAATGTCAGTCTCCATAAGGTATCTGAAAAATGGCCTGATTCTTTGAAGTCCCAGCTCCAGAATGATTTCATTAGGCACGGCTGAATGCTTGGTTAGTGTTGCAGGTGTCTGAAAGCTAATGAGATTTAGGGTCTACTGTCCAGGTCCCATTGGATTGATTTGGACCATCCCAGGGTCCAAATCCCCCTGCAGTACAGTTTTAGCTTGCTTTCTAGCACACGTGTCCCTCCTACATAGGAAAATCTAGAAAGATAATCAAAGATCAGAAGAATAACCACTTAATTATACTAAGATTGGTTGAAAGACAAAGCAGTATCTGTGTAAACTGCCTCAAGGTTTAGTCTATCGAGCTAAGCCCAAATCTGCTCCAGTGACTAAAAAGGCAAAAGCTGTGTCACAATGCCTGGGAAGGATGGCAAGAAAGTCATTGTTCTTGCATGGCAAGGTAACAAAGGCTAATTAAGTATTACCTCTTACATGGAAAATTAAGTTTCAGTTAAAACAGCTTTTCACGTGCAAAAACATTCTCAGCACTTTGGATTGTTCACAGTTGTTTGAATATGAAAACGTTTAACATGAGATTCAAAATATTTCCATCTTCATCACTTTATTGCAGTGTTTTTTCTTTTTAAGATGTAAAAATTTTTTATTATGAAGTGTAATAATTTAAAATTTCACTTACCTCAGAATGTTCTTAGTAAAAATAACCATGTTTGTAGAAAAGCTATCATGTATCAGACCATCCTGAGAACAGAAGGAGAAGTCTGACTTGAAACTCTGGTTGCTAATTACATTTTGCAATAATTGAAGGAAAATTTAAATGCAGCTGCTCCAGTTTAGCTTTATTTCCACTGCTTCTAGTTTGCTAGGAGAATGACAATAAAATTAAAAATACTCAATATAAAACTGAAAATAATCTGTTTAAATCCTAAAGACAGCTCATGGAATTGAGAGTTATGTTTCTGTGATACCTTTGCGCTATTGGTCTCATGGCATAAAGTTCTGGGTTTGATTTGTACTGCAAAGGCTATACACCAAACTAAATCAAATGACTAGAAAAGTGTCACTGGTGATTCCTGAGATAACAATTGCAGGATGAAATAAATCATCTAATTGACAACCAGCATGGTGTTGGTAACACTACAAACAGTTGGGGTTTGTTGTTGGTACTGGAATAATTTTTTGTATATTTGATAGAATTAAATTCAAAATCGACAGTGAAAAATGTCTCTACAACCCCTCTTGGAAAAACCTGTACATTCAGTTATGTTTTCCTCCTCACATTGTCTTCCCAACAATTGTAAAGGAAGCTGGTAAACTTCAAAATGGCCCCATGGTTCTTCCCCAAGTATTACAGATTTACATTTTTAACAGTTGATACAGTGATTCTTATTGATTTTAGGGTTTCTTGGGATTTAGATTTGCCACTGGAGGACTGTAGAAACAGGACAGAGTTTGCAAAGCGCTGCATCATTCAAAAAAAAAAGGTGGTTTATTTTTTCATCATATCTTCTGTGTGAGTGTACGTATAGTAAAAAAAACACTGTAAGAAATTGCTTCTCCTTTCTGTCTATTAATTCCAGGACTCTAAGCAGCTTAAAAACACCTTCAATTTACATCTTGTGACAGACATTGAAAGTCCAAGGCTCACATTTCAATGTGTTTGGGATTTCTATGCCATTGCAAAGAGAAGATTTGTGGTTTTCCAGAGTAAAAAGTACATCACCTGCTTCAGCTCTGGCGAGTGGCCTTGCTCAGAAGAGCATTTGGTTTTGTCTGTAAAATACAAACAATTTGCATTATTCCCAGTGGTGCCTACTGTAACATAAACAAATAGATTTAGGAGCCTAAATTGCCAAATGGAATCTGGAAACCTATTAGACCCACTGCACTGACTTATTTGGTCCTTGTAAGATAGTTCTTTGTGGTACGTTTTCCTGAATTTTGTCCAGCAGTTCCCATTCATCCAACATAAAACTACTGAGAAAAAGAACTGCCTCAGTGGAGAGATTCAGTAAAACCCTGAAAAGGGCCCAGATTATGGCTCTACTGTTCTGCGTTATTGAGGTGAGGTAGGGTTTGGATTCATGGGATGTTACTTTTTCTGCAGTAATTGGGTGTTTAAGTACCCTTGCTCAGCAACAAATACAAGTGGAGTTACTTAATTTTTGCTAAATATTAAACTACTCTCCACTTGACGTAGTTTAATAGTGTGTCTTTGAACTGACATAAAATCATAGAATCTTTGGGTTGGAAGGGGCCTTGAAAGGTCATGTAGTCCAAACCCCTTGCAATGAGCAGGGACATCTTCAACTAGAGCAGGTTGCTCAGAGCCCCGTCCAACCTGACCTGGAATGTTTCCAGGGATGGGGCATCGACCACCTCTCTGGGCAACTTGAGCCAGTGCTTCACCACCCTCATTGTGAAAAATTTCTTCTTTGTATCTAGTCTAAATATACCCTCTTTTAGTTTAAAACCATTACCACGTGGCACTATCACTACAGGCCCTGCTAAAAAGTTAATCTTTTGGAGCATATCTAACACTATACTGTTGAATAGCATCACATCCAAGGACATCTTCTGACAACAGGCTGAGAGAGTTGGGGTTGTTCAGCCTGGAGAAGAGAAGGCTCTGGGGAGACCTTTTACAGCCTTCCAGTCCTTAAAGGGCACTTACTTAGAAAAAAGATGGGAACAGACTTTTTAGCAGGGCCTTTAGCAATAGGACAATGAGTAATGGTTTTAAACTAAAAGAGGGAAGATTTAGACTAGATAGAATGAAACAAATTTTCTTCTCCAGCACAGAGACTATCATCCAGAGAGGTGATAGATGCCCCATCCCTGGAAACATTCCAGGTCATGTTGGACGAGAGTCTGAGCAACCTGACCTAGTTGAAGATGTCCAGACTAAATGACCTTTAAAGGTCCCTTCCAACCTAAACTATTCTATGATTCAATAATTCTATAGTTTATAATTATGTTTCATTATTTTTTAAATTCCAAGGAAAAGCAAAGGGGAAGACAAAAAAGATTCCAGATCTTTGGGTTAAGTATGTTTTCTAGTTTCCAGTTTTTGATTCTGGGCATAGGTTTTGTTCTCCTGCTCCATTTCACTTGATTGCCAAACACAGTATGTGTGTCTACATCACCGACTGGTTGGCACAGGGATGGGAGGAAAGAACTTCAGTTTGCTGTGATACATTATGGTATCTGCACTGTGGACTTATCTTTGCCAGCAGTGAAGTTCTTTCCAGTCCTCAGAGAAAGGCAACTGTTTACAGGGAGTTGCATTCCCATTGCAAATGAGAAACCCTTGATGGTACCTCCATACATGAGTTCATCTGTGGTTACACCATGAGGGAAACTGCATATCATGAGACTGAATATGGACATAAGGCAAAGTCACACCTAAAATCAACACTTCCAGGGCACCAAATGAGAAATACAGGCACACCTAAGGTTTCTGGGAAAAGTGCCATCCTGAATTGCTTTTCCGTGATGTTAGACCAACTGAGCACGACGCTATGGAAATCTAAAAGAAGTCTTCAAAAGGCATACCAGGATGTGTTGATTATGATCAAATTTAGATTAATTATAATTGGTCTTTCTAAACTCTCTGGCTTAACTATACCTGATTCTTGCCTAAGTCCATGCTACCTATTTGCATAACAACAATTACTGTATGGGAAATGTAACTTTTGATGGACATACTTAAGGAGTTCTGAGACAATTTTGCAGAATGATTTGAAAGACAGAACGTTGTTCGGGGGTGTCATAGTTTAGCATCAGCCAGCAAGTAAGCACCACGCAGCTGCTCGCTCTCTCCCCCCTTCCCCAGTGGGACGAGGGAGAGAATTGGGGAAAAAACTCATGGGCTGAGATAAAAACAGTTTAATAGGACAGCAAGAGAGAAAGAAACAACAATGATAACAATGATAATACCAACAAAGGAATGTACAAGAACAAGTGAGGCCCAATACAGCAATTGCTCACCACCCGGTGATCGACAGCCCGTCCCCGAGCAGTGATTTCCTCCCCTGGCCAACTCCAGTTTATGTACTGGGCATGACATCGTATAGTATGGAATATCTCTTTGGCCAGCCTGGGTCAGCTGTCCTGGCTGTGTCCCCTCCCAGCTCCCCGTGCACCTCCACCTGCTCGCTGGCAGCCCAGCACGAGAAGCTGGACTGTCCTTGACTGCTCAGCAACAACCCAAAACATCAGCACGTTATCAACAGTTTCTCATCCCAAATCCACACTGGCTTCTGTGAAGAAAACCAGCTCTGTCCTGGCTGAAACCAGGACAGGGGAAAAACTTGGAGCAGCACAAGTGGTGACTTAATTTCCTCTGAAGAAAACACATATTCTTTGATAAGCCAGCATGCCTGGCAGGGCTAGAGTAGGTTGCTAGGGAACATGATGCTGTAGTGAAATTAAGTAGGCTATTCAAACTAATTAAGCTAGGGAGGATGTGTGTTTTTTAAAATTCGTAAGATGGTAGTTAGAAATGAAAAGATGACAGTCGATTATGTTTAAAAAGATTGTTAATGTTCAGAGAGTTGGGTCACATTCTCTCCAAATAAAAAGGAGTGGGAAAGCAATTCAAACTGAAAATGAGCTGAATTTCTTTGGAAGAGAATTAAAAGGGTAAATGTGTCTCACCTAACTTTAGGAATTAAGTTAGACACCAAACATAAATTATCTGTCTGGGTTC
Source organism: Phaethon aethereus (assembly GCF_964289735.1). Lineage (NCBI taxonomy): Eukaryota > Metazoa > Chordata > Aves > Phaethontiformes > Phaethontidae > Phaethon > Phaethon aethereus. Next base: position 13,156,908 of record NC_138576.1, read on the forward strand.
CTGGTATAGACTGTGAAGTAAGACAGGTATCTTCAGAGGATGATTCATTCCATTCTATCTTAGTCATTTCTTTAAGGATGCCAGTATCTCTTTCTAAAATTAGGTGGTAGGAATACTCCTTGCATCCACAGAGGAAGTCTTCTAAGGAAAAGATGCATCCCTACCTATCTGTAAAACTTCTGCAGTCTTATTCTTTGTGACTTACAAGTATGCTGCTGCTGTTCTGCTTGGGAAATCCAGAAATAAATTTTTCACCTTTTATCTTCCCTTTCACAGTTTCACCACTTTTTCTGAACTGTAGAAGCAGTAAGGTTTTCTTGCTTTATCAGCCGTTATCCCTAGGTATCAGAAAAGATGGACAGTAAACTCTGCTCCTTTGGGCTAGCTTCTGTCTTCCTATTTGCTCAAATTCATTTAGTCTTTTAGATGGAATTGTCTTCATGTAAGCAGACCATGTTCATGAAACAGTCACCATAAAGTGCACAAGCAAAATCGATAGGGCTTGGGTAGATGTGTACTAATGATAAATACCAATTGGTTTAGAAGACTCTCAGAATAGGATGTGTGGGATGAAAATGTTGAGTAGATGCCTCCAATGAAATGTGGATCCTCAGTGGAGAGTTTTCATGCCCCTGGAGCAGAATATTTTGGTTGATGTCTCATGAGAATAATGAAATCTTTAAGATACTCAAAAGTTTACTGTTGTGCATAAACTAAATGGTAAATACAGAATAAATTAAGCCAAAGAAGGGCAATGACAGTCTCCTAATGTGTTTGTGCTGTCATTTAATGTTTGCAGCTGTCTGTCTTGGGATAATAATAATATATTTTAAGTAAGCTGTATGTTTTTGTGAGATAAAACAATACTGACACTAGGAAAAGAAATGTAATTTTTTTTTTTTAAATAGAGGATGATATGTAAATAAGCATGGGGTAGACATTTCATTTTTAAAAAGAGCTGACATCTTTATTAGATGCTTCATCACATATTCCATTAACATTTGCACTCTTTCCATTTGCACAGTCTGCTGTGTACGGTAAAACACTGGTAATTCTTGGTTTTTACCCAGAGCTCAGATGTATTTTTCTCCAATTGTGCTGCTGCCGTCTGTCATTAGCTTGGCAGACTGTGCCTTAGTACCCTTTCCTCTTCCTGTTCTGACAGCAGCTGCAACTGCAGCAAAGAGTTAAACCTGGAGCTGCCCATTCCAGAGGCTAAATTTTTGCCTATATATCTCACTAGTAGTTTTTGTTTTTAAAATTGGCCTCACATGCAGGTCAACTTCTCTGCGAAGTATCTGTGGAGGTCAGATTGGTACCACTGAAACTGTCAAATTTTACCTTTTGAGTAGTTACACTTGAAAATGGGTATTATATGACCACTCTCTAGCACCTGTGAATTACTTCACAGCACAGAAGACCTGAAATAAGCTCTTTGTCAAGAAAAATCTGAAAGGCTTCACGTTCAGATAAAAAGAGTTCACTTCCAGATAAAACTGAAAAGTTTTAAGGAAAAGATCAGAGATAGTCAGTAACAATGTTTAGAGTCCTCTCTTTGGAATTAGAGAGAGCAGACATAATAATACTATGCTAAACAATGCATAAAAAGAAGAAAATGAACTCAGCATACTTGTCATTTCTCAGAGTGTGAGAAGCAGGACAAAATACTTACAAAAGCAATGAGAAGAAACCACAGAAGTAATGATATAACCGTTGCTGTTGAGTATCACTGAGGTCAACAGCCTAACAGAATGGTTATTGCATTTACAGTGGTAATGACCACATGCACAATTAAAATAGAAAGGCCCATACTGCAAAGGAATCAAAACCCTTGTGCTTTGGAGACTTAATCAATGATAATTACTAAAAGGAAACTTGCCTTTGGACAGGTTATTCTATAAGGACTTAATATAACCTTTCTTTTACTGGGGCAGATATTTAAGGATGCTTTCCATACAGCACAACAGCTCTCGCTTCCCAGGTGCAAGAAATCAGGAAAGGAAGACAAGAGGCCAGCATGGCTGAGTGGAGACCTGCTGGGCAAACTAAAAGGCAAGAAGGAAACGCACCAGCAGTGGACGCAGGGACAGGTACCCTGGGAAGAGTACAGGGACGCTGCCTGGTTGTGTAGGGATGAGGTCAGAAAGGCCAAGTGATTCTTTAAGCAGCCTAAATCATTCATTTGTGACAGTTATGCTTCCCCAAAACTTTATCTGTGAAGATAACAGTTATGGACTGTTGACAGATTATACAGATAGTCAAAGATAAACAATATAAATACAAATATAAATAAATGTAGACAATAGTGTATAGCTAAGCACAACCCTTAAAACTGGATACATAGTGGGAAGTAGAACAAATTCTTTTGAATCGTATCTCACTTCCTTTGAAGTGAGGGTGTGAGAAATGTAACAGGTAAAAACTCAGTAGGATGATAGAAAATGGTAAAAATTCTGTGAGGCGGTAGCAAAACTGAAAAACATTTAAATAACTGATGATGACAAAATGTGACCTGGTAATTACAATAATTACCCTCAAATCACACATCATGTCAGATGAATTCTTCTCTCAATTGGGAATGATGAACTAAGAAGACCCTTTGACCCATATTTGCAGTCGTCTGAAATGGAAAAGAAAGGAGGAGGAGGAGCTGTCAAAAGAGTCTTGGAACCTCATTCATTCAGGAGAAAAGCCAAACAGTACCAGCAGGTGAAACAGCAGAGTTGGGGGATTTTTCTCACTAGGGAGGTGAGGAAAAATACAAAGGCTGAATCTGGAATCTGTGGAAACACATTCAGAGGAAGCTGCCCTATAAATAAAACCATTTCATCACAATTTCACAGTTTACGTAAACCTAATCTGTTTTTTGGTTGGTTTGTTGGCTAGTTTGAGGCAGAGAAAAGTACTAGAAAAGTTATTCTGCCCTTCCCTGTTTGGCTTATATGCACGTCCTTCTCTTTGAGGACTCACTGCTGCTCCTGTACTCTTACATTAAGTGATACTGGACACCACTTTTTGCTCCTGGGACCAAATGGCAAATGTCATCATGCCTGTGCTGCTAAACTCTTGTAGCCTCCAAAAGAAGGTAACTGCACCCGAGGTGCTTACTGTGAGTTGTGCTTTGGCCGTGTCAGCTGCTGAGCTGTGTCAGGAACCACTCAGGGCAGTGCTTGTCAGCCTCTGCCAACGGCACCGGGGACAGGGCTGAAACGCTCCTTGGCCCTGTTTAATTCACTGTAGACTTACCTGCGACAGTGCACAAGATGCTACAGCCAGCCACCAGTGAGTGTGTTATCAGAGAGGACTGAAGAAGAGATGCTTGCCTGCAAAATCCCAGCTACAGTCTGCACAATAAAAAGCTCGGCAATCTGTTGTATGCCTCTTAGGAAGTGCCTCCTAAAGGGATGAAAACCACATTGGGTGGATTTTTTTACAGATAATAAGTGGTTACTGGAAGTGGTTTTTTTTCTTGAATAGGGCTGCTTTGTGTTTTTACTGGGAAAAAAAATGAAGAGATTCAGGTATAGGTTTCTAACTTTTTATTTTTTTTAAGAAAATGTATACCTATAGAGTGTGTCCTCACTTGATGGTTAAGATGCCAGTCAAGAAGGACAAATGAGAAGTTGTAAGAAACTGTCAGAGGGTGAGGACTACACTGATTACAAAGACATAATTATCTATAGAAGCTGTTGCCTGGTCATTCAGCACACTGAAGCACCCACAGTGCCCTTTCTTGTCTGGTGGGAATGTCATGGAAGAGAGAAAACTGGAAATACCGCTGTTGGTTTTGGGAGAGACAAGTGATAAAGAATTCATCTTCAGGGCAAAAAAAAATTACTTGTTACTTCTCCTAGTTGTGAAATTACTTGATTCTTTTTTAAATCAGTCTTCTTCAATTACCCAAGGTAAGACAAACTTCACCATGAAGGTAGGACTGATTAAGACCCATCACTCCCACACAAAAAATTGTTCCCAACATGGTAGTGCAAGACACCAGTGAGGACCCTGGACTGATGGACAAAGGGGAAAGCGGGTATGTAAAATTTATGTTTTCTTAAAGTTTTCTTAATTTTTCATAAAATTTTTGCTTAAGAAGCTCAATCCTTTCCTCATTTTTAGAACAAAGTAAGACATAGAAGCCTTTTCTTAATTAAAATTGAATTTTATTCATGAAACTCAACATGAGCAAAAAACCTCATGAAGCCTTGAAGTTACAATACAGCTATTCCACTTCTTTCATTTATTTTATTGCAGGTGGGGTGTTACATGTTTCAGGGAAATAATAATTTAGAGATCCTGAAGGTGGAAGAGCATAATATAAAAAGAATGAAGGGGAAGACCTCTCAGCTCTGTGTGAGCTGGGTGAGTGGCGGGGTGGGTAGAGGCATGAATTAGAAAATCCCGTGTGTTCACTGCGGTTACCACCAAGTTTTAGAAATCCCTGCTACTGAAGCCGAAAATTACATGAGCACTGGAAAAGAAAATTATCTCTGCTTTTTCATTGTCCTGAAGCTATAAAGGGCATTTTTTCGTAAAGAAAAGAGTGACTTGGCTTTCAGTTACAGAGAGTAGAAGGACTGTAGCCAACACATGCAGTAAGGTGAGCCTTCCCCTCTGCACTGAGACCAGATCTGGAGTACTGCATTTAGGTTTGGGCTCTTCAATACAAGAAAGCTACTGATATTCTGCAACAAGTCCAGCTGAGGCCACCACGCCGACCAGGGAGCTGGAAGGAACACATGGCACATGAGAGGCTGAAAGAGCTGGGCCAGTTCATCCTGGAGGAGAAAAGGCTCTGGGGACATCTCAGTGCTCTCTGCAACCACCTGCTGGGGGGCCACAAAGACAGAGACAGATTCTTTTCTGGCTAGACAGAAGGAAAAGTATTTTTACCATAAAAGGGGTCAAATTCTGGACCACATTGCCTAGAGAGGGTGTGAAGGGAACCACCATGGGAGATGTTCAAGACTCAGTGAGACACAGCCCTGAGAAAACTGCTCTGATTAGCTCTGCTTCAAGCAGTGGGTTGGACTAGGTGACCTCTGGAGGTCCCTCTCAACCTAAATTATTCCGTGGCTGCATTATAAGTAAAATCATAGTGGTCTTGCTAGCAATGGAAGGTCTGCCAAGGCCGACAAACAGCACTCAAAGTGAGGGTAGTAAGGCAAGAAGCATGAGAGAACGGGGAACTCCTGCCTTGCCGAGAGACAAGTTTCCCCGTGCAAAAGAGTAACTTCCTCCCCTTTACAGAACTGAGGGAGATTTGGGTCCTGTCACCTCATACAGGAGGAAACTGAGCCAAGATTCCCCAGGAAGCAGCAGCTCCCAGCCTTTGCGGCGGGGCAGGCTGCCTGTCTCGGCAGCAAGCCAGCACCTTGCTGCAGGCGAGCGGCCGCTGCTGAGCCAGCCTGCTCTGCAGCACCCGCTGGCTGTAGGAGCCCCCTCCCTCAAGGGAACCCATGGCTTTTTCAAAAGGCAGAAGGTTCTGCTGAGGAATACACCCACAGGTCACCAAAATGTGTCACTCCAATAACAAACAAAAGCATATATGTTATAAAGTGTCAGCTGGCATTGGATACGACGACTCAGACAGCTGTGAAGTGCGATTCCTGTCATCTTAGAAAACTGTAAGTTACTCATCTACAGCTTAATTAACCACTTGGGCACCTTTTATAGTCAATGAGAAGAAATAGGAGTAGGCTGGGTTTTATTTTCTTTTTTTTTTACCCTATCATACAGTTTTCCTCACTGATTTTAATATCAGCTTCACAATAGAATGAATTTCACATCCTGTTGCTTATTTCTCTCCATTGATATGGTGACTAAGGGATCTGTGGGCTTCTGTACTGCAGCTGTCCAGACACGATCAGACAAATATCACATAAAGTGCTATAAAGTGCCCACAGTTCTACTGGAATGGCTGGGAACTACTGGTGTCCAACACTCCCAAAGATCAAAGTTCAAAGTGTCACAAGAGGGCATCAATACGGATTGGACAACTTACACTGCAGCATGTAAAGAACATGTATTACAGCAAGAATGGGTACATCTGCATGCATAAATACACGAGGGGTATTTGGACTGTGTGTGTCACGTTTGCCATGTCTGTGCTCCTGGCTGGTATGGGAGAAGCGCGAGACAACTTTGCACTATACATACAAAGTACACAGGAGGACTTAGAGGGTTTTTCCTTCTGTTTGATTTTAAACTACATATTTTTATCCAACAACGGTATGGCACAGGAAATCATGCTACAGAGGGTTGAATGAGGTCTGCATCCTGCTACTGCTGCAGCTGGCTTCATAGTGCTAAATTTTCCCTGTGATTCTGATAGCTCTGCAAATTGGTGCAGTGTTCTCCGTGGTCAGTATGTAAAACAGTGCTGCAAAAAGAGTCTCTCCAATAAGAAACAGTTTCCTTTAATAGGTGCGGCACAGGTATTCACAGCAACTGCACTGTTCCTTTATTATTTTTGGTAAGAGCTGAACGTGTATCTGAGAGGCTATGTCAACCTATAGGCTTCAAAAAGCTTTAAAGCACATTAAAAAATTACAACTCTTATAAAAGCAGTTAGTGATGTAGCACATCTGCAAATAAACATCTAGGCTGGTCGGCAGCTAACAGTCTGCGCTAGCAAGGTGCGGGGTGCCCTTTGATCCCATTTAGTTTCTATGGGAACTGAAGGTACTTAGCGCATTGCAAGATGTACCCGGCACCCTTCAGGATATGAGTATATGATTCTTCATTGTAAATTCTTACTTTTGTCACAGCTGGTGCAAGAAGTTGTTTCCAGAAATGGTTCATTTCCTTCTGCTTGAACATGCAAAACTGAAGCGAGATTGGGGTTAAAACATAAAGAAGCTGGTGTTATGAAGTTGTCTTGACTACCAGGACATTAAATGCCAATGCAAGACACTGTGGAAAACTTACAATAGCAAAACAAACACTCTCATCAGAAAGGACAAACCATTTTAGAGTAGTATAAGGACACTGACCTTATTGCCTTCCCATACTGCAAAGGAACCTTAGCATCCAAACTTTTTTCTGAAAATTAAGCATGTTGGATTTCTGACTGCGAATGTCAAAATGCTTATTAACACCTTGTGGCAATCCCCAAAACAGGATGATGTGCAGTTCTCATATTCCAAAATGACAGCCCTTTCTCATTCGCTCTTTAGGAAAACCAGTGTTGCTTCATTGCATTGTAGTGATTTTGCAGTCACTTTCCGCCAAAAGGGGAAAGTGGCACGTGCTTTTGTGCACAGAATCTCTCACAAACATTGTTTTGATAAAGCTTGTTCTGGCATTATTTTTGGCCAGAAAATTTAACCTCGAAAATAAAATCTTTTCCTGAAGGAGACACTAAACTCTATGAGAAATGTCCCAAGAACAAATGATCTTTAGCCTAATCTTTACCTTAGGAGATTTAGTGTGAATGTTAATGTCCAGTTTTCACTCAGTGAATTTTAGTTTAATTATTCCTTAGTGAGCTCTTTTTCAGAATTCTCTATCCAAAACTTGCTGCTTCATGAAGAACTCACTAGAAATGGAAGTGGAGACAGGAGCTATTAGTCAGGTAGGGAAATTCAATTCTTTTGAGTGTGATCTTCTGGCTTAAATCGGATAATCGCAAATATTGTGAAACAGCAGAAAAGGGCATATCTGGAAATTTCCTTTTCTGCAGGGTGAGTTGCCAAATAATTTCAAGAGGAAATTACAGTAGCTGCAAGAATTAACTGCAGAGTCATGCAGGCTGCTAATCCAAGTGCAGTAGGCTGAGATGGAAGCAGACTCTTACATAATTTAAATGCAGCAAAAGAGTAAAATAGAAGACGATGAAGCTTCTCCCACATTATCACGACACTGCGAGTGTTTTCTTCTTATCAGAGCTGCCAAAGTAACACAGTTCAAGAACTCAAATGCATTTTTCTATTAAAAGGATTCTGCTTAATCTAACTGTCTCTTGGCAGACAAACTATTCGTACAAAAGGAAGTGTGGTGGGTGAAACAGAGCACCAAGCCAAAAAATCTACAACAGATATGAAAGCGGCTATAGTAATTGTCCTGTCAGGACTCCTGTAAGGCCTTTGACATGGTCCCCAACAACATCCTTCTCTCTACATTAGATAGATATGGATTTGATGAGTGGATGAGTAACTGGGTTGATGAGGAATTGGTTGGTTGGTCACATCAAGAGGGTAGTGGTCAAAGACTCAATGTCCTGATGGAGTTTGGTGACGAGTGCTCCCTGTGTTGGGACCAATACTCTTTAATATCTTCATCAGTGCTATAGACAGTGGGATGAGTGTATCCTCAGCAAGTTTGCAAATGGCACCAGGCTGGAGGATGTGGTTGACACACCTGAGGGACAGGATACAATCCAGAGGGACCTGGACAAGCTCGAGCGATGGGCCTGTGTGAACCTCATGAGGTTCAACAAGGCCAAGTGCAGGGTCCTGCACATGAGTCAGGGCAAACCCCAGTTATCAACAGAGGCTAGGTGATGAAGGGATTGAGAGCAGCCCTGCCGAGAGGACTTGGGGGCACTGGGGGTTGAAAAACTGGACATGAGCCCGCAATGTGTACTTGCAGACCACAAGGCCAGCCACACCCTGGGCTGCATCCAAAGCAGCATGGCCAGCAGGTTGACGGAGGGGATTCTGCCCCTCTACTCCACTCTGGTGAGACCCTGCAGTACTGCATCCAGAGGAGGGCCACCATAATGATCAGAGGTATGGAACACCTCTCCTATGAGGACAGGTTAAGAGACTTGGCGTTGTTCAACCTGGAGAAGAGGAGGGTCTGGAGAGGCTTAATTGCAACCTTCCAGTACTTAAAGGGGGCCTAAGACAAAGATGGGGACAGACTTTTTAGCAGGGCCTTTAGTGATAGGACAAGGGGTAATGGTTTTAAACTAAAAGAGGGTATATTTAGACTAGATACAAAGAAGAAATTTTTCACTATGAGGGTGGTGAAAGACTGGCATGGGTTTCCCAGAGAGGTGGTAGATGCCCCGTCCCTGGAAACATTCCAGGTCAGGTTGGACGGGGCTCTGAGCAACCTGATCATGTTGAAGATGTCCCTGTTCACTGCAGGGCAGTTGAACTAGATGACCTTTAATGTTTCCTTTCAACCCAAACTATTCTACGATTCTATGATTCTATAAATTGTTAGTAAAAAGAAGCAATGAAGACACTAAATGGTGGAATGGCGTTTTGTTGAGGCTCACTAGATTTTGGGACAAGGTATAGTTTTAAGGACTGGTGGCAGATTGTCCGGTACACGAGCCTTGTGCCCAGTTAAGAAACACTTGGCCAAAGGAAGTGAGAGCAACTCATCCCAGCTGATCAAAGCAGAAAGACTGGATTACATTTGTGTTTAACCCAAGCCAAGAGTGGCAGCCACTTGCTCACTCCTCCCAGGTGGGATGGGGGAAAGAATCCGAAGAGTAAAAGTGAGGAAACTCATGGTTTGAGATAAAGACAGTTTAATAGGTAAAGCCAAAGCCACACACACAAGCAAAGCAAAACAAGGAATTCATTCACCACTCCCCACGGGCAGGCAGGGGTTCAGCCACCTCCAGGAGAGCAGGGCTCCATCACGCGTAACGGTTACTTGGGAAGACAGATGCCATCACTCTGAATGTTCCCCCACTTCCTCCTTCTTCCCCCCAGCTTTATATACTGAGCATGATGTCATATGGTATGGAATATTCCTTTGGCCAGTCTGGGTCAGCTGTCCTGGCCGTGTCCCCTCCCAGCTCCCCGTGCACCCCCAGCCTTCTCAGTGGCAGGTCAACATGAAAAGCTGGACAGTCCTTGACTGCTCAGCAAAAACTGAAAACATCAGTATGTTACCAATATTTCATCTGAAATCCAAAACACAGCCTCACACTGGCTTCTATGAAGAAAATTAACTCTATCCCAGCTGAAACCAGGACAATTTTCCACTTCAAATAGACCATGCCATGGACAACACCAATGTCTTGAAAGAGGGAAAGTGGTAAGGCAAAGGCAAACAAACTGGGTGTTCAGTGCTTTTTTCCGATCTTGTTCATGGAAAGAAAAAACAGAAATGTATCCAAATCAAATTATTCAGCCACCTTGAAGGTACTTGCAGTTAATCTGATCCATGAATGCTGTCCCTTGTGTGACAGATTTTTTTCCATCATGTGGAGGGGCTGCACTTTCAATTGCATTCCTGGGTGTCACACATTTCCTGAAAGGTGGATGTGACAAACACATGGGTTACAGTCGGAGGCTCTCACCTGAATAGAAGGTCAGAAGTTTTCCTCAGGCACTGCTATAGATAATTAGACTGCAAGGGCCATCTTCAGATGCCCCGCAACCTAGAAAAGTGTCAAATTATTTCAGCAAAATACATGCTCCAAAACAGATGCAGCCACAGTGCTAAAAAGCTCCATTAATTCTTCTCCCACTTTTTGTGGGCTGGATGTCAGACCATTTGTTTTTGAAAAATATTTGTCTTTTTGTGAGATTTTGGATCTAGATTTTAAAAAAGAACAGTGATAATATTAAAAAATATATGGATAAAATTATATTTCCTCATATCATAATGCTTCCCCCTGTGATTCCATACCCAAATTTTATCTAAGATGACATTAAGGAGCTCGTGTACAGGAGTCTCTGGGGAGCAACAGTTCAGCATTGTATCTGTAAAACTTTATTTGAGAATAAAAACCTTCCAAGGGTCTTTCCCTGGAGCCTGTCTTTTCCTGTTTATGAAACACACTTGTACAAAACATAGCTAACAACATTTGTTGAAAAGCTGCTGGTGTAGAATTTCTACCCTCTCGATACTGTGTTTAAGAGATTTACATGACATTTTTGTAAGCTAAGGTTAATGTCGCCATGTTCCTAAGATTAGTGTAGCCATGCTCCTTGTCTTCTAAGGACACACAGAGCAGATATCATCAATATGACCTTCACTTTAAATGTCTGCCTTAAGGGTATCGCATAGTAACTAGTAATTCCAGTAATAATGTTCACTTTCTGTAGAAAGGGAAGGTGAGAGCAGTGAAGGACAATGACCCACCAGCAAGCTCATCTACTGAAGAGCAGATGAAGGTAACACCACCACTTTTACACCACCTCTCAGTTCCTAGCTTCCTAACACAGTTCCTGCTGCAGGAACATGAATGTTCTTGGTGCCTGCTCTTCTCCTACTACTTCCTCAGCAATATGCTGCATGATATTTTTAGGGTGGACGTGAATGAACTGTATTCATCCCACTCTGAATATCAGCATATGTTCAAGCTGCCTTTCACTAGGAACAAGTGAACTTTTGTTTGATACCAGAGTCTCTCTGCTTCTTCCATTTCTTCATCTTGAGGAGAGTCATTTTCACACATGGTACATTAGATAATTGCCTGTGCAGCAGCATGGTTTTGTTTTGTTGTTACTCGATCCTTTTCAGGAAGCCCTCTGCATAGATGAAGAGATATGTTTTACAGCTATGTCTGTAATAATCCCCTCTCTACACATTGAGGCTTTTTAGGAGTGACAGGAAGTCAAGTGACAGTGAATCCACATGATAAATGCTGTTTCCAAATCCTGTAGATTTCAAAGCACAAACCCACATCATCTAATGCTGGTAGAAATCTTGGCTGTGGACTTCGGGTATCATTCAGTAAAAGAAAAGAAGAGACATTTCATTCTTGCATACAACAGCATATTCCAATCTCATAAAGGATAATTCCTGATTTTTGGAGGATTTTGAGCAACATAGTGGGGCATGATCTGGTCTATTTTGAAATCTTGTCATCTTCCTGTCAGTCAAGCAGTGGACCCATATTTAAGCTCATTATGGGTATTTTCCACTAATACTTTCTTCTTTTTTTTTCCTTATTTAATTTTCCTTGAGGAGCTTGAAGGTCCCTTTTTTGTTAATTAGGTGTATTCTTTTATCTCTGTCACCACAAGCAGCCCATACAGACATTAGCCAAAAGATATGACAATAAAAATACCTGTGCTGATGTCTTTGAAAAATAGCTTTGGAAATTATTCAGCTCCTAGTTAATGGGAATCCATATAAGGATAATCAAGTTCATTAATGAGTATGGTGCTCATCAGTCTTAGCATGTAAAGCAAGGACATGAAGCATGAACACCTCGTGAGGGTTGCAAATGGTTTACTGATAGAGGACAGATCCTCTCTGGAGAACCAGCATGGAAGGAAGCTGCAGTGTTGGTCATGGCTCTGATAAATGACAGATCACAGGAGCCAGCTAAAACTATTTTTTAAATGCAATTTGATTAATTTTTGTGCTATTGCCAAAATTTCTGTGTCATCAAATTATGTCAGAAAGAACTGTCTGTGGTGAAGACAAAAAGGTTGATGTGTATGTTAATTATGGATTGGGCTTCTAATCCATTAAGAATTTTTTTTTTTCTTCAGTATTTCTTAGTTGAACATATCCCAAAGTGGTGGAAAAGGCATTTAGGAGATTTTGTCAGAAGCATTCTGCAGGTTTTGATAACTTATTGAGGAGGATTTTAATCTATTTTACTTCATATTATAGGCACATTTTTCATCATTCAAGTAGGGAGGAGGAAAATCTTCATTTTTATTTAATTTCCTAAAGGTCAGAAGAAAATGTTGTGCTTCAGAAGATTAATCTTTCAGATGGGAAAAATACAAAAGAGAAGCAGAAGAGGATGTGACATATGATGGCTTTAGCAATTATTTTATAATTTATTTATTGTTTTCCTATGAGAGAATGTTGTTCTTTTAAAATACTAGCAACCTTAGAAATCAGCATCAGTTAACCACAAGAAATACTGTGGCAAAGCAAGCCTTACTAGTACATGATGATACATTTCCTATATGACCCCTCAAATGACAAGTTCATTTACTAATTTCTTGCCATATCTGTTGAATGCATAAAGGCAGACAATAATTCTGTGAAAAAGAGGATATGGCCAAAGATCAAACTTTGTGATACATTTTATATGTTTTACTTTTGTAATCCACTAGTGAGCATGATTTCCTTAAGACTGTTTTCCCAAAGGTGATATAAGACCATCTTGGCTTCATCCAAGAAACTGTAGTATGAGTAATAGATTTGTGAAATCTTTAATTTAATCTTGCATAAATATTACTAAAGGTGGTAGCTACAATGGTATTTTTGGTAGTACTTTGATGGTTTTCCTGAGGGAAATGTTGTTTGTATTTACTAATGTTTACTGATATGATCTCTGTAGCCACAACCATTTTGTTCATTAAGAGGTGATTTCAATTACAGTAACATCAAAATTTTTTAAAATAAAGTGGAACAGACCTTTAATCTCTAGCACATTACCAAAGTCAGGAAAACTTGACAATATTTTTCAGAACTGAGTTATCATTTCAGGACAATATTAATATTGTTGCTTATACTAGAAAATATATCACTTCCTACATTTTCCTGTTGTATTAGGTAGCATTATTACAGACCAAGAAATTATTGTAACTGAAAGTTTCATATTAGGTCATTCTAAAAACAGAGCGCAGTCAACCATCAAAAAGATTATAATGTTGATTACATCAATGAGAAAAATTCACAAGTTCTTCCCATATGAAAAAAAATCAAGTAAGTATGCTGTAGCCTGTTGTGTAACTAACAGCAGCAAACCAACCTGTCCAACAGTTATTTTCAAACTAAATACTTAGTTGACCCAAGTTGGGTTTTCTGTAGTACATGGCAATCTGCTACCATTTGGTTCTTAATTGGTATTCTGCAGACCAGCCCCTAGCCTGCTTGTTCAATGAGACAGTCCTTACGAAGTGCAGAAAGTTAGTTAAACTGCATCTATGAAATTGGACAACATGAGAAGACATATCATTAACGTTTTGAAGATACTCAATGATAACTTTTTAATTATGCAATGAGGTGATATATATATACTAACATCAGAAGTACTGAACTGCAGCTGGAAAGGAGAGAATGGAGAGCCAGCTTATGCAAAGTTCCCATGGCAGAATTAAAGCCACTCACATTAGAATGAACTATCATGCTGAAATAAAAAAACATCCCACCATTGCCCAGCTCCTTACTGAGCCATTTTACAAATTCATTGATGAGGGTAGAGTTATAACAGAAAAGAAAACTGACTCAGAAATCATCAAACTGAGAGACAAGAATAGGAGGATTACACAGGAATAGGCAATACAGTATAAAACTGTAAAACAAAATGTAAATTTCCCCTAATAGATTTTTAACCTCTGGAACTCACTGCACTGAGGTCTTGTTCAGATTAAAAAAAAAAAACAAAAAAACCCCAAGACTACTGAAAAGAAGATGTAGCAACAGATGAGACTTTAAGAATCAGGAAATTAAACACTCCCAATCATAACTACCAGCAAGGACAACAGAAACTAGGCACTCCGAAATGTTTGTCTAACCTTCCTGTACTATACCATCCACGGTACCTGTGGCTGCAATTCTCTGGGTGCCTTAAAGTGATGTGCAATTTATTCTATAGATATCTAAAGCAGTGTGTAAGTCATTGGTTAGGTGTGCCCTGCTCTCCCATTTGATTCTACGTGGAGACAGTATTTGGCGTAATGCTTCATGTTTTTTCACCTAGATACTCCTCTCTTCCACTGATGCTGTTCTACTCTTTTCAGCTCATCTCTTGTTTTGTTAACCTTTCTCACTATTCTTCTCATATATTGTATCTCTCTACCAATACTTAATAAATAAAAAATAAATGGGGTACATAAAACTGATGAATTAGATGTCTCCACCTTTCTGCATTTAGCTCTCTTAATACCGAGTGCCTCTGGAGAATGTAGGCTTCTCAAAGCACTTTATTCGAGGGGATTTTGATCTTGACAGGAGTCTGTGGGATACCCCACAATACAATTGTATTTCAAGAAGTAGCTAACACCTCTGTGAAGAGTTCTGGTATCACTCTCAAGCACATTTATTTGGGAACATTATCTCAATTTGTAAAAGGAATAATTACAGAGAGAGGTTACAAAGCTGCCAGTTTTATTAATTCAGAATAGTTGTGCTGGAATAACACCTCTTTATGGTCCTCCTTTATTTTACTTTACAGGTCCCCAAAGGAGAACTACATGCAGATAAAATATGCCATCCTCTACTAAGGTTTCAATACTGGCAGGCCTGTATGTTATCCAAATTCCACCTCAAAAGATGCTTGTGGAACTTATTTTATGCTGTACTTAACCTGTCAGTAGCAACTATTAAATAAATCCCAAGCACTCTTGAGCTCAATATGTAAATAAAGTGTTCACTTCCATGTCAGCTTCACTTGGGCTGACAGGTAGACCAAATAAAATATGGTCTTTCTCTATCAATGTGAATCAAGTGATAAAATTTATAGTTAGGTACTTGAAGGTGCAAAATCATACCTCGTTTCAAAAAACTCCCCAAAACTTGCTTCGTTTAGCTTGCATACATAAATTCAGAAATTTAGGTCATGAAAGTTCATAGGGAGATTTTTAAAGCAGCCCACAGAACTTAGAGGCAAGTAATCCCATTAACTTCACTGAGATTTGTGCTTCTTTTCCTTTATTTTTTCTGGATAATCTCTAATTTAAGACTCCTGCTCTGTTTTACAGTTGTGGTACACTTCATGTTTCTAGTCTTATCAGTATTTAATTTGCCATCCATATAAAAAACCTGTTTAAGTTTTGTGATGTTATGGCCAGGTTCACCTGTGGTCTGTAAGAGGGAGAAGGAAGGACGTCTCCATGGCACACAGCCTGGAGAATACACTCCCTGGGAATGAGCAGGCAACAGCCCCTGTTACCTTCTCCTGGGAAAAATAGACCTGTCTGGCTGCATTGCTTTGAGACATCCCATACATCTCACATAGCTTCCTCAGCACTCTGAAGAAATTATCCTACTTCAAACCCATTTGAACAGGTTTTCTTCACTGTCATGGAATCAAACCTGCCTGCCAGTTAATGAAGAATGCATTGCTTGATAAATAAAAGTCTACCATCAATTCCAGATCTTATCACCACCATTTCAATCTGTTCTACTTGTTTTAGAAACTCAAAGGATTTCATGTGAACAGCTACAACTATTTCTCTGCAAAATCAGTCACAATTTTTTTTTTAGTCTAGCTTTACTCCTTGGCATATTAATTAAACTATAATTGGGAAGATCTTTAGTGACATTTTTTGTCAGGTTGATACTGTCATGAGGGGGTTTTTTTTTAGTGTAATGAAAAAAGACTTAAAAAAAAGACTGGCTTGTGATAAACCTGGTATAATCGAGTTGCTTATCAGGGGAGCTTCTGCCACTGTGTAAAAATTGTCCCTTTGGATGCAGAAAAGGGTCCAGTTGGAATCCGTTTGAGTTTGGTACGTCCAATAAGGGTTCTCAACAGTATGTTCTTGATTTACATACTTTTATTTCCTACATGTCATTTGGCTCACAAAATTTCACTATCTTAATTTTTTTTAAATAAGAAATGGATTGCTTTTAAGGGTGCCAAAGTTCTTCAACAAAAACATGCATTAACACTAGCCTAGGTTTCATTTTTAGGTTTCACTTCTGCTGAGGAAAGTTAACTTCTGCTCAGCTTTACTTTCCATTGGCAGAAACACACAGGATAAACTCTGTAAAGCTATGCCTCTTGGGAAATGTAGATGGGCAAATGGTTTGCAGAAAGTCAAGTGAATACCTCTTGTGCTCATGGAACTGTGCTAAATTCCATCCTGAGCTCTCCCATTATGTTGGACTCATCTTTTCTTTCTGTGGTTGTGATCACATCCTAGAGAGTTGAGAGAGGTCTGCCTGCATCTTTTCCTTAAAGAGAAAAGAGCAAAAGTGATTTAAACACTTTCCAACAGCAAAGCTAAGTGTTACTTAAACAAGATAATTTTCAAATAGGAAAAAAAAATCAAATTTTCTGGTTGAGAGAATACATCCAGTCTTAAAAAGCACTTCATGTTTCTCTCCCAGCTGTATCTCCTAAAGTACCTTCCTCTCTTGAGTCTTGCTCCCTTTAAGTGGCCACAAAGTTTGCATGTTTGTTTCTGGATTTGAGTAAAATATTCTTCTTTGCATGGATTTGACTCAGTTTTATCTGGTTGTCAAATCTGTTCATCTCAAACATCTCCCAGTATCTTCTCATGCTCCAGGTTCCCTGCTTGCTCCAATTCTCTCTCTGCACTGCAGGAGCACCCTTGCCTTCTCTTTCCCCAGATATTCCTTCTGGAATCACAGAATCATTAAGGTTGGAAAAGGCCTTTAAGATCATCAAGTCCAACCATCAACCCAACACCACCAGGCCCACTAAACCATGCCCTGAAGTGAAGATGCCATCTACACTTCCTTCTGCAGGGTCTGCATGGCACAGTGAAACAGCAAGAACAAGACGTCTCCTTGATACCTGGCTAACCCTTCAGCAAAACCAAACACAGAACTGCATTCAACGTATGGTGAACAAACCAACAAAACAGATTGCAGGCACAACTGTAAACAGCCCCTATAAGAACCCAGGGTACATTTTGTGGAGGAAACCTTACTAGGGATCATAGTCAGAACTAGCTTCTTTCTTACATTTCACAAATATTCATTCCCTCACAACTTCAACATTGGCCATAATATGGAATGTGTTCCAATGTCCTGGAATATATTGGTAAAAAGCTAAAAAAAAAAAAAAGGTTAAAAAGTTAACGAGTAAAAAGTGCTGTAGCAGAACATCACTGATAAAAATGGCCATTCTTTTTATTAACCTTTCACCTTGACTAGGTGTCTCAAATGTAAGACAAGGATTCCAACTTCAGTCCATCATAATGAGAATTTTCTGTTTCCCCCTAAAATATTAAGCTTTGATAATATATCTATTAGTTTGAACTCTACTCATTTCAACAACCAGTATCTTTGCTTTCATATGCCTTGTGTTAGCCTCATGGAAGAACTGTGTATTCCATATTTTCCTCACCAAATGGTGGATTCACTATGCATATGCAATAAGACAAGCTTTGAGAACGGTAGTGTAGGCCTATGACTTTCACAGATGCTGTGGGTTTAATGCATGTGTAAGCCAGAACTCCAGGACAAGCCTTCTGCATCCAGTGTCCTCAAGAAGTAGATTTACTGTGCCTGTTCAGCATTCAACTAATGTAGAGAAAATCTGGTACACAGAAGTGACAGATTTCCTTCTCGCAGCCAGACTGATACATTCTTCTCACGTTTGTGTAGCGTGCGGCACAGAAAGGCCACCAAGGAGGACAGTGGCATAAAAGAGATGCTGCTGTTCTTAAGGCAACTTCTCTGGACTATATTTCACATCCGTTTCTGTGTTGCATCCAGAAAGAAGATTGTCAGGGCAGGACAAAATATAACATGTACTGCTTCAGGGGGTTGTGCACAGGTTTTGGACCACAGGTTCAGACTCTCTATCCTAAACTATCAGGAAAAAAAAGGCACCTAAAAGCACTGGAAAATCTTTTTTTCTGCTATTTTTGGATGCAACTTGATGGAAATGCTTCAGTAATAATAGTGCCAGATGCAATAACCGAAGCTGTGATAATGGACCATTTTTTTTCTCATGGGGAAAATTCCAAGTACTCAGAAGAATGTGAAAACAAACCTCGTGGCAGTAATAACTGAGGTGTGTCACCATACCAACAACAACCCTGACAAGCAATCGCTCTATATTGCGTTCAGTAAAATTCCAACTACAACAGCTTTCTATTAGCTAGAAGGAGCCACATAAATGACTACAGAAGTCAGAAGAAAAAAGGGTAAGATGGATAGATTTCTGGGAGTTCCCAATGTTCCTTCAAACTGATATGACTACCACTAATCAGACTGAAGCAATCTATTATTTCTCATGTTTAGATGGGTCAGAGTACAGAGCTCTTCTTCACTGCCAAGTTTGTCATGCTAATATACTTCACTGAGGTTTGGAGGCTGAATGCATTATACTGAACAAAACTTTAATTTCCATTTTTCTAATTGCATTTCCCTGTTAGCAACTGCTGAAACTGGCAGTCTGGTAGATGTGAGGCTCCGTGCTCCCAGGTCCCAGCAGCAGTGAGCGTGAGCTTGTATTCCCACACATACAGACACGTGTATACAACACACATATACATACATATACATACACAGATCAACAGATAGAAAAACACTCTTTCAAGTACAGATGGCACCAGTGACCTTGTCCACCAGGTTCGCTGGTCATGCTCCTGTGACAGCCCTGGTTATTAGGATTACCCTACTTGTTAGTGTTCCTCTGTGCATCCCACTGTGGAGACAAGCCTTCAGTCACAATCCCAAACTCACATCTTTAAGAAAACCCTTGTTAAAACATTTTAAGTGGTAGAGAATTCACTGTAGAAATTGCTAAACTGGTGTTTATGTCACTTATACTCACAGGTAACACGGACATGATGTTGCTATATTAAAGCTATCTAGTTTGGATTTCTAGCCACTGTTATTACCTTGGTGAATTACACAATAGAAACTTCTGCTTTCAAATGACCTGTCCACAAGCAGCTACTTACAGACACATCAAGCTATTTCATATTTTTGCTTCTCTAAATACATTTTAATTGAGATTAAGTGCTGTTTTTAAGGGGATCTCCTCTCGTACCCACTTATGACTCCCAGCTTCTCCTCATAACACAGTCATGAATTGCACAGACTTGACTCTAGATGAACACAAATCTGGATGAGTATCTGTTTCAAGAGACTTTTTAATGTGATCTTGTTGATTATGAGAATATGAACAACAGGACCAGACTAGAATTAGTATTAGTTAAAACTTCCATCCATTTGTAGTGTGGATGTTTGGTACCCAGCACTAGCTGCATTATGCTGCACATTCACTGCTACAACTTGCATATTACTACTTGTCAGTGCAAACTCAGGCAGGTCTGAGTGTCTCAATTTAAGGCATCGGCACCTCATCCCCCTTGGTCTCGTCTAAACTAATTTCTAATTTTCACTGCCAATGAAATGAGCACAACCATTTTTCTCAGTGGCATCCACATCAGGAAAAGTGCCTTATGCTTAACATGAAGCTCACTTTCGTGTGAAAGTCTCTTTCAGTCAAAAATGTTGTCGTGACTGATCATATGCAAATCCTGGTTCCCTGGGCATTTAAATAATTCTCTAAGATCTTTCTTTCCAGAATAGTTTTCCATCCTTTAAAATAAATGGGTTTATAGAGGACCAGTTTAAATTAAACATCCAATTTGCCTATATTAAATAAAGCATCCCATTTAACTGCTGATCCCTATGTGCTGCATTTTCAGTAGTCCATTGTCTTCATTGCTTGTTACAACCTTGATTTATATATCATCTCCAACTCTTTACCAGAAGTGCTTTTCCACCCTAATCCAAGTCACGGATAGAGATACCAAATAATACAGAATAAAGAATTGACTGCTAGAGGACACTGTTAGAAAGAGATTAAAAGAAAAAAAGGATCCCCCCTCTCCCTTATAACACACTGTGAATTAATAATTTGGTATTTATTGTGTGCATTGTTTCTATAGCTTTGTTCTGGTTTTTAAATTAAATGACACGTGGTACCAATCCAGATACCTCAGAGAAGTCTCTGTTAACAGCGCTATTTCCTGTATGGTCAGTGATTTACGCTTTGACTAATCTCTTAGACTAAGTGCTTTGTGCAAAGTGTCCTGGCTCCTGACTGAGATGTTTCATGATAAAAGTTCTGTAAGTCATGAACTTTCCATTCCATCCTCTTCATTATGGATGGATCTCCTTAAAGAACTGAAAAAGAAGTATGTACTAACTGCAGCTGATTATCAGAGTAGGAATAAAACTTAGGCGTTTATGCATTGAACACTAGACAATGCTATTTTTTCAGTTACATGAACTGATAACGCAAGAGAATTTTTTCACTCCGTTATAAAGAGACATCTGTGTCTGTAATATCTGTGTCTGGGTCTCAGTGCAGATTTGCCTGCAGGACTACTTTATGGGGCAGACAGTAGAGTCTTCTATCTGTTGGTTATGGTTTTGTGAGAGTGATGATGCTTTGTACTCTTTTGTCAGAAAATAGAAGTTCTTGAGTTCCCTAGGGTCTCAATCCAATTGAGTTGTTATTCAAAGTTTGCATCAATTTGACAAGATTTTTCATTAAAAAAAAGTCCTTGACTAGCGTTTAGAGTCCTAACAACACATTAGAAGGTTAATTTTTTTGTTTTGAATTATTTGCCATTTTTGTGAGAGTTGCTGTGTGTGCATGCATTTTTTTTTGGTTTTTTTTCCTTTAAGGCTCAATAGCACACCAACCTGCAAAACTACTTGACTGGAGGAATGTGAGCTGTTGCTTAGTTACAGTTGGTCTGTGATGATATGAGATCATTTCTGCTCCATGGTTGGATATATGTCACCACCACCACCACCTCCCAGTGAAACTAATAGGAAGGTGAGTCCACCTTTTAGTGAGAAATCATGTCAAAACCCCCACCTGAGATCAGAAAGAAATGGAAGGAAAAGCAAATCAAGGAATTTTTGCACTCCTCTTTTTCTGGGTCTGGTAAGTTTTAGTCAGCCCGAAAATATTTTGTAGTGACTACATTGCTCCTTGGTTTCTATGAGCATTCAGGAAGGTAAAAAGCCCAGGCAACATGAAATTCAAAGGGTTTTATATGATTTGTTACATTGACTTTAGTTTTTATCCATGCCTGTTCTTCAAGCATAATAATTCTTAACTGCAGAGACTGAAGGAAGGGTTGAGGTTTCAAAACATAAGCACAGAAATATTCACTTGTCTTTCTTCTGTGTTGAGTAAAAGTGAAATTCATTTCACTTAATTTCAGTTATCTAAAAAACATACTGTGCAAACAAGTGATCGAGCAGATCAGTGAAGTGATAAGCACATTCAAAGGTAATTCATCCCACTCTTAAAATACGTGACCAAGACAGATGGGATGAATCATCCTCTAATGTACCCTTTTTTCCCCACTTACTTTAGTTGTAGCCTCCATGGCTAATTGGACATTTATCCTGTCTTAAATTAGGTAAGGTGAATTCCACTCCAATTTACCAAACAACCGCAGTGCAGAATTATATTTTTAAGCTGTGTATGTAAAAATAAGTTAAATCTATAATGTAGCGATATGAACAGTTTGCAATTCTGGTCATCCATGCCTATAGCACTGCAGAAGTTACAGCTGACAGCCTAAGATGAAGGAAATAAGACTTTATTCTCAGTTTCTATATTTTTTTTGTAGGAAAATACAGCCCATCACAAAAGCATTACCAGAAATATGACTAAGAAATACAGGAGTTAGAAATCTGTTACATTTAAGCTTCTTCATTTACTTAGTAAGAACAGAAGGATTTTAAAGTGGATGTACTAACAGAAAATATGATTTGTCCATTTTATGACTGAAAAGACCATGCTTGACTCTTAATATAAGGTGGGACTACAGTGTGGATACAATAATGAACAAATAATTTTATTTATTTTTAGTTTGGACATGACTGTATTAAGAGAAGGGTAATAAATAGTAATACTAGTATATTCAATGAAGGAATGACAGAGATTGGGATTAAGCGCACATTCACAAAGGAAAGATGGTGAAATTTTATTACATGGGAAATAACATGCTCATAATCCATTTATATGTGTACTTTGCTTTCAAGTCTGTTACCCTGAAAATATTATACAAAGACAGTAGAATTGAACAACAACCAGAAGTAATTTTCTCATAGAACCAGAATAAAACAATTTCAGAAAACTTGAAGATAACACATCTTAAGGCAGAGACTGATCAATGTTCCTGGTTTAGTTGAAGAAGATTTCACTGTTGCTACTTGTGCTATGTTGATTCTGTTGATGAATAAAACAACCTCATCTTCATCTCACTTATTCAGTGAATACTAACTACATAAGAAAAGGTTTTAAAACCTCTCATAAAGAGATACATAGAAGAACACTTAAAAGAGTTCTCTATATATTTTACAGAATAATATGTACACCGTCTTCCCTTTAGGTTATAAAACTAATCCTATTTGCATGAAATAAAGGTAATTTTCTAGAATGATAATGATGAAACTAGAGAAAAGATGGCAGTGCCCTACAAAAATCATCAATTTGCATTAAAACATGTGAGAAGAGACTGGCGGGAGAATAGATGCAGACTATGGTATTTCCAAGTAGTGACATATGCAAAATATCCCTTCTGCTCTGTTAATCAATCATATTCTGCTAGATGAACATATTATTCTTCCAAGGAAAGAACGCAAATAACAGATGCCGAGGAGAAGGCGGAAATGCTTAATAAGATATTTTTCTGTGATCTTCTCTCACTCTCTGTCTATATATACAGACACATATGTTAAAATAGTGCCTGACCACTTTGTGTAACAAATGCTTAGAAAGCTAAAAGAAGGGAGTGGTCATGAGAAAGAAAAGTGAAGGCAAAACAAAGGCATAAGTGCATTGCTGTGAACAACATTGAATAAAGTCAACTGTGCAGCTATGAGCGATGACCGTATTTCTCCTAAAATTCTGTGAGAAGTTACTGTAATGAAGGAAGGAACTGTCTAAAGTAGTTCATTAATTGTAAGACATTTTCAGAAATACGTGGGGAAAGATATTCAGTAGAATATTCAGTAGTTATTTTAAGAAAAAGGAATAGAGAAATAGTGGTAGTGTTGGAAGCCCATTGGTTCGCTAGAAATAACAGAGTTCATATAATTAGGCCCAAGATAATTATAAGGCAGTACATTTAAATGCAATACCTTTTAATGGAGCAGAGAGCTTTTGTGCAAATCAAGGAAAATGAGGAATTACTAATATATAGCCAACATTTTAAATTACCATGACTCAGTCAAAGCCAAGATAGCTTTGGTAAAAACATTATTCCTCCCAGTTTATGTATGAAAAATTCCTCAGAAAAGATTAAGTAGTGTGAGTACACAAAGAGCATAGGACTGATCTTTGTCAAATTGTTTCCGTGTGAAAGCTAGTGAAGATTGGATGCTAAAATAGATCAAAATCCTGAGTATGAAATTATCATGATTCATAATTAACATGGCAAATTCTTTCAAGTCTGGTCTTTTAAAAATAAGTATTGAAGATTTCCTCCCATTTTTCAGTGACAACATTGATAACAATTGTGTGAGCTAATATGAAGTCAAGACACAATAAATACTCATCAGATTACAGTCTTGTAAACCTTAATGCATAATAGAAATGGTAGAAAATGAGATTCAATGAAGACAAGGAGTTTTGCACAAGGAATAGCTCTACTCGGCTGTTTTTTCACATCAGCCTCATTCTATACATGTATACATTCTATACATGTATACCCTTCATAATTTTGGGCTGACATATTTTTCTAAAGCTGAGCAATTTTGTAAAAACTTACAAGCATTTTGTAAAATAAACTTAATGGTATAGATGTGGAAAACGCATAAGGGTGAAGCATAAAACCATGCTTTCACAGTCAGTTATGTTTTCCTCAAAAAATTAGTGATGGTTTGAACATTCATCAGTACGCAACATCCTGAAAAAAACTACAGTTTCCCACATTTTCCTGAGCTTTTCCTTTTAGATTTAGAATACAAAATCAGACCTCACAGTGGAACCAGATAATTCTGCATCTCTGTTTCCTCAGATTATCATCTGAATTATTTAACTGTTTACTGATGCCACTTACCACCTTATTTTCTATTGAACAGTACACATACTGTGCTTCAGTATCAGAGTGGATATCCTCCAGAACTGTTGTTAGTTTGAGAACTTGGGAGTGCTATCACAATGCTGGCAAGGATACTTGTCCAGACTGCTGTATTAGCTTGCAGGAGGATTCTAACAGCAGTGTGGGTGATTTCGAAAACTACTGAGTTATCTGGTCCTCATCTCCTGCTTGCTTGTAACAGCCCTGACTAGGGCATCCACCAAGTTTTGTTTCTCCTGCTCACTGTTAAGTCCCATCACCATTAATCAGCCACTGACATGTATACACAAACAAAATCAGAAACAGGCAGCTCTCAAGATTCTTCGGTGTGCTGGTTTGGCTTGCATGGAGTTAATTTTCTTCATAGTAGCTAGTGTGGGCCTGTGTTTTGGATTTGTGCTGGAAACAGTGTTGATAATGCAGGGAAGTTTTGTTATTGCTGAGCAGTGCTTACAGAGTCAAGGCCTTTTCTGCTCCTCATACCAGCCCACCACTGGGAAGGCTGGGGGTGCACAAGAAGCTGGGAGGTGACACAGCTGGGACAGGTGATCCCAGCTGACCAAAGGACTATTCCATACCGTATGATGTCACGCTTAGCATATAAAGCTGTGACAAAGAAGAAGGAAGGCGGAGACATTCGGAGTGATGGCATTTGTCTTCCCAAGTAACCATTATGTGTAATGGAGCTCTGCTTTCCTGGAGATGGCCGAACCCCTGCCTGCCCATGGGAAGTAGTGAATGAATTCCTTATTTTGCTTTGCTTGTGTGTGTGGTTTTTGCTTTACCTGTTAAACTGTCTTTATCTCAACTCACAAGTTTTCTCACTTTTACTCTTCTGATTCCTTCACCCATCCCACCTGGGGGGAGTGAGTGAGCAGCTGCGTGGTGCTTAGTTGTCGGCTGGGGTTAAACCACAACATTGGAAAACCATATACCTCAATGGATCCCTTGAATAAGACAATGAGATGGCAACTCTAGTCAGTGCTCATTGCTAGTGAAAAATTCAGTTTTACAACATGTAAACAGGAGAAGAGGAATGTACAGCTCTGGTTGATATTTGAGAACCAATAGATGCATTCAAGGGTATAAGCTTTTTATGCTTTTACATTTTCCAGTTGGAGCACTCTTGTCCAGCAGAGTTTGATATCAGTTCTTAATATAATTGGTTAATGTTGCTCTTTAATAAAAATGTTAGAATTTTTGTTCCATCCCATATATTGCCCCTTCCTCATGATATTTTTGCATAATATCAAATGCCTGACAAACTAAAGTAGAGAAGAAATATAGCCGGAATTCCTCCACAGTGAAGTAATTGTTGGTGTTTCTTATCCTTCTAAAGGTAGAGTTTTAAAAATGTCAGTGATTGCTATTACCCCATCACCTCTGTTGAATGGGATGGATCCCATTTCAACCTGTTGCTGTCTGCGACAACTTATTATTAGCAGAGGCCCTTTGGTAAATTTCCTGCATTTTTGCCTACTCAGGCACAACATTTAAGAAAGTAGAAACTAAAAGTTGTGGCAAGCCAAGCACAAATGCAAGCCGTTTCTCAGATGAAGCATGAATGGTTAAGTATCCCCATGTACTCCCCTGCTGAGTACAGTGATGTAGTTTGTTACTCTTGGGCTTAATGGCTTAACACAAGAAAAGTGCATAGAAATGTAGTTTAACCATGAATAAGATGACAGTGTGTAATAAAGAAGAGAAATGATTTGCCAAGTCTCCATTTCTCACTAAAATGACAACACTCACATAAGTAGAATTCACTTCTACAAAACAAGAAATAATTAGGTTTGGCTCTAGCTTGCTGGGTTGAGTCCCAGCAAAGTGAGAGGTATTCCTTGACAGCCCTAGTGGAATAACTTTTACCATTGTGACTTGCTATCAAACGTTCATGAAATACAACTATGACAGCTTCACTCATTCTCCTCTACAGATCAGGAATAGTCAAGACTCCCTTGACCAATGATTCAGTTCAGAAACCTTGAAACAATAATAGATGTTCAGATCTTGTCAGACTTCCTTTCAGATGAGGCTAAACTTCAGGAAGAAATGATCTTCCACTATTGCAGCCCTGGTTGTCAGAAAGGACTGCATGGGAACCCTGTAATTTCTTCCTATGTGACAGATGCACGGGCTTCCTAAAGCCCAGCTCTGGAGCAAACTCTTTTAAAAAAGTGATATGTATTTGTGTTCTCTGTCACAGTCATGTTTGGCATAAAACTGTTTCATAACATTAGCAATACCATCCTAATTGGATATTTTCGGCTTACATCTGTACATTTTTAATATAAGTGCAGTGTAGATGTACAGTACTTTGAAAAGAAGAGCAAATTCTAAAATCTCCTACACATGTGGATGTGAAGGTGGTGTGATTCATGGTAGGTTTCCAGTGTTAACGTCAGTTGCTGCAGAGGCTCTGAAAAGTAATGAGAAGGAGTAAAAACCTAACCACAGTAGCTTTCCTTCACTTATTTTCTCAGGCCATCATGCTACAACAACTATGAAACTTTATAAGAAATTAGATTGTTTTCTTAAATTTTTCTGGAAAGGTAAGAAAAGACTTTGTATGTTTTCATCTGGTATCTGACGTTTCCTTGAGAAGAGGTCTGATTACATCTCTCTTTTGCCATAGCTGAATTTTGCTGGGGGTTTCTGTTTTATCAAACTCATTTCTGTATTTATCTCTTACAGGTTTGGCTTTTATGCAGCTGCACCTGCCAAGAAGGATTGGTTACAAAACTTCGACTTCTGCAAATGTCTGCAGCAAAGGTATTATAATATGCAAACTATATCTTACGTCTTCCCTTTCATAATTTTTATTTCTTAGCTATTAAAAAGAAGGTTGAGTTTTCAAGTATTTTTCTGAACTATTGTCTCTTCCTAACCTGATATTCCAATATGCATTTTTCAATACAATTTTTGATGTCTAATAATGTGTTTCGGCAAAGCCTTCAGTGACTGTACTGATAATATATCACTTGATTCCTTCCCTTTACAGATGATTCTTTTAGACGGGTTGTTGTGCTGCCTCAAGAATGGTTTCTGCTGATTGATCATAGTGACATGCATCAGTGTGACAAAGGGATTTAAATTGGTTAATCTGTCCATCTATATTGCAGAACAGAACTAATTGTCTTCAGCTGGAAATTCAAAACACTTTTATGGTCTATGAAAGCCACTGAAGCCAAAATATAGCTTTGAAGGGAGGTGCAGTCAGCAAATTTTGGAAGTGAAATAGTAATTGAAGTTGCTCTGAAGATTACTGTTGTGGGAAAGTGGTTCTGTTTTGTAAATTATGCTGACTGACCGAACAAGTAATGCAACTTTCCTTACAAAAGTGAAACTCTGCAGTCTATTTTCAGCCTGAGTGAAATAGGAAAGAGGAAATAAAATGTTACTTGATAAACATCATGTCTGATAATATTTCCAGTCAGAAGAACTAAGATAAACGTAGTAAAAAAAATACACGAATTTAGTTTTCACAGGGAAATAGAGTGTTATTTTCTATTTAATTAGAAGGCAAATATCTTGAACTGTGAGGTTAAAAATAAATACTGTAGTTGCATCAGGCACTAAATGCCATCCGATGACTTTTCATGAATGACATAATTCAGCAACTGCCTTGTTGTGGTTTAACCCCAGCCAGCAACTAAACACCACGCAGCCACTCGCTCATTCCTCCCAGGTGGGAAGGGAAAGAGTAAAAGTGAGAAAATTCATGGGTTGAGATAAAGACAGTTTAATAGGTAAAGCCAAAGCCACACACACAAGCAAAGCAAAACAGGGAATCCATTTCCCACTCCCCACGGACAGGCAGGGGTTCAGCCATCTCCAGGGAAGCAGGGCTGCATCACACGTAACGGTGACTTGGGAAGTCAGACATAATCACCCCAAATGTCCCCCCCCCTTTCCTTCTTCTTCCCCCAGCTTTACATACTGAGCATGATGCCATATGGTAGGGAATATCCCTTTGGCCAGTCTGGGTCAGCTGTCCCAGCTGTGTCCCCTCCCAGCTCCCCGTGCAACCCCAACGTGCTCGCTGGCAGGCCACCCCAAGAAGCTGGACTGTCCTTGACTGCTCAGCAACAACTCAAAACATCAGCACGTTATCAACATTTTCTCATCCCAAATCCAAAACACAGCCTCACACTAGCTTCCATGAAGAAAATTAACTCTATCCCAGCTGGAACCAAGAATTGCCTTATTAAGGTGCCAAGATTTTTTGTAGATGATTGAAGATTAAGATATTCAACAAGAACTTGGAGCATGGAGTAAATGTGCTATGTTTGTCAGAAAATATAAGGCAATAGTAAATTCCAGTAGCTGTCACCTTAGAGTATTTTAACAAAGGATTAAATATGTTTATATCTATCAACAACACCTGTGTTTACACTGCTTGAAAATCTCTAAAGTTTCTAAACCTTTTTTTTTTCCAGAAACCTTTCCCCAGAACGTTGTTCTAGAGTACCTTTCATGGGGTCAAGAAGAAACAACCCCACAGAGGATCTATTGAATATTTTCTTATTATGGGAGTTCCTCATCTGTCTGTGTTGAAGGTTGAGTACCCAGATTCAGTATGACAATTTATGTGTTTCATTTATTTTCATGCCTATTTGTCTGTCCTTGGTTTTCCCAGAATTCTGCTAGCTATGGCTGTTATAGCTGTGATATAAAATATCACATATGCAACGTTAGTGTATTAGTGCCGCATATTACCTACCTCTTTACTGCATTATCAGACTCTTTTCCTCTTGTACCTTATATAACCTTGCTGTGGCTCTTCTTCCTTATCTAACCGAAGTGTATTTTCTCTGCACAGCATGGGAAACCACCAAACTTCCCTATGATAGTTGAAGAGAATACATTGCAGTCTTGTTGTATTCTCTGAAAATCTTCCTGTTTCCTCTTCTCCTCTTATCAGTCTGTGCACAACTATGTTTTGTATTGAGGAATATCCACTAACTACTTATGATTGCCTTAGATACAATGAGAAATTTCAAATTGTTCTAGCTGGCTATGAATAGGGTTTGAGATAGCTGAAGTAAAAGGCAAAAAGATGCCAAATGACTTTTATATTCAAAGTAAACTGTCTAGAATCACCAATCAGCTGAAAAGTAATTGATGACGCTTACGGGTTTACATGCCAAGGTTTTAGCGGGCGAAGAAAGGACCTGCAGGGGTGGCCTCTGGGAGGAGGTCAGCTCCCTGAACTTGTCAGCTCTCCAGCCTTTCAGGTGCAAGAGACCTACTGCAGGTCAAAGCTGAGCCCATCAATGAAGTTCATGTGGCCTCTGTGAAAACATGTTTATGAAAGGGCAAAAAAACATGGGTAGAGGTAAGAGGCAGGGAAAAAAGAGTGAGAAACAGCAGGGGGAACAACAAGATCAGCAAATGAGGAGAGAAAGTGGTCCAGGAGCTGGAGCAGCTATTCCTTTCAGCCATGGAGAACCTATGACAGAGAAGATTTCCTGTAGGACTGCATCCTTCGGAGAGCCCATGCCAGAGCAGGGGAAGCAACAAAGAGAAACCGCTATGCACTGAGCATAACCTCTCCTTCATTCCCTCTGTGCCATCTGAAGCGTGGATAGAGGAGTCTGGAAAGAAGGAATGAGGCTAAGCCTAGGAGAAGGGGGAGAAAAGGTGTTCCTTTAATGTTTGTCTTTTTGTTTCTCACTACCTGAATCTATTTTAATTGCTAGTGAATTAAGTTAATTTTCCCCATGTCTGGTTTGCCAGTTGCAGTAATAGCTAAGTGCTCTGTCTTTATCTTAACCCACGCTTGTTGATGCTCCATGCTTGTTGATGCTTGTTGATGCTCCATGTCTCTATCTAAGACTAAGGACACAGTCTGAGAGTATGTGTCTTCATGTCAACCTCCTCCAAGATTTCTTGCACTTTCCTTTAAAGAAACTTATACTGGTGTCTGCATGTGACAGGCTGATATATCTGTCAAAGCTCCAGTTTGCTCTGGTTGCTTCTGTATTCCTAGTTGCTTAGCAAATAGTTAAAAAATAATTTGCAATAACAGGCTTGAGTTCCAAATGTCTCACCAGGCTGATTATCTAATGACTACAATTATTTGTTAATCAGCATGATACAGTTATGAGTATGAGAATTTGGAAAACTGAGTCTGGAAAAGGAATTTCACAGAATTTGGTAGAAGCCTGTCACTGAAGGTGATGACTAACTGCTTCACAAAATCAGAGCAAAGGATGGTTTAAAAGACTCAAAAAATCACATTCTCATTCATTCGGGACCAAATCAGTCCAAGGAGACATTTATCTGTCCTGTTCCATGCATAGCCTGTTCGTGTGTTTCACTATCCTTACCATGTCTAATGACAGTATCTTCCATAGTGTCCTAATATCTAACCTAATTTCTTCATGTGGTGCCTTTGGTGAATGAAGAGAAAAAATGTTCACCAGCCTCTGTCTAACGATGTTTCATATAATGCAAGTTATCTAAGGCTCAAGCAAAGCCAGTTGCCCAGGATTATGTCCAGAGTTATTACCATAGGTAAAAGCTATCATTAAAGTCTTTAAAACAGAATGTTATTTGTGTTTTCTGTATCTGTTATTCTTGTGCTCTCCTGAACTCTTCCTGATTTGCCTGAATTTTATTTAAAAGTGCAGTGTCCAGACTGAACAGATTTTTTCAAATGAGGCTTCTAGCAGAGAAAAATATGATGGAAAGAATGACCTCTTCTATCATATGTATAATACTCATTAATATTGCAAATTAGGCTAAGTTAAGATAAATTCATTCTCTTTACAGTTTCCTGTATTTATTAATACACTAAAAAAACCCATATTTATGAGGTGAAAAACTTTCAGGATCCACAGGTTTTCTGTATTTTTAAACAATTATGATACAAGATATTTAATTTAGTTAAATATATGCACCCACATATGACTTTTTTAAAATTAAAAAATAAGAAAAGCAATAATTTTCCAGAACTTTTCTGAAAACAGAAACTTCCCTGCTTAATAAAAATCTTTACTGTCTCTTGCACTCTCTCTTGCACTTTCCTCCTCTTTTTCTCACATGGCTCAGAGGTGGGAAGAGATTAAGTCTGTGGCCACAGTGACGATTTGTTATTATCTATATGGGTTACAATCCTTTCCTCTGACTCTCGCATCAGCTGAAACACTGGTGGTTATAAAATCCAACAACCAAAAAAAAAAACCGGCAAGAATTTTATACCTATATGTTTATCCAATACGGTCATCATAAAATAGATGGCAAGAACTTGGACATATGTGAAAATATAAGGGCATGTTATTCAGGCATAACACAACCATGAATCAATAGAAGTTTTCTGCCTTCCTGCAGATTCAAGCTGTAGTAGGAATATTTCTGTACAGTTGTCTTCTGCTGAGATCACCATGAGCCTGTACAACAGAGAATCATTCACTGTAACAATTTAGCTTTCATGTTTATTTCTATTTTGAGACTGATTTTCTAGAGAAAGAAAGTTTCTATGATCATGCTGACTGTGTGCATGGTTGTGTCCTAAATAATTTCTAAACCTCTCAGCCAGTGTCAAAAACCTAACACAGATCTCAGAATAGTTAATTTCCTGCAATTCCTGGGAAATGGTTAGCTGGGAAGAAGACAGAGGCCTCGTAAACACCACCTGTAATAAAAAGGCTGCAGCCTGAGCTGGGAAGATTACCGAGAGGTTAAGTTATCAAATCAATAACTAAACTGCCTTGATTCTTCCTCTGTGCTGCAGCTTCTCTCCAGGTCTGCGGTTTTCATGCATGGGAGCATGAGGGAAAGGGATGCAAATTTGTCCGCGTCTAATCACACAGACCTCTTCGCCAGCTCTGCCGCATCATAAATGTATTTTGGCGAAGATTAGCACAACAGGCATTTGCAACTTGATTAGGACATACTTCTGCACAGCCAGCCTCTTGCCTGTCTTTGGAAGATATAGATCATTTCTCACGGAGAGGCTCCTGATGGCCTCATATCCTACTGTGCCACTTAATGGGTTATCTACTTATACTACATAGGAGAGCAGTGAATTTCTGCTACTCAGTCTACAATAAATTAGGTAGTAATTAGCTTTATAAGGTACTTGCTGAATGAATGATATGAGAAGAGAAAATGCTATATATTTTAAAGAGTTTATCCATTGTTCTTAGCTTTAATTACTTCATATTGCATGTAATTTTTCTCAAGTGTCTTATTAAAAAATTATGTCATCTTCATTTTAATTTTTTATCAGTGAAGTTCTGTCCTGTTTCCCATTTTCAGTGAGTTAAAAATGCTAAATAATTTAAAAGTTAAAGATAAAGCAATGAGAGTGACAAAAAAGTGATCACCTTATTAAATATGAAGACAGGGCTTTATTTCTTCCGCAGTATGTTATTTTGTTGCTTGTTTGGAAATGTCCTGTTCTTTGAAGTATCAGCTATAAAGACAAGATTAAAATGTCATTCGTATCAATCATTGAGGCAGTGACTCTTTTACTCCGGCAACTATAATGCAAATTTTTTTTAAAAGAAAGCATAACACAATTTGCAATCTTGAGGATGCAATACTGCAAGTTAAAGGCAAACAGAAGCATCCAGATAATTTTGAAGATGTTTGAGATATTAAATGAGAACTGATCACAGATTATAAAAATTAAAATTATAGAACATATTAACATTAGAAAACATTAGAAAGAATGACCTCACTTGAGGGAAAAAAAAGCGGGTCTTGAAGGAATGGAGAAATTATTTACAAAGGCACTGCCCTGGCTTGCGTGACAAGGTGAATGTAGTAATTCATTTCTTAGCACATTGTATTAGTACTTCTCTTTTCTGCATTATCAGTTAGATAAGGGCTATACAGTACATTACAGACAATGCTTATGATGTGCAACAGTGCTGTGAAACAAGGTGATATTTTACATTGAGAAACGGTACACAGATTAAACTACTTATCTCAGTGTAACAGAGTCAATGATACAGATGACAAACAAACAAAAAGATAATTCCCGTCTCCAGCTCCCGGGTGGTAATTACTAGGCAAGATGAATTCCCAGCTTTATAAAACTGTGATGAAATTCTGCGGCACCTTTGTAACCAAATTATTTCACTATCCATATTTCACTAATGAAAACTGAAAATCAGGGAACCTCCCAGTTTGTAAGCATGACATATCTTACCTTCTGTCATCTTTAGATATGCATACTATATTTTCATACTAGTTCCATCGGGAATATAGGAAAGGCCTTTAGATATGTAAGTGAGAAATTCCTAACTTCCAAAAGAGCTGCTATAGCAACAAAAATGTGGGGAAAAGCGATTGCATGAAAATATAAATAAAACTACAAAGGTTTTGTGTATTTCTGTATCTATTAGTTACGTCCTCAGTATATTCCATGATAGGAATTGCCAGTGCAGGTTCTGTAATGATTTTCATGAAAATTTGCACCTATAGTGAGCACAACACAGGCTACAGAACAGGTTTTTCTGTCCTGAAAGACGCAAAAAAATCATACAGGGCACCAAAGTGTAGATAAACTTCTGAAAAGAATCAGTCACCTTGGATGATTCTTGGTGGCTTTTTGTTTAGTTTCCAAATACTCTGGATTACCATATACAGTTGTTTTCTTTGGGGACAGCAGAAAGAAATTTTTCTAACAACATTGTTATGCTGCAACTCCTCTATGTTAGTGCTGGACATAGTCTTACTCCACCTTTTTTCTCTTTAAGTAGGGACAGGAAGAATGTTTTAAATCTTTACAGTGTTCATAGAAATAAAAATTTAAAAAATTCCAGCAAGTTTGTTCCCTCCATCAAGATGCTATATTGCTATCTCTATTTCTTCTTAACAAGATAACCTTAATGCAACAATATAATAATGTACCACTTTTCTTTCACCAGCCTCAGGAGCGGCTGAGGGAACTGGGGTTGTTCATCTGGAGAAGAGGAGGCTGAGGGGAGACCTTATCACTCTCTACAACTACCTGAAAGGGGGTTGTGGCGACGAGGGTGTTGGTCTCTTCTCCCAAGTAACTAGTGATAGGAGGAGAGGAAATGGCCTCAAGTTGCGCCAGGGGAGGTTTAGATTGGATATTAGGAAAAATTTCTTCACTGAGAGAGTGGTCAAGCATTGGAACAGGCTGCCCAGGGAGGTGGTGGAATCCCTATCAGTGGAGGTGTTCAAAAAACATGTAGACGTGGCACTTCAGGACATGGTTTAGTGGGCATAATGGTGTTGGGTTTCCAACGTTAATGATTCTTTGATTCTGTGACTTCCAATTCACATAGAGGCTGCCATGCATCCCCTTCAGATGATTTTATACCAGTGCTTGAAAGCCTATGTATGTATTTGTTTATTTATAACTCATAAATTTGCTCACCAACAGGAATTCATTCATCTATTGAGTCAGAAAATAAAAATATTTCAGGCCACATGGAGGGACTCTAGTCAAACAGGGGCATTCGACACAGGAAAGAGTGGTTAATTTTTTGCCATCCAAGATATTCTGAAATTTTCCATACAGATTGCAGGAACCTGGCATTAAAAATGCTCGCTCGAGTTTCAGCTTTCAGGTGTAGAAGTCCAGCATTATATCAGTTCTGAGACAGAAAGTAATAAGCTCAGAGGATGAAAAACATAATTCACTCTCTTATATTTCTCTTGAAAAGATGAAATCAGCATGACTTATGGTGAATACACAAGGTCAACTTCAAGCATGATTTGCTTATTTTTTGTAAATTATCAACAATCAACATTCTAACATTGTTTAATTTTTTCTAAAGATCTCAGTGATTTTTGCACATTAACTGCATTTTAAGTAAAACCTCTTTTTGACATAGATGTCATTACACTGGAATAAGTGGATATGGACAATTTATTTTTTAAATTCATCCAGCAGTCTGGTAACAAACATGGGAAGCTAGGAGCTTGGACTCTTGCTCTCCCTCCTAGGGTATTCTAAGTATAAGAAAAAGTAAAATACAGTCTTACTCCAGGGTAAAACAGATACTTTCTGCCCCTGAGAAAGATCAAAATTAATGAAAGAGAGCTTTTCTTGGGTTTGTTTGTTTTGTATAACAGCACCAGTTTATATTTGTTCAAGACTGTAGGACAAGAAGTGCATTCTGCTATGGACATGGTGTCTGAGATTTTCTGCGGGGGCAACAGTAATCTCTGCTTCCCATCTGCAAATCCTAAACTGATCTTACCTAGCAGTATTTCCTATTTAACATAAACAAATCCAGACTTCATTTAGAAGTCTCCTGACTCCTCCTGACTTTTGAGGTAGGATTTATGGGTATTCAGCATTAACTTCAGTGGACCTTGTTTTGACACATTCAGTCCATCAAAAGAGAGTTCAGCTGGAAGACTGTGGTATAGTAGATAAAAGTTCATTGAGTATTAGGGTATTTTTGCTCATCTTTCTTGAAGAAGCTTGTACAGTTGGCACAGCATTGCAGAGAGGTTTTACGTATGAACCTGAGATCTTCAAAAAATCATGAGTTCTCTGACCTCAAGAAAGCAATGTTATTTCTGGAATGCAGCAATAAAAATCTAAATACAACAATGTAACCTGAGTTAGTCAGAACACTTTGGGGATTTTTTTGCTTTCTTTTGTCAAAACTTCATGAAAACCTTTAACTAGCAGGTTCAATTTCTCTTGTCACAAAATGGGACACCTACTTAGACTACTGGCGGGTCTATCTGATTGTAGGAAACTTGTGTCACACTGAATGAACATACTCATGAAATATTGCTGGATGTGAGTCAAATTTTTTTTCTCTTAATTCTCAGGTACTCTACTAGTTTTTTGAATACTCTGCATTTGGCACAAGTTCTGAAGGTTATAGAAAAATATTTTTGTTTCGTTAGCTGCTTGTTTCTAACAGCAAAATTTATATGAGTTTAAAAATTCAAAATTGAAAGTACACTTCATCCACAAGAAGAATGTTTTAGAGTGCCTTATTTTTTGTTTGCTTGTTAGCTATACTTATTACATTTAACTTATTTCACTGTACTTTCCTAGATTTCAGAGTGAGAGAACATAGTATTAAGAATCCTATGTTTGATTTTATTTTTTTAAATTAATTTGTCTTTGGCAAAATGAAGTTTGCTGCATCTAGCCTGCTTATCCTGACAGGCAGGAATATGGGCATGTTCTTCATGACTGGAATATAGGTTTGGTCATATTTGGCAGACTCTAGATGGAAGCCTTTTCATGAACAGATATATTCCTGATGTACATTACCTAGAGGCAGGCTATGAAAATAAACAATGATTTAAAATCACTGTTACGATGAAAGAATTTCTGGACCAAAATTTTGTGAGATGAATTCACTAAACAAATATTGAACGCATTTTGTGGCTTTTATTCTTGTGAATGATGTTTTGAAAAAGCAAAACCTTCTATTTACATTGCCTGTGTATTTGGACTGGTTTTCAATTAACCAAATATTTAAGGATGTTATGTATATTTAAAAGATACTATTGAAATATATAGAGAATAAATAAACTCTAATATGATAGAGATTCAATAATGATGGTAAAAACTGTGAATTGCAAAGACAGTATTGACTAAATATTTCTTTTTTTCTGCTTGGAAAAGATCAGGCTTATGCCATTGCACCACTTAAAAATGAGGAAACTCTTCTTAATTACTGGTCATCGTAAGTTTGTTAAGTAACAACTAACAAAGTTTTTAAAAATACCATTTGATTTGACAGATTGAAAAATGAGGAGTCTAACTTTTCCAAGACTAAAGAATCTCTTCTCTAATGAAAAAGGCATATCACATGGTTAGAATGTTAAAGCAGAAACTGTGCCTTATTTTTTATGACGTCTTGTGTCTATTTTTGGTCTGAGAGCATTCAGTGAGCAGTAAACAGAACAATTACTTACTGGAACAATTCGTTGGTCACCTCATTGGAATAAGTATCACGAGATATGGCAGATTCTCCATCACTTGAAGACTTTCAATCAAAATATTGTTTGAAAAGGTTCCTTACTCAAATTATGGTCCTATGGCTTTGGTTATGCTTCAAGTTACTTGAGATTATCACAGTATTTCTGAGTTTTTTTCTAGTTTTCACTATAAATACTTCATGAACAAATGAACACATCATGAAGCAATATGACTTAACTTCCATATGAAAACAACTTTGGGTTCCAAACAAAATAAATTTCATTCTTCTAATGAATGTAAAATTAGCTGTTTGTGAGTCAGCAGTACTATCCCTCCTCATGTGATATAAGAAGTTTTTAGCTTTCAGACTACTTTTATCAATCAGTAGTCAATATAATGTCATTGAAGGATAAATTGACATTTTATGTGATAAATTAAAGCAAATTTGACAATACCCATGTAAACAGGGTAATATCAACAATATTGTTTTCAATATAATAGGCCTTAAAGACAGTTTTCATGCTCTAGAATTAGAGAAATGATCCCAAACTCATCACCTGTCCAATTTCCTATTTCAAATGTTTTCAAAAGATGTATGCTTCTAAAAAAAAATCTATTAACAGTTTCTTAAGCCCATGGAATTACGAATTACCATCTGCATCTAGCACAAAACCTCCACCACAGGACTGTCTTCAAAATTATTCAGAAAGTCAGAACTTGAGTCCTGAACTTTATCAAATACCTTTGAATGGAGGGGGAGCAACTGGCATCTCTTCCTGGAGAAAGTCAGTTTTACTGTGGTTCTGTCATTGGTCCGATCAATGGCCTTGAGCCCATTCACCTGTGTGCACTGGTTACCTTAGCACTTTTAGAACTTTTGTCCTTAGCAGCACAAACTCCCTTTTTCATGGTACCTGACATTGTGCAAGCATATGTTGTTTTACAGGAGAAGAATTGTATTTTATCTGAAATATTTCAAATGTTTCACCTCTATTCCTTGCTTTAATTTTCTGGATTAAATAATATTTGGAAAAGTTAAACTCCTGCCACACAAAAAAGAAAAAAAGATTTAAAAAGCAGGAGGAAAAAATCCTTGTCTGAAGGTAATGCTTTTAAAAATATCGACAATGAAAATCCCAAAAGTAATTGATTTTACTTTTTGAGAGACAGCTTACCTTTGCAATGTCACAAATCCATCTTCCCTCAGAGTGAGTGAGTTCAAAAGAGCCAGACGAACGGGTAACAGCACATGCATTCCAAATGCTATTCCCACCCCCGCTTCAAAGACATCTGAGAGACTGTGTTCCTTCCTCTCTCCTTTAAGATCAATATCATCAATCACATCAACATGTAAACGAACTTAGAAAACCAAGTGTTTGAGCTGTCCCCCAGGAAATACCCAACATTTTTTTAAACTGACCAAAAAATAGTTGGCAGAATTACTGATTAATGTTAAGGCAGTGAAAGAGCAGGAGGTTTGTTAAGTATTAATGAATTCCATGTCCTTTTGGATTGGTGGAGCACAAAGATCCGTCTCAGATTAAGATGTAAAATTAAAAAATATGTACTGCCAAAAGCCTGGAAAAATTCTTGCACCTTCTATGCCACTGTTCAAGGTATTTATTAATCAGTAGTAACAATCATCTCCACTTTGTAAGTTAAAAACTACGTTGTTTCCTAGAGTGCATTATAAATTTTCCATAAACAAATGAACACATCATGAAGTTACATAAAGAGTTTCCCCTAATTATTTTATCTTCAGTTGGTAATCTTGTTTTCATTACTTCAAAAATTATACATGATTTCTGTTTTATAATTGGAATATTAAGGGGGTTCCTGGCTGGAGATAGAAGAGGTGCTGAATGAGCTGAAATGAGCTGATTAGGAAATCCCAGTGAGACTGGAAAATGGAAAGCTAAGTCATATCTTCTACAACTGTTCCACTGTATGAAGGGGGAATCATTTTGCATAACCGAAGGTAGCTAAAAGTCTGTTTTCTAGGTCTGAATTAATAATCCCAAACCCCATTCTAAAGTTAGTGGGAAAAAGAGGAATCTCTAAAATTTGTTCTGCTGACGTGTTTTGGATGCCCCTCTTAACAAGTATACCTCTGTTTTCTTTTCAATGACTGTAATGTGAGACAAGTTTATTTGAATTAGGCAGTGGATTTCTAGATGAATCTTCCTCCATTTTGCATTGCAATTTACTAAAGCATCACACAGTTCTCATGGCCAAGGTTAGAATGAAAACAGAGATGTTGCAGTCTGTAGCATTTCCTGCACTCTGCCAAAAATGGCAGTACGTATTTACATTACATGTAACGACTTCCAATTTGTTAAACCGCCTGCCACTGAACTGTTTTGATTCCTCTTTGTGTCATAAAGCTCTCAGAAGCCCAGACAGCTTTACTGACTTGTCATTTAACACAAAACACTGAAGAATTCATATGTTCATGGAAGTCTGCCTTGAAAGAACACTTTCCTGGGCTCTATACCATACCTGAGCCCCAAGGAGAAACACAGAAAGGATACAGTGAGAGATGTGAGCCACAGGTGACTACCAGGAAGGATACCTAAATGAAAGGGAAAAAAAAAAAAAAAATCCTGTTATTTGCTCTTGACACTCAAGACTATAAATTTTAGGTCAAGTAGAAAGTATGAAGAATAGAGAAGAGGATACAGGAATGAGGGAAGAAGTATGACCAAGCCCTTCAATGCCCCACTGGCTGGAGAAGCTTGATCCAGCTCTATCCCTCATCCTGCTTTAATCAGATGGGGATCAGCATCTTCTCAGGAAGAAAGTGTGAAAGAATCATGTTCATTACTCAGAGATGATGAAGGAATGGTGTGATAGGTGGCATGGTCTGTGCTCTGAAGGCAGGAAGGGATCTAAAGTTCTTGAAAAAAAAGCTGAGTTTTGTGCTGAATTGTACCTAAATGAACAGTTCTGTGATCAGTTTTAAATACAGCAGCCTCATATCAGAATTGTTAACATCCATGAAAACTGTCGTTAATTTGAAGAATGTTTTGTTACTCCCCTAAGCTAAAATAAAGGAGTTGGCAGTAATTCATGGGGAATACAGGAAGAATGTTTGCAGTTTCTTTGTACTAGGTGACTATGACCAAAATATATTTTATAACTGCCCACATCATGTGGCTGTAATGAAACATATTAAAAGTTGTTTTGAAAAATAAAGGCAGCTTCTTGAGGTTGGAAGAAAAAACACAATAGCTTTATACAGGTTTTGTTAAGGGAAAAAGTAAGCAAAGCATGAATACAAAAATTCTA
The DNA here is from genome assembly GCF_964289735.1 of Phaethon aethereus. NCBI lineage: Eukaryota > Metazoa > Chordata > Aves > Phaethontiformes > Phaethontidae > Phaethon > Phaethon aethereus. The sequence goes on from NC_138576.1 coordinate 13,197,735, forward strand.
ATTCTTCTGAGTCTAAGTCAGAGTTTTAGAGGAAAATAAATCCATATTTTTAATTTCATCTCTCTAGTTTCCATTATTTGTGATTTTTTCTCTTATCTGTAAAGCACTCTTAATTCTTTCAAAAAGACAGTTTCAGGCTTTTTGGATTTATTCTGAAAAAAATAAATTTAGGACATATACTTTACAAATTTCAAAAGATATCATTTGCGGTGATTGCTTAAAATCTTGTTTTTCAACAGAGAAAATATACTAGGCAGGGAGAGTTAAATCTCAGGTTTTGTTTTCATACTGAATATTGAGTAACAGTTGCATTTACATCTTTGATATAATTGAGATGATATTTAGGCAGTAGCTGCTTCACTTCTATGCACAATTTGATTTCTGACATGAACCTCAAGCCATATAAATGAGAAAACAGATTTTGTTTAGGTTTTCAAAGCTTGTATTCCTCACAGGACTAGATTAATATATTGATACAGAGTTCATTTTGATCAATATTTGCATGTAGCAAAATCTCTTAATGTGTTCTCTGAATTTCCTATTTATGAGGCAGAAAATGTTCTGGAGTTTAGGGCTTTTCAACTTGTATGTGGTATTTATTTATTTATTTTATACCCACTTACAACTAGCATAGAAAAAAAAAAAGTCTCATGGATTTGATGTGCCCTTCTATTTAAAGCTCTGGGAACATACATGGATAAAATTGGTGTTTCAAACCTCATGGAAAACCCGTTAAATCGTTTTGCTTTCAATGAACATGGCCTGGGCAGAACGCGTTATAGCAAGTGGGGGGAACAACAGCAGCTATCACAGGTGCTTTTTAACCAGGTTATCCCAACTCACTAGCTTTAAAGGAAGCCCACAGAGATAGAGGCTGGCCTGATGTAAATTACTGATGTAAATAGATGCAAAACATAAAACATTCGTATCTGCCCTTTAACTAAGCCTAATCTAACTGTGGTTTTTTGGCTTTCAACCCACCAAACTGATAAACCCACTTAAAATCTGCCCAGGATCGCTAAGAATGTCCAGAATGCCGAGAAAGTAGCTGCCATGCCAGGTTTTTATGGTGAGATTGAAAAAGCAACTTATTTCTGTGTACTCTACCTGTATTCACAGAGGCAGCGCAGCGAGCATATCCAGGAGAGTTTGGAACTGCGTGGCCATGAATCAGCGTATCCACGGGGCCGGGGCTTCCTCTGTTTCTACTTTAACGGGCACCAAAACCAGTGCTCCACGGTCTAAGGTAACTCTCAGGAGCTAGTGGAAAGTTGCCTCTGTGACCTAATGAGTAGACAAAAGGGTTGTTACTGCCAAAGAGATCATGTTCTGTGGCTTTTATTTCCACAGATAATGCTGACTCTCTGGATTGATTTGACTTTCTCCATTTGTCCAGCTCAGGGCACAGGAGCAGTCACGACAGCGTGTAAACTTAGTGGGAACACGGAGGACAGGGAGGTGGAGGGAGATGGGCTCTTCTGCCCATGCTCAGAGTGGGTGTGCAGGTGCTACCACAGGGATACTTTATGAACTGGAGTGACCACTACAGAAATGTCCAGGCACTGAATTGCCAACTAGTACTGTATATGCCTGAGTTCAAGCATGCAGATAATTTCCAGGAGTCACCTGTAAATGCAATAAGCTGTTGGATTTATGATATTTCAGACCAGCATATGTAAATTCTGATTATTAAAAAAAACTAATAACCTTGCCCTTTTTCCCACTGTTATGGACTTAGTATATTCCTTTATCAATATTTGCCCAAAGTAGGAAAACTTCCAAATCTTCCCAGTAAAACATAGAAAAATACATATGTATTTTCATATTTTACTTTTTCATTACTTTTTCATAGTTTTATTTTTCTTTTTTTTTAAAAAAAACAGTAAGAGTAAATCAGTGTTTGAAGGAGGAAGAGAACAAGAAACATAAACTGAAGATGGTTTTCACAGAGTCACACAGAATCACAAAATCATCAAGGTTGGAAAAGACCTTTAAGATCATCAATCCCAACCATCAACCCAGCACCACTATGCCCACTAAACCATTTCCCAAGCCTCTGGCTGATTATCAGAGGGGAAGGAAGAAGATTTTTTTTTCCTTCTGCAAAATAGAAATTGTTATTCTTCAAAATCTTTGAGTGAAAAACCTTAGCCTTGTTCCTTGTTTTCCTTTTAATACCATTAATTTTTCACAAAGAGACAGAAAGAGAGCTTATATACAGAGTGTCCCTGTAGAGTTAATGATTTTTCTGGTACTGGATATGTCATTATTGCTTAGATGATTAAACTAACCATTTGATATAGCCTTCACAAAATGCTATTGATCTCATGGATAGATTAAAAATTAAATTAATTCATTCACACCGATATCTACCAGTGCATTTGTGCACTATTTATTCTCCTGCAGGCAACACCAAAAAAATAGGTACTATAAATAACTTTTATCTCATGCAACACAGTGTTTGAATTTTTATTGTATATACTAAACTTCACGAAAACTGGAAACCTGTTTATCCTTGTCAAACAGCTATTTTTGAATGACTCTGCAGACTTGAGTATATAAAACCAGCTTTGTTGCACTTCAGGGATAAAACCCTGTATTGCTTCTCTATATGATCTGTACTAAACCAGCTTCCCTGGAAAGGGACAGCCAAAGTGGCATTCAAACATCAGTTTAGGCCTCTGTCTCCTGGGTTGTTCTTAAATTTTGTTAATTCACACAATACTTTGAGCCAAAGGGACCTGCTGAACACAACAGGCTGCCTTATGAGTTGCTTGGAAACTCTACAGTAGTTTGCCCTGCAACCTGCCTGACCCCAATCAACAGGCTCCCTGTTCTGGGACTTGTGAGTTAACCTTAAGAATCAGCCTTATCTCCTGCAGTTTTAACTCAGAACAGGATTTGTCCCAGAGAGACAAAGCTCTTAGAACACACTGTTATAAAAAAAAACCAAAACAAAATAAAAACAAAACAAAACATGTGATGCAAAGAGCAAATAAAGAATAATGCACTGTGAATCAGACACAAGGTACACATGCATGTAATTCTGTTCGTCATTAAAAGACACATTTCTTTAAAGGGAAGTGTCCAGCTTCTCTTCTGAAAGTAAAGTACAGGTGATTAAATCTACTAGGAGAGAAAAGTTTCCTAATTTACAGATTAGCTCCGTTCAGCTGGCCTTGCCTAGAGATCCTCTAGGCTACTGTACCTGGTATCCCATTGCTCCTCCAGAACACTTCAACAAATCCCATATCACATCTGTTAGCAGCTTGTGGATACATGTGGCTGTCTCAAACCATCTGGATGCCTGTATGTGGGATTCAACTGGGATTCAACTGTGGACAAAGAAGTTTAACCAAAGATGTCCTGGTGAGCAGTACAAGCAGTAGAGATCTAGGCAGCAGTCAGTTGGGTCTAGAAAGCATCAGCTGACCTGTGCTAGAGGCTTGAATCTGTTGCCTAAATTCAGGCATCCAGTGCCATTTCTTATGCTTTTTCACACCTGAAAAATTTGCAGAAAGCTGATAGATGTGACATAACACCTACAAGAGGCCAGTATCTTTCCAGAACAGTGGGTGGAAACCACACACAATGTGTTTGCCTGTCTTGTATGTCTACAGTGTGTTGAATTCACCTCTAGTTTCAATATTGACTTTATTGCCTCAGTAATACAATTCATACACTTAGATCATGTGCAGACACTCTTATCATAGAATCATAGAACCATAGAATCATAGAATATTTTGGCTTGGAAGTGACCTGGCAATCTAGTCCAATGCCCCTGCAATAAGCAGGGTCATCTTCAACTGGATCAGGTTGCTCAGAGCTCCATCCAACCTAATCTGGAATGTTTCCAGGTATGGGGCATCTACCACCTCTCTGGGCAACCTCTAACAGTGGTTCACCACCGTCACTGTGAAAATTTTTTTCCTTCTATCTAGTCTAAATCTTCCCTCTTTCAGTTTAAAACCATTACTTATTGTCCTATTGTTAAAAGCCCTGTTAAAAAGTTTGTCCCCATCTTTCTTCCAAGCCCCCTTTAAGTACTGGAAGGCTGCAGTAAGGTCTCCCTGGAGCCTTCTCTTTCCCAGGCTGAACAACCCCAACTCTCTCAGCCTGTCCTCAGACGAGAGATATTCCACCCCTCAGATCATTGTTGCAGCCCTCCTCTGGACCCGCCCCAACAGGTCGATGTCTTTCCTGTGCTGAGAGCTCCAGAGCTGGACACAGGACTCCAGGTGGGGTCTCAACAGAGCAGAGTAGAAGAGCAGAATCACCTCCCTCGACCTGCTGGCCATGCTGCTTTGGATGCAGCCCAGGATACAGTTGGCCTTGTGGGCTGCAAGCATACATTGTCGGCTCATGTCCAACTTTTCATCCACCAGTACCCCCCAGTCCTTCTTGGCAGGGCTGCTCTCAATCCCTTCATCACCCAGCCTTTGTTGATAACTGGGGCTTGCCCCAACCCTACCCTAACCCCAACCTATAGGACCCTACACTTGGCCTTGTTGAACCTCATGAGGTTCAGACAAGCCCATTCCTTGAGCTTGTCCAGGTCCCTCTGGCTGGCATCCCGTCCCTCAGGCATGTCAACCACACCACTCAGCTTGGTGTCATCTGCAAATTTGCTGAGGGTGCACTTGATCCCACTGTCTATGTCATTGCTGAAGATATTAAAGAGTACTGGTCCCAACACAGAGCCCTGAGGAACACCACTCATCACCAATCTCCATCTAGACATGGAGCCATTGACCACTAACCTCTGAGTGTAACCATCCAACCAATTCCTCATCCACCCATCAGTCCACCAATCAAATCCATCTCTCTCCAACTGAGATAGAAGGATGCTGTGGGGGACCATGTCAAAGGCCTTACAGAAGTCCAGATAGACGACATCCATAACCCTTCCCTTGTCCACTGATGTGTTCACTCCATCACAGAAGGCCACTAGGTTGGATGTCAAAAATAGTTATATTCTGATCAACAAAAGGAATCAGGAAGAACTGACCTGTTGCAAATAAGATGTAAAAAACATAGATATATTTTACATGCTTCAGCAATAATTCTAAACAAGTAATTAATTAACAGGGGAAACACCCAACGGCAACCACTGGATGAATGGTTCGCAGGGTATCACCACTCTTCACTGTGAAAAAAGCAGGGAAAGTTTTGAACAGAAATAAAGGTAAACAAAACTGACCTGTGAATAATAATCTTCCTTCTGTCCTGTTGTTTGTCATGAGAAAAACGTAACTTGCACTCTGGGAGATTAAAACAGTTTGTCTTGTTAGATCAACAACTGGGGAACTGAAGTGTGATAGAGAAGCAAGAGCCATAAGTCTCAAGCTCAAGTTCCTTTTTTTTTTTTTTTCCCTAACTTAAAGTAAAGGTCAAATGGTCTATAACAGTGGATTGGGATTTGGGGTTTGACTCCTCGATCTGCCCATGGTATGCTGGAAGCCTCTGAGAAATTCATTCCTTATAGTTTTGCCCCTGGGTCATGGAATACCTATTTTGTAATCTGGGGATTTTCAGAATAATAGTGTTTACCATACCTTTTATGAAACATTTCTAATATAAGCATATGAAAGCACACTACTTTGGAAATTTTAATACCAAGAATGTTAGAATGTTAGAAACTGGAATCAGTTAATATAACAAGACTATCTGAAGCACAAGTATATCCCTACACAAATTACATTTAAATTCAGTTTTTAAGTACTGAATATAATTTTTAAGTACTGAAAAAAGAAAAAGGTCCTCTCTGCACTTATTATTAGGTAACAAGCAGCTTGAAGGAACATGTTAACCTTTTAAACCATAAAAAAAGTGTTTTCCTTAAATCTTCATTTCATTGACTACCTTTAGTTTTTCTATTCTGTTTTCTTCCCCTCTTTTTTCCTGTTTTCTTTTCAGTTGTAATAAGAATAGAGAACAAGGAGTTTGGTCTTAACTTACAAATCTACTTTATTAAGTAGGTTCAGAATCAGGCAGCACAATTACACCCACCTGCCCCTGAAGTGATCCTACTACGCAAGTAAGGAACATTACTGTAGTGACACGGATTTATTCTTCTGTCTCATTCTCTTCAGTTTGGTGGGTGATCACTGGTCAAGGTTTGTAAAGAGTGACTTCTCTTGTACCCAATGTATGGTAATCATGCCCCAAACGTGACTTGGTAATTTGCTGGAAAATACACCTCAACCTCAGTGTTTCCCAGACTTGTTTTGATTTTAATTTGCAAGTGTTCTGAAAAGCTGGTCTGGAAAACACCTTACTGATAATTGTTGCTTTCAGAAGGAGCATGCTTTGTGGTTGTGAGATCCAATTAAGATCATCGCAAACTAGACAAGTCAGAATTAAAAAACAACATATTAACACAGTTAAAGCTTAAGTTCTTGACTGTAAAGTAGGAAACTGGTGTAAGAAATGCACACAAAAAAGAGGCTATCTGAACCAAATCTCTGCAAACTGTCATTTAGGGTGTTTCTTAAAAGTAGCTTCCCAGAGCTGACTTAGTCTTAGCTACCATTATTCTAACTATTCTTCAGGGCTCAATCTCACTTTCAGTTGCCAGAGGCTTGATGTTCTATTGACTCACTACGGGGTGCTTAGAAGATGAGACTTGCATTGCAGAGCTTCACAGTATTGCAAAAAGCTTTATCTATGCAACTTCGATAGTTTCAGTATCCAAGACTTGTGGTTATTTCTCTATAAAACACCATGTACTATGTACATCAATCCAAACTCAATGATTAGGAAAGCACAGATTTTTCCTCTTGCCAGTTGTCACAGTTGCCCCTAATTAAACCCACACTGTTTGAACCTACTGAGCTCTGTCCTGTATCATTTGATCACCTAGACAATTTGTGTCTTTTCATTAGTGTTGTAATTACCTGCTTACTTGATCTGCTGCTCCTCTTAACCTTTTCCGGTTTAAAGGTAGGCTAAAAGATGCAAGGATGGCTAATTTAAGTCCCAATTAAGTCCACCTTCCTTCAATTCCTGTGGCGTACTGATCCCTCATTAATCTCTCTTTCATCTTGACCTTTATATCTCCATTAGAAGTTGACCCAGAAAAGGGATGTTTGGGCAGACATCCTTAGGCCTGTGTGAATTCTGCAGTGCAAGGTAGCAAAAATTTTCCATTGGAAATGGAAATGTTAGAACAATATGGTATGCACAGGTACTTGTAGAAAAGGCTGAGACACTAAAATAATAATAGAGATATTGTTTTCTTAAGGAAAAGAAATGGTGAGAAGAAAGTTCATGAGGTAGCATGGTAGGAAATGTTCTTTAAGGTGATTTTTTTTCATCAGTGACCATATGTTGTTTTAAAAAGTCTTAGAAACTCCATAATTCTGTAACCCATTATGAAATAATTAATCATCTGCCATAGAAATAATTCTATATCATGTATCTATAGCATTTGATTTCTGTGTGAACTGAATAGCAAAAATACACAGAATTGTTTCTGACATGAAATGAAGATTGCTGGGCCAATAAGGGTTTGGGCACTGTTCTGAAAATGTTCATCATTGTTGACTCAAGCTTAGTGAGATTGTGTGGCAAGCCTCAGTAATTTGGATTTAACGCTGAAAGGATGTGTTGAAAGCAGTATAACGTAACTCTTTTTAACCAAATACGCTCCAGAAAACACTAAACTTTCTGGATATGCTGAAATATCTGCCGATGTCTGATATCTTTGCAATATGATCTGCATCAAATGATTCCTCAAAAATTATTTCATTATTTTTGAACAGTCATTTCAAAACTTTCTATGCTCATTTTTTGACAAAACACCAAAATAGCTGAAGAAACTAGACAGTTCCTCAGAGGAAAGGGTCATCTTCTCAGAAAATTCAGTTTCAGATTTTGACAAAAAAATTTCCAGCAGTAGTATATTAATTAAAAGCATCTAGTGAAAGCACGATAGCAGTTGTGTGCGCTGATGACTTTGAAGTTTTTTTGATCTCAAATTCACATACTGTCTTTTAAATATTAGCCCTAATGACAGGGAAGAATTCTGTCTGATGGGGAGCATGGGATGATGTATAGTCAGTGTTATTAATTAAGTAACTTTAATTGTTTTAAAATTTAATTACTGATTTCAAAGAACTGAACTAAGAAACTAATATGTGGTTACACAAGAGGAGCTTAAACTCAATCTGATCACAAGCATTTTATAAATGATGCAGTCCCGGAATTAAAAATCATTATACAGTGAGTTTGGAGTGTTGCAATATATACATATATTACTGTTACACTATTCAGAATATGAATACATTACTATTCAGAATATGATTACTGACTCTAGTTGATAAACACTAAGCAACAATGAAGATGACCAACTAATCAATATAGAGGACAGGTTGTAATGAATGTGATACATTTTTCTGTCAGCCTCTCATATCAAATTTAATTTCATATCCCAAACTATGTTTCAAATTGTTTGTCTTACTCAAAGTTAAAGAATTTTATCACCCTAATCCCTCAGTGTCAAATGGCAGCTTCTACTTGCTGGAAATCAAACAACTTTTTCAGTTTTCAGTGTCTTGTTAATTTTCAGACAACATTACTAAGGTTTGTGACATCTGGTTTAATGGTCTGAGTCTGGAGTTAAGATTACAAAACTGTATTTTTAGAAGCAGTAGAATCAAATTCTTTCCTAAAGCCTTTATTCATGAAGACTGGAAAAAGGATGCTATCCACTGCCAACAAAAAGCTAGTTACATTTTCCTGGTTAGGTGAAACTGGTCTTAACAAAGAATGAAACCATCTAGTCCAGTACATTATGGTACAAATAAGGGATTAAGAAAGAACTCTTCACTCACATTAGGTAATGCACACAAAAATAAAGTTTACCATAAGCTAGAAAGGTTCACAACACCCTGTTATATTCAGAAACAGAAAAATAGTAGGTAACTGTAGCTTATTTGTTTCAAGTAACATCAAGAAGTATTTAGGTCACAATTTCTTGCGTATGAAATCATTTAGCATATTACAGGTGTAGGTGGACCTATAATAATTTCAATTAATTTCAATAAATTTCAAATAATTTCAATTAATTTCAATTAATTTCAATAAACTCATTCGGAAATTTTTAATTGCTATATAAATCTGAAAAAAAAAGCATGATTAGGTTAACGATGGGTAGGATAATGAATAAGAAGCAAACTGGAATTGGAACATTAAATCACTAATGCACATTTTTTGTAGCAACTATTTTTCTTGATGACTACATTTTTGTTTAACACTAACAAATGTCCTGCTATACATTTGAAGGTCCTATGACATGATTAAGAAAGGTATTGTCCATCAATTTTACCAGACACTACATAATTTCAAAAGGCAGTTCAGTTGATTTAAAAAGAAGTGTTTTGAATGTAAATCCAACTGCCTTGAAAGTTGTAAACAGATTGAAGGCTATATTGAGAACATTTTGTTGTGAAAATTTTTATATTTGTCAGAGACTCAAGAATCTTGAGATCTTCTTGAGACACACAAAATATCTTCTTGAGAGACTCAGAATGTTCTGAAATGAATACCACTCATTCTCTATATTATGTTGCTACCTGAAAATTAAACTTCATGTTTAACCACTTAGATAATAAAACTGCCTTTTCTGGAGCCATATAGCACTCAAAGTCAGAAGTTAAAGTATGAACAGTTCAGCCACTTTCATTAATTACTAGTTGGTGGTGCTTTTATTAACCAAATATAATTGTGGTTCAGTGTCTCATGAGATCCAAAGTTATTATAGACAATACTAGAGAAATATTCACCCGGGGGAAAAAAAAATATATTCCCTACAGATGTGGCTATAATATAGCTTAAATATATCAAAGATATATTTTAATGGTTAGCTGTGAAAAGCTTTAGGTCAGGATTCACCTTTTCTCTCTATCAGCAGTTTTGCACCTGTCATTCACTGACTGTTTGATCTCCCTTTGTTTGTTCTTGCTACATGCTAAAAACTCTGATTATCTGAGCCCATTGAGTATCTTCTTCCTGCAATACCACACGTCTGTTGTAACCTTCACTAACATTATTGATTACTATGGTTTCATGTTGTTATCAAGCTGTTAATTTGCCATTTTCTCAGTCTTCTATACTCAAGTTGCACCATTGCAACAGTGGACTTCTGTGTCCTTGGGACTTGCATGGCTTTGCTTGAACATCTAGGTGGAGTTGTCTAGATTTCTTTCATTGATTGCTATTGAAAGGCTCCTAGCTCAATGAAGTAGAGAGTTAGGGATTTTCTTTGATGGTCTGATATACCACAAATACTCCTACGCACCCCATACATAGGTTATTGAGATTCTTTCTGTGAGCAGCTAATTGCCAGAACAACTGAGATGTTCAATGTAATTTCTCTAGATCTAATGAGCTTGTCTACAGTACAAAGAACTCAGCTGTCCAAGTGTTCATCTGTTGGTAAATCTTCCATATTTCTTCCACAAAGATTTGTAAGAGACTTCATTTTCTTGCAAAAAGTGGGTATTGTTTCCTTTAATGGCAGAAATACATTGACACAATAGTAATTTGGATACTCACTAAATAAGACTGGAATTTCTAGGTTAATTTCAAATTCAGTATTTGTAATGACAGTCTCACATAGACAGCTTTATTTTCACAGAAGGATTTCAGCCTCTTGCTGAAGTTAATCACAGAGCTCAGACTACTTTAATACTTTTATTTCATCTCTCTCCTGATTTTATTTCTCACCTCACTGTAATATAATGGGACCTCTAAGTCACTGCAAAAGTAAACAATATTGTTTTTATTAGGCACTCAGAAAAGCTACTGCAGTTCTCCTGGCTTTCGTGTCAACCAATTAAAGTCTTTCTGAAGGTGCTAAGTAGACTGCAGATAAGATCCAAAATATAGGCTGCCCTGATCATTCTCACAGTCCCTGCATTCCTACACAAAGATAAGGTGGTAGCTTGACTGAACTTACATAAACTTTATGGCTATATTTGTTGTACAATGATGTTTCTGAGTGTACAAGCAAGACTTTTTCCATTGTCTTCCAGTTGAAAATATCAATGATTCAGAAAATTATGAACTTTGTAAAAACTTCATTTGGTTTAAATATAGCTGTGGTCACTACACTTTACACGGATTTTTTGACCTAGGCAGCTACTCATATTTTGCAACCTTATTCCCAGCATAGGAAAATAACAATGACATCAAGAAAAGAGCTTGTCGCCTTCTTATGCAGCTAAAACAGGCAAGAATGAAAACGAAGGAAGCAGAATGGTGATTGCTGTTGAAGTGCAACACGATAAAGAAAGCATAAAAACATTCTGAGGTGTAGCAATGCAGCTTTTAGGAAGACCTTTGAATTAATTATTTTTGGCAAACACCTCCCAAATCCTCAGCAAAGAGTGAGTTGTGAGCATATGAAAAAAAAAAAATTAAAAAACAGAACAAATTTCAAAAGCTCCATAAACATTACAAAAGGTGCCTTGAGAATAAGATCATATCCTATCAAAAAATAAAAAGCTTGTAAGAAAAAATAAAACTGTATGACTGACTATCATCAAAAGTCAGGGGAAAAAAATGAGAGATAAACAAGAAATTATCATTCCCTTTTGCTTTACTACCTACCAGCCACTGCTAGGACTCATTTCTTATGGCCTGTACTATTATTTTTAGACTTCTGTTTACTAGAGTTTCAAAAAAAAGATGTTTTGAAAGAAAATGGTTTGAAATCTACTAAATCATCTGAAGAAAAATGTAAATATACTTTCTTTGAACTGGAAAATATAATTAGTTGATTTAATGTTTTTCAACTGAAGAACATTGAGTTTCAGTGTCTACTGATGACAGTCACAATAAAGATGTCAAAGAAACGGTGTAAACAGTCCCGTGTTTATACTGGCACAAGTTTCTTGCTTTTCTTTATCTTTGTTGAAGAGATCATGAGAAGACAGGAAAAGTACATTCAGAACATGGTTTAAATACTTAGTTTTGTTAAGCTAAGCAACCAGTAAGAGAAACATTATTGTAGTGTTGCATACACAAAGAAATGTGTGTTATGTCTTTCTTACATGCATAAAAATACACTACTTGTAAACTGTGATAACTGTAATTTGACGTATAACAAAACCAGCACAATATTTTAACAGCCACCATTTTAATAGTAACAACACATGCATCCTCTGATTATCCAGACCACTGGGGCATTTGGTTGGCAAGGATTAGTCTAGAAATAACTTACCTGAAGGAGAAAATGAGGTCTGTCTTATCTTTCAGGTAGCATTAATTGGTTTACCATTGCTACTAGGTAATTGCAGCTTGATTGTCATGGACAGCCTCGAAGTCAGAAAGAAATGCAGTTAATCCTCATGAGGAGATGGTGTACTTCACTGTGTCTGACAAAGTCTAGCAGTAACAGGTTTGCCTAGAGAGTTCATACAGATAAAATGTTGAAAAGAAATCTAGACCCAAGTCATAGAATACCACAAACATGGTTACTTCACGTTTCTGTGAAAATTCACTTATATACCTAAAATGAAATAATTGGGGGTTTATATGCTATCCCTTCTACATTGTACAAAGCCCTACTCGGTGTGTGAGATAGATCCAGGCCATCCTTTAAAAAGTACAACTGCACTAACTCAGAGAGTTAGTGGCTCTGTAGCTGTACTCCCCTTGAGCCTCTAGTGAAGGAGCATGAATTCCGAGGATCTTTGTGGGAAGGGTTATCTCCACATTGGCAGTTAATCCAGGGAATAATGATGACAATAAAAATAAACCCCAATGTAATAAATATATTTATACTTGTGCTGGTTTTGGCTGGGATAGAGTTAGTTTTCTTCATAGTAGCTAGAATGGGGCTGTGTTTTGGATTTGTGAGGAAAACAGTGTTGATAACACAGGGAGGTTTTCGTTACTGCCGAGCAGTGCTTAGACAGAGTCAAGGCCTCTTCTGCTTCTCACCCCACCCCACCACTGAGAAGGCTGGGGGTGCACAAGAAGTTCAGAGGGGACACAGTCAGGACAGCTGACACAGGCTGGCCAAAGGGATATTCCATACCATATGACGACATGTTCAGTATATAAATCTGGGGGGAGAAGGAAGTGGGGTCGTTCGGAGTGATTGGTGTTTGTCTTCCCAAGTAACCATTACACGTGATGCAGCCCTGCTTTCCTGGAGATGGCTGAACCCCCGCCTGCCCATGGGGAGTGGGGAATAATTCCTTGTTTTACTTTGCTTGTGTGTGTGGCTTTTGCTTTACCTGTTAAACTGTCTTTATCTCAACCCATGAGTTTCCTCACTTTTACTCTTCTGATTCTCTCCCTGGTCCCACCACAGAAGGAGCGAGTGAATAGCTGTGTGGTGCTTAGTTGCCTGCTGGGCTTAAACCATGACAATATCACAGATGAACCTAATATCATGAGATTTCTTGTTCAGTTTATATAACTGTAGTGGGTGGGTTTCCTTCTAGAATGACAGGGCCTCTTCACAATTCATGTCAAACATAAATGAACCTACCTGGGTTTGATTCACTTTCATGAATCTTCTCTGCAAGGATTTCATTATTAATTGCCATACATAATCCTTGAGATTTTTATGTCTTCTTCCTACATAATATTTTTTTCTGTCAGAAATCCATGTGTGCGATGTGTGCATCTATTTTAGCTACAGGCAGTAAATACATCATTCAGGAATGGAAAAATACTAAATTATGTGATCTGTTAGTCAATATACCTATCCGGCCTTCCATCCTCTACACATCTTAATTCAGGGTTTTACAAAACCACATAGTCACAAAATCTTCCTTGTATCTCACTGCCAGGGTCATGCTACCTCATTGTTGGGGGTCTGTGTATCCTCATATCTAATAGAGTGATCTACAACAGAATTCCCTTAACCAGCAGTCTGAAAAGTGGCACACCTGCTCTGCTGGAGAGCTGCCAGCAAGCAGGCGCAGTGCTATGCATTTCAGTGACACTGAACACGGTCACAGCACCACATACAGTCTGTTCTCACAAGTAGAACAGGTGTTGTCTACAGGTTTAGCCACCATCGTTATCTGATGTGAACTGGTGTTTTAGAGGCATAAATGTCATGACTTTTGTTACCATTGATCAAAACAAGCCCTGTTCTTGATTTGTTATGATGGTTGAGGTCTCATCCAATGTCTGTTGGCAGTCAGCCCACCTCTGCAACTCTGAGAGATGTGGGTGTGCAAGAAATACGATATTAGTCCAGAAATAAGTACCTTAATTACAGGACTGAATTCTACAGGACTGATTTTAAGCACAGCTCCAATTGAATCAGAAGTTATTTAACTGAAATAAATTATCATTTTATGATCCAAACAAAGGCATAAGAGGACAAGACCTGAGCCCTGAAACTAAGCTTTCAGAATGTTGCTCACATAACCCACTAGATGCGCTCAGAATAGGCACTGTGCTTTATGTGATATCTACATCCAGGAGAGCCATGGGTGACTCAAAACTGCTTTCTCTTGTAGTGGGTTGACCCTGGCTGGATGCCACTCTATCACTCCCCTCCTCAGCTGGGCAGGGGAGAGAAAATATAACAAAAGGCTCGTGGATGAAGATAAGGACAGGAAGAGATCATTCACCAATTACCGTCACAGGCAAAACAGGCTCGACTTAGGGGAAAAAATCAATTTAATTTATTACCAATCAAGTCAGAGTAGGGTAATGAGAACTAAAACCAAATCTTAAAACACCTCCCCCCCACCCCTCCCTTCTTCCCAGGCCCAACTTCGCTCCCGATTTCTCTCCCTCCTCCCCCCGAGCGGTGCAGGGGGACGGGGAATGGGGGTTGTGGTCAGTTCATCACACCTGGTCTCTGCCGCTCCTTCCTCCTCAGGGGGAGGACTCCTCACCCTCTGCCCTGCTCCAGCCTGGGGTCCCTCCCACGGGAGACCGTCCTCCATGGACTTCTCCAGCGTGGGTCCTTCCCACGGGCTGCAGTTCTTCACTAACGGCTCCAGCCTGGGTCCCCCCACGGGTGCCGTCCTTCAGGGACAGACAGCTCCAGCCTGGGCCCCTGCGGGTCACAAGTGCTGCCAGCAACCCTGCTCCAGCCGGGGCTCCTCTCTCTCCCCACGGGGCCACAGGCCCTGCCAGGAGCCGGCCCCAGCGCGGGCTGCCCACGGGGTCACGGCCTCCTTCGGGCATCCCCCTGCTCCGGCGTGGGGCCCTCCCCGGGTGTGGGTGCAGATCTGCTCCCCCATGGAGCTCCATGGCCGCAGGGGCACAGCCGGCCTCCCCGGGGGCTTCCCCAGGGGCTGCCGGGGACCCTCTGCCCCGGCGCCTGGAGCCCCTCCTGCCCTTCCTGCTGCTCTGGGCTGGGGGCTGCAGAGTTGTTCCTCTCACATATTCTCCCACCTCTCTTGCACTACAATTGCCATTGCAGAGTTTTTTTTTCCCCCTTTCTTAACTCTGTTCCCCCAGAGGTCTGCCACTGTCGCTGATGGGCTCAGCCTTGGCCAGTGGCAGGTCCATCTTGGAGCTGGCTGGCCTTGGCTTTATCAGACATGAGGGAAGCTTCTAGCAGCTTCTCATAGAAACCACCTCTGTAGCCCCCTGCTACGAAAACCTTGCCACGCAAACCCAATATATCTCTCATAGAGTCTGCATCCCAAGACTTCAGGTTTTGGGAAAGAAGAGAGATAAAGGCTGGTCCATATAGGCATTCAAGTGGCTGACCATATGGATGATGTAATATATGCACATCAGAGCATGGTATGCATCTGTCTGCATAGGCCCTGCAACAGAAGAGATTGCCACACTCCAGGCACAGCACTTAATTTGTGATGGGTTGCAGTGGCTGACGTGAAAGACAGAGCCTAGGAGATAACTTTGTTTAAAAAATATATCCTCTATGGTGGAGCCCCGCTCTGAAGGTGTCTGCCTGTGCCTCATGGGCAGTTTCCTCCATCCTTCCCTTGCACCTCCGTTACTAGCAGCTGATCTGTGCCTAGAGATATAAGGGAAACACAGCCAATGGACCTTAAACAGGTACATGCATGGTTGAGACAGGTGGGGTGTGGCACCAGGTGGTGAAATAAATGACTACTGGGAAACGGGAATTTGGAAACAAGACAAATCTTGTTTGGAGTCCAATGGAACTGGGGACTCTTAGAGATGCTTTTGAGGCCAAAACTAGGAATGCACAGAGAGTACTCCAGTATGAATAGTCCTGCCCTACGGAGCAAGATAGAGGTGGTCATTGATATCATGTTCAAAGCAACTTGAGCTATGCAGATGGGGCTGAAGAATTATTCATTTTAGTGTCATTTCAGCTTTTTACAGCATTTTAATGTCATTTCACCTTTTTACCGTGGTGCAAAATATTTATTTCTCAGACAGGAAGATTGTGATAGTGGAAAATGACATTGCAGCCTGACTTCAGAGTACAAAAGATGCACTATATTATTCTGATTAATTATGAAGGAAAAAAAATCTGGATTCTATCTGTCTTTCTTTAAAAAAAAGTGTTTAATAAAATGCTGCTGTTTACAATTCCTCACACCTAAAACCTTCTCTAGCAGCTCTGAGTGCTCAGAAGTTACCATCTTACTGATGAAACAGTGTGCATTAAAAACTTTAAGAGCTAACTGTAGATTAATTTTGAACATACAATTTTAAAGTTTCTGACCTGTGTGATAAGTGATTAGGAAGCCTTCTAATTTTTTCTTACCAAATACAAAAAGGGATATCCAACTCAAAGCAATGAAATGTTATTCATTGTAGAAGATTGAAAACTCTTTAATTTAAGGAAATGTGATTTAAAACTAATTATAGTGAATAGAAAAATCAAGAGCTTCTCAATAGATAGAAGGAAAAATATCGTTTAAGAAAGAATCATGTAACAGTCAGAAAGGAATTAATGAATAGGACAGGTACATACATGCCTAGAAATAGTTATTAATACCACAGAATTATGCACTACTCAGTCATTAACATCACATTGCATTTGGCATTTTAACAGGCAGATTTTAGTTCTTTGAGAAAAGAAATTAAGGGCTCAATTATGGATCCGAGCCATGCTGAGAAGGGAGAAAGATAAATATTCTTCCATGGTGTGCTGGGAAGCCATATGCCTGTGGACGGTACAAAAAAGTGGTCTGTCACTACACCTGCAATAAACAAACCATGCTGATGGACTAGCCCATTCATGGAAAAATATGTTCTCCAGAGAAACTTATTAAAACTCATTCTGAGTGTGAGGAAACAATCTTGGATGGAAGAGAAGTTGTTCTTTCTCCTTTTCTGCTGACTGCTTGGGGACAATTCTGTTCTATGAGAAGTAGCGGTAGTTCTGTGTGAAGTTTCAGTGTAAAGTACATGAGATTAGGAACCGAAGATTCAGGTGGACATCCCTGGAGCTTCTATGTCTGGTTTTAGTCCAGTGGTGTCTGAGCTGGACATTTGGAGACATTGGTTTGCCTGAAAGGAGCGTTTTCAAAACAGGCAGCTTTGGTGATTTTATTACACCACATGATTGTGTTATCTTCAGATACATCTTCTTAGGCTGCTCACACTGAAAAACTGGTGGCTCATGGCTTAGACAGGTTTACTCTTTGCTGGGTAAAGAACTGGCTGGATGGCCAAGCTCAGAGTGTTGTGGTGAATGGCGTTAAATCCGGCTGGCGGCCGGTCACAAGTGGTGTTCCCCGGGCTCGGTTCTGTGGCCGGTCTTGTTCAATATCTTTATCGATTACCTGGATGAGGAGATCGAGTGCTCCCTCAGTAAGTTTGCATATGACACCAAATTGGGTGGGAGTGTTGATCTGCTGGAGGGTAGGAGGGCTCTGCAGAGGGATCCGGACAGGCTGGATCGATGGGCAGAGGTCAACTGTATGAGGTTCAATAAGGCCAAGTGCTGGGTCCTGCACTTGGGTCACAGCAACCCCATGCAACGCTACAGGCTTGGGGAAGAGTGGCTGGAGAGCTGCCTGACAAAAAGGGATCCGGGTGTGCTGGTTGACAGCCGGCTGAACATGAGCCGGCAGTGTGCCCAGGTGGCCAAGAAGGCCAACAGCGTCCTGGCCTGTAGCAGAGAATGAGTGTGGCCAGCAGGAGTAGGGAAGTGATTGTGCCCCTGTACTCGGCACTGGTGAGGCCGCACCTTGAATCCTGTGTTCAATTTTGGGCCCTTCACTACAAGAAGGGCATTGAGGTGCTGGAGCGTGTCCAGAGAAGGGCAACAAAGCTGGTGAGGGGTCT
Organism: Phaethon aethereus; assembly: GCF_964289735.1. Taxonomy (NCBI): domain Eukaryota; kingdom Metazoa; phylum Chordata; class Aves; order Phaethontiformes; family Phaethontidae; genus Phaethon; species Phaethon aethereus. The sequence goes on from NC_138576.1 coordinate 13,215,957, forward strand.
GGAGCACAAGTCTGATGAGGAGCGGCTGAGGGAACTGAGGTTGTTTAGTCTGGAGAGGAGGTGGCTGAGGGGAGACCTTATTGCTCTCTACAACTACCTGGAAGGGGGTTGTGGTGAGGTGGGTGTTGGTCTCTTCTCCCAAGTAACTAGTGATAGGACAAGAGGAAATGGCCTCAAGTTGCGCCAGGGGAGGTTTAGATTGGATATTAGGAAAAACTTCTTCACCGAGAGAGTGGTCAAGCATTGGAACCGGCTGCCCAGGGAGGTGGTGGCATCACCATCACTGGAAATACTCAAAAAATATGTGGATGTGGCACTTCAGGACATGGTTTATTGGTCATGGTGGTGCTGGGTTAATGGTTGGACTTGATGATCTTAAAGTTCTTTTCCAACCTTAATGATTCTGTGATTCTGTGAAAATATGTCCCTGATTCCAGTAACCAAGACTGCACTATATGTTCTGTACCTGAGCTTTGCACTGATGCCTCTAGATATGATTTTTGGAGCCCTGCCCTGTGAACTGCAAGCAGTTCCTGATACACCTTAAACTTCCTGTTTTCTTGTAGTATAGAATGTCTTTGTCTGATCCAATGATGATTTACATTGCTCTTGTCCTTGGTATAGGCAAAACATTCCCTCTTACGGGCCCTGTCCCTTCTCAGTAATTTTTTTTGTAATTTTTATCGCTCATCCCTATATCTTAACTTCTGTGTTGACAAACTTGTTTTTCCGTTTACTTCCTATAAATACTGGTACTGATATCATCATCCCAATTCTTAATTATTAGAATCATTTTTCCTTTATTACATAATTACAGACATTATGTATCCAATGAAGCATTATTTAAGCAATTCAGTATCACCTTTGTAATTTAATTTTTTCCTCCTCCTCTCTTGAGCTCATGTTTCCAGCTTTGTGAAATTTTACTTTCAAAAGTACTGAGAACACATATATTAATCCACAAACCATATTTTTGCACTAATAAATGCAATTTTATCATGATCACATACAATCACAGAATTATTATTTTTAGAATGCCCTGTTGATTGTATCCCTTGGAAATGCATCTTTAATAAGTAAAATACTTCTAAGATATCAAATCTTTCTATGTGAATGCTACTATCTATCTCTTTTGTGCTTTTTATTCTTTTTTTTAAGCAAGTCAGGGATATTTTAGTAGTGATGACACAGGACTTCAGAAAAAAAAAAATTCATTTTATACTTTGGAAAGAGCTGTTTCTGTTGTTCTTTCCTTGTGACTGATCCATATCAGTCACTTCTGCTGTAAGTTGTCAGTCAGGAAATCAATACCTGAGCATTCCAAGATCTAGCTTTTTAGATTTTTTCAGTTTTTGGAAATGTCAATAACTCAGAAAACAAACTATGACATTTTTTTCAGGTGGGTACAGCCTCCCTATTTACAAAGCAGGGAATGTCCGTAACATAACAGTATTGTGAGAGAGCCTGCCAAATTATGTCTGATATCTAAATCTGATTATTACATATCCTGGTGAATAAATGATATGGCAATCCCTGGGCTAAATCAAAACAGTGACTTTCATATTTAACCTGGAATTACAAATGTGTTACCATTGTTCTTCCTAGGTTGTATTAGAAATCAAATTTCCTGATTCACAAGTTCTTTCTACTATCAAGCCCTTTATAGTTTTAATTCTAACATCACACTGATTTTCAGTTGTACTTCAATGTATTATTTTTGAATGAGTGCCTTTTCCCTGGTAGAAAACAAGACATACAAACTTTATCCTCACAAACAGTCAGACTTTCCCATGAATTTGGCAACTCCTCCCTATAGGTGTCAAAGTCCATATCCTCAAAACCCCAATTCAGTAGTTGTATAACGCTGGATATTCCCCCCAAAATATTAGCAAAGGTCTGCAAACTTCCAATATTTGCTTTTTGGCCTGCTGAGAACTACTAGATCTGGACAGCATTGAGCAGCAATATATACCAGGCATTCACATGTGCAGGTCCTTACCTGACTTCAGTCCTGTGGCACAGACACCAGCCCCTGTGCAGAGGATTCCTTTAATACAGAAACTCCATGTTTTGAGCATTCATCTAGGATGTGAAGACCCATATTTCTCTCTTGCCTTTAAAAAAAGACAAGCTCCATCTCCCACTTCTCACAGGGATGTTACTTAACATAGGGACAACTATTTTGGGCTTGTCTAGATTCCGGATTTGGCATTCTCTAACTTGCTTTTAACACTGCTCTCCTTTATGAAAAATATTTGTATATTCTTGAGCCAGGGGAAGAGGGAGATGAGTCTATAACCTGGTTGGTATCACACTTAACCTGGAATGTCCATATCTAGTTTCTGTTGGCAACAAAGAATTGTATCTGGAGCTCCTAAGTGATGGGTGTGCTGTGCTATGGGTTAAGAGAAAGATGTTATTCTTATTTCTTCTGTTTTCTGAGTAAAAATGACTTGGACATTTTGCTGCAGAGGAAGATTCAAGATAACGAATACAGATTGGAAATAAGGTACTTCCTTTTTTTTTTTTCCCCAGAGAAAGACACTGAAGTTACAGCAATGGCCACATTTTACACAAAGTTTTGCTTCAGCATTTTCTACAGGCTAGCTTATATAGTCCTTTAGTTGTTTCAATGACTTACTGTCCATATATGCTGACTACAAAATCAAAAGTAGAATGATTTTAGGAGTATTCAACTACATCCGTACGAGAAGGTGAATCTGTACAAGATCTAAAAGAGGTACTAGCTCAGCGTCGCCTCTATCAATGTAGCCATTCCATAAGATGTTGTATTCAGGCAAACTAATGATATTTACAATATTTTTAGTTTTGGAGCTTGAACAGCATTACATTGCAAGGCAAAAACTACCCTAAATCATCCCATATATCATTCACAGAATGTAGGCACCTAATGAGGCCTAAAGCTTGCATAGGGAAAAAAAAAAGTCTAAAAATCCTGTACGACAATTTTGAGAGCTTAAGGTAGCTTTGTCCTTCTGTGAGTCTTGCTTCAACATGTCTTAAGAGTGGCAAGTGAAAGTATTTGAAATATAACTGAGGTGGGGGGGAAGCTGGAGAAAGTGGGCTAGTTTTCCCCAAAATGGTTTAAAACAAAGCTTTAAGCATCAGACTTAATTACAAGGGTAACAATTTGCATGTTCTTAGTGGGGCAAAAAAAATATTTCTGAGAATCTAAGTAGAAAATATCCAATAGATATGTAATCTAAAATCTTCACTGGGGTTTGCAAATTCTGTCCAAAAAAAATCTAAATCTTGCAAAAAGATTTTTTTTACTGATGATTTTAGTGCTAGCTAGCAAAGATTTGGGGCTATTTCAAGATTATTTTTAATAAATTAAATATGATGCAAAAACTTTTGTAGGAGTCAGTTAAATGAAATAAGTGAACTCACAGTCTACAAAGGATAGATACTGTTTCTAAATTCAAGTATTAGAAAATGTCTCAAAGGGTTAGAGGTAGTGATTTCAATGGCTGCTTGCCATTAACAATTAACAATTTCCATTAATGCAATTAACTTGTGGACAGGATATCCTATTTCTGAATGGTAAAAGAGCACTGTATGTTTGACTCTTGTCCACAATTTTTTGTTGTACAAAAAATTATCATTTAGGCTATACTAATTGTCTGTTTTCTTTCTCTAGGGAAGAAATGGAGAGAGAAAGTTCACGCTGTGGGATGATTTATCTTTTCTTAAAATAATGTTCCAAGAAGGTGCATCAATCTCCTATGGAATGTGGATTTTTCTTCTTTGACTATAACAGGTGGAGGTGTGAGGTCTAAAAGAAAGACTTGAGTCATAGATTTGTCTTCAGTGGTTAAACCAGCTGCGTACATAACATCTTTGTGGGCTTTGAAGTCATCTCTCTGGTCTGTTCTGCTTCCTTTTTTTAGCCTTTCCCACGCAACGTGCATGGAGCTGAGGTGCCTATTGTAGACTTCTGCTGTATTGTGGATTGCAGCATCCGCCTTTTGGTGTCTAAGTTATTCAGTGGTAAACACGATGCTCAAAAACAAGTACTTTACTAGGTACAGTAGTATTTGGACTGCCTGGACATTTTTCTGTGAACATGAAGTGATTTACTCTACGTCACCTTTACAACTTGCTTAAAGGTAACTGAATCTCTGTCATGAAAGCATAAGGCAATTATTAATACTTATAGCATCACTAAGTGACTGAAGCATAAAATTAATTATAAACACACATCATTTGGTTGGTCCAATCTTAGTCCATATGTCATGAATGGGAAAATTGGTAACACTATGCATAAATCTTCCACTGACATCATCAGCAAACCTATGACTGGGATGACAAAAGACTTTTAAAGACCTGTTCTGACTAGAGAAGATTTATCTTCTGAGCCTCATTTGATCCAAAATTAAGTGGACCTATGTGCACTATCTCCAACTGTCAGATGCACTAATTCATTTGTTTGGCAAGTGACTGCATTCCCTGGTTAAAAATTTTGCCCCCATGACAGAATTAAAGTGTAACAGACTGAAACCAGCATCAAGTGCAGAAGAGTCAGCCAATTTTTAAGCTAATTTTGCTTCTGATCTAGCCAACTTCTACACACAGGCATAACTCAACAAGGATGCATCGACAAGAAAAAATTTCCAATATTAGCTATAGTTGAGAGCTCACTTTTGAGGCTGATATAAGAAAAAAACCCCATTAATTTCAAACATCCTTTTCATAAGGACTACCTACCCTTTTGTCCAATGTCACCATCCATGCCTATCTGATTGGTATTTGCAGAGGTTGCATGCAGATGGTGAAATGATTGAGCATAACTATTCTGTAGTATCTGCTACAGTCTACCAAATCAGTTGTACATTAAAAAAACAACATCAGGTGAGCATGTCCCAAGGCTGGTATTACTATTTATTTCTAGCCATGACCTAGTGTCAAACCCAGAACATGGAAAAAGGTAAGCTTTCCTACCTAACCAGATCCCCTGTCTCTTATCTTAACCTCTTGGATGAAGCTCAGATTCTTTCTGTTACCTACCTATGCATGTACTCTAACACTTCACTATGTGCATGGCAACTCATTCCTTAGCGAAAAGGCACAAGTTATTTCAGAGTTGCTGAGGAACAAGTGTTTGAACACTGGAAGTTACCAAGGGAACCAACTTACTGAAAGATTTTAGCTTAGTTGATACTACATTAACTTGCCCTACTATTTCTTGAACAATAATAAAAATAATAGCATGCTCTTCAGTTCACCTCCTTTCTTCTTTCTGGTGAGTTTCCCTTTATGTTTCTGCTCTGAGTCTTGCTTTCTTGTAGGATCAGTACTATCTTGCTCTCTTCTCCTTTGATCTTATTGATACTTCAGTAGGGAATACAATTCCAACTGTTCATGCAAAGAAAAAGGAAATTTAGATTCAAACAGCTGTAAAGATGGTTTGCAGGGCTTTTTTACTTCTTTTTTCCCTCATAAAAAAAGGAACATCAAATAGAGGATATCTTTTGCTGTTATCTGTCCACTATCTCAGTGGTTGGGCCATTCAGCCAGCAGATAGGAGTTCCTGATTTCAATCCCAGAGGCAACTTTAGGTAGTATACTATCAACCAAGCATTACCCACAAAGCTAAAGTAAAATCTTTTTTTCCTAACAGTCCTCTTCACTGGAGATTTTGTTAACAAAATAACCATTTTCTTCCAGTCTCCAACTCACTTTCCCTGCCTTGAACCTTCAGTTAATCTAGCCTAACTTAACAGTAGCAAAATAAGTAGATATCAGACTAATTCTTCCACAATCGCTTTCAGCTTTATGTTCCTTCCTTCTCTAAGGAAGGGAGACAGGGCCAAAATCTGTGCTACTTCTCCATAAACAATATCATGCTTAAATAAACAAATGCCTTTTTACTTAATTTATTTCCTGATGTCTTATTCTTAGTTACAAAAATATTCATCCTACAGTTTTATTCCTTATCCATCCCTTTATAGACTATTTTCCACATTATTTCATTGTTTCTTGAGTTTTCACAGCTCCAAAGCATAATGAGTCACTATGTCAATGGAAGAAAATAAAAAGTCGCTCTGAAATCCTTGTCTTTTTTTATGCGTTGTTGGACTTCACTATTCAAATCTTTTCCTATTGAAATACACTTCATTTATGAAAGAAACATGATAGAGCTTCTGCTATGGAATGTGTGATTATTGCCATAACCCACCTGGTATTCTATTCAAATTCTTCAGCTATGATATTTTGCTACTGCAAATATATTTCACTCAAAACCTCTATGTAAAAGCATTTAACGTTCTCATTTGATGCTCTTGACTCTGTACTTCAGCATGTTCCCTGTAAGGCTGCTGGCTTTTGTATGCCCATGTCTGCTTCATCTCTTTTGTTATTAACACTTGCTTTCTACTTCAATCTTTCACCCTAGGCACCACAGAGAAATGGAAAAAAGCACCCCACAAAATAGCTCCACCCTGGTAGCTAGGAATAAATAGTGCTCAGAAGACTAGCTAAGCAGCTGACAGGTCTTGACCATTGCTTTTTAAGCTATTTACAGATTGTCCGTCATGTTATGCTCCTCATCAGATAACTATTTGCTGCTTTTGTATGTTGAGTTTCACATCTTGGGATCAGGGACCACTTTTCATGACGTGTGACAGCACTTAGCGGAATAGGGTATGAGTGAGATTGTGTACTGCAAGTGAAGACAGCTCCTTGATGGGAGGGGGCATTGGAGGAGCGTTGGCTCCTCCTGCCATGGAAGTTGCTGCTGTGGCCCTCATTTACACACAGTCAGACGCTGCTGGCTTTGGAAGCTGTCCACTCTCAAGAGTTTGTTTTGTTTAAAGACAGAGATCCGGAGCTGAACTCAGTGCAGCAAAGAACCATTTTATTACCCCATTTATTGCCTTTAAAAGACCAGGACAGAAGCATAAGTACAATTTCTGTGCTTTTTTCACAGGGAAAAGGAGCTCATTTGTTCTGAAAAATGGGGCCCTTGATGTTTTGTCTTTGTTTCTGGCAAGCAGAGACCTTTCAGTCTACCAGATGTAGTATGGTCTCTGACAGGAGCTGCCGGTTCACAGGCTCTGATAGGATTTCTCTCCTAGATTTATTGTCTGGGAGAGATAATGCAGCCTTTTCTGTAAAATATGTATTTAAAAAATAAAAATAAAAACAATCTCATTTTCTTGGGCATGTGTAGGAAGATGAATTCCAACCTACATTTCACACTTCTGTTGGTTTTGAGATCTTGTGCAGCTGTTCTGTTCTTGGATCCATTTAACATCATATATTACAGTGGTTAAAGTTTTTCTAGCAGTACTTATCATCTATGGACAAATATAAGGCTCATCTACATAGTGTACTCTGGTAAATACACACATTGTAATGGAAAACTTAATCCCTGTTGGGCTATAAAGTTAAACAATGAGAAAGGAGTCTTTTTTTTTTTTTTACAATAAGTAAGTTTGAAGGATCAAAGAAATCTAAGTGTATAATAATACATAAAGTCTGTTATCACCTGCTGTTTCAAGACTCCTAAATATGAAAATGAATGTCAGGCAAAGTTAACATATTCAAAAAAAGAATTAGGGCTGTAGAGAACAGAAGAACAAAAAAATATTATGTTTACCAATTTTATCTAAGTTTTAGAACAAGGTTTACCTCCTTAGGTTTATCAGCATTTCCTCTACCATTTCCTTTCATGAATGCATGGATTAATTTATACATCAGAATCTGTATCTTGATTTTCCTCTTCAGAAAGATGAAGAGACCACATAGCTGAGAGGAGAAAGAAACCGTCAAAGGAATAACTTGGGAGCATTTAGCATTCGTTGTAAGATACATGTGAATGTATTCCACATTTCTATTACCTCCTCTGAAAGGAAGAATTCTCTGGTAAAGAGGAGTGGCTCTGGAAGAAATCCTGCTTCATGGATGGTTTGCAGTCTACAAACAGCCATAACTGAATGGAGTATGAGTTGCGGTAGCAGCCACCTTTTAGTGACTGCTAGACACTCATATCACAGCATCACAGCATCACTTGCGTTGGAAAGGACCTTCAAGATCATCAAGTCCAACTGTTAACCCAACACCACCATGTCCCCTAAACCATGTCCTGAAGTGCCACATCCACACATTTTTTGAACACTTCCAGAGATGGTGACTCCACCACCTCCCTGGGCAGCCTGTTCCAATGCCTGACCACCCTCTTGGTGAAGAAATTTTTCTAATATCCAATCTAAACCTCCCCTGGCACAACTCGAGGCCATTTCCTCTTGTGTTATCACTTGTTACTTGGAAGAAGAGACCAACACTCACCTCATCACAACCCCCTTTCAGGTAGTTGTAGAGAGCAATAAGGTCTCCCCTCAGCCTCCTCTTCTCCCAACTGAACAACCCCAGGTCCCTCAGCCGCTCCTCATAAGACTTGTGCTCCAGACCCCTCACCAGCTTCGTTGCCCTTCTCTGGACACGCTCAAGCACCTCAACGTCCTTCTTGTAGTGAAGGGCCCAAAACTGAACACAGGATTTGAGATGTGGCCTCACCAGTGCTGAGTACAGGGGCACGATCACTTCCATACTCCTGCTGGCCGCACTATTCCTGATACAGGCCAGGATGCTGTTGGCCTTCTTGGCCACCTGGGCACACTGCTGGCTCATGTTCATCCGGCTGTCAACCAGCACCCCCAGGTCCCTTTCCGCCGGGCAGCTCTCCAGCCACTCCTCCCCAAGCCTGTAGCATTGCATGGGGTTGTTGTGACCGAAGTGCGGGACCCTGCACTTGGCCTTATTAAACCTCATACAGTTGACCTCAGTCCATCGATCCAGCCTGTCCAGATCCCTCTGCAGAGCCCTCCTACCCTCCAGCAGATCAACACTCCCACCCAACTTGGTGTCATCTGCAAACTTACTGAGGGAGCACTCAATTCCCTCATCCAGATCACCAATAAAGATATTGAACAAGACCGGCCCCAGAACCGAGCCCTGGGGAACACCGCTTGTGACCAGATGTATCTGCCAAGAAGATCTCCAGGTTGTGATCTGAGGAAGACGCTGTTTTCATGTCATACTTGGAAGTGACTGGGGTTGTTAGGGCTTCCTCCCCGCTACACTTCTGGTAAGAATATTGTAGAGGATTGAGCTAGGTTAAACACGTTTTTTCACTTTGTTCAGACTAGGGGTTTGAACCTGGGTTTCCCATGTTCCTGGGAACAGCAAAGACACAAAGAACCATTTTTCTTAAAATCAGCCCTTACTCCCCAACAAAGATATTAACAGTAAAATTGCATTGAATGTTCAAAAGTTGAATAATCTATCAAAAGTTTCACTGGCATGGCCTCTGCTTTTCAGAGCACTGTGATTTGCACCTTATCAACAATATTTCCAGTTTAATTTATACCCCCCTCTTTTCACAGCTTTTCTCTTATGTACTTTTTCTTAGTTCCATGTTCCTAATGCCAATACTTTTTTTTCTTTTTCCACTTTTTTTTCCTCAGTTTTCCTACTCATTTTCTTACTGTATTTAATGCTATTTTAAACAACCCCTGTCTTGCTACTACTGCTCTGCTGGGTCCTGCTGTGCCAATTGGCACTTTAAGTGGAGGCACTTCATGTAAGTGACTAACAGGCACCCCTGATGAGATACTTACAGAAACAATTGCACTGAACTGTACCTTTTGCTTGGAAGAAAAATTAGATACAAGGGAAGGAACTCCAGCTAACAGGAGATTATAATTCAAGTTTCATAGAAAGTACGAAACTGTATGTAAAGCCTTCAAGACCTGTAAAACTGCAAGAGACCGTTCACAGTTAAAGGGAAAGATAAAATCTTTACTTGGGAACCAGGGCTCAAAGTCAGTGAAGCCCCATGGTGTTATTAAAATTTTACAATTCCTGAGACGTCTGCCTCGTCATTATTAAAGATATTCTGTACTGAATTATTATCCTGTTCTGTTTTACGTGGAGCAGCCTTTAAAGTCAACTTAATTTTGATATTTTTATGTCTTTATCCCCCAGGATAAACAACAAAACTGTTGTGTTTCTCGTTCAGTATTATTCATGGTTGCCTGGGACCTTTTTGATAAAATCATTTTTCATTGTCAAAGATCAGTTTGACAGACTTCGGACTGATATTTTTTTCAGAAAGATTTTTAATTTTATTTACATTAAGACCAGGTTCTTGGGGGCACTTTATTTTTTCAGGTCAAAATGAAGAAGTGTCCTGTAGCTTGGTAAATGGGATTATTCCCCACAATGTTCAGTGGTTGATGGTCAAATCTATAATCTGAAACCAACAGTGGATCAATTGTTACTTTGTGATGGTCCAATGCCTGGTTTTGTTCTTTTGTTTTTGTTTTTCTGAATAGCCTTAAATTTTCCCTGCTATGGAATTAGATAGTGTTCTTCGTATATAGCTCAGAAATTAGTGTACTTTGCTAACTTAACATCTGAGAAAAAAAAAAGGGGGGGGGTCTTCCTTTAGAACAGCAATAACTGATTGTCTTCCCTGGGAGCCTGTCCATACCTGTGCTTCTGCTGTGGGGATAATGTGTGCATTTTCTATTTAGGAATCACTAGAAAAAATGAGAGATGGAATTAAGTGCCCCATCTGTTCATTCCTTCCTTACTTGGCAATTCTGGACCCTTAGTAGATGGAAGTGCAGACTTTGCAGCTTAAGATATTTCCTTAAGGTAGGTAGAGTATGGTCATTGTTTTCTTTAGTTTTTATAGATACAAAAATAGCTATTTCTTCGTACGTATTTGAATTTGTCCACGTTTAGAGCCCAAGTGTAATGCTATTGAACTGTCAAGTTCTTATCCTTGAAGTTAATTCACTTATCTAATTAAAACCATCCAGTCAGGATGAAAATGAGGTTTACCTCCTCTGAGGTGAAATACTGGTTCCACTGAAATCTGTAGAAAAAGTTTTTACAGACTTCAGCAGATTTATGACTTCATGTTTACTTACAAAGTGTTATTTTAAAACTACATATAAGGGTTTTTTTGAGGGAAGAAGTGTAGGAACCTTCCCTGAACAGAATTACTATCCAGTAGCCAAATCAGCAGGTGGGGGAAATAGATTTTTTTTTCTGACTATTTTATATTTTAATATAGTATTATACATAATATATAAAATATGATAACAAAATTTGTTTTCTACCTTAGGTTTTTCAAAGCAATGGAATAAATATTTTTCTCTACAGATTTGTGTGCCAACTAATCATCAATTGACAATCTGTTTACAATGTTTTCTGCCAATATGAATATTTAGTTCATATAATTCTTCCATTTTTTTCCTAGCATGAAAAATAAGGAAAAAATACATCAATAAAGAGCATATTAAGGGAAAGAAGAGAGCATAAAAGAGAGGTTCATAGTAATTATGAGCAGCTTACTAGGAATATAGCAAATAGTCTTGGATTTATGTGGTTGAAGGTAAGACACACTTCCAATATTTCTTATAGTATTATGAGTATGATGGATGACCTGTTTTGCTGTTGCAATTCGAATAATTACACAGGGCTAGGGTAAAATCCATTCCTCTGGCTCACTCTGGAGATAAAGACATGAATAACTGTGGCCATTTTGACATCACAGAAGAAGTACTGTTTTACCCTTTTTTTATAAACAGGAACATAAACACATTTTTGTTCAGAGCCATGTCCTGGTTTCAGCCAGGACAGAGCTGGTTTTCTTCACGGAAGCTAGTGTGAGACTCTGTTTTGGATTTGGTATTAGAAACTGTTGATAATGTGCTGATGTTTTGGGTTGTTACCGAGCAGTCAAGGACAGTCCAGCTTCTTGTGCTGGCCTGCCAGCGAGCAGGCTGGGGGTGCACGGGGAGCTGGGAGGGGACACAGCCGGGACAGCTGACCGAGGCTGGCCAAAGGGATATTCCCTACCATCCGACATTATGCCCAGTACATAAACTGGAGTTGGCCGGGGGGCGGAAATCGCTGCTCGGGGACGGGCTGTCGATCACGGGGTGGTGAGCAATTTCTGTATTGGGCATCACTTGTTCTTATACATTCCTTTGCTGGTATTATCATTGTTGTTTCCTTCTTTCTTTCTGTCCTATTAAACCGTGTTTATCTCAACCCATGAGGTTTTTTTTTCCTAATTCTCTCCCCTGCCCCACTGCGGGAGGGGGAGTGAGCGAGCGGCTGCGTGGTGCTTAGTTGCCGGCTGGGGCTAAACCACGACAAGCCACTTGTTTTCTGTCTACACTAACCCAGATTCTGCACAACTTCCAAAATTAACATCTGAGTAGCACATAGTAGGCAGACCACAATCCATGAGGAAAGTAGCTAGTTTGCATATTTTTACTTTATTTATCTGACAAGAATAACAATATTTCATTACAAGATTGGAGGTGGCCTTTCAAAGAAGGAGAAGCAGGATTTATTTAAGCCATATTGTTTTATGCTGAACTGCTTGCTTATTTTTAAGGTTTGTTGATCTGAAGTTGAAAAATAGACTAAAAATATGCTGTCCATTCTTTATAATAAAAATACATTTATTAGAATACAAATTTGGGGAAAAAATCCAATAATGATATTAAAAATGAAATCATGTTAAGATTTGCAAGTTCTTTTCTAGTATTTGACTGGCATAAATGAAGCTCAGAGGAAAAAATGTGTAACTAGAGAAAAACAAGGAAAATAAGCATGTCACAATGATTTGTGATAGTGACATTAAAAAAGTGATAAGGAAGAAACTTAGTCAATATTTCAAGTTTTGTTGCATATTATGTTAAATATTAAAATCTTTGATTTCATAAGAACAATAAAATAAATAATGGTCTAAAGATGATGAACCAAGTACCAATATTCACTAAAAAAATTTCTTCTTAAATTCCATCTCAACAATTATAGACTAGACTAGACTAGACTAGACTAGAATAGAATAGAATATTTCAGTTGGCAGGGACTTACAATGATCATCTAGTCCAACTGCCTGATCGCTTCCGAGTTGACCAAAAGTTAAAGCATGTTATTAAGGACATTGTCCAAATGCCCCTTAAACACTGACTTGGGGCATCGACCAACTCTCTAGGAAGCCTGTTCCAGTGTTTGACCACACTTTCAGTAAAGAAATGCTTCCCAGTGTCCAGTCTAAACTTCCCCTGGTACAGTGTTTGGGGGGTTTTTTATTCATTTGTCAAAAGTGAATAAAACTCCAGTCAAATTAGGATGTGACTCCAGCTAAAGTAATAAAATATTTATCTCAGATTGTTCCAAAGTTGTTGCTGGTTCAAAAAAAGGTCAGAAATGAGAGTATCAGAATACAGGTGACTCTTGAAGGTAAAGTGGGAGCACATTAAGGACAAAGAGCAGCTTAGCATTATTGGTTGTAGGATGGGGTATGCTGCCAGCCAGCTGTATCAGTTGGCCTCTGTACTGTTAATGTGTGTGCAGTCTATGCAGCTTTTAAATATTTATTACATTTGGAGGATAGTGGGCAAATTGCTCTTAACATGTGAAAATATGTACATATGATTTCCCTCTGAGGTTGGTGTTTGTACAGTGTCATTTACAATTGCAGGTATTTTTAAAGTTTTCCACCGCCCTAGCACGTTCTGTAGCTTAGCAGCAACCAATGTGAAAGAATTTGTTAGAATCAGTTCGTCTTTAACAGCAGCTTAAAAGAGTTATAGGTATCCTTGCCTGGTGTAAAGGTTCATTGACAAATTCCAAGCTTGTTAAAAAGCAAAGAGGAATTATTATGCATTAATCATGACAAACGAATTTTGAAATTTATTTTCCTGAAAATTAATTTTTTCCTGAAAACTCTTGTAAATGTCAGGAGCCATTAGTATACTGTTAATTCATGGAGCTGTCTCTCATTATGTTGAACTCCTGGAGACCTGAATGACATAGGAGGGTAGTCCAAAGAGCAAGAGCTCAGTTCTTCAGCATACAGAGAGGTGTCTAACAAAACACTAGTCACCCTTCTGGCATTCACCAGGGTTCTCCAGGTGGGCTGAAGATCCAGACTTATAAACCACTGACTGCCTCTGAAATCAGTGAAACTCCTTCTGAAACGGGGGGTGATGGTGAATGGGAGAGGAAGAGGCAAGACTCACATAGAATTTAGGCTGTGTGAGTGTGACTTGTACTGACAAAGGTTTTTGCAAATCTGAGTTTTGTCGAGTGTGAATAGTGCAGCACCTCGTAAGTACAATGGGCTCCGTTGTAAATTTTTTGTTGTAGTATTGTTCTGGGTAGCAATATCAGCCCAAGAACTAGTACCCAGGTGTAATGCTGTGCTTGCTTCTAGTTTGGGAAAGGGGCAGCCAGCTCAAGAGCCTGTAACACCTGCGCTCCAGAGACTCATCACTGAAATAGGCTCCTCTTGTCTCTTCTAAAGTCTGCTAAGGAGGTTGAAATTGTTTGAATTTGCCTGAGATTAAGGCCCAAACTTGAGGTAATGTGAAAGCACGGACTTAACAAGTTGTTGACATTTAAAACAGAGTTTTTATGCAATAAAAATGTGCCGTAACTCTCTTGGCATTGTTGCTGCAATGAGCTTGGATGACTAGATGTTCCAGGCACTTTCAAAATCAAGTAACTCAAAGAGACTTCAAGCTGTGTACTCTGATTTCTACTTCTTTTCATCCTAAATTTCACTTAAAAAAAAAAATGTTTCTGAACAGTTCCATTAGCCTAAATAATATGGATGCTTATTGGATAAATCGCAGATGAAGAGAGAATGAAAAGCAGCAAATACTAGCAGAAGAAAGAATCAGCAAAGAAATACAATGATGGAATTTCCCAGTCCGATCAGACACAAAAGGAAGAATGGGTGTCATTTTCTGCTGTAGCTGGGAAACAAACTAATTGAGTTAAATTGATCCTGCAGGATTTTTTTTTTATGACTTTTTAAAATCAGAACTGTGTACTTATTCATTTACTCCTAGTATTTGTTTTCTATTGCAGGCAGTGCATGCCAGGTACTACAACTGAAAATATAGGGATGGCAGTCCTTTCCTTAGAACTGCTTGATGTGCCTTCTTCCCCTGGTCAGGTGGTGGGGAAGCCATTCTTCCTGCAGGCATGCAGGGATAGTGTTTAGCCCTGAAAAAACAAAAAAAGTTAAGATAGATAGATAGATAGATAGATAGATAGATAGATAGATAGATAGATAGATATGTGCCATAGGCATATATACATATCTATTCATATATATATGTATGTACATAAATTCAGACAGCTGAAGAGTTAACTGTGAAATTATTTCTTTTAGCTGTGGATTTTTTGGTATTTGAGCTTTAAAAGCCCCTAGAAATTGAGCTTCCTTGTTAGCTATTTCATTGCAAGAAAAATATCCTTTCTCTAAAGAAATAAAGAATATATAATATACGCTACTGACTTAAAATCCCTCTGAATATGATTTTTTTTTTTGTATTTCAATTGCAAACAGAAAGGATCAAGTCCCAGTCAAGTTAAGTGCAGAGCAGTAAATTATAGCAGAGCATGACTGATTTTTTTTCTGTAGATGGAAATCACTTGTTGGATAATAATAATTATGAATAGATTTGTGTTTAACAGCTCTATTAAGGCACTATCAATCCTCTCAATTCCTCTCCTATGTAGTGTGTAAGTACTGGTGGCGGATTACAACGCAGAAAAAAGAAGCAGAGAGCAGTGGATAACTAAGCCCTGGCAGCACAACATTTTAGCATGCAGATTAAAAGTGAAGACGTCTAAGCCTTGGGTTATTGGCCAATTCTGATTTTAGTCACCAAGTATGGAATATGCAAACAGCAGTTGTCAGCTAGAATACAACAGGATGTAAATATCTTCAACAGAGGCCTGAATGTGGGTCTAAAGTCCTGTAGCATGTACTGGAGGAGGTAATGACCTAAAAATGTCGAAATGACAGGCAACACAAGTGGTGTCCTAAGAGGCAGAAAAGATGGTAAAAGGTCGTAAGCCATTTTCAGACAGACTTTTCTCTCTCCTTTAGGTGCTGCAGCCCTGTCTTTCAAAACCCTGCATTTCTAGTTACTGGGAAGAGGAGGTAGTGATGATTGACACTTTATCTAGTGGCTCAGGAGTTAAAAGGTGCACAGAGTTAAAGCACATTTTCATGTAAGAATATAAAATTAGTACCACAATATCTAGTGGGGACAGCTCAGGAATTGCTATTTCCAGCTATGCTCAAAAGCCATTGATCATCAGCTCTCTCTCTTCAGCTTAGTTGTACATGTTTAAAAAGACAAGAGATTTTCAAAAGCACCTGCTTTTCACTGTAGATTATACAGGCCTTTTAGGCATTTGCTTTAAGGAGACTCATACATTAGGAGTCTAAAATTTAAGCATTTCCTGGATTCCCAGAAATTTTACCTTTTCCAGAATGGGCACCAACTGATCAGATTTCACAAGAGTAGCAGTTTTGACCCTAAGCTCCTAAGGTGTGAGTAAAAAAAGAAAAAGAAGCAATTTTGCACTGTCTTGTATAAATGGAAGGAGCTGACATCTTTAGCACTTATTTCAAAGACCTGTCTGAAGCTCTGCGCTGCACGCTAGTTGAAGACATAACTGAGAGGAACTGAACAGAGCTGGAAATTATTTCAGTGATGACAATTGCCTTACAATCAAAGCAGTTTTCCTTCAGTTACTTAAATGCCTGCTCCAATATTAAATTTCTGTGGGAATTAGAGCAAATCTTAGGTTCACAATGTGATTCTAACCTAGAACCCTCCATTTTGATTATTTCTTTTCCGAAGTAGGCAATGGTACTTTTTGCTTTTTACCTTTGTGCTGTATCTTTCTCCCAGTCTGCTAGTAAGAAGTCTGTAGCCATTTTCTCAGATGCTGACCTTGAATTACAGATGACTAGAACTGACTGTATCTGTGGGCTTTATGTGAGTTTATTGCTCCACAAAGCCCACAGATAACCCATAGACAAAAGGTTCCCCAACCCACTAATTCTGCAGCATTCAACATCCATGAATACGAGAAAGCAACATAGAACTGACCCTAGGGGTAAGTAAAATACTTGTTTTTCTCTTTCTAAAACTTTCCAAAGTAAATGGTTTCAAAAAGAAAAGATTTCAAAAATATCGCAAAGGAAAGATGTTACTTTTACAGTCATGAGTTCCACACACAGCATCACTCTGCAATGACTCGCACAGCATCTGCTGTCCTGGCACAGGCTGTGAGTCAGATGCTTTCAGTAAAGCATATGCTGAGAGAAAAACCCACACCTACAAGAAGACACTGATGACTGCGTTAGGTTAACCACAGGGACAATGAAAGAGGTGTTGAACTCTAGGTGTATATTAATAAAGTCTTTCTAAATATCACCTAGAGCTGGAGTAACGCTCTTTATTTCTAAAAATGGAGCTTGGCAAGTTTTCCTTTATTTTAGCTGATTTCAGGACTGCAATGGGAGCTCCTTATGGTCAAATAAGAAAAAAAAACTAATGAAAAAATCCCAAGCAAAGTACTTTTTTAATAATGAAAGCAAGTTACCACTCCTGCCTGAAGACCTAATCTAACTGATTAGGGTTCAGAGTATAAGAGAATAATAAATATTCAAGAGCTCTAAAAAAGGTTCTCTGTTTTGTGGACTGTGAAACAAATTATAGGAAAATGAAACAAAAAGAATCTTCCTGATGGAAAACAACAACAACAACAAAATTCACGACAATATTCAAATAGATTTGATGTTCATGAATATGAGTAATTTGAAGGATTCGAGGATTTGAATCGCTATGTCCTAGAGAGATTCAGGTTTCTGTCTTTGATATATACTGGGCATTTCACAGTTTCACTGTCATAGACATTCACTTTTCTGCATGTTTAGGTTACACAGTCACTTTTATGGTGTATATATTTTATTGCAAATGTACATTCAAATGTCAATTTTTGCAGAGAATCACCTAGGGTCGTAACTTCTATTTGTGTTACAGTTTTAATTACTTGCTTATATTCTTGTCTGAATAGTGATGGATTTTATGGGACTCAATTTTAGCAAGAATTGATGGTATTAGTTACTAAAATTTAGAGAATTTTCTTTTATTCTGGCAATAAGTTTAGGTCCAAATTCTGAAACTTTAGCTCATTTTACTCCTCTAATTGACCGCTTTTGACTACTTTCAGCCCCCTTGAAGCCCCAAAGATTCAGGGATGAATATAGATTGCTTCTTATTTTGGCAAAACACTGTGAAAGATAAGGCAAAGTTTGATTTCCACCAGTAATATAGTTTTACAGTGCATTTTCGTCTTAAATTTAGGATAAGAATACTATTGCGTCCTGGGACTTCAATATTGTACTTAAATTTTTGTGACATTGACCAAGCAGTTCCCTCCTACATATCAGCACGACATGCCAAATTGTGCTGAGATGCTGTTTTTAGCCCAATACTTGAAATTAAATTTCAGTTCTTTCATGGTACACCTTAAAATCAGGACTTGGTAGTTAAAGTCCTAGATTTTTACTTAGAATATCATTCTAGTATTAAAATACTCTTTGGTTTCTACCAGTCCCCCTCGAAGAACAACTTAAATTTATTTACTGACAGCCCAATAATGGGCACAGTGGCACTGCAGTTCAGTTCAGAGCAGCACGCCGGGGCTCGTGCTACTGACTCACAACAAAGTCCAGAAGACATCAGCTGAGGTGCTGTTCACAGTCCAAACAAGTAATCAAGATAGAGCATACTGTTGCTGCAAACACATGGTTTGTATTCATCCCGCTGTCATCTCCTATTGAAAATTAACTCAACTGATAATAAGCTTTCCATAACTCCTCTGTTCAGTCTCCTTGCAATGGAGAGCAAAGACTTTTAGCCAGGAACCCCTTGATCTGAGAAAAATAAGAGCTTCTGGCAGGACCCTCTCAAAAAAGTTCTCCTTACTTCAGCATTTGGTTCACACTTTTCTCTGAAATAACTCTACTTTTCATGTTAATTGCAGCTTGCAACTCATTATTTTCAGGGGTATTTAAAATAGGATGCTGGTACATAAAAGAGTCAGTTTGAAGGAGGGGTTATCTTCTATACTCTCTGCCTCACTACTCCCAATTATTTTGTTGTCATTCTAATTAGTTATTACTCAGAGGTAGAAAATTTGCTTCTGTTTGATCTTTTGCTTGTTTGAGTTTATTCTAATGTTTCAGGTGATCTAAAAATGGCTGAAAACATCCAGAGATCAGGAGAGACATCCTATTCTGTCTGCTGCTGCTAACAGCTGTGCAAAGCACAGGCTATCACCTCCTAGGTTCGGAGACCACTTGTGTCTTCTCCACTGTGCAACAGCTGCCATCTCTCTCCAATTCATTAAATCTGCTCAGGACTGGATTTTGACTCTCTCCAGCTGCCTGGATGAGGACATGAGGAGAAAAATCTTTTTACTTTATTCAGTTATCACTTAAACTCTGTGTGCAGGATTACAGATGCTGTATGCTCCTTCATCCTCTGCCTTCCATGAGTGGTATATAACAGTGAAAAAGGATGGGTATTTAGTGTCAACAAAGGGAATGAGCTGAGCATGGAATAGCTCAACAGCAAACCATGAGCCTTTGGGAAAAACACATGGTCAGAGTAACTTTCCAGGAAAAGACTACAACCACTAGATAGGCTTTTTTAAGGCAATCTGCTTTCCAAGGTTTACAGGAAGGTTGAGTTTCTTCTTGCTGATCTTTTCCACCCCTTCTTACATTTGGTTTAAACTTCAGTGATGTGGATATGATGAAATGCTTTCCCACCCAGCCACTCATTCCTAGTAATAACATCATACTGCAGCAACATTATGGGGCTGGGGGATGAAGGGATTGAGAGCAACCCTGCTGAGAAGGTGCGGAATAATCACTGAGGGGCAATTTAGAAATTTGCACTCTAACAACAGCATTGAGACAGAGTGGAACGTAGCTCATGTACAACAAGCCTGCACCATGGCAATTCCCCAGGCAACCCTAGACGTTGGCAACATCAGGGGAACTTGGTGTGCTGACTCTGGGAGAAATTGCATGGAGGGTGGAGCGGAGTGGAGACGTCACGGCCACGCTCTGTGAACAAGGGAATTTAAAGGTACACAGTGTGTACATTAATAAGCTGCGCATTTAATGCCCTGGGTCAGTGACCTGCCAACTTTGATGAAATGCTGTACTTGGAGTGAACTTTGCTTATTATAATATCATTATAATACTAAAACGCACACCCCTCTCAAAATTACCCACCTCCCAAGGTGCGACCACCCCTCAATGAACGTGTGCACTGAATTTTTCCTGGTCTGTACTGTTAAATGTGAAGCGAGAGAATTTTGAACCAATTCTGATAAAGGTATGTATGACTAGAGTCACTCAAGCTCCATCTGCAAAGTAAAACACTATAAAATAGTTTGAAAAGAGCTGGAAGTCAGGGAAGATACCATCACTCCTGACTTTTAGGATCCGCCAATGGGCTGACACTCTCTTCCCCCACATTGGGATACCTTTGGGTAAGATTCCAACACTCAGCTATCCCGAGTGGATCCCCGGGAACTTTAGGAATCTCTATAGAGTTGTTTCAGTGTACCCTGACTGTAATTAATTGCATGTGCTTTGCAGACAGTGAATTTATCACCGGCAATCCAAAGAATTTGTGCATCTGTTGCTTCAGTAAATCACACTATTGTTTGACTCAGCTGCGTGTGTTGTCCCTGAATGTGACCGTACCACTGAGTGCGGCTGTGTGAGTTCAGGAGGTGTCCGGCTGAGCAGGCAGTGTGGTGTTATTAGTGCATCCGGACCCGTGAGAGTCCAACAAGAGGGGTTGAGTGTGACCGGACTGCTAACGCTGACTTTGGGCATCACTCAGAACCTAAGCTCAGCCCCCCCGCCCAGTCCCTCTGATATCTGAGGATTGACTGAAACACAAGGGGTTTTAGTTTCTGCCGAATTGCTCTGCCTTTTAATGCAACAGAAGGACTTGGGGGTACTGGTGGATGAAAAGCTGGACATGAGCCGGCAATGTGCACTCGTAGCACACAAAGCCAACCGTCTTCTGGGCTGAATCTAAAGCAACGTGGCCAGCAGCCCAAGGGAGGTGATTCTGCCCCTCTGCTCCACTCTGATGAGACCCCACCTGGAGTCCTGTGTCCGGCTCTGGAGCCCTCAGCACAGGAAAGATGTGGAGGTGCTGGAGCGGGTCCAGAGGAGGCCACAAAAATGATCAGAGGGATGGAACAGCTCTGCTGTTAGGACAGGCTGAGAGAGTTGGGGTTGTTCATCCTGGAGAAGAGAAGGCTCCAGGGAGACCTTGTTGCAGCCTTCCAGTACTTAAAAGAGGTTTAGAAGAAAGATCGTAGAATCTCTGCGTTGGAAGGGACCTTTAAAGGCCATCTAGTCCAAACCCCCTGCAGTGAGCAGGGACATCTTCAACTAGATCAAGTTGCTCAGAGCCCCGTCCAACCTGACCTGGAATGTTTCCAGGGATGAGGCATCTACCACCTCTCTGGGCAACCTGTGCTGGTGTTTCACCACCCTCATTGGGAAAAATTTCTTCCTTATATCTGGTCTAAATCTACCCTCTTTCAGTTTAAAACCATTACCCATTGTCCTATCACAACAGGCCCTGCTAAAAAGTCTGTCCCCATCTTTTGGGGGTTTTAAAGGACCCTTCCAACCCAAACTATTGTATGATTCTATGATTCTATGATTTTATGATTCTATGATTCTAACATTATAAACCTGAATTTCCAAACAGAGAGAACTGCTTAAAACAGGACATCAAATTTCAAAGATGTATTAACTGAGAAATAGCTTACACTCATAGTCAGTTTTTTACGTCATACTCCTTGCATGGGCAGCAGGAGTAAGAGAGAAGTGAGCAGTACGAAACAGAAATGGGAGAAACTGTAGAGTTTGTTAAAGAGGGAGCTGCAAGATACTGTTTTTTAACAAGGCATTGCAGGATTAATTCCTGCAGCCCTCCCATGGACATACGTGGACCTGGTTGACAGTAGCCAATAATAAATGCACCTGTTAAGACAGAGTGGGAGTGGACCACCTGTAGATCTTTTGTGGTGGCACAGTGGCGACAGCAAAGTTAAGACTTAATGTAAATTGTTAACACTTTCTTTAAAATTAGCTATATTCTTCTCCATTAAGAAAGAAAATGATGTCTTGTGGAGAAGGTAAAACAGACAGTTTTTTTCAGAGGGAAATGTTCTGAGTAACATGTAACAGAATCAAAGCAGAGAGGAGTCCCAGATCAGGTGAAAGGATGGAGAAATCTGTGGTGGTTCCTGTTCTCTTCAAGGAGGAGAAATATTTTGGAAGGAAGGAGGAAGCAAGAGTATCCAACACCCTGTCTGAATAAAACCATCCAGCAAACACTCCTTTCTGAGTGAGGTAACAAGGAACTAGGAAGCGGGTATACAATCTTGGTCTTAGTACCTTAAAGGTGCTTCGGGACTTTAGGCCACTGTATAAAAACAAAGACAATAAATTTTGCAAACCTAGTTGGGCACCAAGTGTTTAACTCAGTGATGCAGAATGCAATGGTAAATCAGACAGACTGGGACTCCTTCCCACCCTTGCACGTATATGTGAAACACACCCATTTTCTCTATTCAAATGCCTGACAGCTACCCAATGTCACCATATGTTTCCAAACACATTTTCCAAATGATTCCTCAGTAATATGTTGTAAAAATATGTTGTAAATTAGAATGAAGTTTTGCAAAAATAAAGAAACTCCTACTTTCAGCATTGCAGGAGAATAAAATTGTCAGGAAAGGGCTATTTCATATAGATCTTTTGGCACAATGCTTAATCCTGCATCTTTCAGAGGTCGCTTCATGTTTTTATCACAGACAGCATGCTCTTTCCCTTGGGAATCAGAGTTATAAGGGTGCCAAAGATTTTCTTTTGCCTGACTCAAATATCAGCACAAGACAAAACCTTTAAAAATGATTAGTTACTCTTTAAAAAGCATTAAAACTACTGTTCCTAAAGAGTTAATTTGTAATGTTTATTCTTACACAAAGTACACATTACATATATATGTGTAAAATTATAATGTAAATTTATTGAGGAGAAAAAAAAGACATCTAATTCTTTAGCAGTGAAATAGGAAACAAAAGCTTGAGAGATAATATTAAGAGTTTATTTCAGAAGCAACGCATACTCTTCCAAAATGGGGACTACAAACAAAAATACGTAGTTAGGGATATGCTTTCGTAGGTATTAGAAAAGTCATACTGTTCACTTTCTTGAGGAAGAATAGTACAATTTTAGAAGAGGCAGTGAACTCCTGACTATCACTTACATTCAGGAAATAACTACTGAGATTCACCTTCAACCCAGGACTGTAAGGATCTTGCTGGATCCAATCCCATGCTCATCACTGAAACCCTCCTTCAAATACGCCTACTATCTCCCTCCACACTGGTAGCAACCCATATCATCTATGCTTCAGCCATTTTTTAATTGATCTCACTCTTCTCCCAATTACATCATCTTAGGTCTCTTTGTAAGGTCCTGGTGAATTAGAACACCTGCATATCCCATCGTGAAAAAACAGTTCTCGAGGAACAATATTGAATTAATTTAACATGGTATATCTTTGGTAATGCAATAATATGTCTGATTCCATTTACATCCATCCCTTGATTCCTTTTTTCAAAATTTATCCCAAAGTTTAGTTTAGATAGGCAAACTGTCTGTGTGGCATGTTTTCTCTTTCTTACATAAAGGTACTTGCTATTCTCTAGTCAGTTTTTTTATTCAAACTTTATGGCTATGATCTTAGAGCTTTTGCTACCTAATGAAGGCTTATTTGTGTTATGTCCTTATGTAAGGAAAATAATAAAATAAAACCCCAGTTAATCACCCTCAGCTTAATGTGAAAAAGGTGTTTTTAAATTTAATTAATGTTATTTGGTTCTCATAAAAACAAATACCTTCACTTTTATAGTGCATGAGACAAACATCAATTTCTTTGGGAAAAAACCTGTTTGGATTACTGAATTGCCAGGCTCATAGCCATACCGAGAGTCTTTAAATAGATACTGTTGATTCTGTGTCTTCATTTCCTCTGACCTGAGCAGTTTTGGTCAAATGTCTTAAAGTCTGACAGACTTAGGCTTGGAGGAGGACCACTGATCAGTTGAACAGTCAACCCTCCAAAACTGATTAAATGCTGGTAGAATTGATCATGCTTTCAGAAGACTTCATGAGGTTATTTCAATGAGACTGGGCACAAAACCGGCTGTTTGTGACACACCCAATGTAAAAGAAAAAGCATTACAAAGATTTGACTGGCACCATGTTAAACTGCAGCAGTTCAACAGGAATTTTCTTAGTTCCTTAGGCCACAGTGCTGCTTTGCAAAATTTCATGAAAGTGCTGTATCTTTACCCATGTCTCTAACTGCTAACAAGTTTCTAGGTAGCCAAGAGCACTATTGACATTTTTCACGTGTCTGAAAAATTATTTGATTTAGAACCAAGTACTTCTTATGAAAATGTAATCATAGCTATAGCAAAAAACGTATAGTATCAGCTGCCCTGACATGGATGGAAACTTTATGTCAAGCTGCTTTTGTGACTTTATTCCTGAAGCTATAAAAGAATGCAAGAGTCTGCCTTTTGAATACCATTGCTTTTGAACACCCCTACTGTGTCCTGCTTTGCTCTGTCTAAAGAGGCATGAATTCACTTCTGCCACTTTCTACAGCTATTCTGTGTTAGTTTAATCATTATTTGAACTCAATTTATGGACAAAGATCTGAACTGGAGTCTCCTACCCATTAGGTGAATGCTATAGTCACCACAGCATGCGATACGTTCATGTTTGTGTCCTTGGCTGCAATTCTTTCACGCTTGTTGTTGAATATGTTTCTCATTGCATGTTATTCTTCTGTCTGAGCAGTTAAGACTCCAAACTTGCAGCTTAAACATTTTCAGTCCCTGCTTTAGACAATGAGGGGGTCTTTAGGTAAACCAGAATAACACCAAGAAAAAGGTGCTAGACCACTAGGTGCTCAGTAGGAGCATCTGTCAGGGTCCCCTGCCCATGCTTTATATTTTCAGACAGGTGTTTTCAGACTTTTTATCACTTTAACAGCTGGGAAGATATCTCTGTAAGCATCAACAGAGCTAGCTATCTTCAGAGATGTGCTTGAAAACCCATCCATTACTGTGATGCCTACAAAAATATACAATGAGAGGTTGCTGCGGTTCTGCTGCCAGGGCTGGCTGTGCCTACTGATGTTCTCTCATGGTTTCTTGGTGCTCCTTACCTGTGTCTGTGCTTGCTTAGAAATGTAAGCTCTTTACAGCAGGCACCATCCCCTTGTGTTCTGCAACAAATCAAGTCCTGTTCCTCAGTAACCCTATGCTTATACAAATAATAATTATAATATGTGAGTCTGTGTATTTTAGAAACATTCCAAAGCTTCCTCTGTCCTCATGTTGAACTGTAGCAGATTGCAACGCATTTCCCTACTGCCAGGTAGCGGTGGTTGTGCTGGCATATGGGTAAAATGCTATTTAGAAGATCTGTTTCACCCAGGGACCTAGCAATGGAATGCTATCCAGGCAATTATTTTAATTGGAAATAATCACTTGGGAAATGGATGGATGAATTAATCAATTCCAGCTAATTGGGATAATGACATTATTTATGCTGGTCACCTTTTTTTACCACCATCTGTAGGAAGCTTTCCAACCGCAAGGCCAAATTCTTCCATGATACAGATCCACTGAGGCTACTGCAATTAAAGCAGGAATGAATCTGGTGCATTGTAAGTATAGAATAAATTGCCTCACTTACTTATTTTTGGAGAAACCATGTGTGCAGCTGACCTGGAAATACTACAAATTACTCCCTTTATTCTGCTGTTGCTATCCTGTCATTAGTAGTGTTGCAACAGGAGGTGTTCTTGGCACTTGCTCTAACAGAAAGATATAACTTTTGTTTTGTTTGCATACTTATGCAGCTCATTACTATGTGAAAAACAATCTGCAGCTTAGCATTTGTTAATGGGATATGGAACAAGGAAACAGCAGATGGAGTATTGGGATACTGAATACATAATAAGTTTGATCCTGAAAGTCCTTGTGTGATTTTTCAGCTCAAGATGGTTGTTAAATTCCACTGCAAAGCTGAGCAGAAACCTAGTCTGTGTTCAAGCAGTGAAGGCATGGTCCTCCACACTAAACAGACTTAAGGGTCAAGCATTCTCTGTACCTTCTTAAAGGAAAGCAAAATACAATATTTTGCTTTGTGATTAATTCTGTGGTTCCTTTTACTGTTCAGAAAGGATCTCTGAAAATAGGATGGCTCATTCTCCTTCAAGTGATTGAAGATAATCTTTGCTGTGATATTGTTCTGTCTTCAGCTGAAGAGAAATAGAGTTCTGAATGTCATCCTCTGCTCACCTGTATGTCTAATGCTGACTGGTGCCCACAAGATTCTCCAATCTGATGACAAGTAAGCAGGGCTATAAACACTGAGATG
Source organism: Phaethon aethereus (assembly GCF_964289735.1). Lineage (NCBI taxonomy): Eukaryota > Metazoa > Chordata > Aves > Phaethontiformes > Phaethontidae > Phaethon > Phaethon aethereus. The sequence goes on from NC_138576.1 coordinate 13,242,403, forward strand.
TATCTTCATTTAATGTGTTATAATGCCTTTGTACCTCTCAGAATAAGATCTTGGGGCAAAATGAATTCTGTATAATCTATTTGTCCATTCTCATCTCCGTGTCAGACTGAGTGGTTCTCCAAGTATGATGGAACAGACCCAAACCTTTTGTCTTGCAAAAATAAGGATCAAATCATTCTGCAACATTCATTGGATCATTGAGTTATGGGTACATCTGTGACCACAGCATGGATTAGACGTACCTGCCAGGCTGCAGTTAGCTAGCTCAGATTTTAAGAACTCTCATCCAACACAGATTTGTTTATTAAATCAGATCCTTTCAAACTTCTGTAAATAGCAAGGTGTGGCAAACAAGAGTTAACAGTCTTAGGATGATTACAACTGAATCTTAAGTAGCTACAATACAGTTTACTGTGAATGGTACGTGAGATGAGAACATGACAGATGAGAAATCTTCATGCTTTCAACAGAAAGTGAAAGTGCTGCTCCAGCAAACTAATCTTTTTGTGGAAAAAGAGCCCGAGAAGTGTTAGGGCAGGTGTTGAACCTGGAATTTCTCACAGGTTTTTGGTTCCATCATTACAGAAGACCCATGAATTTGGGCATGGTGTGTTGTGTGACTACAAGGGGAAAGTGTCATCTGTGAAAAGTCGGTGTCTTGGGGTTACCCAATTTTTGCACCCAGTTGAATTAAATTCTCCTGCCTCCCTCAGAGATCTTCCAGCAAAGACATCTGTGACCCATGGCATGAGCACCTCTGAAGAAAGGTAATGTTTTCAGTTAAATGGGACCCAACACATTCCTGTGCATGTGACTTCTGTTTTCATAGTCATATTGATCCTCCATCCAACAGGGCACAGGGACAGGACGCTGTAAGAGGCCACCTCAGTCACTGCCGGCCCTAAGCTCTGTGCTAACAAACAGCTAGGTCAGGGGGACTGCACAACATTGTCCCACGTTATCTGCAAATGCCGTGCGCCAGGAAATGTTTCCTGACACCTACCAAAAGATTATGTTGTGCCACAGGAAGAATGCAGCGAAAGTGAGAGCATCATCTGCATACCAGATTCCTGGCTCTTCGTCAATAAAATTCCCAGTTGACGATGCTCCAGCCTAGAAAAAAAAAAGGAAAATTTGCTTCTGCAGAAGTTCTTCCTAATTAAAAGAAAAAATTCCTCTGGATGTATCTGATGGTTAGCTTAACACATGTTGAGCTGGGTGAGCAGCTGAACACATGTAAGTATTTAACATTACCGAGAACTAAGTAGAATTAAGTCCTACAAATGCTTATAATTTTGAAGTTATTTAGAATTATTGAAGTTCTTATTTATAAAAAATCAGTGTATCTTCCTCTTAACTTTGCATGACTGAACTAAACAAAATAAACTCTGAAGTGTTTAATTTCCAAAATCATCTTAGCACTTTGTTGGCTTTTTCCAGTTTTAGCTCATTTCAGTGTCAGTGACTAGTAAAGTCTGGACTATTTAAGATTAAATTTTATCAATATTTTCTATAGCAGTACTAATAATTAGAAGTCAAGACACACACTATTTTACCACTGATTTTAATGAGGTCAGGATTTCATTCCCACTTTCATAAAAAACCTTATTTTTTACTTACCTGTGGTATGTGAAGCACATCCCAGAGTTTAATGCTAAAGTCTTTCTCCTAGGAGCATCTTGTTCCAATAAGTGTTGTGGAATGAGGCATAGTTCGGATACCACAATCAAACAGAAAACTGAATACCTGCATCTTGAGTTAAAATACACTTCCATTGGTTTTTCCTCCTCTCAGCTCATTAACCTTGATGAAGCAAACATGTGCGTTCAAATGGAAAAAATAATTACTGAAAAATCCAATCCAAATAAAACATACAAAAATCTTCAATCATAATTACACATTTCAAACACAATTCTGTGATTGAGAAGCTAATTCACAAGTAAAAGTGCTTACATAAAGCACTCATGTTCTGATATTCCGTGAAGTAGCATTTTTATTCTGAACGCAAAGGAGTGAATGAGTTAAAGTCATTTTATGATAAAGAAGACAGTATTTGTTTGATTTTAGATCTAGAAACAAATAATTTGAAATGCAAATAAATCCTAACCTCAGAAAACATGATCTCAACTATACAGGGCTTTCAAGTTTTCTCACTTGTCACTAGAATAATTGAGAAATTTGTGTGAAATCCTTATACACTTTTTTTTTTGTTTGTCTGTTTCCCCCTTGTGTAGTCTAAAGAACTTTAAGTTCTCTTTAGGAAATGAACATTTACCTTCTAGCAAAATGAGATTCCTAAAGAAGGGAGATGTCTGCATTGTGTACTCCATCAGTTGCACAAGTAAACACGGTACCCGTGGAGGGACTGTAACAGGCATCACGGCCACTGACTGCTGTGTTCAGCTATGCCGTGTCTCCATGGAAACATTTCAGCGGACGTGGTACTTACTGGCAACCAAAAAAAGATTTTCCTATTGCTCTGCAGAAGAGGCAAAATGTAAGCTGCATTGAAAACAGCATCTTTCCTTGACCCTGGATCTGTAAGCGTTGGCAGGCCAGAGACATCACGTCTTTTCTTTTTTTCCCCCTGAAAAACAAGCAACAGCTAGGGAAAAAAAGGAGATTGGTAGGTTTTTTTTTAACAAAAAATACATATTTACAGCAGGATGCAAAATCTTGAAGCCAAATTCAAAGTCACAGGTCTTCTTTTAGAGAAACGAAGAGAAGCTCTCAAATCATCCACTCTTAGAGGGTATTTTAAATAACAATGGTGTGCTTGCTGAAATTAAGATTGTAAGAGAAGAAATGAGAATAGTGAACATATCATTATATGAAAGAACAGTAACCTCCACTTTCATTTCAGCTACTTTGAGCTGAATAATTGTATAGCCAAGGAAAAGTCTTTTTCCAACATTAAAGTGGTGGAAGTGGTTAGTGCTTTTGAACAGAGTGTTCAGTTTGGGATAGCACAGAGCTACATTAGAAGAGCAGGAAGAAACAATCTATATCAGTTCAGGAAAAATATAGGAAGAAAGAGGCCAGCCAAAATAATCTTGTCTTTTGTTCCAAGTTACAAAACGAAGAAGTCAGACTTAGTGCATGCTTAGTTTACCCTTTGGGATGACTTCTTTAGGGACTCGCAAGTTTGAATGAGATGAAAATAATTAATAACCAGGATTTGCTGCACATTCCTCTCAAAGCCCTGTGCTAGTCATGTGGCATGGAGCATTAATTCTCCTTTTTCCTGTGTCTTCTATTCATGTATGAAAAGCATATACAATCACAAGAGAAATTAAAAATTTACACTGATAAGTAAGACCGGCAAATATGTCTGCCTTCTTTTCAGGTACTACCATTTGAGTAGGGAAATGATGACAAAATTAAAATTTCTACAGAGCTCCCATCCTCCTGTATAGGAACGATAGCAATATCTTCTGCATCCTGTTACAGATGCCAGTAGTGTGCTGACTGTGCTACCTTTATGTTTTCACTAACAGAAAATAAACCTTGCTAAGTGGCAGGGACAAATCATTAGTTTGATTACCACTAACAGTCTGCAACCTCTGCATATAAAAAACATCCCGCAATTAAATTTGTCAAGCATGACAGAACATCTTTTATTTATTTTTTTAAATAATTATCACACTGATATTGTCAGCTTTGTTTATCACAACATTAGCAATTTATGATGATTATAGTTTCTTATAATTAAAATAGAGGTTTTATTTCTCTGCTCAAATCATTTAGAGCAAAAGCTGATGTAAATTGTAGCTGATGTTAGATTGTTCTCATCAACAAAAGTAAAACTATAGTGTTAATATTCTTTCTTAATTTTTCTTAGGAGACCAGAACAATTTCAGACTTCCAGAACTAATTATTATAATGGCTGTGTGATAAGAAAAGCTGGGTGTAACTGTGCTCCCTGCTGGGCAGGCAGAAGCTGGCTCCGAGCTATACTGGTGGTGGTGGTACAGCATGACCTGCCAAGCCTTGCTGAAGCCTTCTTAGCTGCAACTTAATGCCACCGATGCTGTGACTTTGTGACTGGTCATTTTAGACAGCATGGACTTGTGAGCATCTGCTTGCAGAAGAGCATGTTGGTGGAGCTGGGTTAAAGAGCAGAGCCAGCTGCTTCACAGGCCTAAGCAGGAAAAGGAAGTCCTTTAAAATTCAAACTCAAAGCATGTTTTTTTTAGTATGTCTCACCTTACCTGGGATCCTGATGAAAATGAGATTTGGCTAAGGCCAGAACTGAGTGAGGGTGCTCCTATTTGGCTTTTAAGAAGAATTAGTGATAATGTTCATCTTTTTAATGTAAAAAGATGTAATCCTCTGTTGGGAAGGTATTTCCTTCAAGAATTACTTTATTGAGCTTCCTGACCTCACGGTGGATTTGTTGCTACCTTCATGACCTGGAAAATAAATTACATTAACTCCGTTGACCAAACAGAATGGTCCTTAGTTTCTACCTTCTATAGAACGTGAAAGGCAGGAATGAATAAGAACACCCGCTGCTTAAAGCGATCTTGCTTTAAGGAATATGATACTTCTAAGAGTAGGATAACCATTTTCATTAATATTGCATGAATTTTCCTTTTTGTGCCTACATAACAATTACCAATTATTTGTTCCTTTGTTGTCTTCCTCCAAATTGGGTTTAATGTTTAAAAATGCCTTGTCTATTGTTACCACCATATGAATAATTTTATATCCCTATATTTTGCGGCAATCCAATGGAGAGAAAGTGAGGAAAAATGATTCCCCTGTTCCCACTTTTGGAACGCTCAAATAAATCCCAAATGTTTGCCTTTATTTCTGAATAGAAAAGTTATCTTCAGGGCATTTAAAACACTGTCAGTAGGGGGTTATACTTGCAAATTATGAGTCTGAAGGAAAAAAAAAATTCTTTACTATTCCATGGTCACTATTGAAATTTGAAAATTAATTTCATAATAGTAATCCAGATAGTTTATCACAGACACAAGAAGAATTTTCTTTTTAAAACTGTGCATATACCAAAAATTGACACTTTACATTTCAATGAGCAGATACATTTTGAAAAAATCAAACATAATTTTTCCTTTGTTTCTGAAAAACAATTATGTTCTTTTGCATTTTCATTTTGATATTTTCTTTTTTTTTTAGTAGAATGGAAAAAATAGCAAGACAAAGGGGAGGAAGAGTAAAAAATTGAAAGCAAAGTGGAAATATAAATCAAAATGATTGAAAATTTATGTTCATTTGAAACATCTGTATGTTACTGCATTTTATTTTGCCAGTGAAATTAGTTTGACAAAATTGAATTTAATATTTTCTTTACAAACATGTTGATTTTGACAGAAATAACTTTTCATAGAAACCTTTTAAAATCAAAATTCTCTGACTAGTTCTAATTCTTCTGGAGTTTATCACATCTTGATACAAGGAGAAAAAAATTTAAGTAGAATTAAAAACCATTGAGCAGCCTTTTCTTTTTCTAAAAATCACATTCATATTTGTTCAGAATATATCCCACCTAAACTCAACAGTTGTTTAACCACTAAAGTAGAAATGTCATTCCTATAGAACATAGAAGGTGTTCATTAGTTAGAATTTACATGAAGCTAGTTAAGTCATTACTCTTTGTTGACCATATTTTTTTTAATTGTCATTATTTATTTAACTTCAAAAATATGCAGTCTGCTTGATAGTCATATAGTCATTTAGAGAACAGGAGAGAAAATGTTAAATGCTGTCTTCTAAACAAAGACAATCACCGAAAGACACTAAGCTACTTAATTATTTAACTAACTGCTACTTGTTATTAAGAAAAAAAACAAAATAGAACATTAAAATAACAAGTAATCTTAATGAATATCTAAAAAACATCTGATGTGTTACAGGTCAAACACTAAGAAGCACAGCCTTGAACTTCCACCAGGGTACAATGATTGTTTAAGGTTCATATTTTAGCCCTCCAACAGAAAGAATTAAAAACTGTCGTCATGTTCAGGCAAAAAGAATGTGTGTCCTTTTCCAAGCCTTCCTCCACCTCACCCATGTAATTTCCTTTGTGAATTAAATCTTTGGGAGTCTTTCTTGGGTGCAGGATAAGGTTCTTAAATTTGGAGCCTATTCCCAAGTTATTGAAAAAACAGAAACTAAAAAGCTCCTCTTCACTCTATCAATCAAATTCATTTTTATTTAACTTAAATAACTATTCACAAGTCTGTAGCATTCATACTCTATTTCAGCTCAAGACAGAAAAATGTTTAAAGGCAGAATTCATTGAATATTTTTATTAAAATTATCTTACATTGAATTGATTCAGCTTCTGAGAAAATGCTGTGGTATTTTTGCAAGATTTGCATGTGGTATTGATCAGAAAGCAAAAATTCCACTACATGTATAATGTAGTAAAGATTTATTGGATCCAATGGATATGTATATCTAACTTTAAATAGGCAGCATCTTGCTCTGAGAGGAGCAGACGTTCAAGATGATGCTCAGCAGGGCAGAGAAAGCTTTTTTCTGGCCCCTTGTTGTAGGTGAAGCTACGATCTTGCTGTCCTGTAAATCTGTTTAGCCACCTACTACAAACACTGCTATTATTTTTGGATTTGCCTTGACTCTTAATAACAAACACTTTTTCATATGCACATTTAAGAGGTTGATTATAGTGTCATCATCACTTTACAAGGGGTTATGACAGAACTGTGAGAAAGATGATTTGGAGAAGATGTACAAGGCATTACTGGCTGATGGAAATATTTATAGATATTGCATATGATACTTTGAACAATGTTGAAGTACCTAAAGTTGGTTTCAAGCCTTTTTCTAAAACAGTATCAAACAGAAAATGATTGAACGATTAATCAATGCAATATGTTTCAAAGATGTTGTAGCTGAGTTTGGAGACAAAAGCTAGTCTAGATTTAAGTAACCTGGTAGAACTCTATTGACTTCCAGAACACCTTGACTACATATGTCGTGGTTTGGTTTACAGAATTTAGGGTTCTGTAGAGTATTAAATGTTTCTCTTCTGCAGTGGAAAAATACCACCTTTCCATTATTCACTGATTGCCACTGAGCCATTAGAATATCATGGAAAACTTCAGTGTTCAAAAAGTATTTGCTAATAAAGACAGAAATTTTTATCTGTTAGTGACCTGGAATTTAAGTTAACTAAAAATATTTCACAACTATTCTTTTTTTTTTCTTTTTTAAATTGGCAGACCAAATATAATTATATTTCCTGGTTTTTGAAGTTTTTGAATCATAGTTCTTCACTTCTGAAGTACATTGAAATTTAATTTCCTCTTCCATTTCCTATTTTAGAATGTCTTTTGAAATGTAGCTTGGTACATTTTATCTTTTCATCTACATCCTGAGCTGAAGTAATTTGAGGCAGAATTGAGCACTATCCTAAAATAAACAAGTGTTCTTCTTAAGGTCTCTTGTTGTCTGTCTCTTTATTTCACTGAACCTGGAAACGATTAATCATGTGTGAATGAGATAGATACAGTCTAATGAACCTGTACCTTTTAGTACTCAATTAAAAAGAAAGGAAAAATACTAGTTAAGGCAGTCTTTAGTTCAGAATCGAGACTGAGACATACACTGTAAATAAGCAAAGACTGTTCCATCATTTTTTGTAGAATCTTTGCTCTGTTGATTAATTTCAAGAATACATTGGTTAAATCCCAGAACAATTTATGGAAATTCTTTCATTACATTATCCACACCTGTTATCTGAGCAGTTATTGCTGGGTTTTCCCTCTTCTGACCAATCACTTTGGTAAGAATTTGCAGTTGCGCTGATCCTGGATTGTCTAACTTAACCTTTATCAAATGGAGCCACCTTCAGGAAGGTCTCAGATCTGTGAATATTTGTCATTCCGCATGTCCAGAGAAGCACCCTGGCATTTTCAGTTCTGAGAAACATTCAGGGACTTAAGACAAAAGAAAACAATGAGACACAGTTGTTAATGCATAACCATATTTCAGCATTTCATATGTCATAACTCTGTGTTTATATGCATTACAGGACTTTTCAATTAAAATTCCACAGACTTTGTTATTTCTTATTACCCAGGCTTTGCTTGTACAAGCATAAATATAAATTCTTGAAGGAAATGGGATCTAATACTAGACTTACACAAAAGGAAATTAAAAACTGTAAAGTATTAAATGGGATGGCAGGATTGTTTTTACAGTAAGAACTTTTATGTTTTTACAGGCAGAAACAGTGAAATGGCATTCCACCATTATAAATAATATACAGAAAATATTATGTTGATGGAGACTGTCGTGGTTTAGCCCCAGCCGGCAACTACGCAGCCACTCGCTCACTCCCCCACGGTGGGACGGGGGAGAGAATCGGAAGAGTAAAAGTGAGAAAACTCATGGTTTGAGATAAAGACAGCTTAATAGGTAAAGCAAGAGCCGCGCACACAAGCAAAGCAAAACAAGGAATTTGTTCACCACTCCCCATGGGCAGGCAGATGTTCAGCCATCTCCAGGGAAGCAGGGCTTCGTCACGCGTAATGGTTTCTTGGGAAGACAGATGCCATCACTCCGAACGTCCCTCCATCACTTCCTTCTTCTTTGTCCCAGCTTTATATACTGAGCATGACGTTATATGGTAGGGAATATCTCTTTGGCCAGCCTGGGTCAGCTGTCCCAGCTGTGTCCCCTCCCAGCTTCCCGTGCACCCCCAGCCTGCTCGCTGCAGGCCAGCATGAGAAGCTGGACTGTCCTTGACTACTCAGCAACAACTCAAAACATCAGCACCTTATCAATATTTTCTCATCCCAAATCCAAAACATGGCCTCACACTAGCTTCTATGAAGAAAATTAACTCTACCCTGGCTGAAACCAGGACAGAGACACATATATTAATTGTTTAATAGATTAATTTCTTCATACAGTCCAGCTGTTCCTGTGCTTCACAGAACAATCTCAACATTTAGATAGATGTTGCCTAAAAGAATAATTGGCATTACTACTTCCTTAATGGTTAGGCTGTGAATGGGTTGTTGTGCCACTGAGTATCGTCATTGCATAGTGACTAATGGTTATTTATCATGTCAAAAGTTTCCCTGGTCACACTTGATTTCCTTGGAACAAATGACTGCTTCATGAACACCTTTCATATTTGTCTTTCCAAGTAAACTTAATTAAAACTAGGAAAAAGCTTTTTCCACAGAGAAGGAGCTGAGAGGTACTGATGGGATAATACATGGTACCTTTCCTTAGATACATGAATTTCAATCCTTTTCTGTAGTTAAAAGAAAAATAACTTATTTATTTTTGCCTAAAAAAAGATTGTGACTGACTTCATGTAGCTCAAAATTTAAAAAAGTAAAGCATCTTATATGTCTTTTGATAGCTTTAACCCTGTAAGTGATGCCTGCATGTTGGCACAAGTTGGCATAATGTAAGGAAGAGTTGAAAAAGGCAGAAAGAACAAAGAATGGGGAAAAAAGCTATCTAACCATAGACATGGAAAACCAGTATCTCAGTCATTGTAAATGTGTCGAAATTAGTGGAAGATTTACAGCAATCTGTCTCTTCTTGTACTGAGGAGCCCAGAACTGAACACAATACACCAGGTGTGGTCTCATCAGTGATGAGTAGAGTGGAAGGATCACCTCCTTCGACCTGCTGGCCATACTTTGCCTAACGCAGCCCTGAATACCATTCGCCTTCTTTACTGTAAGAGCACATTGCTGGCTCATGTAAATATATACATAATAACATTTATATGTCCTGATTTAATCTGTTATTGATAGTAAGGGGGAAAAAAGAGGAAAAAATAATTTGAAATCTTACATGGAATAATATGCAGTATTTGTCTTTTCTTGAGATAAAGTATCTCAAAGTAGCCTTTGGGGAACAGAAATCTAAAGGGAATAGTATGTAACTGTCAAATTTTCAACCTTGCTGGAACTTGGAACTCAGCCCAGATTTAGAGTGATTAATTCTCTGAATATAAAAGTACCTAAGTTTCACTTTAACTAAAAATAAGGATTCAGATTCTCAATGGTACTTAGGAGCTTGCATCCAGTTTAAATTAAACCTAAATGGGAGTTAGGATCCTAAGTAATTTTCTGAACCTGTGTGTAGGTATTTAACACAGAGACAGAGAAGGTGAAGTCCCTGCCTACATATATAAGTGCCACAGCACCAAAGGTGCTGTATTTATATTAGGAGACTTAGCAGACTGAAGTTCTACTGCGCCTTATATTTCAAAACATGCCAGCATCTCAGTTTATTCAAGGTTTAAAAACCTGTACGTGTTTCTATCAGAATTCCCCATTTAGACTGCCTCTGTGCAAGCTGCCAACACAAAGTCCCTCAGTTTGGTGAGGGAAATGTGTAAAGGGAGGAGTAAAGGACCTAAGTTTTAGACTCTCATCAGCAGGAGGGACTTTGAATACTGGGTCTGCTCCCTGGGAAAGTCCACCAGGACTATGGCTAGAGAGAGGTTAATAAGAAAAAAAAAAAAACTTGATTCAAAGATGGTGTCAAAAGAGATAGTGCTTGTTTTTTTAGATAGTGATTGAGTAGAGGAACCTATGGGGAAGGGAGCCTTGATTTTAAACTTCTTTTCTACACTTGAAATTTTCACACCCACTGACACTAGAAGCCAGGATACTATCCAAATTCATCCATTAGACTTCCATGGGACAATGAGGATGGTGAAAGACTGGAACAGGTTGCCCAGAGGGGTGGTAGATACCCCATCCCTGGAAACATTCCAGGTCAGGCTGGATGGGGCTCTGAGCAACCTGATACTAGACCAGGTGTCCCCGAAGATGTCCCTGCTCATTGCAGGGGAGCTGGACTAGGTGACCGAGTGAATCCCTGATGGGATCCACCCAAGAGTACTGAGAGAGCTGGCAGAGGAGCTTGCCAAGCCACTCTCCATCATTTATCAGCAGTCCTGGTTGACAGGGGAGGTCCCAGAAGACTGCAGGTTTGCCAATGTGACGCCCGTCTACAAGAAAGGCCGGAAGGAGGATCCTGGGAAATACAGGTCTGTCAGCCTGACCTCAGTACTGAGGAAGATTATGGAGCAGTTCATCTTGACGGCGCTCACAGGGCATGTGCAGGACAACCAAGGGATCGGGCCCAGCCAGCATGGGTTCATGAAAGGCAGGTCCTGCAGGACCAACCTGATCTCTTTCTATGACCAGGTGACCCGCCTAGTGGATGAGGGAAAGGCTGTAGATGTTGTCTACCCGGACTTTAGTAAAGCCTTTGACAGCGTCTCCCACAGCATTCTCCTGGAGAAACTGGCAGCTCGTGGCTTAGACAGGTTTACTCTTCACTGGGTAAAGAACTGGCTGCATAGCCAAGACCAGAGAGTTGTGGTGAATGGCGTTAAATCCGGCTTGCGGCCGGTCACAAGCGGTGTTCCCCAGGGCTCGGTTCTGGGGCCGGTCTTGTTCAATATCTTTATCAATGTCCTGGATGAGGGGATCGAGTGCTCCCTCAGCAAGTTTGCAGATGACACCAAGTTGGGTGGGACTGTTGATCTGCTGGAGGGCAGAAAGGCTCTGCAGATGGATCTGGACAGCTGGATCGATGGGCAGAGGTCAACTGTATGAGGTTTAACAAGGCCAAGTGCAGGGTCCTGCACTTGGGTCACAACAACCCCATGCAATGCTACAGGCTTGGGGAGGAGTGGCTGGAGAGCTGCCCGGCGGAAAGGGACCTGGGGGTGCTGGTTGACAGCCGACTGAACATGAGCCAGCAATGTGCCCAGGTGGCCAAGAAGACCAGCAGCATCCTGGCCTGTATCAGGAATAGTGTGGCCAGCAGGAGTAGGGAAGTGATTGTGCCCCTGTACTCGGCACTGGGGAGGCCGCACCTTGAATCCTGTGTTCAGTTTTGGGCTTCTCACTACCAGCAGGACATTGAGGTGCTGGAGCGTGTCCAAAGAAGGGCAACGAAGTTGGTGAGGGGTCTGGAGCACAAGTCTTATGAGGAGCGGCTGAGGGAACTGGGGTTGTTCAGTTGGGAGAAGAGGAGGCTGAGGGGAGACCCTATCACTCTCTACAGCTACCTGAAAGCGGGTTGTGGTGAGGTGAGTGTTGGTCTCTTCTCCCAAATAACTAGCGATAGCACGAGAAGAAATGGCCTCAAGTTGCACCAGGGGAGGTTTAGATTAGATATTAGGAAAAATTTCTTTCCTGAGAGAGTGGTCAAGCATTGGAACAGGCTGCCCAGGGAGGTGGTGGAGTCGCCATCTCTGGAAGTATTTAAAAACCGTGTGGACGTGGCACTTCAGGACATAGTTTATTGGCCATGGTGGTGCTGTGTTGATGGTTGGACTTGATGATCTTGAAGGTCCTTTCCAACCTTAATGATTCTGTGATTCTATGACTTTATGACCTTTAAATGTCCCTTTCAACCCAAATTATTCTGTGATACTGTGATTCTCTTCCACCCCATCAGGACACCCCTGCAGAAAGGTGTAAGAGACACCTGGGGACAGGGAGAGACTATGCAAGAGTTGGCCTAGCTCTACAAGCAAAAGGTATATCTTGTATTGCAACCCTGGGCCTCAGTCCCTCATTAAGGAAGAGAACCTAAGACTTTCTCACCATACTAACCCCTTAGTAAATGCTCCTGGACCTAACATCAGACTTTTTCCTTTTCTTCAGGGAGAATAATCTCACAGTTTGGACTAAGTAGTGGCCTCTAAACATCTGACAGAAAATATTTTATTCCTAGCTTTTCTGAAAGCCTGATAGTTGGTGCTATGACAAACTCCACCTCTGTACAGTGAAATTGTAGATTCACAAAACCCCAGGCTAAGGTGAGTGTAGATCTCATTTCTTCTGCTTTTTGCAAGGGTATTCTAATCAGAGAATTTTTACATAAAAGATAGGGTCTTCTGCTGAAATTACAGGCACAACTAAGCTTTAAGATCATTTAAAGTGACTTGTTTCACAGATGTGCTCCAGTGCATCTCAAGCAAACACCCAAATTTAAGCACGTGGTGGATTTCCAGATATAATCCTCCCATCTATTCTTGTTCCACACCCACCTACTTAGTATATAGATCTTATTTACCCTTTTCAATGTGTTTAACTTCCCCACTGACTATGGAAAACTTGAAAACCTGACACAAAAAATTTAATATCGGTCCAAAAACTAGATGTTTCATTTTCATATTCAATGGGTGAAAATCTGAACTGAAAAACTTCTACTATATGTGGAAACTTTCTCATATGACTTCATGATGATGACGATGTTCTTAGCTGAGTTCCTGGAAATTACACCTGCTCAAAAGTAATATAACATGTTTCCCCTTTCTTCATATGTCTGTAAGACAGGCCTATTTATTTTGCAATTCTCACAGAAAGATCAAGGGTGGATTGGATTTCTGGGCTGTTTTTCAACTGAAGAGATGAAACTTACGGAAAAAAAAAATTCTCAGAGGCTGGTGTTTTCAGACTGGAGCCATTCACAAACAGTAAACTTTATTATCAACTCCTTTTGTAGTTCAGGCTTGTGTTTAAATCAGTTGAGAGCAAGGTGGATTTTTTTTTGTTTTTTCTTTTGACATTTATGGTTTTAATAAATAAAGATCTGTCATCTGTTCTTCTAGCCAAATACAGTGGTCACAGTATAGAGGTGTGTAAGTTAACTAGTTCCCATGGTTTGAAGTCAGTTGAGCTTAAACGGCTGCTTTGTTTCTATTTGCCATACTACAAAGTGTTCACAAAGCGACCAACCGTGTCTCATGCCAGCTGTTTCTTTCAAGTGGCCTTGCAGAGTTTGCCTCATGCAGAGCACATGATGAAGGAAGGAGACAGAATCTGGGTGGTTGCAGTAGACCTAGAAACAATGCCCATGGTTGTCCAAATAAAATTAACTGAATTCAATGGATGAAACAAATTTACAAATTTTTGTCCCACTTCTGGCTGAAAACACTGCAATACGGAGATTTCCCACAGGATGGATATGTTGATTTTCATCTATTCCAAGGTACAGCTCCAATGAGAATTCATGGCAGCAACCCAAGATGAAGTAAACTGGGTAATCGGAGAGAGGAAGTATCAGCATAAAATCCCACTAGGCTGCACATAGCACATTACAACACACAACTGTGGAAGAGAAATTAATTCCAACATCACCAACTGTTGCTCATACTTGGCCAAAGCCCTGTATTCCATAGTGACCTTGTATACAATATGTATCTCACAGGACAGACAACAGGCCAGATCTCTGGCCATCATCAATATTATCTTCTTGAAGCTGTTGACAGGAGAAAAAAAAGCCTCTTGAATAATGTTACCTTTTCAAGATATAAGGCAAGGGGGAACATCAAAAGCTCAATGGGACATCCCAGCCTGGTTTAGTGCTCCTGAGTAAGTATCTGAGTGCATTGATTCTTGCAGATAAAAAATGCAGGGCCCTCAAAAATCTCTTTAAGCAGTTATTAGATAACATCTAGGTGTTTCAATATCTGAAATACCCTTAGTGAGTCACAGGAGTAGATTTACTGACAGGCAGTTGTGCAGCTGCAGTACCCAAGGTAGCAGCAGTGAAATAGCAGCAGGCTGCCAGAGATGGAGACTTGGTTCCCGGGATCTCTCGTGGCAGTGCTGGCATTCGGGAAAGCAGATCTTCCACTTCTGTGAAGGGACAGCGTAGACCTGTGGCTACACCTGAACTTTGATCAGTCCATAAATAGAATTCAGTTTCCATCCCTCTGTTCTGCAACAACGTTAAGCTCTGGCTGTTGCTTTAGCTTTGCCCCTTCCCCCCAGCCCCGACGTTTCAGGCCTGTCTAGGCTCTCACAGCAAACAGCAAAATTCAGCTTGGTCTGCAGTGATGAGAAGCCTAAACTGCTGGCGAACACTTTTTTTTTCCCCCAACTGAGTCAAATAGTTCTTCTATGCACTGCACAACACTTTTCTCTCTCTTTTTTTTTCTTTTTTTGGTCATAAAGCATAAAAAAATTCACAACTGCATAATGACCTGAAGTGTTTAAAAGTGCTCATTACAGGCTTCCTTTGGGAATTGCCAAGTTTTATTCTTACTAGTCGCTTACTGCCTTTAAACATTCATAATCTTTTAATGAAAAGGGATTCTTTGAGGTAATGGGGTGGGAAAAAATTGTCTCCAGCTTTCTTTGCAGCTTTCTCCAATTCATCAATACACCCTTGCAACTTTTCACTTCCAATGTTTGAAATGAGTTCTTTCTACCATAAGAAATAAAAAACAAAGATTCATATTACTACACTTTACTAATATGATCAAGCATTCTACAATAAGACCTATATTTTTAAACCAAGCTCAGGAGACTTAGAAGAACCAGGTTCTCATACATCAGATGCTTCTCCCCCCCATCATTTTAGTGGCACTTTGCTGGACTCCGCAGTTTCTCAGTATCTCTTTTATACTCAGAGAGCAGAGGATCAAGCTGGACACTTTTCCAGGTGCAACCACATGTAAAATAAAGAGAAACAATTATTCCTTTGACTATCCGTCTGCCTATGCATTTACTAGTTCAGCTCATTACAGGTTTAGCTTTCCTGCTGCCAGGGCACACCACTGACTAAAGTCCAGCTTGTTGTCAACCAGGTCCCCAGGTCCTTTTCTGCAGCACTGAGACAGTCAGCTCCCAGCCTGTATCAGAGGATCCTGTATCACAGGATGTTTCCAGCCCAGGTGCGGGACTTTACTTCTGGCTTTGCTTTTGCTGGCCCATTCCTCCAGCTTTCTTAGGTTCCTCTGGATGGCACCCATGTCCTCCAGTTTATCATTTGCTCTCCCGGGAAACAATGCTGGAAATGGCTTCTCACTTGTTCAAAAAAGGCTAGGTTTGTAATATTTAGCGAAGAAAGTACTGTTTTTCTGTATAGGCAGGTCTTGTCTTACAAGGCGATTAACAAATAGCTTCATTGAATAACTCTTTTCTTATTTGTGATTTGATCATGCATTGTTTTTGTAAAATTCGGAAGTAGGGACTGTTAAGAGCAACCAAATCAACAGACTTTAAGACCCAGGAGTGTTCCTCCCCAGCTGGCATGCTTGACGTGAAGCAGATGCTTTTCCCCACTTCTAAGTGTAGCCAACAGTGACACTGAGCACTTATTTCAAGGATGTAAATACGCCTTAGAAGGCTTTACCCAAGGACTGACCTGTCTATGCTTTTCAGTGGACGGCAGAGTTGAGATTTGCAGAACTAGCTGGTGCCTTTGCAGAACAAGCACAGTGCTGTGCACGGAGTCCTGCGAGCGTTAGCTTCCCAGCAAAGGTCAGTCAGTAGAGGGGCACTGCTGAAACAACTGTTCCTGTTTCTACAGAGATGGATATACACGACTAGTTAAAGGACCCTTATACACTACCTACTATATTGTGCATATTGCCTTACATTATCTGCTTACATCTACTAGAACTGTCAAGCATTCATTTCTGCAGCATGCTTTTGTGCCAATTATAACTCTCAACTCTTATAAACCTGCTGTTTAAAACGCTTTAGCATTTACAGTTCTTTAAAATGTCCCACTGAAAATATATTGGTCATCTTTGTGCTTGAAGTATCCTCAGTGAAAGCAGTGACACCAGGATTTAACTTTAGGCAGGATTTCAGTTGCTCTCCAAAGCAAAACAAATAATAGTCTTCCATCTACAGACGTAATTGAAATGACATATCATCCCAGCTTAAACGATATTGCATGTCTTTAAGAAGCATACTCTTTGTAACAGAGCTTTACTATTTAGATCATCTAGGATATATGCAATCTATGAAGATTAAATGGAATTTTAAAACTTGAAATCTAGGAGTCTCACTAAGTATTTAGTCTGTGGTTTTATAATCTTTCCAATAATATGCTTTTCTGTAATTTTAATTTCCTGAACAATAATTTTATTTTGTGATACAAAAAAGTGCATCATTTACTAGAAAACCAATAGTAATAATTATTATTATTATCTGAATATATTAGGAGTCATCTTAGATTCATATAAACATAAAAATTGTCTCTATTTTCATTGGAGTGCCATGTCCCAAAATAACAGCTCAGGTAAAATTGCAAATGCTCGATAGAAATAACTGTATGGGTTATAGGGAACTTTTTGGTCATTGCACTGAAGTTAGTAGAAAGCCATTGACACAGCTGGGTGGCTGTTGTGTTTCTTGGAAAAGTAGCAGAAGGAATGATGTGCCTTTGACACAAGAGAAGCCTTTTTTTATTAATTAGGTAATGAACAAAAAGGTACTGTGTTGTGTCAATCTGTAGCACTATTGACTTTCTTCAAAGGAATGTGATGATGTCTTGACACTGTGACAAGTATGTCTTAATATAGCATATATATTTAATGATTTGTGATGATACCAATCATGATCAATTAAGTCACTGCAACCCTAAACGGCTTTGATAAAATATTTGGAAAGTCATTGTGATGCTTCTGATATTTTAAATACGTGAAAATATAAAGTAATTTAAGTTTAAGCAGAGAAAAAGGTAGACAAATTGTATTGCATAGCAGGTAAACATGCATAAACTGCATGAATTCATGCACTAGAGGTCTTGTAATGTCAAAAGGAACTTTTTTGCAAGTAGTTCTTTGAGACTTTTAACAGATACTTTTGGCATTACTTACATTTAACACCTGTTAGTAATTTTATTTTGCAGTCTTAAAGAAGTTATGAGTGTAAACCAGAAAACAAACAAGTAGTAGGGTTTTGCTTTTCAGGAGCAAAGAGAATAATTATCCTTGCCACTGATTCAGTGAAAATAATCTTACAGCTTGGATTCATGAATACTGTTCCCAGTAACCACAGAGAAATGGGACTCATGAAGCTTAATAAAACTTAGAAAATGCTTTTGTTTCTTTAGGTTGTTTCTGTTCACACTGAGTAATGATCAAAACTTTGTTAATGGAGTTTACTTGGGTTATCTAAGTAAAGCCCCTAATTCTTTAGCAAAATACTTCAGAAAAGAATGAACCAGCGAACTGGTTAATTGAAACCATTAACAACTCAACAATATTCAGATAAATTGCAAAGGGGTTTCCACATGTGAAAATAACTTTAACATGCCATCTTAGCACACCTCTTAACAGTCATGCACACAGTGTTTCCTCATTCTAGTTCTTCAGGGACCATGCGACAGTGATCTAAGTACCCTGACACTGAGCAGCCTTCACAGAGTTATTTTTTAGGAATTATACAGGGTAAAGTACAATCAACTATTTTATCTATAGTGGCACTTAATAAAACACAGGTTTATTTCAAGCTCAATTTTCTGCAGTACAGCTTGTCAGTCATGTTAGATTATGGTACTCTTGAAAATGTCAAACAGAACTTTGAATATGCCTGAAGCATGTCACATGCTAAAAGGTTTCCATCGTGAGCTTTTCATAATAGATAAGGTTTTTTCTTAGAACAAAACTTAACTATTACTTTAAGACTTCAAAATGCCCTTTTTAATCCTCAAATTATAGATATTCAGCTGCACATTCCTTCCCGCCTTCTGAGGATTAAAACGAACATATTGTATAAGAAATTACCTATTTCTATGAAATACTGTGCATTTCTTAACGTGAAATACTGTGCATTTCTTAACGTGAAATGTAGTGCAAGCATCAGTTTGTATTGTCACTTCAGATCATCTCACATTCATTGACTCATTATAATCTGATGAACTATGGTATACTATATCCACCATCTGCAAAGCTATTGCACTTACTTAAAATGCTGCCTGCTCAACTCTCTCATCCAGGAAATATAGTCCTTCTATTGTCAGTACATCTTGACAGTTGTACAAATATGTCAGATGAGTTTTGAGAACTTTTTGTTCAATCACTTTGCTTTTTCAGAATCTTTGAAAGCTCTTGGGTATCCAGATTTTAGGAGCCAAACATCTTGGCTGGATTTAGAAGAAGAAAGCTCAGCTATTACCACAGACTGCTGGAATTTTCATGCTGTCACAGGCTCAGGACTAGACTGCAGGTGCTTAGATCTAGTCTATAACAGCTACGAGAGTTAAAAAAAAGCTCCCAAAACATCTGGTAAAAAGTACTTAGCAATATGCACTTCCTGACAGTGTTGCCACTCCTAGGAGTTGCGTCACTGAGACTAGCATGTGCTCCTCCAGGATCAGTGGTGGCCTCTCCAGACCCACTCTTTCAGATGTGGTTGGTTGTTTTGCAGAGCAGTCCAAGCAACAACTCAGCCAACTGGGACAGGAAGGTCTTTCTTACTGAGTAAATATCAAAGTAAGAGACAGAATTTCCATGTTATGATTTAACAGAATAACTAAATACTCATTCAACTGTAAGTACATGAAAGATCCTGAGAGCTTCAATATAGCTTCCAAAATGGGAATGTTATCACTTCATTCTTTGGAGTTCTTCCTTGTTTAAATTTTCTTGTTTTCTTGTTGCTTTCTAGTAGTTTAGTGAACTACAGTAAGCATATAAGCATCAACTGTTGGTCTGTCATTGTGATCAGCAGATGTTGCCATTATCAGTGGTGTCATACAACTGCATTTTAAAGCAAATTCCCTTGTCTGGTTCCTAATTGGCACAGGATCCACTAATCTATACATTACAATTAAAATATTCCTCATTTTTTTCCACCCTTTTGCCTTATCTTTTTGCCCTTGATATACCTTGCATGTCTCAACTGAGGTAAATTAAACACATATTTGTGCTTAAATATAGAAAAACACGTTAATGAACATTAGACAGAGTCCTATCACTGTAAGTGGTTCTACAAGGAGACTGCAAAGATGCATCATGAGCAAATTCCTTATGTACACTTACACTTACAATAATCATGTTAACATCAACATCAGGCATCTCAGCCCTGTGTTGGGTCCATCCCCCAGCACCAGTTTTGCTGCCCAAAAGTGGCCTCTGAGTGTGTGAATTCCAGGATGGCTGCAAGACAATCCTGTCACTGCTACAAGCCAATGCCTTGGCTATTTCTTATCTCATCACTAAGGGAAACTTCACTCTTTTACATGAAGTCTTTCTGTCTCTGGCATTCCTGCTTGCAGCCTTTTTAACCTGTTCTGCAGTTGGGCCTTCTTGTCCTCCATGCCAGATCATTCCTTGGTCACAAATTACCACTTGCTGAGCAGTTATGATTTGAATTTCCCCTTCACTTTCATAACAATCCTTATCAGCCTTCTTCAGCCTGGAGAACAGACATCTGGTTGTTGAGGTCTTAGTGGCGGTCTTCCAATACCTATAAGGATATTATCAGGAAGATGGAACCAGGTGCTTCACAGCACTGCATCATGAGAGGATGAGTGACAATGGGCATAAACTAAAACAAGAGAGTTTCAGACTGGATATAAGGAAAAGTCCATGAGATCAGTCAAGCAATGAAACAGGTTTCCCAAAAAGGTCACTTGGTCTCCATCCTTGGAGGTTTTCAAGATCTCACAGGATAAAAACTTAAGCAACCTGCTCTGATCTCATACCTGACTATGCTGTGAGAAGGAGGTTGGACTAGAGACCTCCAGGTGTCCTTTTCAATATGAAATATGTTATGATGCCATGATCCTATGTAAAAATAAAGGTAAGACATGGAGATGATCCAGAGGGACCTGGACAATCTCAAGGAATGGGCCCATGTGAACTTCATGAGGTTCAACAAGGGCAAGTACAGGGTCCCACACCTGGTCAGGCCAACCCCAGGTATCAGTACAGGCTGGGGGATAAAGGGATTGAGAGCAGCCCTGCTGAGAAGGACTTGGGGGTACTGGTGGATGAAAAGTTGGACATGAGCCAACAATGTGCGCTCGCAGCCCAGAAGGCCAGCCACATCCTGGGCTGCATCCAAAGCATCATGGCCAGCAGGTCAAGGGAGGTGATTCTGCTCCTCTAGTCTGCTCTGGTGAGATCCCACCTAGAGTTCTGCACCCAGGTCCGGAGCCCTCAGCACAGGGAAGACATGGACCTGTTGGAGCAGGTCTAGAGAAGGGCCACCAAAATGATCAGAGGGATGGAACAGCTCTCCTATGAGGACAGGCTGAGAGAGTTGGGGTTGTTCAGCCTGGAAAAGAGAAGGCTCCAGGGAGACCTTCTTGCAGCCTTCCAGTACTTCAAGGGGGCTTATAATAAAGATGGAGCGAGACTTTTTAACAGGGCCTGTTGCAATAGGACAAGGGGTAATGGCTTTAAACTAAAAGAGGGCAGATTTAGACTAGACATAAGGAAAAAATTTTTCACCATGAGGGTGTTGAAATACCAGCACAGGTTGCCCAGAGAGTTGATGGATGCCCCACCCCTGGCAACATTCAAGGCCAGGTTGGCCGGGGCTCTGAGCAACCTGATCCAGTTGAAGATGTCCCTGCTCACTGCAGGGGGGGGTTGGACTAGATGGCCTTTAAAAGGTCCTTTCCAACTCAAAGATTCTATGGTTCTATGATTCTATGATCTATATTTCTGTTCTTTCAGAATACAGGAGAATCCCAAATGACATGTGTGTTCCAGGGTGTGGTAGCAGACTTCCAAAGGACTTTAATGGATCTTCTTTATCACTCAGGTATATATTTGGGGATATACTATATCCCTGAAGTCTTGAAATTAAATCCTCCTTTTCATTCAAGGTTTCACATTTTTTGTGTTATCCAATGGCCACTTATGAACTAAATTTTTGCTTCTTCTAGGGAAATATTGTACCTCCTCTCACTCTCTTTCCAGACTTTCTGTTTCTGCTACAGAAATTCAAAAAAAAAAAACACAAAAACAAACTAACAACAAAACAACCACAATTCTTTCATCCCTGAACATTGAACTAGTAAAAAGAAATTGGGTCCTTATGCATGCCTCCTATTAAAGAAGTGCTTAAAATTCTTCAAACGTTTTGTATTCAGTTTGATCTTTCAGAGGAGTATTATGACAAGAAAATCTAGACTATTGACAATATTCATTAATTGTCCTGACATCTTGCTTAAATTCCCTCCCCTGGGTAATGGGAAAATAGCCAGTGAGTGTTCTGATCTACACATAAATCCAGCAGCTGCTGACAAGGAGAAAAGAGGATGTTTTGGAAAGACTGAAATTGGTGTGCACTGTCTCTGGGAGCCTCAGGATTGTTCGCAAATACGTATGGACAAAATCTTGTCTGAGCCTTTTTAATGACAGTCTTTTTATATATCTGCATGACGTTTAGTCAGGTTATTTATCAGTTGGTGATATAAAGAACTGTAATGATCCTCTACTCCGTAGAACAGCATTTCCTCCTTTTCTACTGCAAAACAAAAATAGCCTCTTTGTCACAGTATTTCTATGATATATATTCCTCTAGCTTTCTTTTTAATTCTTCTTTCACATTACTGCAATGAAGAGTATGAACGCTAGTCTTTATTTTCATGCATCCCAGCATGAAATCTAGTATTTATTTTCTTTATGTTTTTCGATCAGCATGAAGGTAATTTAGTTACATTTATTTCCTCATGCTTTATTCCTGGAGGAAAACATCTGTCTTAAACCTGAAGTGTGTCTTGGTCACAGTTCTGATGCTTAAATCAACAGCTTCAGAAAGAGGCAGTCTTTTGGTAGGAAGGTTAAATTTGCAGAGTCCACCTGAATGAAGGTAAGGAAAAATATGCTTGTGTAACTGTTCAAGCCGTGAGATGGTGTAACTCTGACCATACCAGAGGGTATTTTTCTGTAGGAATAAGAAGATAAGGTAGAGGGAAAAAAAGTTTAAAGAGGCAAATATCCAGGGAGTCTCCAATTCAAAGTTTAATTATGAGCATGGAAAGATTAACTTAATCTTTAAAATAGAATAAAACAATAGATTATGCACCTCATTATAGCACTTGAACATGTCACTGCAGGAAAAGAAGACAAGAGAGTAAAACATGACCCTTGAGGTCTTGTATTTCAAAAATCTTTGCTAAAAATATATATCTAAGGTGGGGGGGTGGGGGGGGGGAGGCACAAAGAATCTTGATGCCCTGGAAGAAATAGGTGATGCCATGTGGTATGAGTGAATGTTCTTTGTTCTTTGTTGGAAAACAATTTGCATTTGAGATTATCTCATTTTCACAAAGCAGCCTGAGCTCAGTGTACATACACATAAATCCAAATATTAATGTTTATATTCCCTTTGGTAGAAATGAAAAATTCAAACGACTCTTAAGAGTTACTATCTTTTAAGTCTTTTATATCTCTGCAAGACTGTTAAGCAAGCTGATAGATCAAAATATTGAGCAGTAATGTAAAAGGTTCTGTTTTCATTTTGTTCTTTCTCAGAAATAACTGCATATTCATTTTGTAAAACTTCCCCACATTTCATATGACACACCATCAGACCATAGACTTTCATTCTTCCCTCTGCACTGCTTTACCATATAAATTCTAAAGCCAGAGAGCCAGGAAAGAGTGTAGGTCTCTCAGAAGGTTCCTGGTGGATTTTATGCCATTCTGTGTGCAGTTTTGCTACCCTCAACCTAAACAAGACGAATATCTGAGCTAGTTACTTGTCTTCTTGCACCTAAGGTTGATGTCCTTGGACTCTGAGGATTCTGCAATGTAGACATCAACATCCAGGGTAAGGATCTCAGCTTCTTGTCTTACAGTAAATAAATATTTTGAAGGTGCCATTCTTCAGAAATTGTAAATGCATCTTAAATTAGGTTGGTGAGACAAGTAAGATCAATCATCTTCTTGTTCCTATTTGCCTACACTAACTATAGAAAATGTCTGGATGACTTAAAGTAAAGGCCTATTTTTAAAGTTAAAGTTAAATTTAAATGCAATAAATCCAATCCTTGCAGTTTTATCTTTATCTTGTCTTTATCCAAGTGGCAAGATATCCAGCTCCTAACTTTAATCCTACTTTCATCTACAAACTAGGAAGAACAGTGTGATGTTTTTTAAATACCTTAAGATCCTCGAATGAAAAGCACTACAGAAGTGCAGAGCTATTATCATCCTTGACTACACGTCTGCAGTTCTTTATACCATATCTGCTATGTTATTATTTCTAATGTCATTGCTCTTTTAGTCTCAGATGACATCTTTGATGTTAACGTGATTTACTGTCTAATGTTATTTTATTTAACATGCATGTCTGTGTGCTACCTTTTAAAAATAATTGATTTCATGGTGCTCTTTGATCAGTGTTCTTTTGTCAATAGTTAAACTATTAACTTTCTCAAATTGATTAATTTTACTAGAAGTTTTCTAAATTCTTTCTGCATGTCTGTCTGTGTTGACCTATTAAGACAATCTATATTACCAACAAAGTATATTCTGAAAAGTCTGTGATGACTTCAGGCTAGATAGGGACAGAGGTTACAATGAACAGAAACAGTTTTCTATTGTATCTTCAAATAGATATTTCAACCTGTTTTGAAATTGAATTTATGCCAGATAAGAAAAAGGGCTGAACATCTTGAAATGCTTTCAGTGCACAAAGAATGTTCTGTAAGGACAGAGTACTCACTTCAATATTTTGCCCTGCTGTTCATTTCTCATAACATTTATTATTTTTTATGTAACTTTTAAAATAGTCTCACAATAACTGACATTTGAAAGATAAAAGAATGACAGTTTTATCCAAACATATCAGTAATTTTCAGTGTTTTTCATGTATGGGACCCTAGTTATTTTCAGGAAAGCTCTGAGTGTTTATAGAGACTCCACATACACAGGATGTTATATAGCATATGCTTTTTTTTTCCTTTTGATATTAGTTATGAACCCCATAAAAATATTTCACAAAGTGTCAGGGATATATAATTCCAAAGCTATAAACAATGAAGTTGTGTTTATACTGTTAAGAATTTGCCAATATGCATCATTGCCCAGTAGTGGGCAGAAATTTTTCAGAGAACTACTTTAACAGTTAAATAAGGAGGTTTTTAAGTATTTACATTATCCTTGACAAGGATGCCACAATACTGCCATTTAATACATTGTTATCCTTTAGCACAGATTTCTAAAGTTTGCTGGAACATAGAATTTGACAAAAGGTCAAATTAAATTAAAAAAAAAAGAGAGAAAAAAAAAGACTAAAGAGAATTCCAGTTCTGAAAAGGTCATTGAATTTTTTTAGCTTGAATTTGTCTGCCAGCTCCCCAACCTCCAGATACTTGAAAAGGCAGGCAGCCTGGAAAGGTGAATCTTTGAGGTGCCAGGAAACTCCTGATGACTGTTCCTGCACACTGCTTCATTCTCAAAGGGCTGGAAAACTGGTTAGTGGGGTAGGTGGCTGTGGGGAGAAATTGCCATGATGGCCAAGGAAAACCAGCAGAAGGCCAAACAACCAGCTAACATGGTTTCAATCAAGATTCAGAAATATACATGTATCCCTGTAGGACCCTTGAATTCTATCATACTATTATTATTCTGCAGTGGAAAATGTTCAATGAGTATGGGTTTTGATCTTTGAAAGCTGGAGACTTTTATGATTCCTGAAGAAGAAATAAAAAATGACCATCCTGGTTTAGCCCCAGTCAGCAACTAAGCACCATGCAGCCGCTCATTTACCTACCCCCCCAAGGTGGGATGGGGGAGAGAATCAGGGAAAAAAACCTCAGGGGTTGAGATAAAACCAGTTTAATAGGATAGCAAAAGAAGAGGAAACAATAATTATAAAAATAATAGTAATATTACTGATAAAGGAATATACAAAAACAAGCGATGCACAATGCAGCCCGTCCCCAAGCAGCGATTCCTGCACCCCGGCCAACTCCAGTTTATATACTGAGCATGACGTTATACGGTAGGGAGTATCTCTTTGGGCAGTCTGGGTCAGCTGTCCAGGAAAAACAGCAACAACTAAGCAAAATGAAAATGCAGTGGTTTTGGTACTGCTTATATTCTAAGGTACACAATATTTTGGTTTCAGTGGAGTCAGGAGCTCGATGAGCCAATGAACAACCTTTCATTCAAACTTGCTTTGATTCTCCAGGTTACTGATGAGGTCAAACATGCTCACTTGCCCAGGTTTTCAAGAGCACCGAATGATGGCAGACACATTCTTACGGTGGACTCATTCATTGGCACCTTTTCAATGTGGAAGGCAGCTCTGGTTATGAAATGCTGTATCAATCTGTAAAGGCATTGGGACCTGGAGTCACAACAGGGAGTAGCAAGGGAGGAAAATGGCTTCAGGACACTTGCGGAACAGTATGGCATTTTCTTCAGCTTGCTAATATTTTGAGAAAATGTGTAAAAGAAAGATACTGTGCAGTTTGCAAGTAGTGTAGTGCAGAAGCCAATGGCTTAGGTCGTTAAAATTAGACCCAATGATTAATTTCCAAGCACCAGGGCCTGGCTGTATCCTGTTTAACTTTACACTTTTTAAAACAGTGCCTAAATAAATATTATAATTCTTTATAGGTTATCCCTAAACTCAGTGAGAAAAGGGGAAACATTTCAGCTGCCTTCTCGATATTACCAACCTGCTTCTCTGACTGCAGCATAAGTATAGGATCATCCTAATGAGGGGTGCTAACTGAGATTTCTCATGCAAGAGTGTAACACCGGGTAGATTAATCCAGGTTTTTGTTCCCGCTATGGATTTCATACCTACATGTCACATAGCTACCTACGTTTCACATACAGCACACAGAAAGATATAATGTCTCAGAAGGGCAGTTCAAAAATATCAAAGGTTATGTGAGGTACAGACAAACAAGAATGAGGGTGTATAAAGCCACACCAGAGGAGTTGGTGATGGTGCCACCACAACACAAAGACAAGAGACCATGGCTGTGTTCCCAACTTGAGAAGGCTCAAGCCTGTGTCCTCTGCTTCCTGGAAGAACATCCCATCCATCAGGGTGCAGAAAGGGCAGTGGGGGCTGGGGAGAGGGGGCTTCACCTAGCCTCTTGTGGCTTGGAGTCAGCAGAAAGCCAAGCCAGGGAAAGCCTGATGCCGGAAGAGCAAATACAGACCAGGGACTCTGTAGTTTAGTGACTGCACGGCAGCTTCTTCAGAGGTCACTTGCATACACGTATCAAAACTGATGGGTGGGAAAGGGTTTCTGCTTCCTCCAGCTGTCCTCCAGAAATTTGCATAATTTTATTAATTAAACCAGAGTCCAAAATAAGACTCTGCAATGCAGAATTATGCTAATAGCATAGGGGCACAGGGACCTCCTCATACTTTTGGCATGTAGCAGCCATTTTTCAGTGCGCTCAAACCACAGAGAGATGAGTTATGAAGAACTGCAGATTGGCAGCATTTGCCAGCACTGTGCCTTATGTTTGATCTATGTTTCCTTCACTTCTAAAAGAAAGGGAATTTAACAGTGGTAAATAGTGACAATATATCAAGGTCTGATTTTTTTCTGGAATTCTGTTTATTCTGTAGAATATTGTGAGAAAAACTGCAATTATACAGGTTTTAAACCTTGCCTGCAGTGAACAGCCTTTTTGAACATTAATGACAACATATGCACAAAATAAAATTTCAGGCAGAAGTTATGACTGGGCTAAAATGAAAGAAAATAATTATTTTGCTACAAACAATGAACAAGTTGACCATCTTCCATGTCTTATGATAAATAAATCAAATAAGCAAATGTAAAAGATGACTAATTTAAAAATATTATTTAGGAATAAGTAGAAAATCCAGGTAAACAAGTTTGTATTATACAAAGTGATATATTACTCCTACTAGCAAAATGAGCCACGAGAAAGAGTTTATTGCAAAAAAAAAAAAATGGGTTCATATGATATTGAATCAGGACAACAATGGCATATTGCACATAGTGGCAAACTTGCTTCTGGTAGTTCCACAGGTTAGGGCAGCTATACAAGCTACACCAGCTCATTTAGCTTCTTTGCTTTTCCTACAGCTATAGAGCCTGGGATTCCAAGTGGCTATGTGGTGAAACTACCAGGAATATCAGTTTCACGGAGCAGCTGCAGAGAGTCCTGGGACTGCATTTACTTTCAGAAGAGCTGTAATTACATTTTTTGTGAAATTTCATAATTTTTTCTTTCAGCCTGATTTGGGCTGGGCAGGTAGTCCTGCCTTCTGGCCAGCTATAGCCTGTGATAGCACTTTGGAATATATTAATATTTTATTTGCTTTTTACCAGTACAGACAAAATAGGGTTTTGAAGGATATGAAGAATAATGTAAGTTAAATAGATTATTCCCATATCATTTATTAAATAATATCCTGCAAAAGGTTTGATTTATTATAGAGATAATTCTTATTCATTTATTTTATTTATACCATTTTGTTAATTCTTGGCTACTATGGATGAATACAAAAGGTAGTTTGGGAATCTGTATTTTAATGTTGACATGATTACATGTGACTACAGTGAGTGAAGTCAAGGGAAAAATGTTGTTGATATTAAACAAAAGAGAAATTCCTCTAGCAACATCTGGGATAAAGTGAAGATTGCATAACTTAGAGCTGCCCATGGTCACATTGAATTTTCATTCTGTCTGGTAAAAACACTTGATCACCCTGTGGTGGAATTTGTGAATCCTGCTGGATTCTGTAGTGTTGCTGTAAAAATATTTAGATATTTGTCAGCACGCTTCATGGACCCCAAGATCTAAGTCCAAGAGAGACCTGCTACCATGATTACCATCTTCTGCAACTCATCATAATGTAGACAACCATGTACTTTATGTTACTTCACATTGCTTTAATAATGCTGATGCAGTTTCATATGGTATATCCCTGCAGAGGTCAATAGCTGCAATGAAACTTGGCTTTCTAGAGCAGTCTCATTTATATTTTGCAATATTAAGAGGTACTGCACTGGTCCTGGCCCAATAAAGTGTGGTTTTGTAAGGAAAATCCCATTTCCTGTATTCTTTTTCCATTTTGGAACCATTTTATCAAAGTACACAGTTTCCGAAAATAGGACTGTGTCATGAAACAGAAAGAAAGGGAAAATTATCATGGAGGGAAAAATAAATATTTCATATGTTGAAAACACATGAAATTCTAAATTAAAGGCCTTTCGCTTTGAAAAAACCCTGAAAATAAATCCGAGCCAACTTTTACTGTATAACTAGGCACTTTATTGTTGTTATGAAAATCATCTTTCCATGGTCCTTAGTTGAAGAGCAAAATTTGTATCTTTCTAGGGAACAGTGAGCAATGGGGTAGAAAGGAAGGATGGAGAGGGACAAAACTCAATAATGCAAAGCATGCTGTGCATAATGCTTTACACTCTGGTGGGTTGTATAGCTTGTCAGTCTATGGCATGACAGCAAAACTGAATCCCTCAGTGGACACTAGAGAGAGGTCACTCCTTTTATACATTTTAGGAAAGCACTTTGAGAAAAAAAATCCAGAGGTATTCCAAGGGCCACTGAAGTTAATCATGAGAACTTTATGAACAGTCTGTTCGCTCAAATGAATCTGCTCCAGACCCATTTTTACAACTTTTGACCTTGCTGCATCAGGAAAAAGCAAATATGTCCCATGCCTGCCTGGGAGCTGAAGAACTCCATGAAGGGGAGCCTCAAGCTGTTATTCTTTCCCTTACATGAGTGAAGAGGAGATGGAGAGTCTTTGAGCTTATTAAAGGTGCAAAGAGGTACCAGGTTTACACATCAAGAAAGGACAAACGTCTCAGCAGGGTTGCTGGGTGGTCTTACTTGCTGGGTGGTTTTACTTAATCTAACATGAAATTGGGACAGTCAACGCTGGAGGCACTTCTGCAAAAGTGGCTGTGTAGTAAAAGGACGAGAAAAACTAGCAATTGTAGTTAGTAATGTAGCACTTTAATAGTTGACTCCGTTCTTTCCACATTTTTCATAAAACATGCCAAAATTCACTTTTTTGTGAAAGACTTAAAAACTGTTGAACTGTAGTTATATATTCTAACCCTGGGGCTGGAAAATGTCCAATAATGGACAGGTTAGCAGTAAGCTGACAAGAACGTTTCTTAAATGACCTGTTGCCTCAGTGCCTGATTCCTTCAGCAGGTATTCATAGCCAAGGAACCAGCTTTGTGCAGTGTCTGATCAGCAACATACAGATACTTGGGAACCAATTTCTCACTGGTCTTCAATGAATGGTATGAGGTTCATACTCTTAGGTATTCTTTTAGTGGCTAAGAAAGAAGGACTAGGAGCAGGGATGATAAATCTCATTATTCCTTTTAGATGGAAGTTGGAAGAGATTAGAGTCAAGCTTGCTGAGAAGAGACATCTGCTAACCCCCACACTGTCTCAGGAGCTCTGGAGCACCTGAAATGGTCCTTGGTGCGTTCATGTAGAACCAGCCTCCGTCCAGACATTTGGCACATTTGTAAACAACAACATTTAGATACTACTGTTTAGTAGTGTTAAACTAAATTCCTTACTCCAACATAGGCACTTAATGCCAGTGTAAATATTTGCCGGCATGTCTTCTGGCCCTCAACAGCCTCCCAGTAGGATTCAGGCCCTCCACGCATCTAGCCTCAGGGAAGTGAATATGTTACAGCATTTGAATTGAGCCTCTTTAAGTTGGTTAGCTGAAATACTCACTGACCCTGTTAACTGTATTGACCATTGGCTGATTACTTGTGAATGCTGACGTCTTTTCCTAGTTGTACACACACACACATCTGTTGGCAGCAAAATCGATAGCCCAGCTCAAGTGCATCTACACCAAAGCACACAGCATGGGCACCAAACAGGAGGAGCTGGAAGCCATTGTGCAGCGCGACAGCTATGACATAGTTGCCATCACAGAAACATGGTGGGATGCTTCTCATGACTGGAGTGCTGCAATGGATGGCTATAAGCTCTTCCAAAGGGATAGGCAAGGAAAGAGAGGCGGTGGGGTGGCTCTGTAGTTTAGGCAGTGTTTGATTGCATAGAGCTCAATGACTGTGATGACAAGGTTGAGTGCTTATGGGTAAGGTTGAGGGGGAAGGCCAACAAGGCAGATATCCTGCTGGGATTTTGTTACAGATCACCCAACCAGGCCGAAGAGGCAGATGAAGCATGCTACAAGCAAATGGCAGAAGTCTCACAATTGCCAGCCCTTGTTTTCGTGGGAGACTTCAACTTACTGGACATCTGCTAGAAGTATAACACAACAGAGAGGAAACAGTCTAGGAGGTTCCTGGGGTGTGTGGAGGATAACTGCCTGACACAGCTGGTGAGTGAGACCACCAGGGGAGGTGCCTTGCTGGACCTGCTGTTTACAAACAGAGAAGGACTGGTGAGAGATGTGGTGGTCGGAGGCCGTCTTGGGCTTAGCGACCACAAAATGACAGAATTCTCAATTCTTGGTGAAATAAGGAGTGGGGTCAGCAAAACTGCTACCATGGACTTCCGGAGGGCAGACTTCATCCTGTTCAGGTCACTGGTTGAGAGAGTCCCTTGGGAGACAGTCCTGAAGGACAAAAGGGTCCAGGAAGGCTGGACAGTCTTCAAGAAGGAAATCTGATAGGCACAGGAGGAGGCGGTCCCCATGTGCTGTAAGACAAGCTGGAGAGGAAGACTACCGGCCTGGCTGAACAAGGAGATTTGCTGGGACTCAGGGAAAAGAGGAGAGTTTATCATCTCTGGAAGAAGGGGCAGGCAACTCAAGAAGAGTACAAGGATCTCGTTAGGTCATGCAGGGACAAAATTAGAAAGCCCAGTTAAAACTCAATCTGGCCATGGTCGTAAAGGATAACAAAAAATATTTTTACAAATATATTAACAACAAAAAGAGAGGCAAGAAGAATCTCCATCCTTTATTGGATGGGGGGGGGGAACACTGTCACCGAGGATGAGGAAAAAGCTGAGGTACTTAATGCCGCCTTTGCCTCAGTCTTTAATAGCCAGTCCAGGTATCCACAGGGTATTCAGCCCCCTGAACTGGAATGGGGATGGAGAGCACAATAAACTCCCCATAATCCAGCAAGAAACAGTTAAGGACCTGCTATGCCACCTGGCCACACATGAGTCCATGGGGCCTGATGGGATCCACCCAAGAGTACTGAGAGAGCTGGCAGAGGAGCTTGCCAAGCCACTCTCCATCATTTATCAGCAGTCCTGGTTAACAGGGGAGGTCCCAGATGACTGCAGGCTTGCCAATGTGACACCCATCTATAAGAAAGGCCGGAAGGAGGATCCTGGGAACTACAGGCCTGTCAGCCTGACCTCCGTACCGGGGAGGATCATGGAGCAGTTCATCTTGAAGGCACTCACAGGGCATGTGCAGGACAACCAAGGGATCAGGACCAGCCAGCATGGGTTCATGAAAGGCAGGTCCTGCAGGACCAACCTGATCTCTTTCTATGACCAGGTGACCCGGCTGGTAGATGAGGGAAAGGCTGTGGATGTTGTCTACCTGGACTTTATTAAAGCCTTTGACAGCGTCTCCCACAGCATTCTCCTGGAGAAACTGGCGGCTCGTGGCTTAGAAAGGTTTACTCTTCACTGGGTGAGGAACTGGCTGGATGGACGAGCCCAGAGAGTTGTGGTGAATGGTGTTAAATCTGGCTAGCAGCCGGTCACAAGCGGTGTTCCCCAGGGCTCGGTTCTGGGGCCGGTCTTGTTCAATATCTTTATTGATGATCTGGATGAGGGGATCAAGTGTTGCCTTAGTTAAGTTTGCAGATGACACCAAGCTGGGTGGGAGTGTTGATCTGCTGGAGGGTAGGAGGGCTCTGCAGAGGGATCTGGACAGGTGAGATCAATGGCTTGAGGTCAACTGTATGAGGTTCAGCACTTGGGTCACAGCAACCCCATGCAACGCTACAGGCTTGGGGAGGAGTGGCTGGAGAGCTGCCCTGCAGAAAAGAACCTGGGGGTGCTGGTTGACAGCCGGCTGAACATGAGCCAGCAGTGTGCCCAGGTGGCCAAGAAGACCAGCAGCATCCTGGCCTGTTTCAGAACTAGTGTGGCCAGCAGGAGTAGGGAAGTGATTGTGCCCCTGTACTCGGCACTGGTGAGGCCGCAGCTTGAATCCTGTGTTCAGTTTTGGGTCCCTCACTACAAGAAGGATGTTGAGGTACTCGAGCATGCCCAGAGAAGGGCAACGAAGCTGGTGAGGGGTCTCGACAACAAGTCTTATGAAGAGTGGCTGAGGGAACTGTGGTTGCTTAGTCTGGAGAAGTAGCATCTGAGAGGAGACCTAACTGCTCTCTACAACTACCTGAAAGGGGGTTGTCGTGAGGTGGGTGTTGGTCTCTTCTCCCAAGTAATTAGCGATAGGACGAGAAGAAATGGCCTCAAGTTCCACCAGCGGGAATTAGGAAAAATTTCTCTACTGAAAGACTGGTCAAGCATTGGAACATGCTGCCCGGGGAAGTGGTGGCGTCACCATCACTGGAAGTGTTCAAAAAACCTGTAGGCGTGGCACTTCAGAACATGGTTTATTGGGCATGGTGGTGTTGGGTTGATGGTTGGACTTGGTGATCTTAAAGGTCTTTTCCACTTTAATGATTCTTTGAATCTGTGATTCTGTGGTCTGTAATGCCACATGAAATAGCCTAGGATGTGATAGATATCTGAATGGGACTGATATATACGATACAGGAGTTGTGGGAAATCACCTGGAAGCCAGGTGTGCTACCTGATGCAGAAGAAGTGACACAACACAACTGTGCATGAACTTCTGAATTATGCTTTCAAGTGGCTTCATGGGGAGCTAAACTTCATGAGACTTGGCAAGGAAGAAAACAATGGCATTATTATTCAAATATCTTTTGGTGTCCTTTCATGCCTATTGGAAAATTAGACTTTCATCAGCAGTTTCTGAAAACATCCTAATTTTAGATGCATAGTTTGGTACAAAAAATTGGTATCTTTGAGTAGCAAAGAATTCTTGTAAGGAATTACATGATCTTAGATTTGAAATTTTTAGTCCCCATTGATACTAACATGAAGAGATAATGTCTAAAAATGTATGTCAAAATTTCTAGTGTGGTTTATTCATAATAGGAAAATTAATGGGACCAGAAATACATACTGCAGGATGGAAAATCTTTTATTGAAATTAATATCAATAATTTTTCTTTTCAAGTAATTTTTTGAGCAAATCTTTGACTTACTCTTTTTGTATATGTCAAGCTCACAAGAAAACAGAAAAGCCTTGGGTCAAAACCTTTGGGTCAAATCCAACCCAGAGTATTATATAAAAAGGTAATACCCACTTATTCCTTCTTTTTTCTGTAGTTCAACTACAAATTGCCTGGAGGTCTTATCTCAAATGATTTGGTTCTTTGCTTTTTGAATCTGTGTCTAGATGAATCTACTATGATTTTTTTTTTTTTTTTTTTTGAACTAGCATACATTGTTCAGATAAATTGAGTTGTTCTCCTGTTTAACATTTCAGGATTTTTTTTTTAATGTGCTCAGAGCCCTCTAGGCACTGGAACAAATTGATGAAGAGTAAATTATTAACGTACTTTCAGTCAGGCATATCTAATCGACCCAATTTAAAGTCATTATGTCTTATATAAACAAGTACTGTATATATTTAAATATTTACCGTAACAGTTTATGGGGTCACTAGGATGCAGAATACCCAGTCTGTTTTAAAGAGTATCTGAAATGATCTATACAACTCCAGCAGCCATCAGCTGAAGGTCCCTAGAAAGGGAACAATGAATAGGTGGAGAACAGATTTTTTTATGGTCAATTGGGTTGTAGTGACTGAAAAAGGTCATAATGATCTGTTGTGATGATGAGTTTAAAAAGCTTATTCCTGAGAGAATCATTGATCTCTCAGGGCATTTAATTTCTAATTTCAACCGCTGTTTCCAAAATATGCTTAATGATTGGGTGAGAAGCTAGAGAGCATGTAGGGTTTCTTCCTCATTTGTTAAAGTTTGTTTGTGACTAACACTGGGTCAAATAAATGGAAAGAAATTAACTGTGTGGTAGGATTATGGAAAGATGCTCGTATTTTAAATTTGGCAAAAATTTTTCATTGATGTGTTCTAGGAAAGGATACCAGTGCCAGCTTTTGTCCTTAGAAAGATATCACAAGGAAACATGAATACAGATGTAAAACTGCTAATACTTTCTTTGAGGTCTTCTTCAGAAACCATATTTTTTTAAGAAGAGGTTTAAACCTGTAGTAGAGAAGATTTTATGCCAATAAGATCTTCCAAGGAAAGAAACTAAAGTTAATAAAAGCTATAACAAGTCAATGCTGGAATCCCATTCTATTTCTTTCTGTGAAATTCACTACTTCAAAAATATTTTTTGCAAATATTGGTGAGATTTTAATTCGCATATATCAGCTTTAAAACTGAAATAGAAATAACAAATATGTTTGTTCTGTGGTTTGGGAGGATACTTCTTGGATCCCTCTTTTCCCAATTCCATTTTGGTCTCTTTTATTTTACCTTTATTTTCTCCCAAACAAGGGAATGAAAAATAAAAAAAAAAAAAAGTAAATTAATAGCAAACATTGAAATGTTTTTAATAATTTTCAAACTGACAAAAATTTGAAAATTATTGAAGTGGATTACCTAACTTCTAAAATTATTTCTTCAATAAAAATACAGTTTTCAGTCAAACCATACTTTTTCTTTTTTCTACAATCATTTATCTCTCTTGAAATACCTAAGCGCTTGCCATTATTTAAATATTACTAACACAAAAACTAACATGGAAACAGAATGAGAAATCATTATTAAAAATAAATGCATATACTGGTCTCAAAATGAAACTTTAAAAACCTCATTTCAAAGAGTCTGTATGCCTGAGAAAGATAGATGTTGATGGAATATTGCTAATATCTCTGCAACTCTAAGTTTTACTAATGGTGTAAATCAAGATATCAGAAAGATTTCATGCTAAAGTATAAAAAAGTAAAAAGGGATATGAACATTCAGATTTATGAGAGAATGCTAACGTGAAGGATCTGAAAGGCTGGCAAAACATCTACAGCTCTCATTTGCCTTCCAACTGCTATTAAAAAGATAGAGCGAACAACATGCCTAAGTAAATCCAGGACACACCAGAAGGAAGATCTCTACCACTTAGGATATTACAATGTTTTGCATTAGATGACTTTGCTCAATCAACAAAGAAAAAGCTTTTCATGCTGAAACGTGGCAGGGGCTAATCAAAATATTGACAAGCTCTCATCTTGTATCATCTTGATACTCTCATCAAGTATCATCTTCATATGGAAATTGTAGGAGAGTATAATTATTACAAGACATTTTTCAAAGACACTAATGAAAATAATATTCTTATATGTCTGTTCTTCTCATCAAGGGGACATGACATACATTTCTTCAACTGTCTTCAGGGACTGTGTAGTTAAACCTACAGGTTCTAACTCTAATACTTTCTCTTCCCTTTATTTTAGTATCCAGCTACTTGATTTTAACATTTAAGTACTCTATTTGTATTATAAATAAATGTTGATTGAAAATAATAATGTTAGTAACTAGTATCTCAAATTAAGAAAATATTTTTGTAATTTTTTGTTTTAAAACAGCATCAGCAAGTCAGACTCAAGTTCTAAATTCCATTCCATCATCATTTTTGCACTGTTTGCCTGTAAAAAAATAATAAAACTTTTGACAATTTTGACACAATCCCTGTTAGCTTAGTTTATGTATTACAACATATAGAAACAGTACAATTTTAGACACTTTATACCATAGAAGAAAAGAAGATGGCTTTGGATATCATGTTATGAGAAAGATAATAAACATCCTAGAGATTTTAGGGTGGTTGGGAAGGACTTGTCTCACCTAAAAACTCTGTCTAAGAATTATTTTTCTAGGATAATAAGGCCTTTCCTTCAGAACATGGAGAAATGCATGTAGCTCTGGAACGAGATTCATCCCATTTACCTTAGCTACCTATTTATCTCCCTCTAGAAATATCTCCCTCCTATAGAAGGATCCCAAATCATGTGGCTTACACTTAGTTAGCTGAAATGATTTTATTTGCTGCTTTCCATTTTCATGGAAGTTTTCTTGGTTTGGGTTTTTTTAAGCAAGAACTGAATAAAAGTGGCTATGACATATAAAGATGACACTGTTTTTTCCTTTGTAAAATAAATTAGTGGCATTACTAAGGTTTAGTCCATATTGGGAAGTAAATGGTTGTAGTGCCTGGCAGTTTATGGATGATTGAAAGTGATCTCTAAACAGCACTTATTTGTATATTTTTTTGTGGATGCTTTGCTGAGTTTTAAATTAATGTGTGACCATGTTTTAAATTAATGTTTCAGTGACAATAAAAATCATGTTGTGATATTTGTAGGAGAATGATTGGTTTATTAGGTCTTATAATACCACAGAGGGTAATGATTTTAAACTAAAAGAGGACAGATTTAGACTAGATACAAGGAAGAAATTTTTCACCATGAGGGTGGTGAACCACTGGCACAGGTTGCCCAGAGAGGTGGTAGCTGCCTCATCCCTGGAAACATCCCAGGTCAGGTTGGACGGGGCTCTGAGCAACCTGGTCTAGTTGAAGATGTCCCTGCTCACTGCAGGGGGGTTGGATAAGATGACCTTTAAATGTCCCTTCCAACTCAAACTATTCTATGATTCTATGATTCTACGATAATGGTAAAATTTTATCGTTAACCTAGAAAGTTAAACTTGAGCAAATAGTTAATCCGAAAACTATTAAAGACAAGCAGATCTCTCGACGAACAGTAAAAAGACTTTAAACAATTCTTTCAGGAGGACTATTTTACTAGACAGCAAAAGCTTACATAAAGGTTAGGGATATGTGGAAGGTGACTGGGTCCCACCTGTAATTTCCTGCAAACTCATGAGTGTTACAAACTACTCAGAAATCACAGATCAGAAGCAAAGTACTAGGTGTGTTTGGTCTCCAAGTGAGGTACCCGAGAGACAGAGGTAATATAAGGCTTGACACTAAACATTTCAGAGTAAATAAGTAATTTCTGCTAGACCAAGTAGGCTGTGTTCCTGTGGAATAATAGGAAGCGATGCAATTTCTCTCCTCATAGTCCTGGGTCTTATTTATTAACAAAACATGAGAAAGAATTAAACATTAGATTGGCAAAACTGAGTTTCTAATTGCCTTGAGAATTTGTGCATCGATCTTTTACCATGAGGATTATTATAACCTCAGTCAATTCTTTCAGGTTGCTTGGACAGGGTATTCAGTGTCTTAAAACAAGTTACTCTGACAAGAATTGCAAAATCAAATATTACACAAAAACGGGCAACACTGCTGAAGGGAAAAATGTCATTTCATAATTCCAAATTTAAAGCTACATTTCATTCCATTGGAAAAAGACAGTTCTGTGGGACCTTAACAACAAACAACAACCAAAAAAGGCTGATATTACAAGTCCTTTAGAAGGCTAAAGGGAAGTTTAGATTAACCCAAAAAGCTTTATTGTCTAGGCAGGGTCCCAAGACAATAAAATCCATGTAAGTCTCACTTTAAAAATGCACTTGTCGTATTTTCTCTCCCAGAACAAACAGTTAAATTTATCTTTGTAACCCAGCTACTGGGAGTCCATCTGCTGAAAATATTTGAGCAAATCTGATAGGAGAGGTAAGAAAAGTTGTTTAGCTGTGGTTTGTATTGAGTTTTTATTCCCTCTGCATTATTGAAAGGAGTGTTTGGAGTTTTCTGACTTGGAGGATCAGAAAGCTGACAGTGGAAGTGGAGACAGTGCATTCATGACCATATTTTCATGAAGTCATTTGCTCTGTGTTCTTCCTGAGGTTCTTGAGGTGCACAGATGAAACAGATATGTTTCTCTGTTCATCCATACCTTTTTTCAGTGACAACATTTCACGGCCCTTGTACATATCAGCTTGCAGTCGTTCTATTTTTTTCTGAGTCCCTGTTTTATATCACTGACAAAAGGTGTAGGAATGTAAGAGAAAGAGACAAGAACTATGGTAATGGTGGGAAATACATTCCCTTACATATACACTGTAAACACGCATAAAAACTAGGAAGAATTAGGTCTTACAGTCATTCTTCCACCTATAAGAAGAAGAGTCAGTTCAGTATCTGGGCTGTGAAAGAATTACATGTAAGTTTTATACATTTAACTTGAGAATTATGAACATTTTTTAAACCCCAAAGACTTCTAGTCATTAGAGTTGAATAGAATGTACTAACATTTATTCTCACTCCAAGTTATTTGGAAACTGGTTATTTGTCCAATGGCTTCAGCTGAGACTCAGACTAGGAGATAACAACTCATGCTGTTAAAATAGGCTGGATCAACTCAGTATATTTCCTGAGCGGGGTGTGAGCCAAAGGACGCATCCTAAAGGAGACTTGGAGCCATGTTGTGTTCCCCTATTTGTTATAGAGAGTGCGGGTGCATAGAGTCTCCTGTTAAAATGAAGAGGAGACTTTATGTAGAAATGACATGGGATCTTATGCTGTGCCAGCTAGTACTGATGTGATAGTGCTTTGCCCAGGAAATCTGTAGCTCACTTTGCCAGGGCACCAGATCTGAATTTTAAAAACTAATTTTAGCGAGTCAGTTCCATGGGGTCTCTGACAAGCTCCCAGTGCAGGACAGCAGAACGCAAACAGCTCATTCAGAGCCTGGACTTCCCTGGAAGGAAAGGGAGATTGTTACCAAAGAGTAAAACTAATCCATGTCAAATAGTGAATGCTCAACAAACGTAAGCCTCTATACACAGGATTATACACTAATGTCAGTGGCGTCTCCCTCCTCCTGCACACCTTGTATTTCCCCTAGAACAACTGTCTTATATTGCTGCAGACATGATGAAATAAAACAGAAAGAAGTGTTACCTAATTATCTGAAAGATATCTTTCCTTTTTTTTTTTTAGTTTCTCTTATATTTTCAGAGAACTATTCCCTAACTGTATTCCCTTCTCCATATACTTGACTACCTGTACTTGGTAGTATTTCCTTTCAACTAGTACCATGGTGATATTAGTTGCAGGAAAAAATAATAATTCAAAAATTCCTTAGTGGTTCTAATACATGGCGATTGCATCATCCACCCATGAAGATGGTCATAACATCCAAACCCATGAGCTGAGATAAATTTCTCCCTATTATTTCTAATACAGTGACAAAATTTCCCAAACTTGGTATACCTGTTTAACAGTTCAGTTTTCATTAAAAAGAGCTGAATAGAATATTCTTTAAGTGCAGTGGAAGATTTGTCCCATAATAACGCAAACTAACATAACTGTGATGAAACAATCAATTACAATTAATCATAGAAATATAGAATCTTTGGGTTGGAAGGAATGTTTAAAGGCCATCTAGATCAACCCCCCTGCAGTGAGCAGGGACATCTTCAACTAGATGAGGTTGCTCAGAGCCCTGTCCAACCTGACGGGGAATTTTTCCAGGAATGGGGCAGCTACCACCCCTCTGGGCAACTTGGGCCAGGGTTTAATCACCCTCAGTGTGAAAATTTTCTTCCTTCTATCTAGTCTAATTCTTCCCTCTTTTAGTTTAAAAACATTATCCCTTGTCCTATTGCAATAGGCCCTGCTAAAAAGTGTCACTCCATCTTTCTTATAGGCCTCCTTTAAGAACTGGAAGGTTGCAATAAAGTCTCCCTGGAGCCTTCTCTTCCCCAGCATGAGCAACCCCAACTCTCAGCCTGTCCTCACAGGAGAGGTGTTCCATCCCTCGGATCATTAATGGTGCATTTGATCCTACTGTCTACGTCACTGATGAAGATATTAAAGTGTACTGGTCCCAATATGGACCCCTGAGGGACACCACGTGTCCATGTCTCCATCTGGACATTGAGCCATTGACTATTACCCTCTTGATGTGACCATCCAACCAATTCCTCAGCCACCCAACAGTCCACCCATCAAATCCATTTGTCTCCAACTGAGAGAGAAGGATGTTGTGGGGGATGGTGTCAAACACCTTACAGAAGTCCAGATAGACAACATCCATAGCCATTCTCTGGTCCATTGATGTGCTCACTCCTTCACAAAAAGCCACTAGGTTGGTCAGGCAGGGCCTGCCCTTGGTGAGGTCATGCTGGCTGCCTCAGATCACCTCCCTGCCCTCCATGTGCCTTAGCATGGCTTCTAGGAAGTTCTGTTCCATGACCTCCCCAGGCGCAGAGGTGAGGCTGACAGGTCGGTAGTTCCCAGGGTCCTCCTTGCTACCCTTTTTAAAGATGGGTGCAATGTTTCCCTTTTTCCAGTCTGTAGGGACTTCACCTGACTGCCAGGACTTTGCAAATATCATGGAGAGTGGCCTGGCAACTACCTCAGCCAATTCCCTCAGGACTCTGGGATGTATCTTGTCAGGTCCCATAGACTTGTGCATGTTCAGGTTCCTCAGGTGGTCTCAAACCTGATCTTCTCTTTACAGTGCGAAGGACTTTGCTTCTCCAGACCCCATCTTGCAGGCCTTAACACCTCAGGAGGTGTGGGAAAAGACACTGCCAGTGAAGACTGAGGCAAAGAAGACGTTGAGTATATCAGCCTTCTCCTCATCCGTTGTTACCAGTCTGCCAGTCTTGCTCATCAAGGGGGTACACTTTCTTTGACCTTCCTTTTCTGGCTGACATACCTGTAGAAGCCCTTCTTGTTATTCTTTGCATCCCTTGCCAAGTTCAGCTCCAGCCACACCTTGGCCCTCCTGACCTCATCCCTACACAACCAGGCAGCATCCCTGCACTCTTCCCAGGATACCTGTCCCTGCTCGCACTGCCTGTGCATTTCCTTCTTGCCCTTTAGTGTGACCAGCAAGTCTCCACTCAGCCATGCTGGCCTCTTGTCTTCCTTTCCTGATTTCTTACACCTGGGGTTTGAGAGCTCTTGCACTCTATGGAAAGCGTCCTTAGAGATCTGCCAGCTCTGTTCTGCTCGCTTGTCCCTGAGGGCAGTTTCCCAGGGGGTCCTATTGACTAACTCCATGAAGAGCCGGAATTTTGCTTTCCTAAAATTCAGGGGCCTGACTCTACCCTTCCTTTGCCCCATATCCCTCAAAATCTCTAGAAGCGATAGATCAGTGCAGGCAAAACAAATGAAAACAAGTTGCCTTTCAGTCTCGAAAACTACTAAAAATGCAGCTTCTCAGGCAGAACAAGAAACATTAGCATTTGGCAAACAGTAGTCTTATTTTAAGATAATACATTTTGTAAAACGTTTGAGAACTCTAGCAATTTTTTTTTTATGTATTAACATGGCAAGACGTGCTACAGGATGTAATGCAAGAGTACTGCATGTTCAATACCTAGGTAATCTATAATCAGTGTCAGAACTTGGTATAAATGTGAATCCTAGAGCATTGTCTCCCTTAACAGTTATTATTATGAGATTTCAATAAAAATATTCTACATATAAGTGGAAAAATATGTACTAATTCTGCTTCCTAGATGTAATCCTTTTTAAGGGTTTTTATCATTCCTGAACACATTGCAAGATAGTCATTGGTTTCCTGATGAGGCTCAGAAGCATGCAACATTGAAAACAAAGCTTCATACTTTTAGATTCAGTTTGTGAATATTTTATAATAATCACCTTATTAGAATCCAGTAGCCAAAAAAACACCTTATAAATACTAATTAATGCTAAAAAAATGTGACATCTGTATGATGAATAAAAAGAGGAAGCTGATTCTCTTTTATTATTCTTTAACTTCCCTGTTGCCCCTCCTGACTAATCTAGGAAATATGGTAAGATTTAAGATACATTTTCAGGCTGTCCTTAAAGCATTCTATGCTTTTTTTGCCTTTACCTTTAAAAATTCTGGTAGACCATGAGCTGCTCAGTTCTCTGAGTTGGAGGACCATGACTATAGGAAAAAAGATATTCATGTGAGAATGGTTCAACGCTGTGCCAGTGGAGGTTCAGACAGGACACTAGGAAACATTTCTTTGCCGAGAGGGTGGCCAAACACCAGAACAGGCTTCCTCGAGAGGTGGTCAATGCCCCAAGCCTGTCAGTGTTTAAGAGACATTTGGACAATGTCCTTAATAACATGCTTTAACTTTTGATCAGTTCTGGATTGCTCAGGCAGTTGGATTAGATGATCGTTGTAGGTCCCTTCCACCTGAAATCTATTCTATTCACTCACGTTTGCCAATTGGCCTTTGCCAGAAACAAGCTGATTGTAAAAATTCTTTCTGGGAACAGGGACACTTCCAGTTATACACTATTGCCAGAAAAGGAGTGTTTGGGACATAGTTATGCCATTAGATATGCAGTTCTGATGCATGTTGAATTACAGAAGCTACGGGATATGTAATTTTAGGGAAAGATTAAGGTTGCCTGTCTCTTCTCAGAAAAAGACCATATTATGTCATCACAGAAACTGTACTTTATCAATACATACAAACCATGTAGGCAGTAATAATGATCTTGCTCTTGGTAGCATCAAAAATTACAAAGCTGTAGAGAAGCTGGATAGATACTAACAGTATCTTTTTAGTTTGTCCCATGCTGCAAACAGAATGCGTAATATCCCATGTTAAGACTTTGGTTCTCTACAGCAGATTATAGATCCAGCCAAAAAAGTCCCAGTATTTGCCATCAGCCAGAGCTTGAAGGACTCTTTTGGAATCAATGGCAAAATACTCTGGGCTTAGTATCATCTGTCTGAGGTAATGTGATTTCTCTTGCTACTAATGTATATAGTGTTTATGAATATACATCAAGCCATAAGGTATATATGCTTTGCTTAATTTTTAAGTCAGCAATGCCAAATCACAGGCAACCCTTAGATAAGAAGAGCAGCATGAAAAGTTAGTCATTCACTCATGATAATAAGTTTATAAATTGGTGGAAAACAGTACTTCTTTTATGCAGTAATGGAAAACTTTTTTTTCCAGAAATGTTTTATTTGTAGAAATTCCAAGACCCAAGAAGCAGAACTTCAAAGATAATTAGGTACTTAATCAACCAGTCAGCTGCCTGGGAGAGGCAGAGGCTCTTAAGATCTTCCTCTCATTGAAAGTTAAGTACCTAAAAGTTACTGACTAGTTTCAGCAAGATAGATCATTCCACTGTCAATGGAGGCAACGAGGCACCTCTGGAGGGCTCTTCATCTTACCTGTCAGACAGTTCTTTCTCAGTATGGGAGCAATCTTCCTGTGGAGTCTTTTATTTACTTTTCCCTATCATTGACTATAAAGGAAACTGTTCAGCAGATAGATTAATTGACTCAAACCTTGAACCAGCCTAAGTGACACCAGGTCTCACCAAATTAAATGTTTTGTCCAATTTCTAGATGTCTTGGGGAAAAAAAAGTCCTCCACTTTCATGTGGGTATGCAAGCAGTGTGTGGAAATTATTAACTACAAAAGACAAATTTTCTCAGAGAGGTAGGCAGGCGTTGCCAGCACAAACCAGCAATTAAATGAAGAGTAAAATGATACAACTTTGGTAAATATACAACTAGCGGGGTCTGAAATGTTACCCTCTGTCCTGGTTTCAGCTGGGATAGAGTTAATTTTCCTCACAGAAGCCCATGTGAGGCTGTGTTTTGGATTTGGGATGAAAAAATGTTGATAATGCTGATGTTTTGGGTTGTTGCTAAGCAGTCAAGGACAGTCCAGCTTCTCGTGCTGGGCTGCTAGCAAGAAGGCTGGGGGTGCACGGGGAGCTGGGAGGGGGCACAGCCAGGACAGCTGACCCAGGCTGGCCAAAGGGATATTCCATACCATGTGACGTCATGCTCAGCATATAAAGCTGGGGCAAAGAAGAAGGAAAGGGGGACATTTGGAGTTACGACGTTTTGTCTTCCCAAGTAACCGTTACGCGTGATGCAGCCCTGCTTCCCTGGAGATGAACCCCTGCCTGCCCATGGGGAGTGGTGAATGGATTCCTTGTTTTGCTTTGCTTGTGTGCGCGGCTTTTGCTTTACCTGTTAAACTGTCTTTACCTCAACCCATGAGCTTTTTCACTTTTACCCTTCTGATTCTCTCCCCCGTCCCACCT
This sequence comes from Phaethon aethereus, assembly GCF_964289735.1. Classification (NCBI taxonomy): domain Eukaryota; kingdom Metazoa; phylum Chordata; class Aves; order Phaethontiformes; family Phaethontidae; genus Phaethon; species Phaethon aethereus. The sequence continues at coordinate 13,287,172 of NC_138576.1, forward strand.
GGGGGCAGTGAGCGAGCGGCTGCGTGGGGCTTAGTTGCCGGCTGAGGCTAAACCACAACACCCTCCCTTTTGACCTTTGCTCACAATATTTTGCCTATTGTCAATTTGTCAATGTAATTTTATTATGCGTGCAAGACCTGTGTTCAACACTCCTCTCTAAACAAGGAGCAACGAAACCATTATCATGACTCTGTCAAGAAAGCTGTAAAGGATGTATCCAGTTCTGGCAAGTCCTATGCATAGTTGGAAGATTAAGTCCACAGTTTCACATTTTCCCAGGTAATTGAATTGAATCACCTTGTGTTTCATCAACTTTTTGTAAAAATAATCTGTTATTTCTTACTCTCCTGGTTTCCCTCCATGTGATCTCAGATTTTAAGAGGGACCAATTTAATCAAAAACTAATCTCTCAAAGCAGTAGATAAGAACAAGCAAATAAGAAGCATGTCAAATATATGCAAGAAACAAGAATTTTACTGAAATTAAATTTGTCCTGAAGAGCAAGACATCTCTTCATGAAATCATATTTTTCCCATATTTAAAAATAATCAATGTGTAAATTGTTCTGTATTACATTCAGGAAAAAATGTATCTTTTTGCATCTTTAATAAGATTCCTGCTAGCTTTCACAATATCACACTATTGCAAGGAGCACAGAAATGCAAATCAGTTTATGCAACATTCAAGAAACATCAATATCAGATTTAACAAATGAATAAGTATATTATAAAGAGATCTGACCCCTAATTAGTGAAAATCAATATAATGTTTAGAGTTATTTGAAAGCATGTGTCTTTCCAAATGTTTGGTATAGTTAATGATCTTTTTATTGATAGAACTGATGGTTTGGAAATATATTTATTTCTGTGTGACAATTATAAACAGTTGTTGTGGATTAACCCTGGTGGACAGCTGAGCTGCCTGTTCACTTCCCCCCTGCCAGCTCCAGTGGAACAGGGGAAGAGAAAAGAACAAAAGTGAGAAAATTGGGGGTCAAGGTGAAAAAAAAAGTTTAATAAGAGAAGGATAAGTGGAATAAGAGAGAAGACGACAAAACAAACCAAGTGTTGCAAAGGCAATCACTCACCATCTCCTATGGGTAGACTGATGCGCAGTTAATTCCTGAGAAGAAGATGGCCCGCCCTCCTAAAACTCACTCTTTTCCCTGATCATGATGTTATATGGTATGGAATATCTCTTTGGTTAGTTCAGGTCACCTGCTTGGTTGTGCCTTCTCCCAAACTACTGTGCACCCCCATGTCTTTTCACTGGGGTGGGCAGAGTGAGAAACAAAAGGATGTGATACTGTGCAAACACTGTCCAGCAAAAGCTAGAACATTACTCTTTTATCAGTACTGTTCTGGTTAAAAATCTAAAACACGGCACCATATGAGTTACTATGAAGAAAATTAACTCTATCCTAGCTAGGCCTAGTAAAATAATCAAACTATCAACATCTTTTAAACATCTGTACTCAGGGATTAAGACTACTGTATATAATAATGATTTTGAAATAAATGATAATGCAATATAATGCATGAATACATCCAGAAATTACTTCAATATAAGGTTATCACTACTTGTGATCTGTTCGACAGTATGCAAACTGATTCCCAAAGCATCAGTATCATCAAACCAATTTAAATGATATTACAAAACTGACATTAAAAAAACACCTTTTTTATGTCAAGTATCTGTTACAGAAGATTTTATAGCCAGTCAAAAATACTATTTTGACTTGCCACTTGGAACTTAAAATTATGAGAAGGTGGGTTTAAATCTAAAAAATATAATCATTCTGTAAAGGATGAAAAGATCAACTGTGTCAAAAGCACATCAGTGTGGTTAAGTGTTACAGTGATCTGTGTCTGACAACATTTAGACCAAACTATAACTATCAAGAAAATTTCGCAGGTTTTTAGGATATTTATAAGATTTCTCTGACATCAGGTAAAAGTTCTGTCTTTGTGGTGCATATAAACATCTTCCCAAAGAAAATTTTGACATTTAGCATGATGAAAATTGCCAAGACCAACATGTTGTTCCCCATATGGAAAAATCCCCTATGGTTCCTATAGCAGAGCTGAAGAAAACCTACATAGCCCTGGTATGATCAAAACAAGTGGTTCAATGGTTGCCAGAGCAGAGAATCACAGAATCATAGCATTGTAGAATTGTTTAGGTTGGAAAAGACCTTTAAGATCATCAAGGCAAACTGTAACCCTAACACTGCCAAGGCCAACACTAATCCATGTCCCTAAGCACGAATTTTAAACACCTCCGGAGATGATGACTCAACCACTTCCCTGGGCAGCCTGTTCCAATGCTTGATAACCCTTTTGGTGGAGAAATTTTTCCTAATATCCAATCTAAACCTCCCCTGGTGCAACTTGAGGCCATTCCTCTTCTCCTGTTGCTTGTTACTTGGGAGAAGAGACTGACACCCACCTCGCTACCTTTCAGGTAGTTGTAGAGAGCTTCCTTCCCTTCAGGCTAAACAACTCCAGTACCCTCAGATGCTCCTTATAAGAACTGTGCTCTAGAACCTTCACCAGCTTCGTTGCCCTTCTTTGCAAATGCTCCAGCAACTCAATGTCCTTCTTGTAGTGAGGGACCCAAAACTGAACACGGTATTTGAGGTGTGACCTCACCAGTGCTGAGTACAGGGGCACAATCAATGCCCTGCTCCTGCTGGCCACACTAGTTCTGATACAGGCCAGGATGCTGTTGGCCTTCTTGGCCACCTGGGCACTCTGCTGGCTCATGTTCAGCCGGCTGTCAACCAGCACAACCACGTCCCTTTCTGCTGGGCAGCATTCCAGCAACTCCTCCCCAGGCCTGTAGCGTTGCATGGGGTTGTTGTGACCAAAGTGCAGGACCCTGCACTTGGCCTTATTAAACCTCACACAGTTGGCCTCTGCCCATCGATCCAGCCTGTCCAGATCCCTCTGCAGAGCCCTCCTACCCTCCAGCAGATCAACACTCCCACCCAACTTGGTGTTGTCTGCAAACTTACTGAAGGAGCACTCGATCCCCTCATCCAGGACATTGATAAAGATATTGAACAAGACCGGCCCCAGAACTGAGCCCTGGGGAACACCGCTTGTGACCGGCCGCCAGCCAGATTTAACGCCATTCACCACAACTCTCTGGGCTCGGCCATCCAGCCAGTTCTTTACCCAGTGAAGCGCACACCTGTCTAAGCCATGAGCCACCGGTTTCTCCAGGAGAATGCTGTGGGAGATGCTGTCAAAGGCTTTACTGAAGTCCAGGTAGACAACATCCACAGCCTTTCCCTCATCCACTAGGCGGGTCACCTGGTCATAGAAGGAGATCAGGTTGGTCAAGCAGGACCTGCCTTTCATGAACCCATGCTGGCTGGGCCTGATAAGCTGGCTGTCCTGTATGTGCTGCATGATGGTACTCAAGATGACCTGCTCCATAATCTTCCCTGGCACCAAGGTCAGACTGACAAGTCTGTGTTGGATGTGTGCCACAGAGCAGATTGCTGTTGAATTGTGATCTTACCACTTACTGTCTGAGACATTCAGAAAGCATCTCTTCAAGGACTTATGTGGATTATCTGATATCTATGTATGAATGAATTCACACCACACACTCCCCACAAACGGCTGGGGTTTTTTGAGGGCTCTTTCTTTGCCTTGACATTTTTCACTAAATGTCACCTGACACATACATTTCTGTGGCTCATTTGGAATAAATTGGCCCACAGGGCAACAGATTTACTAGGAAAATTGACTCCATCCCAGCCAAACTCAGTACACCTAGTGAAGGAACAAACAGGCAAATATATGTGCAATATGATCCCTAAGGTAAACTAAACTTTGCTTTGCCTGTCTTGGTTCAGAATGAGATGTCCAAAATTTCACTTTAAGTCTAAATCTGCGCTAGCTTTATATAAGCTACAGCAAGTTATAAACAGCAGACCAAGAAGGTGTTCAGGAGAAAATGGGTTTATCTGTCCTAATTTTTTGCATCTAAAGTTTGACCATATAAATCTGCACTAGCTATTTAAGCTTCCTCTATAGTCAGTGGAGAAAAATAAGTATGTCTAGATGGCAACTTATTTCATCCAAATATATGTGATCGGTCTAAGGCCTACTAAAATCAGCAGAAAAAAATCCCTCTGGATTCAATTATCTTTAGCTCCGATATTAACATATAGATTAAACAGTTCTTTTAGACCCACAATGAAGAGAAATTAATGTGTCTTTTTGCTTTGTGAGTTTTTGTTTCTGTACACAGATATGTGAGCAGTAAATGCAAAGAAACAATATAAAAATTTTGCAGGTGTATATACAGAACTAACAATGTATTCAAACACAAAACGGGAAGCAGTGAGGAAGCTTTTCTGATACTCTAGAAGCCTGTTTTTTAGAGGGCTGAAGGCAATAGGTTAACACAGTGCTTAAAACTCTTACAGTAACATATTACATATCCTGCAAACTTTTAATGCCTGAAAGTACAAAGAAAGAGTGTTATACTGGATGATAAAAGCAACAGGAACTCTCTGTTGGGATTTAATGCCTATAAAATAGATATAATTTCTTTTTTCCTCCTTTAGTAAAGGTTTTGTATTTTGAAAAAATGTAATGTTGTGGCATTTCTGTTAAAATCAAAAAGGTGAGACTGTGACTAAGTTGAATAGCCAACCTGACAGAAGTGTAATAAGTCTCCTGTGGTTGTTGTCAGGTTGGGAAAAGTATAATTTATAATCTCAGCAAAGAGATGAACACAAGTAAGGTCTATCATTCATCTTCAGTAAAATGGTGGCAGATATAACAGGGGTTATGATCAATGTACTAAACTGCTAATTATTTCCTTATGTTAAAGCCAGCTCAACTGATCATATTATTTTATATTACATATCTATAACTGATAAGGCAAGTCATAGGATTTGGAAGTGTAATTTCAGATCTGGCAATAAAATGACTGGTGATTAAGAATTAAGTATATAGGCTATGAATAACTTCATAATGCTTATTATGAAGTTAGATTTGGATTGAACAGGACAAAATAAACATGCTACACTGTTAGGTACATCTCTGACCAGACACTAGAAAACTTATCATTGAAGTTTCAGCCTTATCAGAATGGAATGTGAGACATAAGATATCTGTATTTAATTGGCTACGACACATGGCAATAGACAAAACTGGTTAGCAGCTTCTTAATTATCTCCATGCGTAACATAGCCTGGCAAAGTGGTAGTGGTATCAATAAACACTGTCTCAGGGAATGCAGCAGACATATCTCCTTCTTCTGTATCTTTTACATCTTATATTATCTACTCTGTGTATTTATTTATCTGAAATTTCCCAGCCTAATTTTATTTAACTAGTTAGTAAATAGAACTTATATCCTGTATTGAAATGTTGCACTAAATGATCTCTAGAGTCCCTTCCCACCCGAACCATTCTATGATTCTATGATTCTATGATACTATGATTCTATGATACTATTTTAGATCAACTTATTTATTTACTTACTGCTTCCTAAATGCTCTGTTAGAGGTGCAACATAACCTTGCAAGTGACCTTGCTTTACAAAACTAAAAACATTTCTAGAAAAATACCCAAATGTCCTAAATTAATTAATCTTTCTAAATTTCTTTTCTAATCACCCCTATTTTTCTCTAAGGTAAGAATGAGAATTCCAACACCCGCATACCCATACATTAATCTACTTATGTCAAGAAAAGTTTTCCTCCTTCTTTTTCAAAACTGAAGTATCAAAAGCATCAACAATAGCAGAGTCATTCTAGGGCATCTTTGCATGTTTTGCTGACAAACTGCTTGGAGGGAGCATTCCCTTAGGTGTAATACCCATCTCTGTCCCCATATACCTGCAGGAAAAATAGCAGAAGTCATGAGGACTCTGAAGATGCATCTGGACATTTGTTCTACAGATTATATACGCTGATGGCATCCAAAAAAATTTCAAGTGGCCCCCTACTTCTAGGTATAGATTTCCAGACTAAATCACAGTCCCTTCAGGTTTGCCCTTTGTCACTGAGTAGAGAGGAAGAAACGTCTAAATGGAGAAAGATTCTGTTTTTTCATAACTTTGTGGGGTTTTTAATTATTATTATAATATAACCCAATTATATTATAATATAACCCATATTAGAATCAAGAAGCTCATTTGATTGCCTATTTTAGATAGTAACTTCTGATGTTGACATTTTCCACTTATTCATGTACTATTAATATAAAAAAGCAATTTAGTAAATATGAAAAACTGCAGAATGAAAAAACAAAGCTGTGAAGTAAAGGGTAAATGAAGGTCTCAACCTGGAATTTTTATCCTTACAAGTTATCTTTTCTTTATAGTCCTATTGAGATGCAGATAGTATTTTCTAAGACCTTGTGAAAAGCAATGAGTTCGACAAAGTGGAAAAAACAGTAAAAGGATGTTATTTGCAGTAGCTGGGAAATGAGACTTGATGACTGGATCTTTTCAGGCTGGTGTAGACCAAGTCAAGCTGTCCAGATGCATAACAGACATAGCAATATGCCATATTAAATCTGATAAACAATGTTCACAGTCTGCTGATTAATTGAAAATGCTGACAGTCATTAAAATCCAAGAGAGGCAAAGGTCTTCTGAATCAATGCGATTTCTTGCATACCCAAATTTGAATACAGGGGTGCATGCTGATTTATAATGCTTACACACTGGTTAAGATTAAAAATTAACACCTTAACTTCCAATATACTTAGGCATAAACACATGGGACTGGTTTTATGTATGTGGATGAAAACTATAAGTATACATATAAACTATTAATATATATAATCGTATATAAAGATGTATTTATAGTTCTCATATATATACACATACATACACAATTACAGAATTCACGAACTCATACCAATGCTGCCATGTTTTTGCTGGACTGGGTTTGCAGTAACCTTAATGGTGAAAAATGAGATGCTAACAGACTAGAACTTGGGTTTGAGGCATGTCATTGGAGTTTGTTGCAAATCCTGCAACACTATATTTTCATTGTTTAATTTTGTGTGCATCAGGGCCTGTCTAACTGAGGGAGTGAGATGAAACCTGTTGCAGGATAAGGAGCAGAGGACGAAATAATCCTCAGGGGTGGTCCTAACTATTGCACCATCTTTACCTAATTTATAAGTAGAATAAGAGGCTGTTATGAAAGGTACTGGCCTGCCTTCTGGTCAGTAAGTGATTCTTTTTGAATGATCCAATAATTAAATTAATTTTTTGCATGCACTGAGTATCACAGATTTTTTTATTAGTCACAAGGCTGTCAGACACTAAATAAAGCTTCAAAATTTATTGATCAAATAATTTGACATACTCCCAGGGGTTTAATTATGCTTCTTTTCACCTTTTTTTCAGACTGAATGATGCGAGTGTGAGTAGTGTTTGGGTTCCTCCACCTAAAACTATTTGCTACTGCGGTTGCTGTTCTCTTTGAGCCAGTGTTTGTTAATTACCAGTGTTAAATGGAAATGTGCTATCATCACAGAAGTTGCAGCTACTCCAGCAGAAGGACAGCAGCTTCTATGGAAGAGTTGCAATATTAAGATCTTGGATTCTTTAAGAGAAGAGTGTATTTTTCTTATCAGTAACTTGCTATTTGGAAAAAATTGACCTTTCCTTAATGTTTTTCATTTAGTGTATAACAAAACAGGGACTTTGCACTCGTGTTTGTAAAGGGCATAGTGTTACATAAGCACACCACCAATCTACATTTATCAATGGTTCTTAATACCAATTATAGCAATATATTCTCTGCAAGATCCTCCAACAACACCAGAGGCCAAAGGAAGTTTTTGCTCGTAAAGCTGAAACATGCGTAGGCAGAGCAAGGTCAGATGCTGCTGGCAGGACATTTCTTCCCAAGTACTGTTGCTACCAAACTAGAAAAAGTTGGAGGTCACTGACAAACAGAAAACTAATTTTTTAAAACGCAAGCTCTTCTGCTTCAGTACCTATATCAGGATCCTTTCCAGCTAATGGACAATCAAGACAAAGAAAGGCAAAGAATTTGCTCCAGTTCTCAACCCCTAATTGTGAGACCAGTCTTCTGCTGATTAAATGTGATCCATTTTTGACATCTTAAACTAGACACATATTTGCTATCTAGTAGTTTAGAAGTACAATCAGAACATTACAGAATTAATGACTGAAGGATGTTTCATGAAATTCAAGGTAATGGTACACAGCTGGTGTTTGGCAGTGACAGTTGTTTTGATCTGTCTGATTATATATAATATAACACACTGCATGCAGAGGTAAAAAAACCCCAAACTTTGCATCTTTAAGACTTTTTACTGATGTTTGGTGTACTGGGCATTAGTTTTTAAGCCTATTATACAAATTCACTCAAAAATAAAATGCAGAGTCTTGGTCACATCATGACCATACATTTGCCACTCGACAGGCAAATTAAGAAAAATATCTCATTTACGTGCTTTAGCAAAGGTGTGAAAGCCTCTGGGCTGTCTCAGAATAACAGGAAGTAGAAACTTGATGGCTATGATCACAATAGAAAAACAACGGGCTGAAGCCTAGTCTGATGTCATAATATGAGGAAATATTATATTCCATGGAGTTTAAACACCTGTGCTGCTGTAGGGTACTATTAAAGACTTTTCATTACTGCTGACTGCATTCAGCAAACTTTCAAGTGTCTGTAGATCACCTCATTAAAATGCAGACTAGGGCTACAGACCTTTACGAGATGGACAAAGTGGAGGCACAGATTTAAAAAAAAAAAAATTGATGACGTGTAACACAAGTATTACAGTAGAGAACAAGAACTCATTTGAAATAAAAATATACTACTGCTTTCAGTATTTTGAAGAACTATACAAAAAAGCAGAAATTCTTCTGTTTACTTATTTATTTTTAAATAGAACACAGCTATCTTTCTTCCTCCCATCCCCATAAAGAATATTCACCACACAGATGAACGTACGGATGGATTCAGGTCATTACAGCTTTAGGAAGGCTGCTATCTTGTATACACAAATAGCTAACCTATGCTAGGGTTTTACGTGGGATGCACAACCGTACACAGAAAAACTATTAAGGCAATCTAAGTCTTCACTAAGATATCAACAGCACAGTTAATGAAATAGTTGTCTGTTCAGCTTCCCTCCCTGTTGGCCATTTGTGTGTGATGCTGTACAGAGAGCTCTCTGCCCTGCCCTTCTTCTCCAGACAAGACTGCTGTCACCCCTGTACGAACTTCTGTGCAAAGGTGCTGTGCTTCTCACTTTATTCTAACTTGACCAGTCAGATGAAGAGAAGAGGCGAAGGGCTACGGAGCGAAGGATCGCGCCGGGGGACCCTTCCCGAAGCGGCCAAACCGCGAAGGCGGCAGCACAGGGAGCGAGAGAGTGCCCCAGCTTCCCCCCCGACCCCCGGCCGGCGGAGCGGGCTCCTGACGAGCGGCAGCTCTGACTCAGCGCGGGCGGGGCCCAGGGCGGCGGCGGCCAAAACCCCTCGCCTACAAGAGCAGCCCCCGGGAGCGCGAGCGACCCGGAGCGCGGCGAACAGGGCGTGGCGCGGCAGTTTGCGCGGGCAGGGAACAGTACAAGTGGCCATCGTCCTCCCAGAGGAGGCTCAGCCATGGTCGCCACTCGGCTGAAAACCGGGGCCAGAAAGACTGTGGCGACACAGACGGAGCTCCCGCTCAGGCACGCGGCTATCCAAGTATCCGGCTGCAGAGAGTGCCTGAGCCTGTCGGTTGTTCCAGAGACTGACGGGGACAATACCTGCGTGCGGTGCGACCAGGTCAGCGACCTGCTCAGCCTGGTGGCAGAGCTGACAGAGGGAGTGGAGAGGCTGAGGAGCATTAGGGAGTGTGCGAGAGAGAGAGGTAGGTGGAGCCGCACCCGGCCATCCCTGAAGCAGGGGCAGCTGGTGGAGGCTCCACAAGCAGCAGGAGATCCCCTGTCCTCTTGCTGCCGGGCAGAAGGAGAGGACCTAAGAGATGAGGGGAAATGGAAGCAGGTCCCTCCTCGGAGAGGTCGGCGAATTCCCTCCGGGCCTGCCTCACCGTCCCAGCTGCCCTTACACAACAGGTATGGGGCTCTGGAACATGAGGGACAGGAACATGAGGACCCTGACAAAGGTCTGTCCAAGGGGGTGCCTAGGGCGAGTCAACCAGCCCCACACATCAAGACGTCCTCTGTTAAGAAAAAAGGAGGGTGATTGTTGTAGGTGACTCCCTTCTGAGGGGTACAGAGGGCCCAATATGTCGACCAGACCCAACTCACAGGGAAGTCTGCTGCCTCCCTGGGGCCTGGGTGAGAGACATCACCAGGAAACTCCCTGGTCTGGTTCGGCCCACTGATTACTACCCGCTGTTGGTCATGCAGGTTGGCAACGACGAGGTTGCGCTAAGAAACCCGAAGGCAGTCAAAAAGGACTTGAGAGCACTGGGGCGACTGGTCAATGGAGTGGGAGCACAGGTAGTGTTTTCGTCAATCCCTTCAGTGACAGGGAAGAACGCTGAAAGGAACAGGAAAGCACACCTGAACAACACATGGCTCAGGGGCTGGTGCTGTCATCAGAATTTTGGGTTTTTTGACCACGGGGCGGTTTACACGGCACCAGGTCTCCTCGCAAATGATGGAGTGCAACTGACGCCGAGGGGCAAAAGGATTCTTGCTCATGAGCTGGCAGGCCTCATTGAAAGGGCTTTAAACTAGATTTGGAGGGGGGAGGGGCTAAAACCGGGCTCACTAGAGTTGAACCTAGGTGTAGGTTCAACGTGCCAGAGTTGAAATCGATAGCCCAGCTCAGGTGCATCTACACCAATGCACGCAGCATGGGCACCAAACAGGAGGAGCTGGAAGCCATTGTGCAGCGTGACAGCTATGACGTAGTTGCCATCACAGAAACATGGTGGGATGCTTCTCATGACTGGAGTGCTGCAATGGATGGCTATAAGCTCTTCCGAAGGGATAGGCAGGGAAGGAGAGGTGGTGGGGTGGCTCTGTATGTTAGGGAGTGTTTTGATTGCATAGAAATCAATGATTGTGAAGACCAAGTAGAGTGCTTGTGGGTAAAGATGAGGGGGAAGGCCAATGAGGCAGACATCCTGCTGTGAGTCTGTTACAGACCACCCAACCAGGATGAAGAGACAGATGAGACATTCTATAAGCGACTGGCGGAGGTCTCGCATTCGCTGGCCCTTGTTCTTGTGGGGGACTTCAACCTACCGGACATCTGCTGGAAGTATAACACAGCAGAGAGGAAACAGTCGAGGAGGTTCCTGGAGTGTGTGGAGGATAACTTCCTGATGCAGCTGGTACGTGAGCCCACCAGGGGAGGTGCCTTGCTGGACCTGCTGTTTACAAACAGAGAAGGACTGGTGAGAGATGTGGTGGTCGGAGGCCGTCTTGGGCTTAGCGACCACGACATGATAGAATTCTCAGTTGTGAGCGAAGTAAGGAGAGGGGTCAGCAAAACTGCTATCATGGACTTCCGGAGGGCAGACTTTGGCCTGTTCAGGTCACTGATTGAGAGAGTCCCTTGGGAGACAGTCCTGAAGGACAAAGGGGTCCAGGAAGGCTGGACAGCCTTTAAGAAGGAAATCTTAAAGGCGCAGGAGCAGGTGGTCCCCATGTGCCGTAAGAAGAGCTGGCGGGGAAGGCGACGGGCCTGGCTGAACAGGGAGATTTTGCTGGGACTCAGGGAAAAGAGGAGAATTTATCACCTCTGGAAGAAGGGACAGGCAACTCATGAAGAGTACAAGGATCTCGTTAGGTCAAGCAGGGACAAAATTAGAAAGGCAAAAGCCCAGCTAGAGCTCAGTCTGGCCACAGTCGTAAAGGATAATAAAAAATGTTTTTACAAATATATTAACAACAAAAAGAGAGACAAGGAGAATCTCCATCCCCTACTGGATATGGCGGGGAACATTGTCTCCAAGGACGAGGACAAGGCTGAGGTACTTAATGCCTTCTTTGCCTCAGTCTTTAATAGCCAATCCAGGTATCCACAGGGTATTCAGCCCCCTGAGCTGGAAGATGGGGATGGAGAGCACAATGTACTCCTCATAATCCTGGAGGAAGCAGGCAAGGACATGCTAAGCCACCTGGACACCCACAAGTCTATGGGGCCTGATGGGATCCACCGGAGAGTACGGAGAGAGCTGGCAGAGGAGCTTGCCAAGCCACTCTCCATCATTTATCAGCAGTCCTGGTTAACAGGGGAGGTCCCAGATGACTGCAGGCTTGCCAATGTGACGCCCATCTACAAGAAAGGCCGGAAGGAGGATCCTGGGAACTACAGGCCTGTCAGCCTGACTTCTGTACCGGGGAAGATTATGGAGCGGTTGGTCTTGAGAGTGCTCACAGGGCATGTGCAGGACAACCAAGGGCTCAGGCTCAGCCAGCATGGGTTCATGAAAGGTAGGTCCTGCTTGACCAACCTGATCTCCTTCTATGACCAGGTGACCTGCCTAGTGGATGAGGGAAAGACTGGGGATGTTGTCTACCTGGACTTTAGTAAAGCCTTTGACAGTGTCTCCCACAGCATTTTCCTGGAGAAACTGGCGGCTCGTGGCTTAGACAGGTTTACTCTTCACTGGTGAGGAACTGGCTGGATGGCTGAGCCCAGAGAGTTGTGGTGAATGGTGTTAAATCCGGCCGGCGACCGGTCACAAGCGGTGTTCCCCAGGGCTCGGTTCTGGGGCTGGTCTTGTTCAATATCCTTATTGATGATCTGGATGAGGGAATCGAGTGCTCCCTCAGTTAGTTTGCAGATGACACCAAGCTGGGTGGGAGTGTTGATCTGCTGGAGGGTAGGAGGGCTCTGTAGAGGGATCTGGACAGGCTGGATCGATGGGCAGAGGCCAACTGTATGAGGTTTAATAAGGCCAAGTGCAGGGTCCTGCACTTTGGTCACAACAACCCCATGCAACGCTACAGGCTTGGGGAGGAGTGGCTAGAGAGCAGCCCAGCGGAAAGGGACCTGGGGGTGCTGGTTGGCAGCCGGCTGAACATGAGCCGGCAGTGTGGCCAGGTGGCCAAGAAGGCCAACAGCGTCCTGGCCTGTATCAGGAATAGTGTGGCCAGCAGGAGTAGGGAAGTGATTGTGCCCCTGTACTCAGCACTGGTGAGGCCGCACCTTGAATCCTGTGTTCAGTGTTGGGCCCCTCACTACAAGAAGGATGTTGAAGTGCTGGAGCGTGTCCAGAGAAGGGCAACGAAGCTCGTGAGGGATCTGGAGCACAAGTCTTCTGAGGAGCGGCTGAGGGACCTGGGGTTGTTTAGTCTGGAGAAGAGGAGGCTGAGGGGAGACCTTATCACTCTCTACAACTACCTGAAAGGGGGTTGTGGTGACGAGGGTGTTGGTCTCTTCTCCCAAGTAACTAGTGATAGGACAAGAGGAAATGGCCTCAAGTTGCGCCAGGGGAGGTTTAGATTGGATATTAGGAAAAATTTCTTCACTGAGAGGGTGGTCAGGTATTGGAACAGGCTGCCCAGGGAGGTGGTGGAGTCGCCATCTCTGGAAGTGTTCAAAAAACGTGTGGATGTGGTGCTTCAGGACATGGTTTAGGGGACATGGTGGCACTGGATTAATGGTTAGACTTGATGATCTTGAAGGTCCTTTCCAACCTAGTGATTCTGTGTGATTCTGTGTGTGAAGAGAGAAAGCTATTGTTATCCTTCTACACAGAAATATTAGGTAGCTAATGTAAGATTGCACAAGAAAACTTTGGCTGGCAGGAGCTAAATACAGATAATGAGACCCGGATACCCTGGCTCCCCTGCACGACCATTCTCTCTGCCTGTCCACATTAGTTCTAAGATGCTTTGGTGTGCTGCTCTTGCTAAGAGAAATAACAAAACAATATAAATATACATTGAACAATTTTTTTCTGTGTTTGTTAGGGTTCAGGCATGAAATAAATTTCCACTGAAGTTCAAATCTGCATCTAGCAAAGCTTTTATGCAACATGATAACATCCACCAAGAAAAAAAATAAACTTTTCATATTAGAATAACTTTTCAAGATATTTCTATTTTTTATCCTACTACCATTGCTTCACAAAAGTGGTATAATGAGGTCTCTGATCAAAGTAATTAAAGCCTCTAATTAATAGGGGAAAATCACATTTACATATGGTATCACTCCCAGTTTCAATTAATTACGCTAGACAAGAATTTATTTCAAATTCTCTTCCTGACAAGCTGCAAAATTCTTTACTAATTAGTCTTTTTTTCAAACATTATATCCTGACAGAAAAAGAGAATTAGTATTATTCTAGCATCAGAGACCAACCAAAGTTGAAAGGAAAGGATGTGCACATGACAGTCTTTCACATCTGTGAGTGAGTTTAACTATCAGTAACAATTCTGTCATTTTTCAGTTAGTTCTTGAACTGAGAACCTGGATCTGCTCCTGGAAATCACTGTGGTTTTTTTATGGTAATTTAAAACAGAAATTGAATTATTTGTATTTATATAGTTACCTATATCATCATACTTTGCTTGCCATGGGGTCATTTGGAACACTCTAAAACCATTCACAATAAAATAGGATCAGCTTTCTGCACCTGTGGACAAGATCCTTTACAGGGAGTTGTTTGTAAATAAGACACGCTCATATGAAGACATGCAAAGAGGAGTTTGTTATTGGTTTTGGTTCTTTTTTCAGTGAGAAAACTGAAATTAACCCCCCACCAATCGTAAATCTCTCTGCATATTCAGGCAATCCTTATTCATGCACAGAACTTCACCGGGAGGCAGAAATTCACATTTTCTGGCACTAACAGACTCATTCACATAACTTAGGTTCCGGGCTTGCAATTAACCAAATTTGCTTGAAGCCTCATTATTTTCTAGCTATGCAGTTTCTCAAAGAAAGACTGATTAATGGTGATCTGTGATAAATTTTTACTTCTGATTCACGTTCAGCCCAGGATAAAATTCACTAGAAGCTGTTACTAAGCAATGGTTGCAGAAGACTGGGTAGAAGTTAAAGATCTGTCTGCTTTTAAAACCCTCACAAAGCATCCATCATATCTCTGACACCTGAATATTCTTTGACAATCTGCCCCTAAGCATGTAACTCTTCCCTGAATAACAGACAACCGCTACTTTTCTGATCTCAGATAATCACCCTAAATCACCGTAAATTGCACCATAGTGAACAGGATATCACCTAAAATGCAATTAATCTACCACTGTCCTATTTAGGTTAAGGGAGGCTCATGTGGTTAGTTTAGGCTTTGGCCTTTCAATTACCTGAGATAAATTTTGATTTGAGACTACATCTGTTCCACTACTGTATCCATAAACTAAATAACGCCAACCACCTGGACTGTTTAATTACTTACACAGTCCCTGGCACAGTATCATCCCTGGGCAAATTGCACTTTCCCAAATGGTTTCTGAAAAGATTCTGGGCTACGATGGGCCAGGCACCATCCTTCTTAATAGAAATTCTGCATGCAGCATATCTTGTTTTGGAGAGTAAAAGAATTTAGTAACATGGATGTGGCCTGCCCATGCCATCTGGCCCAGGGAATGGGTCCCAAGCACTACTCAGCTTACTAGTACATATGTAACCTCAGCCCACAGGCTAGTTCTAAAGAAGGACTTAAATGACCCCCCAGGCTGAGTACCACAACGATACCCTCCCTTGGCCTGCTCATGACACTCGTCCTCATGCAGCCCAAGATGCTGTTTTTCTGACCCTCTTTGCCACAAGGTCACACTACTGGCTCTTGGTCACCATCTTGTTAATCATGATTCCCAAGTCCTTTCCTACAAAGCTGCTTTCCAACTGGTTGGCTGCCAGGCTCTCTTGGTGCCTGGGGATGTTCCTTCCCAGACGCAGGACTTTGCATTTCCCTTTATTTCATGAGATTCCAGTTTGTTTAATTCTCCAGCCTGCCAAGGTGCCTCTGAATGGCAGCAAAATCCTCTGGTATGTCATCTCCTCCCAGTTTTGTATCATTTGTGGAAGTACATTCTGTCCCACCCTCCAAGTCATTAATGGAGATGTTAAATACTGGCTCCAGTATTGACCCCTTAGGTGCACCACTAGTGACTAGACTCCAAGTGGACTTTATGCTCACAGCCCTTTAAGCCCAGCAGTTCAGTCTACCTCACTGTCCACTTACCTAGTCTGCACTTACCAGTTTGTCTGTTGGGATCTTATGGGAAACAGTGTCAAAAGCCTTAATATAGTCAAGATAAAACATCCACTTCTGCCCCTCCTCCACTAAGCCAATCATGTCAGCACAGAAGTATATTAATTTGGTTAAGCATTATTTCGCTTTCATATACTCATGCTGACTACACCAAATCACTTCCTAGTCCCTTGTATATCTGATCCACCACCATCACAGATTTTGAGGTTGACCTGCCTGTAGTTACCTGGATAGCATTCAAAAAAATTTGCTTCTGGATGAACACTCACCCCCTCATGAAAAGGGGCCTTCCACCTGGGTCATTATCTGCTCACGCTATTCATCTCTCTGCCTACCCATCAAATATTTACAGTGATTTTTGAAACTGTTTTTGGTGCAGTTGATGAAGGACAGTAATCCACACCACATTAAGTTGTTATAAATTGCATGAAAATCATCTCTGTTAATGTCTTTGTTTAAAGAGTTGCTACTGAGGCTGGCAGAACCTGACCAGTCAGGACTTTGCTCCAAAGTAGCTATGGCATATGCCAACTAACAGCAGGCAGCAAGCCAGAGAAGGCAGGCAGCAGATAAGGGAGAGACAGGTATATTATGAAGAAAAATTATAGGAAGGAGTGACTAGAATTACAGGAGTTTGGGTTACAGCAGAGAGGAATATAGGGTACATAGGACACTGTTCCCATGCATATATAGGCCACTAGACACCACTACCTCAGCTTCTCATAGAACAAATTGTTCTGATAAAAGTGGATGATGCTGAAGTGTTTGTGCTGCAGTGAATGTTAGTACTGCTCAGTACAGACTCTTCAGAAGACAAAGGCATAACACTGCCTAATTTCTCAATCTCACTTGGTTTGCTGCCTTACTATAGACCTGGGTGACTTTGAGTATGGCTAGATGTAAAACTAGGTATGAAAAGTGGGGTTTCAACTCTGACATGGCGATGCTTTGAGAGTTAGCATGCATCCATGTTTAGGGATTCGCATGAAAAAGTTCATGGAATACAACTTTGGGCATAGAAACATAACATTCATTTAAGTTTTATTGTATATTCCTAGGTCTTTTGTCTTCTCTTTTTTTTTTTCAATCTCACCTCAATATCATCGATCACAATAGATTGATACTTTGAGTAAAAATGTCCTTTAAATAGATTTCAAGTGGACTTCATAAACTTCCTGCTACTGACATCTAGTTTTAAATTGTTTAATACAAGAGAGACACACTAAAACCATTAAACTTTAGCAAATATATTGCAATAGGAAACACAGATATTTGGAAAGCTTTGCCTTCCTTTCATAAAGGTATACACAAGCTAAAGCACAACCCTAAAAAGTGTAATTCAGTTCTCCTAGTTGTTCATGCCACACAACAAACTGGACAGGGACTTTTTACAAGGCTTGTAGTGATAGCACAAGGGGTAATAATTTTACACTAGAAAGGGTAAATTTAGATTATTTATAAGGAAGAATTTCTTCATTATGAGAGTGGTGAGGCACTGAAACCAGTTGCACAGAGAAGTTGTGGATGCCCCAACGCTAGAAGTGTTCAAGGTCAGGTTGGATGGGGCTTTGAGCAACATGGTCTAGTGGAAGGTGTCCCTGCCCATGGCAATGGTGTTGGAACCAAGTGAACTTTAAGGTTTCTCCAACCCAAACCATTCTATGATTCTGTGATTCCATGGTTCATTAGTTAAAAATTTATTTTTGTCTATATCAGAGAGTTTAATGCCTTTTAATTTTTCAATATCTCTCACAAGGGTTGAGGTCTCCTAGCCTACCTTCAAAGTAAACAGCTTCTCTTATAACCATTTGCAAATGCACTTCCTAAAACCAGGAGGTCTGAGCTGCGGAATCACAGAATCACAGTCATAGAATCATTAGGTTGGAAAGGACCTTCAAGATCATCAAGTCCAACCATTAATCCAGTGCCACCATGTCCCCTAAACCATGTCCTGAAGCGCCACATCCACACGTTTTTTGAACACTTCCAGAGATGGCGACTCCACTACCTCCCCGGGCAGCCTGTTCCAATGCCTGAGCACCCTCTCGGTGAAGAAGTTTTTCCTAATATCCAATCTAAACCTCCCCTGGTGCAACTTGAGGCCATTTCCTCTTGTCCTATCACTAGTTACTTGGGAGAAGAGACCAACACCCTCGTCACCACAACCCCCTTTCAGGTAGCTGTAGAGAGCGGTAAGGTCTCCCCTCAGCCTCCTCTTCTCCAGACTAAACAACCCCAGGTCCCTCAGCCGCTCCTCAGAAGACTTGTGCTCCAGACCCCTCACCATCTTCGTTGCCCTTCTCTGGACACACTCCAGCACCTCAACATCCTTCTTGTAGTGAGGGGCCCAAAACTGAACACAGGATTCAAGGTGCAGCCTCACCAGTGCCGAGTACAGGGGCACAATCACTTCCCTACTCCTGCTGGCCACACTATTCCTGATACAGGCCAGGATGCTGCTGGCCTTCTTGGCCACCTGGGCACACTGCCGGCTCATGTTCAGCTGCCTGTCAATCAGCACCTGAATGCCACACTGCAGGCCACTTAGGGGCAATCGATTAGTACAGATGGTTCAAGGGACTCTATTATACCTACATATCTTCTGCTACATCTACTAAATATCTATTTTCTCCCCAGATTGTGTAGCTCTGTTTTTGTGCTAGAAATTTTCAACATGCAAAATTGCTACTGCCGTCTAAGAAAGTTCTGCTTATGGAAAGCCTACTCAGGCCCTGCACTCAAGGATAATAAGATCATAATAACATGCTACATATGTAACCGTAGCATTCTACTAATCCTAACTAATTCAGACCATATTTGTAACAGTCTCGGAAACAAAGATTAAAGTGCAATTTTGATAGTGGCCAGGTTCTAGTCATGCAGTTCCACGGTACTTTGGAACTATCAAGCTCACATACAGTTAATAAGTTTAAATTTCTGGCAATTACTTTCTTTGTGTCCAGAATTTTAAGAAAAAGAAGAAGAAGAAGACAACCCGTACTTTTCAGCAATTTTCTCTGTCTCCCTTCTTTTATTTCATACATTCTTGCTGGCCTTTTAGACGTGGTTCACTGCACCTGACAATGTTCCTCAGGATGGTGGTGTTGGCTGGAAAAAAAAGAGAGGTTAGGGTGTGAATGCAAACAAATCATCACATTTGTTTGCATGGCTTGTATAATGTGAATGACTTTCTTTTCCTTGTCTGTAAGGCTTGGAAATCAAAAGTGAAGACATGAATGTGGCAATGTGATGGAGGAAAAATATTGTAGGTACAGGTGTAACTGATCAAAGAGCCTGTCTGTTGCTGACACTAGCAATAAGTGTTGAAATACTGTTTTAAAGCACTAAAGATTCTGGAAAGTCTGATAATTATGCAAGTGTACTAGTTAGTTCTTAGTAGCTGGAGAATATTTCTGGTGCAGAACAAGAATTTGTTCCTAGTCAATGTTGCAATAACTAAGGGATACCAGGAAACAACACAGTAAAGGGTATGAAAATGTCTCTGTATAAGGGTATAAGGGTGCAGTCTTGGGACGAGAGGTATATAACAGCCTGTTATCAGAGGATGCAGAACAGGTTACTTTAAGTCACAGAATTTTTAAATCAATTATATTAGAACATCTGTCCTAGGATTTATTTCTTCCCAGATTGTCTGTAAATGGGGGTGTGTTTTATCCAGCAACAGGAAGCACCATCTCTTACATTTATTTTACATTGTTTAACTAAAGTAATTGCAAAATATTATCCACCATATGCTACTTCGTTTCAGCAAATTATAAAATGTACAGAAGCACAGGCATAGCAATGATTAATAGTTAGCCTTGTTTCAATGAACACAGACCTTGGCATGCTGAAATAGAATTACATCAATGCTGCCTGGCTAGGATCCCCTTACATCATTAACGCCAGTGGAGGAGTAGGATGTTATTAACACTTCAGAGGAGGAACTAGATTTCTCTTTTGGCAGTAGAGGCAATCCTGAAATAACATCTGCTTATTTACCAGCATATGTAAAACTAGCTGTTTATCTTAGAAACGTGATATTACCTTGGCCTTTGTTTCACACTGGATTTTAATGATTATCTACCATGCCCTCCTCACTGCAGTTCTGTAACCTGCTCCTTTACTTTAACGTGAATATTCTGATGCATTTGACTGTGACTAGCTTATAACTTATAAAACCTTTATGTCTGTGGCTCTTCACATCAGGACTCAGTGGTCCACCAGGCTTTCTCCTATCTTTATTAGGACTTGTCCTATGCTCCCTTTCAATTAATTTGTAAAGAGAAGCTTTGGCCAGCAACCAGTGCCCATACTACCTTTAGGAAGCACACAATATGGATGCAAAGGAATCTCTTTCCCATTACATTTTGAGCTCTAGTAGTTAGTTAGTTAGTTATCAGTTTAAATTTTATATATTTGCTTTCATATGGTGTTAACCTAATTTGAAAATTGTGTGAACGTTTAGCAGAAGTGCAGGTGTGTCTCACCATCTCCGCTCCTCATCCCATTTGCCTGGTGGGCATATTGTTCATGCAAGACTTGTTTGGTTAATGAAGTCAGCAAAAAGAAATACTTATTTAGGAAGAACATGAAGCAATGCTTACACCTAAACATAATTTGGAAAGTATATTCAAACTTCCAAAGAAAATTTCTGTTTACCTGTAGAAAAGTAATGGTAGTGCATTATTTGCCCAGCTGCAACTGGAACTTGGAGCATTTGCCACCTATTTGTAACCTGATTTAGACAATTACAAGTGAAGGCATCTAGTGTAATGCAACTGTATTGTCAAATATCCATTTTGGCATTGTATGTAAATAATTATATGTATGTTTGTGTATGTATTTATAATAAATATAAGTTCAAAGATCTGTACAGTGTCCTTTTCAAAAACATTGGACTACAATGTTGTCTGTAGAAACACATGTCTGCTGCAGAGGCATTTTTGACAATGTTTTTATTTCTCTTCTTCAGATTCTTCAGAAGAAATGAACAGAGCAGCTTGTTCTGCTTCTGCTGTTTTAAGTCCTTTCCTACTATACATTTCAAGTCAGATATATTATTTATCATTTCCCTAAGAAGGTTTTACAACCTTGTCTCCCTTAATAAAGCAAAATGAAAGACATTACCAGAGCGAAGGAAAGACTGAGCAGTGGGGATGACATCTGGTCACTGTCTAATTTTCATGCAGCTATACCAGCAATTTTTTCTGTCACAGCTGACATATTCTTTGTGTTGGGTTGCAGTGAAAAACTAGCAGAAAGAAAGTGAGAGACCAAAGGTAGGAAACACCCAGACACAAATAGAGGAAAACCAGTTCCATTCCTCAAGTTCCAAACAAGTAAAGCCCTTCTATCCAGCCCTAAAATACATAAAAATTGACACAAGGACCTTGCTCATTCCTCTTTTATAGAACTACAAACCAATATGCTCTTCTATAATTGCCTTTACAAAATCTCTGCTATCTTGTTAGTTTAAGAGAATAAATTGCTTCAGAGCTCTCTGCCCTCTTTTATTTTTTCACCTATGACTGCAAACTCCAAGTGATGTGAAATACGTGACTCTGAAAGTGACAGGGGAATAATTTCTTTAGTGATTGGCTTAAGAGAGAAAAAAAATAAGAGCAATGAGCATCAAGGTTAGCTCCTGGTTTCAGAGGACTACTTTCCCCTGTAGTACAAGCAGTATTTCTATGAGCTTTATTTCTTTTCCAAAAGAGTACAAGGGGTCAGCAGAAACCAGTAGCTAATGTTAAATTGCATTTCGAAACCTTAAGCTTCCTGTGCTAACGATTCATCATTTCTGTGGAAAATCTGGCTTCCTCGAGCAACATTATACATCAGTCTGGCTAACACTGCAGCAAACTGCCGAAGGTCCTGAACAAATGCAACATTAAGGGTGCTGTATATTCACATCTTTTGCTATGGGAAAAGTCAATGCTGACAACTCTTCTTTCAGAAGCCAGAAATTCTTTTGAAAACTCTTTCAATGCAGGTCTCCAAAGACCATACAATTGCTTATATGTTTTGTAGGTTTAAATGATGCATATTCCTACTAGCGGGGCAGGAGAGGAAGGAATGCTGTATTTTCTGGGGTAACTGGTAACTGATTCCCTCTGATCACATGAGAAGACACAAAACCAGATCTATGACACTATTTAGCAACAACACCAACAAAAAAACCCCTATGTATCACCAGAAAAGTAAAGGCTTTAATTCTCCCCAGACATGCATGCACTCACGTCCCATATTGCAGATAAAGAGCTTAGGGAAAAAGAGATTATTAAGATGAGTACAGTAGGTAGCACTCCTCAGAGTGATTCTGACTCACATTTCCACAGGATGAATATTGGGTGAATAACAGCAAAGCTAATCTTGGATGTCAGAGAGTTCAGCTTCATGGGCAGCGTGGTGGAGCCATAACCACCCCTCCAGCTTCAGGTTTCTTGTGCCAGCTTCTCTAATCTTTCCACACAAAAGCACTAGGACCAGTAGTATGACTTGAAATGAGAAAATATCCCATCACCATTCCTTGCACACCCACGCATATGTTCAGGGTCTTGCCATTTTATATCACGCCTTGGTATCTGAGTAGCTCAAAGGAATACACAATTTTGAGGCAGAAATAGAGTCCCCTGTGATTGGTTTGGAGGATTGTGTAGTTCAGCTGATCGTTTGTTCTCTTGTGACTTCTAAGTAAACATTTACCTTTATATCCCTTTGTCAATCCTGTTCTTTCTATCCAACGTGACATTAAGCAGGCTTGTATAAGTATATGGTCTTCTACATCTGGTCTCTGATGGTTAACCATGCCTTCATTTGTATTTTACTTGTATCAGGACAATGTGTGAATTTCTACTTTGTCCAAATAAGATAATGAAATTGTGCAGCACCAGAGACACAATGTAGTTATATTAATGATGTTTGTCTGCTGGGAGTAGGGAGGGTATTAAGGTGATTGCCCCTGTGGAAAAGACGTCACAATTGTAAGATTTCTTGTCATTCTCTAATTTTTTTCTTCTCTCCCTTTGCTAGATTAGAGATGGAAAAGGCAAATTCATTAACATGAAACACTTATTATTCTGTTGCAGTTTCTGGTGGAAATTGGCAAATTTACAAGTAATAAATCACCTTATTTTGGTATTACACTGGAGAATCAGACTATTGAATTAGACAGAAGAATGGCCAAACACAGCTTGAAAACTCATAGGTAAGAATCAGGGACCGAGGCAACAATGGGAACCTTGTGGTTGGTGTCTACTACAGGCCACCTGACCAAGGGGAGACTATTTACAAAAATTTCTTACTCTAGCTACAGAAGGCATCTTGCTCGTGGGTTCACATCCTGCTGGGAGACTTCAACCACCCCGATATCTGCTGAAAAAGTAGCACAGCGAGCTGTAGGCAACCCAGGAGGCTGCTGGAAGGCATGGAGGATAACTTCTTAAGCCACACAATGGACAGCCCTACCAGACGGGATGCTGTACTGCACCTGTTGGTCACCAACGCCTGTGAGCTAATTGGTGACATCAAGATTGGAGGCAACCTGGGCTGCAGGGATCATGCACTAGTGGAGTTCGTAGTCCTGAGGGATGTGGGTCAGGTGAAGAATAAAGTCATGACCCGGAATTTTAGGAAAGCAAAATTCCAGCTCTTCATGGAGTTAGTCAATAGGACCCCCTGGGAAACTGCCCTCAGGGACAAGCGAGCAGAACAGAGCTGGCAGATCTCTAAGGACACTTTCCATAGAGGGCAAGAGCTCTTGATCCCCAGGTGCAAGAAATCAGGAAAGGAAGACAAGAGGCCAGCATGGCTGAGTGGAGACCTGCTGGTCACACTAAAGGGCAAGAAGGAAATGCACAGGCAGTGGAAGCAGGGACAGGTATCCTGGGAAGAGTACAGGGATGCTGCCTGGTTGTGTAGGGATGAGGTCAGGAGGGCCAAGGTGTGGCTGGAGCTGAACTTGGCAAGAGATGCAAAGAATAACAAGAAGGACTTCTACAGGTATGTCAGACAGAAAATGAAGATCAAAGAAAACGTAACCCCCTTGATGAGAAAGACTGGCAGATGGGTAAAAATGGATGAGGAGAAGGCTGAGGTATTCAATGACTTCTTTGCCTTAGTCTTCACTGGCAATGTCTCTTCCCACACTTCTCGAGGGGATGACCTACAAAACGAGGATTGAAGGCGGAAAGTCCTTCCCACTGTAAGAGAAGATCAGGTTTGAGACCACCTGAGGAACCTGAACATGCACAAGTCTATGGGACCCGAGGAGAGACATCCTGGAGTCCTGAGGGAATTAACCCTCAGGACTAATGATGTAGTTACCTAGCCACTCTCCATGATATTTGCAAAGTCCTGGCAGTCAGGTGAAGTCCCTGGAGACTGGAAAAAAGGAAACATTGCACCCATCTTTAAAAAGGGTAGCAAGGAGGACCCTGGGAACTACCAACCTCTCAGCCTCACCTCTGTGCCTGGGAAGATCATGGAACAGATCTTCCTAGAAGCTATGCTAAGGCACATGGAGGATGGGGAGGTCATTCGAGGCAGCCAGCATGCCTTCACCAAGGGCAAGTCCTCCCTGACCAACCTAGTGGCCTTCTGTGATGGAGTGACCACATCAATGGACAAGAGAAGGGTTACTGATGTCATTTACATGGTCTTCTGTAAGGCATTTGACACGGTCCTGCACAACATCCTTCTCTCTCAATTGGAGAGAGATGGATTTGATGGGGCGAACGTTGGGTGGCTGAGGAATTGGTTGGACGGTCACATCAAGAGGGTAGTGGTCAATGGCTCAATGTCCAGATGGAAATGGGTGACAAGTGGTGTCCCTCAGGGGTCTGTACTGGGACCATTACTCTTTAATATCTTCATCAGTGAGCTAGTGGGATTGAGTGCACCCTCAGCAAGTTTGCAGACGACACCAAGCTGAATCATGTGGTTGACACACCTGAGGGACAGGATGCATCCAGAGGGACCTGGACGAGGTCAAGGCGTGGACGTATATAAACATCATGAGGTTCAGCAAGGCCAAGTGCAGGATCCTGCACCTGGGTCAGGGCAACCCCCAGTATCAGCACAGTTTGAGAGATGAAGTGATTGAGAGCAGCCCTGCTGAGAAGGACTTGGGGGTGCTGGTGTATGAGAAGCTGGACATGAGCCAACAATGTGCACTCGCAGCCCACAAGGCCAACCACATCCTGGGTTACATCAAAAGCAGTGTGGCCAGCAGGTCAAGGGAGGTGATTCTGCCCCTCTACTCCGCTCTGTTGAGACCCCACCTGGAGTCCTGCATCGAGCTCTGGAGCCCTCAGCACAGGAAAGACATGGACCTGTTGGAGCAGGTCCAGAGAAGGGACGCAACAGTGATCTGAGGGATGGAACAGCTCTGCTGTGAGGACAGGGTGAGATAGTTGGGATTGTTCAGCCTGGAGAAGAGAAGGCTCCAGGGAGACCTTATTGCAGTAAGTCTTCCAGTACTTAAAAGGGGATATAAGAAGGTTGGGGAGAGACTTTTTAGCAGGGCCTTTAGTGATAGGACAAGGGGTAATGTTTTTAAACTAAAAGAGGGAAGAATTAGACTAGATAGAAAGAAGAAAATTTTCACACTGAGGGTGGTTAAACCCTGGCCCAAGTTGCCCAGAGAGGTGGTAGCTGTCCCATCCCTGGAAACATTCCTGGTCAGGTTGGATGGGGCTCTGAGCAACCTGATCTAGTTGAAGATGTCCCTGCTCACTGCAGGAGGACTGGATTAGATGGCCTTTAAAAGTCCCTTCCAAACCAAACTATTCTATGATTCTATGATAAACAGTCCTTTTGCAGTACTGAGAGAACTTCTGACTCTTCTGGGGTACAGGAAAAACTAGTGGAAACAATACGATAAAATAAATAAACACTATATGTGTGCATGTGTACCTATAAATATAAAATATAAATATAAAAATGTATAAAAATCTTTTTGCTTCTGATTCAAATCCTAGTCCTTTATGTTTCAGTCAGTCGGGGAGATGTCAGTAACACTGCATGTTAATGCTATAGATTTTATTGCAAAGAGCCTGGTTTAAACAGACACCGTTTTTTTCCAAGAGTATAAGTATCTGTTTTTTCCTGAATAAATGTTACTTCTCAGGTCATTATCACCATCTTGTCTTAATTATTGACACTCAAGTCAGTCCTGCTAATTGCTCATGTGCATGTTCTTCATAAAAGGCAAATCCAAGGTTGCTAAGTGTCCTTGGGATTTTGCCAGCTCTCTTTTCTGTTCCCATTCAGTCACACTTAGCTAAGGAAGGGTGTACATGATCTTAACAGATACTTAACAGATAATTAACAGATAATGTTTCCTTTTTTCCAGAGACTGGAAAAAAGGAAACATTGCACCCATCTTTAAAAAGGGTAGCAAGGAGGACCCTGGGAACTACCAACCTCTCAGCCTCACCTCTGTGCCTGTCCCCCAGTGGCATCAATTATTGAGCTGCGAAGCTCCCTGGAGTTGCATTAGCTTTTTTGTTGACTGACAAGAAGAGTCTTGGCTTGTTTTTCCTCTTGATTCCTTGATCATAAATCTGAGTCCTCAAGGCATCATGGGTCTATACCTTGTTATTAGAAATACACAGTACTGACACCTGTAAGAACATCTGCTGAGCGATCTGCTCAGCCTGGTGGCAGAGCTGAAAGAAGCAGTGGAGAGGCTGAGGAGCATCAGGGAGTGCGAAAGGGAGATGGATCAGTGGAGCCAGCCCCCACCATCCCTTAGGCAGAGGCAGCCGGTGGAGGCTCCACAAGCAGCAGGGGATCCCCTGTCCTCTTGCTGCCAGGCAGATGGAGGGCACCTAAGAGATGAGGGAGAATGGAAGCAGGTCCCTGCTTGCGGCAACAGGCAAATCCCCTCCCGTACTCCCTCACCGTCCCAGCTGCCCTTACACAACAGATATGGGGCTCTGGGACTTGAGGAACAGGAAGATGAGGATCCTGATGAAGGTCCATCCAGGGATTGTCTAGGGTGAGTCAGCCAGCCCCACGCATCAAGACGCCCTCTGTTAAGAAAAATACAAGGGTCATTGTTGTAGGCAACTCTCTTCTGAGGGGTACAGAGAGCCCAATATGTCGACCAGACCCAACCCACAGGGAAGGCTGCTGCCTCCCTGGGGCCCAGGTGAGAGATGAACGGGAAACTCCCTGTTCTGGTTCGGCCCACTGATTACTACCCACTGTTGGTCCTACAGGTTGGCAAAGATGAGGTTGCACTAAGAAGCCCAAAGGCAATTAAAAGGGACTTCAGAGCTCTGGGGCGACTGATCGATGGAGGGGGAGCACAGGCAGTGTTTTTGTCAATCCCTTCAGTGGCAGGGAGGAACACTGACAGGAATAGGAAAGCACACTTGGTCAACACATGGCTCAGGGGCTGGTGCCATCAGTAGAATTTTGGGGTTTTTGACCATGGAGAGGTTTACACGGCACTGGGCCTCCTGACAGCAGAGGGAGTGCAACTATCTCCAAGGGGGAAAAGGATTCTTGCTTACAAGCTGGCAGACCTCATTGAGAGGGCTTTAAACTAGATTTGAAGGGGGAAGGGGACAAAACCAGGCTCACTGGAGATGAGCCTAAGGGTGGCATGCCGGAGTTGGGGGTGAAATCGATAGCCCAGCTCAAGTGCATCTACACCAAAGCACACAGCATGGGTACCAAACAGGAGGAACCGGAAGCCATTGTGCAGCGGGACAGCTATGATGTAGTTGCCATCACAGAAACATGGTGGGATGCTTCTCATGACTGGAGTGCTGCAACGGATGGCTATAAGCTCTTCCGAAGGGATAGGCAAGGAAGGGGAGGCGGTGGGGTGGCTCTGTATGTTAGGGAGAGTTTTGACTGCATAGAAATCAATGATTGTGAAGACCAAGTAGAGTGCTTGTGGGTAAAGATGAGGGGGAAGGCCAACGAGGCAGATATCCTGCTGGGAGTTTGTTACAGACCACCTAACCAGGCCGAAGAGGCAGATGAAACATTCTACAAGCTACTGGCAGAAGTCTCACAATCGCGAGGCCTGGTTCTCGTGGTGGACTTCAACTTATTGGACACCTGCTGGAAGCATAACACAGCAGAGAGGAAACAGTCTAGGAGTGTGCGCAAGATAAGTCCAGCAAAACTGCTACCGTGGACTTATGGAGGGCAGACTTCAGCCTGTTCATGTCACTGGTTGAGAGAGTCCCTTGGGAGACAGTCCTGAAGGGCAAAAGGGGTCCAGGAAGACTGGACAGTCCTCAAGAAGGAAATCTTAAAGGCACGGGAGCAGGTGGTCCACATGTGCCGTAAGAAGATCTGGCAGGGAAGAAGACCAGCCTGGCTGAACAGGGAGATTTTGCTGGGACTCAGGGAAAAGAGGAGAGTTTATCACCTCTGGAAGAAGGGGAAGGCAACTCAAGAAGTATAAAGGATCTTGCTAGGTCAAGCAGAGAGAAAATTAGAAAGGCAAAAACCCAGCTAGAGCTCAGTCTGGCCACAGTCGTAAAGGATAACAAAAAATGGATGAGGAGGGGAACATTGTCACCAATGAGAATGAGGACAAGGCTGAGGTGCTTAATGCCACCTTTGCCTCAGTCTTTAATAGCCAGTCCAGGTATCTGCAGGGTATTCAGCCCCCTGAGTTGGAAGACAGGGATGGAGAGCACAATAAACTCCCCATAATCCAGCAAGAAACAGTTAAGGACCTGTTAAGCCACCTGGACACCCACATGTGATATCCCATGGGGCCCGATGGGATCCACCCAAGAGTACTGATGGAGCTGGCGGAGGAGCTTGCCAAGCCACTCTCCATCATTTATCAGCAGTCCTGGTTAACAGGGGAGGTCCCAGAAGACTGGAGGCTTGCCAATGTGACACCCATCTACAAGAAAGGCCGGAAGGAGGATCCTGGGAACTACAGGCCTGTCAGCCTGGCCTCAGGACCGGGGAAGATCATGGAGAGATTCATCTTGAGAGTGCTCACGGGGCATGTGCAGGGCAACCAAGGGATCAGGCCCAGCCAGCACAGGTTCATGAAAGGCAGTTCCTTGCAGGACCAACCTGATCTCCTTCTATGACCAGGTGACCCGCCTAGTGGATGAGGGAAAGACTGTGGATGTTGTCTACCTGGACTTTAGTAAAGCCTTTGACAGCGTCTCCCACAGCATTCTCCTGGAGAAACTGGTGGCTCGTGGCTTAGACAGGTTTACTCTTTGCTGAGTAAAGAACAAGCTAGACAGCCGAGCCCAGAGAGTTGTGGTGAACAGGGTTAAATCCAGTTTGTGGCTGCTCACGAGTGGTGTCCCCCAGGGCTCGGTTCTGGGGCCGGTCTTGTTCAATATCCTTATTGATGATCTGGATGAGGGGATCGAGTGCTCCTTCAGTAAGTTTGCAGACAACACCAAGTTGGGAGGGAGTGTTGATCTGCTGGAGAGTAGGAGGCCTCTGCAGAGGGATCTGGACAGGCTGGATCGATGGGCCCAGGTCAACTGTATGAGGTTTAATAAGGCCAAGTGCTGGGTCCTGCACTTGGTTCACAACAACCCCATGCAACGCTACAGGCTTGGGGAGGAGTGGCTGGAGAGCTGCCCGGTGGAAAGGGACCTGGGGGTGCTGGTTGACAGCCGGCTGAATATGAGCCGGCAGTGTGCCCAGGTGACCAAGAAGGCCAACACCATCCTGGCCTGTATAAGAACTAGTGCGGCCAGCAGGAGTAGGGAAGTGATTGTGCCCCTGTACTCAGCACTGGTGAGGCCACATCTCAAATCCTGTGTTCAGTGTTGGGCCCCTCACTACAAGAAGTATGCTGAGGTGCTTGAGCATGTCCAGAGAAGGGCAACGAAGCTTGTGAGGGATCTGGAGAACAAGTCTTCTGAGGAGCGGCTGAGGGACCTGGGGTTGTTTAGTCTGGAGAAGAGGAGGCTGAGGGGAGACCTTATCGCTCTCTACAACTACCTGAAAGGGGGTTGTGGCGACGTGGGTGTTGGTCTCTTCTCCCAAGTAACTAGCGATAGGATAAGAGGAAATGGCCTTAAGTTGCGCCAGGGTGATTTAGATTGGATATTAGGAAAAATTTCTTCACCGAGAGAGTGGTCAAGCATTGGAACAGGCTGCCCAGGGAGGTGGTGAGACACCATCACTGGAAGTGTTTAAAAAACGTTTGGATGTGGCACTTCAGGACGTGGTTTAGGGGGCATGGTGGTGTTGGGTTGATGGTTGGACTTGATCTTAAAGGTCTTTTTCAACCTTAATGATTCTGTGATTCTTTGAACATATATTCACCTCATAAGATTTGGCACACTCAGAATTGCACAAACAGATACAGGGAGTAATCTGAAGAAATTTCCAATAATTGGTTATAGTTGCCACCTTATTCTTTGTCTCCTTCCGTTCTGCAGCTGGTAATATAAGTTTATTCATATTCCAGGCAAATAACAAAGATTGTTAAAATAACTGAACTGGAAGAGTTTTTGTTTGTTTATTTGTTTGTTTAATTAAAGCTCCTTTTGTCTGGAAATCACTTGTGATGTTGCTGTGTATGCATATTATTTACAGCACATTTGTTTCACGAAATAAAAATTTTACATTGCTCTGTAAGTACATCCTAAGAAACTGAGTGCTATTTGTCACAAATATGTGCTGTCATGAAAGGCATCTCAACACAAAGGAACAGGAGCAGTTGTGTTAAATCTTTTGTGGTACATGTACATCCTATCATTTGTTATGGAAAAATAACAATGGCACACACGTGCAACTCTGGCAGACAGCGATGAACTGTCAAGGCTGAAGATGCTGTGAATGAATGAACTCCTGCTTGTTTTCCGGAGTTACTTCTGTGTATGCCGTTAGTTTGGCTGAACAAGTCTGACATAAAGATTGATGTAACTCCCTGGCTGTGGAGCCCCTCTGAAAAGCTGTTCCTAGTCTTTTTCAGGAGGAGGCTTGTATTCCAGTGAATTGCTCCGCATTTGGCGAGGTACAATATATGCTTTACTGAGGTCTGATGTACATTTTCATATTTCTCCAGGTTCATTCCTTCAATGCCTTATTTCAGAAGTACTTAATTTTATTTGCTGTTCAAAGTCCTTACAAAGATTAAAGGAATGTAAAGGCTGTTTATTCAAACATATACTCGTTTTAAGAATGCAAATAATTTCCTGTGCCTTCAACGGCACTATTCACATATGTAACGTTAAATGTACTCCTGCTCATCTGGATCTTTTTGTGAGTGTTCCTCAATTTTCATTTAAGTTAGTGTGAATTTTTATATTTCATTTTATAAAACTTTGGATAATGCCTTACATACACATACAAGGAAATTAATATCTACTAATTGCAAAGCTTTCAAAGTACCATACAGGGTCATAGTGCTCTTACAGCTGAACTACTTTGAGTTAATTATCAGCTTCAGTAGATTTATGTTAAAAGCTTGGTACAAATAATGAGTCAAACAAGAGGTTTTTTACCTAAGAAAGAAAGTGGGATTAAGTCCAAATTTAGACTCCCTACCTCTGGGGGAAAGAATTCAAATGTATGTCTCAAAATGCTTGAAAACCTGGAGAAATTTAAACTGTGTCACATTTGTCAAACCTGAAAAGAGATGAAATCTTATTAAGTTTTGATTCATATTACACTAGTCAGTTCACTTTAGATTAGTTTTGCTGAGTTAGAAAGCTCACACTTTGCAACTTGATTTTATTATCAGTACAACGCCACAGGGCAGTCATTTTTTATTCTGACATTATTGAAAGATGGAATGTAATGAAATATGTACTGAACATAATGATTAGGATTTTTTTTTAAGAAAAAAGTAATTTTATTATTTTATTGAATAAATAAACCATAATTCAGATATCTGCATGCAATAAAACAAATTTTCCAATGATAGCAGTTAATTATACAGATTAGCTCAATGTTATAGGTTTTTAGACAAAATATGGGCTAAAGAGAAATTGGAAAACATTGCTTGTGGATTCTAGTATGAATTTTGCAGCCTAAACTCAATTTCTGTTACAAATAAAAAATGTTATTGATTTATTGAGAGTTTATTTTAGTTGTAGAGTATTCAGACAAAGACTTTTCTGTACATCTTCCAGGAAAATAAATTTTCTATTTTAGATAAAATTATATTTAATTTAAAGTTTCAAAATAGTAAAAAGGATATTTTTTCATAAAGAAAAATTCTATAAATAACATAAAGTAATAAAAAGTAACAATTATTTTTCTTTCAAAATATATATAGTAACTTTTTTTTTTTCCTAGTTCGACTATGTAATTTATAACACCTTGGAAAAATCTTACTTTTCCAGAGGACTTATTTGTCTAAATTTAATGGCACACTTCAAATCTCTTAAAATGTCATCTTGCAGTATTGTATTTCTTCATTCAGTCTGTGTACCAGCTGAGGAAGCTGGAATTAGATATACTATCACTGTGTAAAATAAGGCTACTATAATACATTTATTACATTTCCTTTATCAAAAAATGTATTAATAAGTATTTGGTTTATTTAGATTTACAGCAATAAGGTTGCTAACATTTTCTTCATTACATATTTTACTCCTGGAGTCTACAAATATTTTTAATCAAGATAATTTTTATTAACAATATAGTTGTGAAATTGTAATATTTACAAATATCATTACCGTATTTCCATTTGACATCAAGAATTGTGAAGTAACAAGATTTTGTACTTACTTTGATTTAATTGAATCAATTTATTTGGACCTACCTACTTGTGGAATTCTGTATCAGTCAGGTACATGAGCACAGAAATAGACGGAAACTATTGAGATAAATAATTGGTAAGAAGATAAACCAGAAGAAATCAGAAAAGGCGACTTGACAAAGATATATATTGCAACAGTTTAGAATTGCTTATACATTGAAAAAGGCTTTGTATAAAGGACACGATTTCCCCTTGTTTGAAGAGGTATAACAGAGAAACCTGCTAATTTATTAAAAAGTCCTTACAAGCACAATTTTTTCTTATAATATTGTATTAAATACATGACAAGGAGACAACAACCAGTTGAAATAAGCAAGCCAGCCCTATGTAAAGGGAGCCACCAAAGCATTCTCTAGAAAAAGGCAAACGATCTCAGACATTCGATAGTAGGAAAACACTGTATGGTGATCTGTGTTTACTGAGTAAGACCCAGTTATTTTGGCTTCACAACACATTTGGAAACAGAACTACCAAAAGTCAGAAGCTCTTTTAATAAGGTTAAGTTACTTTAGCAACACATTTTGCTCACTGAATCTATAACTGTTTCCAACAACAAAGAAACCATTTTATGAATATCACTGTTGTGAAATTTTAATACTTAGGCAGTAAGCACTTGTTATTGCAGGCATTTAATGCTTTGTCTCAAAAATTTTAGATATATGAGTGCTGTTTCTTCTTCAAATTAGCAGTAAAGAGTGAAAAATAATGTTTAATGTTGATAAGTCTGGCAGGTTTTTACGATTTCTCATACAACTTTTTTTACACAAAGTAGGTTTTTAGCCTTAATAACAGCAATATTTCTCCATAGCTTTTTTAATGACATGCAATAAAAATGGAGACAAATGAATACAAGCATAAGAGACACCAATATGAAACTGTGTTTCCATAAAATGTTGCATCACCTGGCCAATATTTTTTCTCTTTTTTTCTGCCAGTTTGAATCTTCTGGCAGCATGAATTTGGCTTTTAGTTATGTGGTCCTTCTACTAAGATATAGGTATCTTCAGCAGTGTTCATGCCACTAACAGATTGTTTGTCATTGATCAATCATTGTTTTTTTATTCTAAAAGACACGATTGCAGCTTATATCTTGTCAAAGAGATCTCAAATCTCCTTCAGGTTAATTTAGATACTTGATATAGTACACACACTGGGCAGTGCACATAGCTCCCAGCAGAATAACAAGAATGCAACATTCCACAAATTCCTTCTCTCACTTAGATTTTTTTTTTGTACTTACAAATTAATTTTCTTTTAATGAGCAAAATACTGATGGAGGGCAGAAATTAAGATATGCTCAATTAGAGACATTCGTTAGTTACGTTCCTTGAGTTTTTCATCTGATGCCCTTTAAACTACATTTAGAATATCTAAGGAAAAGTATAAACTTAATGCTATAATAATCTCTTTGGAAATACCTTGCATCATATAAAATATAACTCCAACAATTTTGAAAAAAGCAAGATAGAAGTTATAAATGGAAAATATATAGTATTGCTCCAGCAAAATGTTGTCTTTTATCTTTTTCAACTATTTCTCTTTTTACTCTCTAATGAAAAAATTAAAACATCAGAGACTTAAAGACTGATCTACAATCTACTCGGGTAGTAATGTACTTCGGGACATGCATTAGTCACATATCCTTAATTTCCAGTGAAATTCAAGCAAATGCCTAAAATTCCCCAGTGCCAAAATGCTTTGTTAAATCTAGGGACAGACCCATGCAAACCATAAAATTTTTGTAGTTCTTAGTTGAAATTCTTATGTTTACTTGTATTTTTACTTCTTGCATATTGTACCATATGTAAGTAGTATATTTTAACAGTCTGTTTATTTTTTATAAGGATTGCTCATTTCTTGTTTATTTCAACCATTTGTTTCTTCAATGTGTCTTGTAGCAGAAACGAGAAAGACAAATAGTAAGTTAAACCCCCACCTTTCTACAGGGACTTTCAGCCTTACATTACTTAGCTGCTTCAGAAAATCCCACTGATCATTGGTCTTAAGCATACATTACACAAGATCTTTTAAAAACCAAGACAAATGTCATATATCCTTAAAAGTATCTGGATGTGATTACAGAAATTTGAAATCAGTGTGCGCTTTTTAAAGCATATTGGAAATTTCATCACAACTAATTTCTAGTGAGTATTTTAACATCTTTACTTTTGAGCGATTATGCATGTTTGACATATGGATAAACATCATTTTTTGGACGGAAACAGTTAAGGACTGGAAACTGGAAACAGTTAAGGACCTGTTAAGCCACCTGGATACCCACAAGTCTTTGAGGCCTGATGGGATCCACCCAAGAGTACTGATGGAGCTGGCGGAGGAGCTTGCCAAGCCACTCTCCATCATTTATCAGCAGGCCTAGTTAGCAGGGGAGATCCCAGAAGACTGGAGCCTTGCCAATGTGACGCCCATCTACAAGAAAGGCCGGAAGGACGATCCCGGGAACTACAGGCCTGTCAGCCTGACCTCAGTAGCGGGGAAGACTATGGAGTGGTTCACCTTGAGAGTGCTCACAGGGCATGGGCAGGACAACCAACAGATCAGGCCCAGCCATCACAGGTTCATGAAAGGCAGGTCCTGCTTGACCAACCTGATCTCCTTCTATGACCAGGTGACCCACCTAGTGGATGAGGGAAAAGGTGTGGATGTTGTCTACTTGGACTTCAGTAAAGCCTTTGACAGCATCTCCCACAGCATTCTCCTGGAGAAACTGGTGGCTTATGGCTTAGACAGGTGTGCGCTTCGCTGGGTAAAGAACTGGCTGGATGGCCGAGCCCAGAGAGTTGTGGTGAATGGCGTTAAATCCGGCTGGCGGCCGGTCACAAACGGTGTTCCCCAGGGCTCGGTTCTGGGTCTGGTCTTGTTCAATATCTTTATCAATGTCCTGGATGAGGGGATTGAGTGCTCCTTCAGTAAGTTTGCAGACAACACCAAGTCGGGTGGGACTGTTGATCTGCTGGAGGGTAGGAGGGCTCTGCAGAGGGATCTGGACAGGCTGGATCGATGGGCCAAGGTCAACTGTATGAGGTTTAATAAGGCCAAGTGCAAGGTCCTGCATTTGGGTCACAACAACCCCATGCAACACTACAGGCCTGGGGAGGAGTGGCTGGAGAGCTGCCCGGTGGAAAGGGACGCGGTTGTGCTGGTTGACAGCCGGATGAACATGAGCCAGCAGTGTGCCCAGGTGGCCAAGAAGGCCAACAGCATCCTGGCCTGTATCAGAACTAGTGTGGCCAGCAGGAGTAGGGAAGCGATCGTGCCCCTGTACTCAGCACTGGTGAGGCCACATCTCAAATCCTGTGTTCAGTTTTGGGCCCCTCACTACAAGAAGGATGTTGAGGTGCTTGAGCATGTCCAGAGAAGGGCAACGAAGCTGGTGAGGGGTCTGGAGCACAAGTCTTCTGAGGAGCGGCTGAGGGACCTGGAGTTGTTTAGTCTGGAGAAGAGGAGGCTGAGGGGAGATCTTATCGCTCTCTACAACTACCTGAAAGGGGGTTGTGGTGAGGTGGGTGTTGGTCTCTTCTCCTAACTAACTAGCGATAAGACGAGAGGAAATGGCCTTAAGTTGTGACAGGGGAGGTTTAGATTTGATAATAGGAAAAATTTCTTTACAGAAAGAGTGGTCAGGCATTGGAACAGGCTGCCCAGGGATGGTGGTAAGTCACCATCTCTGGAAGTGTTCAAAAAATGTGTGGATGTGGCACTTCGGGATGTGGTTTAGTGGGCATGGTGGTGTTGGGTGATGGTTGGACTTGATGATCTTAAAGGTCTTTTCCAACCTTAACGATTCTGTGATTCTGTGATCAGCATTTTGAATAAAGTAAATGTTTTTCAAAAAAAATTCCAAACTCAATTACACTTCCGAAGCCCTGTTTGAAAGATGCATATTTCTGCTTTTGCAGATGAAGGTTTTAGGCCTAGAATTAGACAATCTAATTTCTGCAAGAGTTCCTGTGCCTAAGCTGAGCTTTTATTATTTTGAGACTCTTATGCAGACACCCACAAAGCCTTAGGATAAATTTACTTCACTGTACTGCATAATTAAACAAGAAGAAATATATATAGTTACTTTACAAGTTCATGATTTTGATGTCATGTTAGCCACATGATGTCAGTTTAGGTTGACATGTTCTAGTCTTTCTTTACAGTTGTCTATAAATACATATGTAAAAGGTTGTGTATTTGAAGAAAGAGGTAACTGTCAGGAAAAAAATGGCTAATTGTTCCCAGAGAACATCCATGCAACATAGAGGCAATGATCTATCCTCTAATATGCCACATTTTGCCCTTCAGAGCAAGCAGAGAGTCCATAAAGCTCTTCTGTCACTGGCCTGTTCTTCAGTCAGTGTTTATTATTGAAAGGAGCAGAGACTGAAAATGCCTTTGTATTTCTTACAACACCGACACATTTCCTGAATGTTACACCTCAGCTAGGCATCAAATCACAATATCAGGACTTGGGAAAAGTATAATGGCTTCAATTTGAAGCACAAGTTGCTTTTTGCATGACCTTCAATAAGATATTTAAGATGGTAAGACATATATTCATTAGAAAAATTGGATGTTTTATGCACCAACGAGATATTTGTAATATTATGGTAATGGAAACAGAATAAATATGTAAACCTTAGAGAGAAACTTAAATATTTGCTTTATTTCAGTAGTCTAAATAGTTACAATCTCAGAATAACAACATGCTGAAATAAATTTGATCTGCTGATAAACATCTGCTGTGATGCAGGTGTTTATATACAGGGTTTGAATATTTTAACTCCACAGGGTGGCTCAAAAAAGCCACATCAGGTGAACTGTGATGAATTTACACCTGACAGTGTAACTCCATGTGCATTGTATTAGGCTTACAAACTGTTGATGAAATGTCTTAACTACTGAACCACATAGTATCATAATTCCCTTGATCTTTTTCAGTCTTCTGTTTTTTTGGGGGTCAGGTCCAGGGCCATCTCTTAACAGCTGGTTTACTTTCTGATATTCTATCTTACCAAAATGTTTTGTGGTTTCTGTATGAACTGTGAGCTCTTATTACACAAACATTGCATTATTATCATAGTGTGGAAAACTTGGAACAAAGCAATGGGTAGCTTCAAATTTTACATCTAAGCATTTAAAAAAGGGCATTTCTATATAGTAAGTTAAAATAGACTGCTGCTTGTGAAAAATATTTCCTATGCCTTGTTTGTTGTAATGTAACAGAGAAATGGTGTAGTCAGCATATCTGATTTCTTACAAACATAACACTTGTGACTAAGCTTTGAATAATAAAATACAATAATTGACTCCTCTACATATTGAAGGTTATATAAAATACCTATTTATGTCATAAAAATAGGGTAACTACTGTTCTAGGAACTGAATGCCCTCACAAATGTGCTCATAAAGTTGTAAAAGAGGCAGATTGGGGGGAAGGCAGTAAAGAATGAGCCTACTGTGGTGGTGCATTCCACCCCTCCCCTTGCTCCTGGACCACCCTACAATCTTAGGAATTCAGTTGCCTGGCAAGTCTTGGCCTTGTGCCGTGAGTTTGGCAATTAAGAGTCAATTGACCATACCAAGCAGTCTTGCATAGCTAAGGTGGGGAATGGCATTGATCATACCTGGGCTTGTATTGCCTGGCCAGAGTGGGGAAGAAGAATGGGAATAACTAATCATCCCCTGGCAGCCCTGGAAGAACTGATACCAGTGCTACTGGAGATTGGAGAACTCCAGTAATTACCAACCACAGCAGGCTGAGACCAACATCTTCTTCTGAGTAGGACACCCCTCAGAGCTCGAGAACTCTCAAGTTTGTGAAGTTCAGAGGACCGTCGCAGAAGACCAACAACAGGACCTGGGCTGAAACCCCACTCCTGGAGGCTCAACCTTCACCCACTGAGAAATGCAAAGGCATTCGACATGAATATTTCACTGAACTCAAGGGGAATTTTTAACATGTATACCTTTATCTATATCTGTGCGGGTGTGCATAATGAAAACTTAAGTCTTTAAGTAAGTTGTTGTGTTAATCATAACAAATTACTGATTATCAATGAATTAAGTTCTGCTAGAAAATTATATACTTTAATCTTGTGGTTTGTCTTAATAATGTTAATGAATTTAAATTGCTGCTATTCTAAAGTTATACAGAAGACAAAATCATATGTTAAAACATTACACCAAGATCCCTGTACTTAATCCTTTTAGACATAAACCATTGACAAAGTGTGGGACTAGGATTGGATCTATCCCACACCTAGACTCCTTTGAATAGGACTTTAGAAAGCAAGGGATTCCACTCTGAACCTTGTGACTCAATGGGAGAGTCTCCCACATCTTCTTTCCCTAATCCCTATATAAATCACACCAACCGATTACCCTGAGTTTGTGTAAATAATTATTTCCCCTGATCCATGTATAAATCTTTCTAACCCAATTCTAATTTGATTTCCCCTTTGTATGCTTTTTCCATGTAGAATAAGTGATAGAGTGAACGCTGCCATCTAATTCTGCTTTTTACAAATTCATATTAAAATAATTTTCTTTCTAATATCTTTGGTGGTGTTTCTTTAAGTGGCCTAAACCGCTCATCCATGACACCTACTGAGACTGGAGAAGATGGATGTGACAACTGAAAGATGTATAATTATGTGAAGTGAGTGGCATACAGTGGCCATTTTTGATAGTAGACAATGATAATTAGATCGTATGCTCCAGCAGAGAAACTCATAATATGATATTAGCAAGAGGAGAAGAAATTTAAAATTACCAATTCATTACACAAATATCAAACAGAAGGAAAAAGTTTGAAAACTTACAAAATACAAAGTTTCTGGAAAGCATAATTCAGGCATGTGAAAAATAATGGAGGCAAAAACTGGAATCTCTCAAGCTCAGTGTGGAAAACACAGATAAAATAGTGAGGGGAGATGGAGTCACAAAATTAATGAATCCAAAGATGCAGCCTAAAAAGTAACAGAAACCTCAAAACCTTTATGAGTGGCAAAGCAAATGATCATTACCGTGAGAAAGTTATAGGAGAATATGCTTACACTGACAACGCATAAAATGGGTTTTTTTCCAAGAGTTTCTGAATAGATCAGGTTTATCTTTATATTGCATTGCTCCCCAAATCTTTTTATCTGCAAAGAATTATGCACTAGAAACAAACCTGCAAATGGTATTAACAAGCTGAAATCACTTGCCATTAATAAAGTGTAACAAATTTCTAAAGATGAACAAAATATGACTGTCTACAGTATTTCTGAAATAATGTTTGAAAAGAAGAGAAAAGAGTAACTACAGTGGTTTTAATCATATAACTGCTGAAGAAAAAAGACTTGTCAAACTGCAATTACTGTCACAGCACAGTTTTAATGACAGTGCCAAAGAATTTTTAGCCAGATTATTGTCTACAGTGGAAGAAACTGAAGACAAGAAACAAAAAGTAAAAATATGACATTTCAGAGGAGGAAGATTATGTATTTTGAATCCTATAGAAAGCCTGAGAATAAATTGCTAGTCATCATTAACTGTACTCATTTTGATGTTTTGATGATCTTCACCAGAGCACTTTATGGAAGGATAAAGGAGAACTACAGGAGAAAGTAGAGAATTTTTAGTAATGTAAAACACAGCAGAATACTCACACCTTATTTTCTTATTCTATGAATGATATGAAAAAGTTTTCCAAAGAAATTGTACTGTCTAATAATAGAAGACAAGTAGTAATGTTAAGTGCTACTTTTGCTGTTGAGACTGGCTTTAGATTGACTCACAGAAGTGGAGAAACTATGGAATTTAGAGTGACAATGGAAAGCTCAAATATTTGTGGGCAGTGTAGCCCTCCCCTCAGTTGCTATATGCAACGTATAAACAAAACCCTAAAAAGAAACAAGGCTAGTTATCTCCAATGAACAAGCATGAAAGTTTTCAAATAAAAAAGATTGTTTAAGAAAAACTGGGGGAAAAAATTGCATACCTATTAGAAAAGCTAAACCAAAAGAGATGCTGAAGAATTTTTTGTAGCCTTTTTCTTAAAAAATAAAAGTTTGCAGTAAGAGGTATCAGATTGTATGAATGACAATAACTGATATAACTCAAAAAAGTTAACAAGTTACTAGTGCAAAAACCTTTTTTCAAGTCAATTTAATATATGGATTATTTCTACCATTGTGCCATGACAGAACTACAGAAATGGAATATTATCATGAATGGGGAAAACAACAGGAAAATATAAATTACTTTTATTTAAATCTTAAGTTTTTAAAATATGACAATAAAGACAAATAAATCTATGTAACTTCTTCCAACACTATGAATTGCACAAAAGAATAGCAAAACTGGGTGTTTATATTATGTAGTGTTGGCCAAAAATTTTAAGCAATAAAATTCACTGGTGAGTGAACTGAGTGCTGAAAAGGGAGATGCTCCCATTTATTCCAGTCACAAATAAGCCACCAAGGATTCCAAATAAAGCATGAACTAATGATGATAAAGACCAAATAGATTATGACAGTATATCTTTAGGAAAAATGTAACAGTATGGGTGATTAGCTGACAAAAGCAGAAGAATGTTGGATGTGATTATATTTTTGGAAAATCATACTATGTCCCAGGATTCAGGAAGAAAAAAAAAAAAAAAAGGTGAGGTCCACTTCGGTAGACAACCTTCACAATGCCATGGCACAGTTCAAGCCCTAATCTCAGAACCTAAGGCCATGTCCCACTCAAGGTTCTTGACACAGTTTGCTGAAAAACGTGGAATAAGAACTACTGAAACATGAAAACTGACATCTAATTCATTTGCTGTAAAAGGTTCTTACCGGCAAACCATCTACAAAGTAGTCATAAAGCACAAACATGATAAAGAAAGAAAGATCCATTTGACTTCCAATTGGTAATTTTACAAGCCAAACAGATGAAGAACAGTAGGGAGATACAGAAAACAGGCAGTATACCTAGTAGTTCATTACAGTAGTTTTATCATTATGTACCATGACATATCATGATGTACCACTAAAGGTACATCCTGTAGATGCTCACATGCCCAAAAAACATGCCTTTGAAGAACAGTGAAACAATGAACAGGTAGCCAAGGCCGTCAAAATTGAAATGGCTCAGGTGGGACTGGACTGGGAGCGTAAGAGTGAGCTATTTGTAGCTTAGTGGGCCCATGAAACATCAGGGCATCTAGGGAGAGACACAACACACAGATGGGCTCGTGATGAAGGGGTGGACCTGACCATGGAGACCAACGCACAGGTCACTCATGAATGTGAAACGTGCCAAACAAGCCACACAAGTCTCCCTGGAATAGAGGGTCGTGGCTAGGTTTTCGATAGGGCAAGGCCTGATAAATTGACTCTATTGGACCACTGTCTTGAACACGCCAAGGCAAGCACTACATAGTCACCATGGTGGAAGCAACTACTGGGTGACTAGAAACCTGTAAACCATGCACAAAACACCACCTGAGGCCTTGAAACGCAAACTTAGATGACATGGTACCCCAGAAAGTACTGAGTCACACAATGGGACTCATTTCTGAAATAACCTCATAACCTCCTGGGCCAAGAAACACAGCACTGACAGGATGTATCACATCCTCTATCACCCACAAGCCTCTGGAAAAATGGAGAGATATAATGGACTATTAAAGACCATGTTGAAAGAATTGGGCAATGGGGCATGGAAGCACTGGGATATAAATTTAACAAAAGCCAATTTTCTGCTTAACACCAGAGGATCTTCTAACGATCCTGGTCCTGCACAAAAAAACCCACCTATATAATGTGGGTGGAGATAAGGTCCCCATAGTGCTGTCATGGTTAAAACCCAGTAGGCATCTCAGCCCCGCACAGGCATTCGCTCACTTCCCTCTGGTAGGATGAGGAAGAGAATCATAAAGTTAGAAGGGAGAAAACTCATGGGTTGAGATAAAGACAGTTTAACAGGTAAAGCAAAAGCCGCACACACAAGCAAAGCAAAACAAGGAATTCATTCACGACTCCCCATGGGCAGGCAGGGGTTCAGCCACCTCCAGGGAAGCAGGGCTGCATCACGCGTAATGGTTACTTGGAAAGACAAACACCATCACTCTGAATGCCCCCGCTTCCTTCTTCTTTCCCCAACTTTATATGCTGAGCATGACGTCCTATGATATGGAATATCCCTTTGGTCAGTTGGGGTCAATTGTTCCAGCTGTGTCGCCTCCCAGCTTCTTGTACACCCCCACCCTACTCTCTGGTGGGTGCCAGAGGAGCAGAAAAGACCTTGATATTGTGTAAGCACTGCTCAGCAATAACTAAAACATCCTTGCATCATAGACACTGTTTTCCCACAAATCCAAAACACAGCCCCATACTAGTCAATATGAAGAACATAACTCTATCCCAACCAAAACCACCACATGTGTTTGGGGAAGGTGGTGTGGGTTGCTTCTCCCTTGTGAAAAGTCAAACCCATTCATGGGATTATTGTTGTTCAAGGACCTGGATGTACTTGGTGGGTAATGCAGAAGGTTGTGGAGATCCGGCATGTGCCTC
Organism: Phaethon aethereus; assembly: GCF_964289735.1. Taxonomy (NCBI): domain Eukaryota; kingdom Metazoa; phylum Chordata; class Aves; order Phaethontiformes; family Phaethontidae; genus Phaethon; species Phaethon aethereus. The sequence goes on from NC_138576.1 coordinate 13,330,637, forward strand.
GAGGAGATTTAACCTTGGGGAAAAAATAATCTGTGATGTGAGTTGTATGTTGTAAGAAGTGATGTAACAGGAACGGTCTGAACTGACAAAGAGTGCTCTTCACAAGGAACCAGGCAAGTGTAACAATGATCCAAATCAAGCTGGTGCTGGCACCTAACGCTTGAATTTACTTCTCCTGTGCTGAGCAGCCGTCTTGCTAGATGGAGCCCAAGTCATACCCTGTTCTTACAAAGATTTGGGAGGGAGGTGGAAGATCCATTCTACCATGGAATGGTAGAGTAATATCTATCTGTTAAGGCACAGGGTATAGTGGTTAATGAGACTGCATAAATCTGTATCTTGGATATAAAGATGGTTTAAAGTATGTAGTATAAATTGTAAATGTTGGTAAGAACATAGCTCAGGAATGGGAAATGGGATGTTTCCTATGCATGTTCCTCATGCCCCACATACTGACCTTCATAAAGGTCTATTTCCCTGACCGGGAATCAAACCCAGGCTGCGGCAGTGAGAGCGCCGAATCCTAACCACTAGACCACCAGGGAACACAAAGGCTTATTTGGAATAGATTGGATTAGATTAAAATACTGGTTTATCCCTTTCTCAGGGAGAGATTGATCTCACCTAAATATAGCTATCCAAAAATTGTCTAATGTAGGGATTTGAGTTCCCTCAATATCCCCTGCAGAGAGAAAGGGAATTCTTCCTACTCTCCTAAAATGCATCTCTTCAGATGGTATGAGTGTCCCACCTGAGTTCCCTGTTTCTCTACCAACTACTGTCTAGGTGACCAGGTTAGACTAGTTATCTAATGTTTAAATCCCCAGAGGTACATTAAATTAATCTTACCCTTGGGGTTGATTTAATTTGTATAAAAATAGGCATCTAATACCATGTGCATAACTTCTGTCAGACTAGGAGGGGCTTGAAGGAGCCTGGGAAAATCATTTCAGGACTCTAGGAGATTAAATTGTACTGAATGCTTATGTTCAGGCAACTGAACACCATAATGATTGTAGAGTACTCGATGCAAAGTGGGTCTTAACATGATCTTTTTATTTCATAGTGTTAACATTTTAATTTTTTTTTTTAATTTTATCTATGGCTTGTCTACATTTGTTTTTCCTTAACAAAGCCAAACCCAACTGCAATTAAGACCCAACTAGGCGTTCCGACATATTTCAGCGGAACCTGGATCAAGGTAGCTCTTGTTTTTCAAAATAACAGTCCAGCCCTTCATACTGGATCTGTATGGATTTAAAGGAGCTATCTTCTTTGGAGCGTTTCACTTGTCGTAACTCAAGTGTTAAGCTTCTAAGAGGAATCTTTTCAACCTGCCTGTGCCTTTACAAATATATCTGTATTTGCCATATATACTCATGACACGTCAGGAGCCATGTGGAACTCTTGATTCTCTTACTACGTACATTCAGTCAAAGACATTATTCTCTTCCCTTATGAATTTTAAGAAGTATTATGGCAGTAATGATTGTAAAAAATAGACAACAAACATTTTCGCTCCCTCCTATCAGTCAACATGCTCTCTTCCAGAATGAGTTTTGTCAGTCGTTGAATGTATTTTCTCAAATGGAGCAATTTATCTGTTTCTCACATGCTGATTCAAGAAAATTAAAAACATTTTGCATGTAACACTAACCCTCTATAGATCTGTTTAAGATGTATTTTGGCAATTTAGTCTTAGTTTAATAAATGTGTAACCGTTACTATATTAAAAAGGTCATGAATAAAAGCATTCATGCACTGAGTGATTTAAGGTCTTTCTCTCTTTTCCACATTATGCCATTGATAAAAACCTTTCTTTGGCTTGAGAAACTACTTCTGAATATAGGAATTCCTCATTCCTAATTTTTTCAGTGTAATTCTACCAAGCACTGGGCTGCAAGAGGGAGAAAAAGGCTAAAAGGATTACAGACTAAAACTTAAGCTACTTTAATCAGTAGCTGAAGAATTAAAAATTAGTTTCATTTTGGAAAGAAGCTAATACTGTTAGGAAAACCTCATCTGTTCAAGTTCCTGTGCATCCTTTACATAAAATAATCGAGATACAAGAAAAGAGATTTATACTGTGCAATAGTGACTACTGAAAAACCTCACTAATTTACAGAATCTATAAGGGGAGAAGCAACCAAGAACAAAGCTCACAATCCAGCACTGGGAGTGGGAACTGTCTCAACAGGGTTCCAGGTATATTTAGCAAGATAAGTGCTAGGTTTTAAGTATCTTCTTTAGTGCTGCAAGAGGAAGCAGAGGTTAATGATCTCTCAGAAATGTGTGATGGGGGTTTGAATCCGAGGAGGCTCAATACAGGAATGAAGAAGGTTCTCTGACCTTCTTGATGAGTGTTTTGATCATCAAGTAGATTGGGCAAAATAGGTCACTTTCACTCCATTCATGTGTGTGGAGCCTGTTAGCCATGGATGTTCTGAGAACCTTTCTGCACTGAGTCTGTCAGCAGATTTGGGCAGAAAAAATATTTATGTTTGTAATTTTGAAGAGGTAGGCATGAATTTGATGTACACCATCAAAAGCAAGATGTCTATGTGACTTCCATCTAGTGTTTGGAAACTAGAGACCTGCTGCTGCTTCTAGAATTGAATGGTACCTGAAAAGGATTTTGTGAATCTAAGTTATAGATACAGGAATCTAAAATGTCAGTGGAAAAACTCAAGACAATTTTGTGAATCTAGGTTCACAAATAGTAGATTTGATGGTGATCCCTTAACTGTATTGAATTCCACTATTTAAACCAAGATGCCAAAAATAAATGGATGCGGTATGACCAGACCACTTCCTAGAAAGTACTGTAGGAAAAACTTGCTACAATACTCACTGTAATCAGTGAAGGATTCAATTCAGAAATCAGAGAGCTAAATGTAGCTTACCACATATCACTGCCTACAGACATGGTAACCATTGCAGGCAAAAGAGATCTGAGGTTTTGTTCAGTTGCCCACTCATGAATGCTTAGGTCAATTTGAGATACTCTTCAGTTGCTGATCCCAAAGGATACAAATATCCTGTACTAGACCCACCAGACTCACAAGGATGTCTTGGTTGTTCTAGAGCATGTCATATAGAATTAAGTGCCTATAGGTGGTCAATTGAATCAAAGACGTAGGTATTTACTTTAGGGTCAACTTCTAGCAGAGTTCTAAGCTACACTGATTGTAGTAATTTTAAATTTATTGACTCCATGGGGATTTAGATATGTGGCATACACATACCTATACATAGAGAGCTAAATTTAGACATTTTAATTTTGAACTGAATTCTTCTGTTGAGTTCTGACTCTGAACATAAATGTAAAGGACATCATTTAGATATCACCCTCTAGACAAAATCTTTTCTTTTTAAGAAGCATGTTGCTGTAACTTTTTTTTTTTTCCTCTAAGCCTCTAAAGAGTGTACCTGTCCAGTGGAAACCACAACAGTGGTATCAGTCAAAAATATTAAGCATGAAAATTAAAAGATGTGCCTATGAAAAGAAGGAAATAATTTTTAAAGGCCTGTGTTCATTCCTTTATGAATTCCTACACATTTCCATGTGTAGTAATAAAAAGGAATACCTAATGAAGTCATGATTCAGCTAAATTTAGTCGACTTTGTTTATGCCAGCATAAATTCTACAGAGCTTTTATTGACCTAAATGCATGTGAGCATATCAGTTATTCACTAGTGATCACACTGCAGTCTTTTTTCTCTCTCTGAATCCTGAAGCATCGCATAAATTAAAAAAAACATGTGCTGAAAGATTTTTTAATTAAGACTCTCTTAAAAACAAGTTGACTGACTTATCAGGCTTGTGGATAAAATAAGATTGCTTTTCCATCCAACTAAAGTTTGCTTTTATTGCATAATTAGTGTGTAAGGGAAGAAGAGCTTCAAGATGATGTATAGTACTCATGAGAAGAGTGTTTTGATATATGGCAGTCATTTGTGCCCTTATCATCTCTTTGACTTTCTAAGTTCATATATTATTCCACCATTTACAGGCTGAACTTGTGCAGTCCCAACCCGGTATTTATATTGTATTTCATCAGACTTGTGAAAAATTTGGAAGAAGCATGTACAATTTTTTTAGTTTTATTTTTCCAGAAGCAATTAATTTTGCTTCTATCATTTTATCTTCTTTGATGCAGAGAAGATATATGGATTTTACAGACGTAGCTGCCTTTTTTGTCTCCTGTAATTATAAAATGAAATAATTCATATAGGTGATCGTACTGATAAATAAAACTAATACAAATTAAACTCAAAACTGCAAATGCATGAATTTTGGAATTGCTCTTTCTGAAGATTTTGAAGAGATCAGGAATAGAAATAATGATAATCGTAGTATCTTTCTACACTGACAAAGACTTTTACATGGATAAGATTTTCAAAATGTCTTCAACATTTTAACACAAAGAATTCTTGGAAAATTGTGCATGAAAAGTAGTAAACAATGCTCTTCATATAGATCACAGCTTATTCTACTTCCTAGTAAGAATACAATATACAATACATGCTATGTATATTTTATATTTCATTATCTTTGGATGATGACAGATGACACTACTTGTTTTTACTATGTTATGTGATTAAAAAGCTAATCACAGTGAAAACAAATATTCAGCAAGTATCCAAGGAACTATGACAGATGAAGATACCCAACAAGTAACCTGATCAGTGAATATGGAGCACACCAAGTCAGCTATACTTAAGGTTGTCAAAGTAGAATGATTATACCATTGTCCCTTGTCCCACCTGCCAAGATGACTCAAGGAAAGAAGTTTTCTTCCTGGAATATCATACAAACTAAGGGGGATTATTTTCCAAAGGGGTACAGAACTTCTTTCGCGGTGAAGGCAAAAGAGGATTTTGAGATGTAGCAGAGAGAATTTGGAGATGGTATAAAACTATGGGATGTGTTCAGGGGACTGGGGGAGTATGCAAACAGGATTAAAAGAAGAGGAAGGGAGGGATCAACTTGGGTCAGGGAGAAAAAATGGAACCACAGAATCACAGAATCTTTGAGTTGTAAGGGACCTTCTAAGGTCATGTAGTCCAACCCGCCTGCAGTGAGCAGGGACATCTTCAACTACATCAGGTTGCTCAGACACCTGTCCAAGCTGACCTGGAATGTTTCCAGGGATGGGACACATACCACCTCTCTGGGCAACCTCTGCCAGTCTTTCACCACCATCCTGGTGAAAAATTTCTTCCTTAGAAATTCTTCCTTAGATTCTTCCTTCCTAGTCTAAATCTACCCTCATTTAGTTTAAAACCATTCCCCCTTTTCCTATTGCAACAGGCCCTGCTAAAGAGTCTGTCTCCATCTTTCTTATAAGCCCCCTCTAAGTACTTGAAGACCTCCTGCAATAAGGTCTCCCCCAACTGTCTCAATCTCTTTTCATACAAGAGGTGTTCCATCCCTCTGATCATTAATGGTGGCCCTCTTCTGGACCAATTCGAACAGGTCCATGTCTTTCCTGTGCTGAGGGCTCAAGAGCTGGATGCAAGACTCCAGGTGGGGTCTCAGCAGAGCAGAGGGGCAGAATCACCTCCCTCAACCTGCTGGCCACACTGCTTTGGATGCAGCCCAGGATGTGGTTGGCCCTGTGGGCTGCGAGCACACATTGCCAGCTCATGTCCAGTTTTTCAACCACCAGTATCCCCAAGTCCTTCTCGACAGGACTGCTCTCAATCCCTTCGTTCCCCAGCCTGTAACGATTACCAGGGCTTGCCCTGACCCATGTGCAGGACCCTGCACTTGGCCTTGTTGAACCTTATGAGGTTCACACAGGCCCATTCCTTGAGCTCGTCCAGGTCCCTCTGGACGGCATCCCTTCCCTCAGGTGTGTCAACTGCAGCACTCAGCTTGGTGTCATCTGCAAATTTGTTGAGGGTGCACTCGATCCCACTGTCTAGGTCGTTGCTGAAGATATTAAAGAGTACTAGTCCCAATACAGATCCCCGAGGGACACCACTCATCACTGATCTCCACCTGGACATTGAGTCATTGACCCCTTTGATGTGACTGTCCAACCAATTCCTCAGCCACCCAACTCACCCATCAAATCCATCTCCCTCCAATTTAGAGAGACGATTGTTGTCGGGGATGGTGTCAAAGGCCTTACAGAAGTCCAGATAGACAACTTGGTAGCTGTTCCCTTGTCCACCGATGTCCTCAATCCATCATAGAAGGCCACTAGGTTGGTCAGGCAGGACCTGCCCTTGATGAAGCCATGCTGGCTGCCTCAAATGACCTCCCCATCCTCCATGTGCCTTAGCATAGCTTCTAGGAGAATCCTAGTTCCATGATCTTCCCAGGCACAGAGGTGAGGCTGACAGGTTGGTAGTTCTCAGGGTCCTCCTTGCTACCTTTTTTACAAATGGATGCAATGTTTCCTTTTTTCCAGTCTCCAGGGACTTCACTTGACTGCCAGGACTTTGCAAATATCATGGAGAGTGGCTTGGCAACTACATCAGCCAATTCCCTCATCCTGGGGATGCATCTTGTCATGTCCCATAGGCTTGTACTTGTTCAGGTTCCTCAGGTGGTCTCAAACCTGATCTTCTCTTACAGTTGGAAGGACTTTGCTCCTCCAGTCCCCATCTTGCAGGCCATCCCCTCAAGAGGTGTGGGAAGAGACATTGCCAGTGAAGACTAAGGCAAAGAAGACATTGAGTATATCAGCCTTCTCCTCATCCATTGTTACCAGTCTACCAGTCTTTCTCATCAAGGAGGTACACTTTCTTTGACCTTCCTTTTCTGGCTGACATACCTGTAGAAGTCCTTCTTGTTATTCTCTGCATCCCTTGCCAAGTTCAGCTCCAGCCGCACCTTGGCCCTCCTGACCTCATCCCTACACAACCAGGCAGCATCCCTGTACTCTTCCCAGGATACCTGTCCCTGCTTCCACTGCCTGTGCATTTCCTTCTTGCCCTTTAGTTTGACCAGCAGGTCTCCACTCAGCCATGCTGGCCTCTTGCCTTCCTTTCCTGATTTCTTGCACCTGGGGATCAAGAGCTCTTGCACTCTATGGAAAGCATCCTTAAAGATCTGCCAGCTCTGTTCTGCTCGCTTGTCCCTGAGGGCAGTTTCCCAGGGGGTCCTACTGACTAACTCCCTGAAGAGCTGGAAGTTTGTTTTGAACCTAAAATTCTGGGTCATGACTTTATTCTTCACCTGACCCATATCCCTCAGGATTGCAAACTCCACTAATGCATGATCACTGCAGCCCAGGCTGCCTCCAATCTTGACATCATCAATTAGCTCACAGGCGCTGGCGACTAACAGGTGCAGTATGGCATCCTGTCTGGTAGGGCTGTCCATTGTGTGGCTTAAGAAGTTATCCTCCATGCCTTTCAGCAGTCTCCTGGGTTGCCTACAGCTCACTATGCTACTTTTCCAGCAGATGTCGGGGTGGTTGCATTCCCCCAGCAGGACGAGAACCTGCAAGCACGATGCCTCCTGTAGCTGGAGTGAGACTCATATTGACCTACGAGTCCATAGGCTCCCCTTGATCAGACGGCCTGCAGTAGACAACAACTACAAGATTCCCTTTGTTGCGTCGGTCCCTGATTCTTACCCGTAAGCTTTCAACCTGCTCATGGCTATTCCTTAGAGACAGCTCTTCGCACTTTATCCATTTCTTGACATAGATGGCAATGCCTCCGCCCTTCCTTCCTTGCCTGTCTCTTATGAACAGCCTGTAGCCATTGATAGCCGCACTGCAATCGTGGGATTTGTCCCACCAAATTTCAGTAATGGCAACCAGGTCACAGTTTTCCAGCAGCACGGTGGCTTCCAACTCCTCCTGTTTGTTGCCCATGCTGTGTGCATTGCTGTAAAGGCACTTCAACTGGGCTGCTGGCCATGTCACCTTCTTAGAGTAACCTCCTTTTCTTCCCCCTTTAGGTCATCTAGTCCAACACCTCTGCGATGAGCAGGGACATCTTCAGCTACATCAGGTTGCTCAGAACCCCGTTCCACCTGACCTGGAATGTTTCCAGGGATGGGGCATCTACCACCTTTCTGGGCAACTGGTTCACAGAGAGGAATAAAAAAGGGAAGTCATCTGTAAGCAAAAGCCTGTCAAATCTGGTGGTTGATTACCACAGCCTGTTGTAACTTCTTGTTAAAACCATTCTAATTATTTTCTGTGTGGGTCACTCCCTGAATCTGTGTGTGCAAACCACACATGAACTTCAGGTTGGATCAGCTGGTAAGTAGGAAGTGCTGCACATAGGAAAACACCTGAAGCCTGAGTCGGTGTGTGGGAATGGGCCATGGATATTGTACAAATTTTAAATCTGTGTTAATATTCAAGGAACCCACAGATGTGAGTGTGCTTGTGAATCAAGAGTAAGGGCGTGCATATATCCTGACTCCAATCCCAGTCACCCTGGAAGAAGTTACGGCGGGAGGCCATCTGTGATGTTCATGTCTGTGCGTGCTGTGGGTGTTTACATGGGTGCTCATAAACCTCTCTCTGTGCTGGTCTGTGTACATTGCCATGATTGCACGGTCTGCGTGTCTGTATATGCACCAGCTGGGAATACATGCTCAACCTCACTGCTGGCACATAGGGAATATGGGCAGGCAGCAGCCTCCCTTCTATCACAGCTGGGCTGACAGGAACCCCGGGATGATTCATATAACCATACGATTACAATATATGATTAAATATCACATATTATTAGTCTGCTTCCACAAGGTGCTGTGTAGCCTCAGCTCCACTGACTCCGTCTTAAGGTTCCACATATAACCACACCTAGAAAGGATATGGTAATGGTTATATAGAATATGTAGGGAAGTCGTAGCAACTGAAAGCTATCTCACCTCAAACTGAAGGTATTATTTCTTTCCATTTCTGAAAAGAGCGTGATTAAAAGCTTAACGAATCAGTACATTTCATTCCCAAGGATGCTGGCAATAAACAGGTATTGAAGCAATGAGAAGATAGTCTTTTGTTCCAATTATCACCCAGGACAGGCCCATGTGTTTCTTACTTAGATAGTTAGCACAAGCTGTTGCAGAGCAAAGGACCTGAGAGGCAGCCCCTGTGCAAGAATTTGTGCCTCTGCAGATATTTCTTGTGATGGTTCTCCATTTTAGTTTAAAAATCATGCTGCTTTTTCATGCTGCAAAGAGGGCAGTGATTAAAAAAATGAGGGTGTCACCATCATTGTGTCATTGAAACAAGATTGCAGAGGGATATTTTGTGCACAGATTGACCAGGCAGAATAAACCCTGTTATTTTAATGTACATCTGTCACTGACTCCAAAAAAGACTATCATCTAAGCAGCTCACACTATTGCAACTGAAGGCTCTAAATTCTTTATAAAAGTCTGCTATCAAAGTGCTGTCTTTTCCTGATCCTGCTTAACTGGAGGGACCAGATGGGTTCATATTTTTCAGATATTCCCAGCATGTGCAGTCCTGCCAGAATTAAAAAGTATGCGCCTTTTCTGCAGTTACACTGTTGACAGAAAACTCACACACTTGCTCGAGACGTTACAGAAAGTGCTCTTGGAATTAACTCATTGACAGACACCTATCAATTAAAAACAGTAACGGCAATATGTCAGAAAGTGATGTGCAGCTGACAGTCTACTACTTGAGCTTTAATTGAGAGAAGAACTCTGTACGCATTTGTAGTGTAACTACAGGTTTGTAACTAGCAGGTTAGAAAGACCCATGCAAAGCAATCCTATCCCTTTGATCTATTTAGCTACTTGCATGCATTTCTGTTGTTTGAGTTGCTGAGTTTGGTGTGAATTTCTTCTACTTTGTCACTCAAAAGTAAAGGCCATATGTTACTTATTTTCTGGTTTTCTCCTCAGAATTCAATTGCTCTACTTTTTACCCTGAATTTTAATGCATCTCTTGCAAAACTATCACTGTTGATCACTCTGAGTGAATAGATTTTAGGATGGGTTATTAAACATCTACCAGATTTATATTTTTTTGCCTCAAACGCATCAGATTCTTTCGTCACTATTTTTCTGTTTCATGAAATTAAGAATTTGAAACTCTTAAAAATTATAATATCAAGCCTTTAATAACCCAGACTGATTTTTCCATTTATCTGCTTTCTTTCTTAATTTGTATTTATCTGCAGTTTTCTTCTCTGGTTTCAAAATTGGTGTAGCTATTAGTAGACCAGAAATATAGAGGCTAATTCAAAAGACTCTATCACTCCAGTCCTCAGCAGGACAGGGGGGAAAAATTAAGATGGAAGAAAAAAACAAACACGTGGGTCAAGATAAAGGCAGTTTAATAAAAGCAAAAACAAAGGCCTCACGCAGAAGCAAAGGAAAACAAAAAATTTATTCTCTACTTCCCATCAGCAGGCGATGTCCAGCCACTTCTCGGGAAGCAGGGCTTCAGTACGTGTAGCGGTTGCTCCAGAAAATAAAATGTCATAAAAAAACATGTCCCCCCCCTGCCTTCTCTTAGCTTTTATTGCTGAACTGACATATTATGGTATGGAATATCTCTTTGAGCAGTTTGGGTCAGCTCTCCTGGCTACGTCCCCTCCCAAGATCTTGCCCACCCCCAGACTCCTTGTGAGGGGGGATGTTGGAGAGACAGCCTGGATGGGGCGCGAGCACTGCTCAGCAGCAGCCGCAGCACTGCTGTGTTATCAGCAGCTTCCCAGCTGCCAGCCAAAGCACAGCACTGGGGGGGCTGCTATGGGGAAAATTAACTCCAGCTCAGCCAGACCCAATACGCGCTGGAAATACAAAGCAGGTCCATCACTACACTATGGACTGAGGCAGGATTCCTTTTTCTTTCATTCTCATGTATCCCTTCGTTATTTGGGTTGCCAACACAAACACCTATGTTCCCAGTTTCAGATATGTGAGCAGCCCTATGGAATGAAAAGCTGCTGAATAAAAGTTGTCTGGAAGCAAGCAGAAGTCATGATTGAGAACACAGCACAGCACAAGCACCTAAGAATGAGGAATAGAAAAGGAAGATGAAGGAAAAATACTACAGAATGCTTACATACATTCAAGGTATTTTGAAACAAATGAGATTTAAAAGCTGCACAATAATTCACCCTGCCCAGATGAAAGATTTACATTAAAAAGCAAGTTGGTAATGCTTTCTGCAATAACTCCATGCCTCAGCATTTAATCTTGGCAATATGCTCTCTCTCCCAGATAATAGCAACATAAATAATTTCCCACAGTTTTTAGTAGCAAAATTACTTGTTATTCTCTTGGTTTAGTGGGAGTTCCAACACTTTTGCATCAACCTAAATCAGAACCTTGCAAGTTCATGAAGGGCAAAACTGGTGCATCAGTGTCACCATTTATTGGTTGTTACAAAGAAAAAGCTTTGAACAAAAAAGAAATTAGGTTAAAGTTAATTAAAAATTACTCTTTCTGTTGCTAAAACATGAATCTTGTTGGAAATTTGAATTATCATAAATTGTAAATTACCAGGATTAGATGAAGAGTCCAGTGCAACAGGAATTTAAAAGGTAGAATATTAGACTTAATGCAATTGAAAAACATATGCTCTTAATTCTTTACTATTATAAACTAAAACTAGGGTAAGCCTTTCAATTTTCTGACTTGGAAGACAGACAAAGAATATCACTCCATCAAGTACCCTTTACCTTCCCAATGCATCCCACAGACACAGTTACCTACTGACTTCAAATTGAGTAGTAATACAGTAATGTTTACCGATCCATTAATACACACGGGAAAATCTTAAATTCAAAATCTGAGATACTTTGCGGACACCCTAGATATTGCAAAACTGCTTTGCATTCTATAAAAATAGGCCCTGTGTTTTGCTACCCAGTTTTTACTGACATTACAGTGAGCTTTACTAAATCTACAGCAGATTGAACTCATCAGGATATTCAGTTGTGTGCATGTATATCTCAAATTAGCTGTTGATCAGGAAGGTGGAGTAGGGAACGATCAAGTATCAATAGCTGTTAAAAGACACTCCATCCACAGAACAAGAAGTCAAGGGTTTTGGTGAATCATTGTGTTGATATGCCTTGGTAACCAGCTCTTGGCTGGTCCTTCTCCTCATCTCCCACCTAGATCGCTTGGGTTTTCAAACAGTTTTCACTACAGTAGGAGACAGAGAAAGTGCAAAGTCAGAAGTCTTTAAAGGGAAGCAGACACTGGAGCAGATCTAACAAAATGTAAAGTATTTTTCCCAAGAACACTCTGAGGATATGTAAGACAGCTAAAACCTTTACCAACCTGTACTGACCCTGCCAAATCTAAGATAGGATTTATATCAGGTAATAATTCTGAAAGCTGCAATCTGCATCAGAAATAAGCACTGAGCACAGGGAAGAATATCATCCTCCTTTGCTGAAAAGTTCGATTTTCTAGAATAAAGCACACTGCCAGCTACATTTCTTCTGCCTAGAAAGAGTATGAGAGAAAAATATGTAGCAAATGGTAGTTAGATTGCTAAAAGAACTACTTTTAGAAGAACTGGCAGGAACTCAGATGCTATGATGGTGACTGCAGAACAAGGGGTGACACAGAAATAGTAACAAAAGTAACCCTCAGTACATGGCCTACCAGTGACAAGAAAGGGGAAAAATAGGTACTGTATTAGTGAAAATTAATTTCATTATTAATGAGATTTGATATCCATTTTGCTTTTGGTCTAGTTGTATTGATTAATGTTATTAAATCTTTCTGTTCAAAATCTGTGGCTGGGTTCTCCCTGCGCACAGTTAAATCACAAAAGGACCCATGTTCACTTTAATCCTTGTATCTTGCCAGCATGGTGCTATGGGTTGTTTTATTGGTATTTTAATTTCAGTAATATAGTTCTGCTATCATAAAATTTTATATAGAATTTAAACTCGGTGGAGCAACAAGATATAAACTGGATGAAGGGGGAGATTTATAAGTAAATTCAGCAGTGAATAGGTAGATTAATGAAAAACGAAGCATTCTAGTTGCAACATTAATCTCTGAAATGGCATTCATAATATTTTAGAGGAAAAATTTTTATATTATTATCAAAATTTCCTTAACATTTCAATAAACTGAAAGTCAGTGCTTTGAACTCTAGCAAAACTAATCACTTATAAGGTCTACAGTAGGTCTGCAGGCTGTTTGGTTCATTTATTCTTAATGTGCATTTTAATGTTCCTTTTTGCCTTCAGAGAAACAAAAATTTTGAAAATTTTAAGATTAATTTTTGCAATTTGAGTGCGCTGTAAATATGGAGGAAAACGGAACCACTTAAAACTTCTCCCTCCTCTCCCCCCTTTCCATCTACTACATTTGAAAACAGGCCCCCCATTTTGTTGTTTTGTTTGTTGGTTTTTTTTAAGTAAAGTGCCTGTGCATATTTGAGAGCAAAGAGTAAAGGAGTATCCTGACTGATAAATCATTTCTGGGTTATTTTTTTCTGCAGTTATTTTTTTCTGCAGTTTTATTTACTCTTTTCAGTCCTCAAATCACCAGTTTTATTTACTCTTTTCAGTTTTATTTACTCTTTTCAGTCCTCAAATCACCAGTTAACCCCTAAAAATCAATAAACGTCCACCAACAAATAAACATCTGTTATTGCATATTGAAGTCAAAACAGTTTTACGTTTAAAATCAGTGGAGAGGAACAGACATTCCTGATGGTGATTCATCTAATCTAGCAGATGTCTGAAGTTAGGTGAGAGGCAACTCACTCCTGGACCCATGCCATGTAATTTGAGACACTGCAGTATTGATGACCACATGAGAGGAAGTCACAGAATCACAGAATCATTAAGGTTGGAAAAGACCTTTAAGATCATCAAGTCCAACCATCAACCGAACACCACCATGCCCACTAAACCATATCCTGATGTGCCACGTCTACACATTTTTTGAACACTTCCAATGATGGTGACTCCACCACCACCCTGGGCAGCCTGTTCCAGTGCTTGACCGCTCTCTCAGAAGTCCTCTTTAAAAGGTCATTCCTGACCCCGAGATAATCATCTTTCCTCCCTCAGCTGGCTGAAGATATGCACATTACATAACCTTAATTTGGGCAGATAATTGTCCTCCCCTATGACTCCCTGCAAAACATGTTGCATAAATGCTCCTTGTGTGTTCCTATGTGCTTCCCTTCGATACCTCGTTAATGCAGAGGGTCCTTAGGCAGACACGAGGGCTTTCCAACAACACAACAGCCCAAAGGGATGTACTGATGCATCACTTGTGGAACTGAGGCCAGCATACAACCACCATGCATGCTTGATGGAGAAAGAGAAAGGCTCACCAGGCCTCCATCCAGGTCAGATCTCTAATCGGGAAATCATGGAAGGATGTGATTTGAGTCAGAAGCCTGAATATATGTTGAAGTTCATCAAATTAAGGCCATTGTGTCTAAGACTATTTTTTTTCTAGATTCAGTGGACTTTATGGAGAGAATGAAAGTGGTGTGGATCAGGAAATCGTTAACAGAACGTGTTTAGAAGGATACCTCTTGTCTCCAGCATTATCAGAGTCAGAGGATTACACTGAAAGATGCTTCTATCAATGAGCCATGTAAGAAATCCTCCTCTCCCCCACTCCTTTCTTCCATATTTTCCTTTTCACTCCTGTATTTCATAATACATCTTATTAAACAAAAAAAAAAAGTTCTAAAAATCTTTGTATTTATTCTTTCTGTTTCTTTCCTGCTTCTCCCTTTGCCTGCATTACATAAAGTCTGTTAACCTGGTTTATGTTTCTCCTGTTTTTTCCTATGTCTGAATTGTATGTCGTTTCCCCCAAGCCAGAGAAGTTACAAGGTGGCAGGGATGAAATCAGTCCTGTTCGATTTATGTGGAAGAAATGAAAATTGCACTTCAATGACTGTAATTTTTCTCTTGCAGTCTCTGTAAACCCCTGAAGAGTCACATCAGTTAAGTCACTAGTTTTTAGTAAACAAGTGGCTGGATAGTGTTGTACTTATTCCTTCCTGGTAATTCTGTAGCATCTACTATAATGACGTAGAAGAAAAGTAGAATCTTGTTTATTCTCGGAATCGTATAATTCTTTAATAAAAATTAAGAGATATCTTTCTTATGGATTTTAGGATGGAATATATTGCTAACTTGAAATCTCATGGAAGAGAGCTTTGAGACTATAACATTATGCTTAGTGCCAGTTTTATCATATTATCCAGGATTTAGTTATGGAAATGTCCACACTATTTATAGAAAATAATCCTGATTTACAAAAGCAGAGCTAGTGGACATTGCATGTTTTCACACAGGTAATTTGCAATGAACATTTTTTTTTTTCTGGGAATTTCTGGGGAAAAACAAACTACTTTTGAAATTTCCTACCTCTTCATAAAAAAAAAAAAAAAAAAAAAGGAGAGGGAGGAAAAACAACAGCTCTTGTGTGTCTGAACCATGCTTCATACAGGAGACTTCAGGAGTCAGTTCATGAGAATGCCTGACAGGGAAAGACCCCCAATTAGTCTCAGGAGCTTGACAAATTACTACCCTCACCCAGACCCTGTGGAAGTCACATTCTCCTGATCCTATGAATGGTTCCTACACTGCCGCAGTCAAAATAAGCTGAGCTTGCAAAGTCCTATTTATTTTTTAAGCCTCTTCCGACTAAAGAACTTAAAGGCATGCTGATACAAACAGTTCAGCTCTTAGGTCAGCAGAGGTAGCAAAAGGAGGCAAAGGGGGCAGTGAGGAGGAGGAGAGGGCAACAGCAATTAGCAGAGGAAGGCTGGAGTCTGCAAATCCTGATGGCAGCGTATTTGCAATCTGATGAGTTTAGTCTTTAGAGGAGTCGCCACCTCTAAACCCCTGTTCCATTGTGTCACTACAAATATTATTGGTAGTCGTGCATTATGCAGTTTTCTGCAGCTAAACAAAGCTGTACAAATTAATATTAACTGGTTACCATCTACTTTCTACTCAAGAGACATGTAGAACTAAAGGTTGTTTCTTTCATTAAATTAAAGTCCAGAACTATGTCCTGTGCTACTAGATTTATAAAACTACTTTATTGCCTCAAAAAAAATGTGGCAACCAAAAATACTTTTAATTATCTCACCTACTGACCACTAATTGCTATCTTCATGAAGTTACAATCAAGCAAGCATTTAATTTAATTTAACTTAATAGAAAGGTGCACACTTACTTCAGAAGTCTGAATACATTATAGGTTGTCAGATGATAAATTCGATAACACAGCTGCTGTGTTCTGCTCAAATGAGTGAAGAAAACTGCCATGAGCATTTTTGCTATCTGATTTCTCTGGATATCAGATGGCTCTGTGGAGACAAATTTCATTTCAGTTGCACGAAGACTTTATTTGATCTAGCCTATTAATGAAAACTGCCAATATTCTTTCTTCTTATTTCTATCTTTAGTCAAGCCACATTTCACTCTGTTGGCAGAGTTAAATTTTCACCGATTGTCATTTTCTAATGCTCCATGGTCTGCTTTTGACCTCCTGTGCTTTTCAGATTTTTTTTTTGTTTTATGCTTAAAAGATATCTGAAGAGATTCATTTTATCTTAAAAACTGAATATAGATACACAAAGACTACCTGGACTTGTGCAAAACATTTGACACTGTCCCGCACGACACCCTCATCTCTAAATTGGAGCGATATGGATTTGACAGATGGACCACTCAGTTGATAAGGAATTGTCTGGATGGTCACACTCAAATAGTTGTGGTCAATGGCTCAATGTCCAAGCGGAGACCAGAGATGAATGGCGTTCCTCAGGGATTGGTATTGGGACCTGCACAGTTTAACATCTTTATTGGCAACATGGACAGTGGGATCGAGTGTACCCTCAGCAACTTTGCCAATGACACCAAATTGAGTGGTGTGGTTGACATGCTTGAGGGATGGGGTGCCATCCAGAGGGACCTGGACAATCTTGAGAGGTGGGTCCCTGCAAACATGAAGCTCAACAAGGCCAAGTGCCAGGTCCTGCACATGGGTCAGGGCAATCCCAAGCACAAATACAGGCTGGGGGATGAAGGGATCGAGAGCAGCCCTGCCAAGAAGGACTTGGAGGTACTGGTGGCTGAAAAGCTGGACATGATCCAGCAATGTGTGCTCACAGCCCACAAGACCAACCATATCCTGGGCTGTATCCAAAGCAGTGTGGCCAGCAGATTGAGGGAGGTGACTCAGCCCCTCTGTTCTGGTGACACCCCACCTGGAGTCCTGCATCCAGCTCTGGAGCCCTCAGCACAGGAAGGACATGGACCTGTTGGAGCGGGTCCAGAGGAGGGACACAACAATGATGCAAGGGATGGAACAGCTCTCCTGTGAGGACAGGCTGAGAGTTGGGGTTGTTCAATCTGGATAAGAGAAGGTTCCAGGGACACATTATTGCAGCCTGCCAGTACCTAAAGAGGGCATTCAAGAAAGCTGGAGAGGGACTTTTTACAAGGACCTGATGTGACAGGACAAGGGGTAATGACTTTAAACTAAAGAGTAAATTTAGACTAGATCTAAGAAAGAAACTCTTCACTATGAGGGTGGTGAGGCATTGCAACAGGTTGCCTGGAGAAGTTTTGGATGTCCCATCCCTGAAAGTGTTCAAGGCCAGGTTGGATGGGGCTTTGAGCAACCTCATCTAGTGGAAGGTGTCCCTGCCCAATCTTTTTTAATTTTTAAACCCAGAACTTTTCATAGCTCTGTTTAGGAAGTTTTTTATTTGAATGTGTTAACACCAGGTGACGAGAGATACAGGTTTTCAGTATTTCTTGTTCTTTGGAAGAGGCTGTTCTGATTTTCATGTGCAGACCTGGCTGGGACAGGGCGATGCGATCACACGCCGGAGTTCAGTCTATGTTAAAAAAGAGCAACGTGTTAAAACCAGACTGAACATATGTCAACAAGATTGTACCGGCGCCGCACTTGGCACAGCAGTCATGCAAAGAGTAATTAGGCAACAGAAATGATGGGGGAGGGATAATAAGTTATTTGTTTGATATTGCAACACACAGGTAAAGCTCTGCTCTCCGTTACAGGCTGTGTCCGTGCTGTGCGCAGTAAAGATCACACCGAAAGTCACAGCCGCCAGCGCACGCCATGAGCCCGCGAGTCCCCGGGGCTGGGAGCCATGAGGTGTCCCCCAGGGCAGCAGGGACTGGCAGCAGGGCCTGTCCCACCCCCCAGCAGCCGGGCACCGGGGCAGCCCCCATCAGGCACCTCCCTGGGGATGGCACAAAGCCGCGCCGGGACGTGGGCCCGCGGGTGGGCCTGGCTCCGTGGGGCTCACGGCCAGGCAGGGCAGGGCTGCGGAGAGCTGAAGGCCGGCCCAGCTGCGGCGGCGCCGGGGCACGGGCTGATGGCCCCAGGGGCTGACATGGGGTCCTGGGCTGCGGCAGGAGCCCTGGGGATCTGACATGGCAGCCGATTCAAGCAACATCTCTCATTCAGGAGGTGCCATTTCAGTTAAAATTCCTGGATGAGCAGGCGCTGGTGATCTGTATTTTTCCAATTTGATTTAAAACTTCTGGCAATGATTCTTCGATCTGAGACAGGTTTTTCCTATTGTGTAAATGAAAAAGCCAATAGGGGAATCTCTGTAACTTCCTATGAATGCGGTCAATGAACATTTGATTTGATTCTTGTTGGTCTCTTCTTGTAACTACCAATACCCCTTTATATATAAAAAACACAACAGTCAAACATAGCTGTGGATGTGGTTGATTTTCTTTTTCTTTTTTTTTTGGAAGTAAGTTATATTATTACATACATATTATTAGCATTTTCAGTAATGAAGCAGTACCTTTTTTCACTTTGGTTTAGATTTTACTAATTAATTTTTTTTTAATCCTTGAAGTTTTTGTTAGCACAGGCTGTATCTCTTACACCAAATCTAGAGTCTGTATCACCATGGAAGAGCTATGCTTTTTTAAATAGTTATATGAAATAAAATTAAGAAAACATATTGCTTTAATTAGAGAAAACTATAACTAAATGCCTAGGGAGTACAGATTGTATCAAAGTCACTCTCAGCATGAGAAGCTGGACTGTCCTTGACTGCTCAGCAACAACTGAAAACGTCAGCATGTTATCAGCATTATTTTCATGCCAAATCCAAAACATAGCCTCATACTAGCTTCTATGAAGAAAATTACCTCTACCCCAGCTGAAATCAGGACAGGTAGTAATACTATTGCATCCTATGCAACCTATAGCACTACAAAAATAGAACATGTGGATCAGTGGTAACTGGATTTCTTAAGAACCTTAAATGGAAGACACTACAGTCATTATAAGGACAGTGGTCAAGATTATACATATGTTCTATGAATAGGACTTATGTACATCTTTGGGGAGAATAGGAATTTAGGACCAATGTCCACAAAAGGATTTTATTTCAGATTTTTATTCTCACGTGAATAGTTAGATTGAAGACAACATCAGTGTTTTGGAATTTTGAAATATAATTCAATAAAGTTCAGAATGAGGATAGTATTTTCACTCTATTTGCTGCTGTACATCTGTACTGTGAAAGAAGTGTTCCTAAGCTAAGCATAAGTTTTGAAACTTTGGAAAATCTCCTTTTATTTTATTTTTCTGAAAGGAAAGAATATGTCTTTCCTAATCTTTAAGAAATATAAAATAGACAAGATGAAGAAAAATCAGCTTTCTATAAACTTTCTGTTCTTAACAGACATAGTGAATTGGTTTTATTTTATGATTGGGGTAGTTGAAGGAAAATATGCAGTTTACTACCACTACAGTTTCAACTAAATCTCATCATTTAAATGAGCTAGATGCTGAGATTTAAATGAGCATTTATTTGTTGCATCATTTCTTTAATCAAAATAGAGTCCTGCAAGATTTCAAATGGGAATGTCTTTTCATGGGATATGTTAATTTAGTCAAAATGTCAGATTCTGCACCTAGGATGGAGTAACATCAGACACAAGTTTAAATTCGGGGAGGAGTGGCTGGGGAGCAGCCCTGCAGAAAGGGATCTGGGGATGCTGGTCGACAGCAGGCCTAATATGAGCCAGAGCTAGCAGTGTGCCCTGGCAGCCAAGAGGGCCAACCACATCCTGGGGTACATCAAACACAGCATAACCAGCCGGTCAAAAGAGGTGATTATCCTGCTGTATTTAGCGATGGTGCAGCCTCATCTTGAGTCCTGGGTACAGTTCTGGGCCCCACAATTTCAGAAGGATGTGAAGGTCCTCGAATGCATCCAGAGGAGGGCAAGAAAGCTGGTGAAAGGGCTGGAAGAAATGTCCTATGGGGAGCAGCTGAGAACTTTGGGTTTGTCTAGTTTGGAGAAAAGGAGGCTGAGGGGTGACCTCATTGCTCTCTGCAGCTTCCTGAGGAGGCAAAGTGGAGAGGGAGGTGCTGATCCCTTCTGCCTGGTATCCAGTGATAGGAAGTGTGGGAATGGTTGAAAGCTGTGCCAGGGGAGTTCACACTGGACATTAGGATGCATTTCTTTACCGAGAGGGTGATCAAATACTGGAACAGGTTTCCTAGACAGGTGGTCAATGCCCCAAACCTGTCAGTGTTTAAGAGGCATTTGGACAATGCCCTTAATAACATGTTTTAACTTTTGATCAGTCCTTGACTGGTCAAGCAGTTGGATTAGATGATTGTTGTAGGTCCCTTCGAACTGAAATAGTCTATTCTACCAGTGCCCACCCTGTAGGTAGCACAGGAATATGTAGGCATACCTTCTAGCATCTCTGTGTGATGTACTTGATGGCTGGCAGATTAGCTACAAATTGCTGCTCTGAATATCCCAGAGCTCCAAATACTCTCAAGGTCACGTTTAGTTTGTCTAGAAGATAAAATACATGGGAAGTTTTTCCACATCAAAACAGGTTTTAGTTGTTGTCTTTGATTTCCAAGTTTTAAAGTGTATATATATATAAAGGGTAATTTTAATTAAAAAAAGAACATATTAGCAGCTACTTAGACTCAGTTTTGGCCTCTCTGAAGACAAAAATCATCTGTCTCAGAAATTATTAGTGTGCATATTTTATGAAAGCATTGAGTCCTGATGGAACTGATAAATTGAGTATATACAAACCTCCTTGAAATAAATTTAGTAAGGAACTACCTATGTGTTTACTACTGCATAGATAAAAGAGTTTTAGATAAAAGAGTTTCCAGTGAGAGTAAAAACTAATTGTTTTTTATTTGTTTGTTTGTTTTTTCATTGTAAATCCTTAAGAAGCCAGAAAAGATTGCTTTAGTCAATTTTCTGAAGCAGGCTTTCATTAGAGATATACTAAGCAGTACTTTAATCAGTACATGAATCCACTAATTTCAGATAATTGGTGCTAATCATAATTTCTCAGTATAAAAGGACTTGAGCAAGAAATTTTTATCAACAGCGTAATACACAAAGACACAAGGCATTACAGGCACGATGCAAGCTCACTCTCATTTGTGGAACCTACCTCTTCACTGGGATGAACTTGTGCTGGAGCTACCAAAGGACATAGACTAATTAAAATTACTTACCTGGAATTCTGGATCTTGGCCACCTTGAAAGAAATATGTTGCCCAGAAGGCGGCACCTGTCTGCATTTCTATAGCAAGAAAACAGGACTGGGAGCACCTCTATCCCTTCCTCTAACTGGCACAGCATGGCTTACATTCAGGCAGCTATGCTTACCTCCTTCCTTATCAGAACAGGATATCTGTATCCAGTCTGCTCTTTTTTTAGGTGTTCCTTGGGCCCTCCTCACCCCTGAGCTGTGACAAAGCATTATCTGGAAGCACATGAGTTCAAGTCGGGCCACAGCTGTGCCATGGACTCTCCTAGTAATTCATCAGTAGGTTTTGTGTTCTAACAGAGATGTGGCCACAGGCTCCCTTTTCATAAAGGCTGAGGTGCCTCAAAAATGCTGTCCAAGATATTCCAGCCATTAAAAAATGCTAGGAACTGGTGAGAAACAGAAAACTGTTCTCTGCTGTCATACAGTAATGAGGCATAAGGACTAGAAAGTCCTTGCTGTTTTAAGAAGTGTTGACTGTCTTATTTGAAGATACACTTATTACTTCTTGGAGCATTTGCTTGAAAGGAAAAATGGTGAGTGCAATACCTTCGTTAGCGTGGAGAGAACTGAAAATCACAACTCTGCCTCTTTTAAAGGGTAGGCTTCCTTCAGGTCATTCTGGAATGAAAAACTAGAGAGGGTTATTCTGTCTCCCTCCCACTAAAAATAGTCAGCTGTACAGCAAAAAGAATTACTCATATGTGTGACACAGGGGAAAAAAAAATGTGTGGCTGCACAGTGGGACATTAAAATTGCAATAGGACAACTCTGAAGTAACCAACTGTTCTAGAACACAGCCTTATCCCTTACTCGTACTGCAGACCACCTAAAGCCAGAATGGGAGACTCCAAGCACACCTTGTGCCTTGTTACAGACCTTGGTCATGAGGTTTGAGCTGTAATCCTGTTCTGCCAGTGTCCTCACATGACCCAAATGAGAGGTTTTTGCTTAGGACTGTTACCTGTGACTGAAATATTCTGGGTTTGAATCCCTTCAAGGCTGAAAAGGGAATTCAACTTGTCTCTTCTTCAGGACAAGTCCTTTAAATCATAGTTTGTGATTTAAAAGGTGAGAGCAGCATATTTATGTTGCTTTAACATTAGGTCCCTGCAGTGTATTTTGCAGCCATCTTAATCATGTTTGCCAGCATTTTCTACAATCTCTTTCTAGAAGAGTTTTCAGTAGACTTGGATAAATAAATGCCCAGTTACTAGACATGTCTAGTCCAGGAAGCTGGGTTATTGAAACCAGGTCTTTGGAAACTAATATTCTGGAGTTTAAAATGAAAATAATTTTTCACATGTATGAGTTTTAAATTACTTGAGTCTGGTTTCTCTGTTTGGTCTCTCTAATTGCTTATATGAGAAACAGATGACATCAGTCTAACAATAATGTACAGGACATGGTCTCCCTTGTTAAGTCATTGTAAAAAATTCCAATTACAGAATTGAAAGATTGGCAAATGTTGCCTTAAAATGTTTCTTGATGCTGCTCCATAGGACATGAAACATTCTTCACTCAGATGTCTGATCTTAAGACTTTTTTTAGTTAAGGACATAAGAATTGTCTTCCTGGATAAGATCAGTAATTCATGCTGTCTGCCAGGGAGCATTGTTAGATGGATAATGTTGCATCTGACAAACCAATGCAAAATCATGACCAATGCAAAACCATGCAGATTTTGAATGTATAGTAATCTGTCTAAAAAAGTATTCTTCTTAGTGTTTAAAATTCTGGAGATTTGAAGTTTCATATTCACTTTATGTATTGTCTTATATATGCTTCATTTTTAATTATCCACTATATAAAATATAAACCAAAAGTCTCTGAGAAAAACCCCCAGAATCAGCTTTCCTTCTGTAAGATGGTGCAATCATGCTCTCCACTCCAAAAATGACTAGCTGAAATGTTGTGGCCAGTGAAAAGCTGGGGGTCAGAATAGACAGCCACTATGATGTTTTCTGGCTTAAAATCTATGATTTGCATGAGGTTTAATAAGGCCAAGTGCTGGGTCCTGCACTTTGGTCACAACAACCCCATGCAATGCTACAGGCTTGGGGAGGAGTGGCTGGAGACCTGCCTGGTGGTAAAGGATCTAGGGGTGGTTGACAGCCGGCTGAACATGAGCCGGCAGTGTGCCCAGGTGGCCAAGAAGGCCAACAGCATCCTGGCCTGTATCAGAACTAGTGTGGCCAGCAGGAGTAGGGAAGTGATCGTGCCCCTGTACTCGGCACTGGTGAGGCCGCACCTCAAATCCTGTGTTCAGTTTTGGGCCCCTCACTACAAGAAGGATGTTGAGGTGCTGGAGTGTGTCCAGAGAAGGGCAACGAAGCTGGTGAGGGGTGTGGAGCACAAGTCTTATAAGGAGCGGCTGAGGGAACTGGAGTTGTTCAGAGGAGGCTGAGGGGAGACCTTACCGCTCTCTACAACTACCTGAAAGGGGATTGTGGTGAGGTGGGTGTTGGTCTCTTCTCCCAAGTAATTAGCAATAGAACAAGAGATGGCCTCAAGTTGCGCCAGGGGAGGTTTATACTGGATGTTAGGAAAAATTTATTTCCTGAGAGTGGTCAGGCATTGGAACAGGCTGCCCAGGGAGGTGGTGGAGTCACCATCACTGGAAGTGTTCATAGAACGTGTAGAAGCGGCACTTCAGGACATGGTTTAATGGGCTTGTTGGTGTTGGGTTGATGGTTGGACTTGATGATCTTAAAGGTCTTTTCCAACCTGTGTGGTTGGAAAATTGTGATTCTGTGATTCTGTGTACTGTAAGTAAACAATGTATGATCCTAAACTATCTGAAGTCCATGTGGGCTTAGCTGAATGAATACACAGGCTTTACACTGTGTGTTGCCTTCCGTTTTGTTCAGGTGGCAAAATATAACAGGACATATTTAAGAATTTATTAGGCATATCCGAATGGAGAGAACACTACATTTTTGAAGTAGAATGTGGAGCTTTAGCCACCTGTCTCCAATTATACTCAGTGTGACTGCAAGATTAAAATGCCGTCTAGCTCACTGTGAAAATACGTTCCATAGCGTCTCCTTTCAGCTCAGGAGTACTAATGCTAATAACAGCCCAACGGAGAATCAATTTTATTTTCATACTTTCAGTGATTAAATATTTTATATAGAGCCCTGGCAACATTGTTAAAAACTCTCAAACACAAAATTGGAGTTGAAAACATGTACTGGCACTGGGAAAAACTGCATGTGAAACTGTATGCATTAATTTAATGACTAGTACAAATGGTAGCCAAGAGAACTACATTCACCTGACAAATT
Source organism: Phaethon aethereus (assembly GCF_964289735.1). Taxonomy (NCBI): domain Eukaryota; kingdom Metazoa; phylum Chordata; class Aves; order Phaethontiformes; family Phaethontidae; genus Phaethon; species Phaethon aethereus. The sequence continues at coordinate 13,355,434 of NC_138576.1, forward strand.
CATATGAAGCAGAATTTGAAATCAAAGAAGCTGTGAAATAACTGTGCTGACAAGTATTGAATTTAAGTTAAATTAGTAGACTGTATTATTATTATTACTAATAATAATAATAATATTTTGACTACCTGGCATGCTTTAAACATCTTTTGACCTTTAAAAAATCTACATAAAACCAGCCAGTACTTTGGTAAATAACATAAACTTTTGTAAATGGTATGATGTCAGACATATTTTCTAGACTTCCTCCATTCTTATTCTGAGTTACAAGGCTTCAAAGCTGTAAGCTTAATAAATGAAGTACAAGTCACAACGAAAGTTACCCACAGTCATTCCAGTTGCTAGTTAACTATTATTTCTGCAAACTCACACCTTGAAAATAAAAAGATTAGCAAAATTAAACCATCTTGATGGAAAAGTTAGCTAAGGAGATACTGCTGAAGGGACCATTATTATATTTACAGTGTTTAAATATGAATTTCCATTTTAATTTCCAGGTGTTTCATTCCAAACAGGTTTTTTTTCATTAAATAAAACTGACCAAGATTTTCCATGTTGTTTCACAACTGCTTCTGTTGGAATTCCTTTCTAGAAAAAAGGCCTGAATGGACTCTGTAAGTGGAGTAACTTGACTGAAGAGAAGTAGGCATTGGATCCTACTCAGGAATTTGTACCTTACATTTTTATGAAAGATTCTGATCCTAAACAGGACAGAGTTAGGACTGTCTTTATTGCCTCATGCAGCAATATACTTTAGAGATGTCTCTAAATTCTGGGGCATGTTAACAAGACAAGAATTAAACTTTTTCATAGCAGGGATCTTAGTATTATCTTTACATCAATACACATTTTTTTCAGATAATACTTAACAATCAACACATGGAAGAAATCTACCAGTCTGCATTTGGCATACAAAACACTAGCGCTATTAATTGTATAGAAGCATGTATATTAGAAAAAAAATCACTTTGTATTTTATTACTTGTTCATTCTATTCCTTAATGTTTAAGCGTTTAATCAGTTATTGCCTTTGGAAAACTAACATCTCCTGTTTTCAGATGGGGAAAATGAGACATGCAGAACTGAGTCCCGGAGTGTTTTTAAAGTACAAATGTGACTTCACGTCTTCAGATACCCTTCTCCAGTTCTGGAAACAGCAAAGAGAAACATAAATTACATGATATGTTGTTGTTGAGAATTTTAATATGTAACCTTCCCGGGTGATGCAAAAAGACTGTGATAGAGATAGAAACAGACCTCATGTTTCTTCCATACCTTTACATCATGCTTCATCCTTCAGCACTATACTCTGAATAAAAGAATAAATTTCACTAGGAAAGAAGATGAATGGTCTATTTGTATTACCGTCATTTTGCAAAACAACAAAACCCTGATGCCATTCCCTGTTAAAAAGAAAGGCTGTCATCTATGCCAGGAGGTTGTTTGAACAAATGGATCCAAAACATCATGTGTATAAAATACACATTTTAAGTCATTGAAAACATCAAAATATAGAGGACCCTGTACTGATGTCTAGCACGGCTGATAAAGCAAGGAGCTTTGCCATATCTTCTAATTTCTAATGGGGCTGTAGAATTGCCCTTAGTGCATGCCTCAGCATTTCCTTTTAATCCGCCTTTGTGCTTGTTGGACTTCCTGTACTGCTGATCCACTGCCATCTCCTCTGCTCGCTCAGCCAGCTTTGCTCTTATCGCTCGTCACTTGAATTCTGTGCCGAATCATCAGTACTGGAGAGTTTTGGAGATTGCTGTTGAGACACACCAAAGGGACTTTTTCCTCTTGTGCACCTGTTGCACATTTCTTTGCCTTTCTTTACAAAAGTTTTATATTAACTCTGGGGGATACTAACACACTCCAGTTAAACTACATGATATTTTTTTTTCAGAAAACATTCCACTGTTGTGATGGGTTATGGGTTTTTATCATTATTATCTTTTCAATACAAAGTGCTCAAGCAACAGAGGAAAAACTGTTACTGTGATCTTCTCTGTTATGTTCTTCAGCATTGCACCATTATTTTGTTTGTGAAAAAGATTCTCCTGGCATATGTACAACTCTTGTACTTGAAAACTCAGATAATAATCCCAAATCTGGCCTAATGTAGTATGGCCATGCCCAAGTCACTTCTGCTCCTCCTCCTGTAAAACTTAGGGTATGTGCCACAGATGCTGAACATCATCTACATCACTACTCTCTTACTGGAATTAAAACAGCAAACGTTGCTGATACTGACCCTTTCCTAGTCAATAAACAGATATGCTATTCATCATCCTTCAGTTCACACCACTTTGTACCTGTTTTCAGCTCCATCTCAATCTCAGATGCTATTTCACATTGTACTTTTGAACAAACAATGGGAACCAAAACTTCAGATCATGTCTGTTTTAAATATTTATGATTTATGATAATATAAGGCTTTGTTTAGCATAAATCACATAGAAAAGCAGCCTTTAAGTAAAATTCAAAGCCAAATTTAGATGACAGTTCGTACTGCTAACATCTTTGCAGTCAAACCTACCTTTGCAATCAGTTGCAGGAATTCAGCTGGGACTGATAGGGTTTGCCCTGTGCTTTAGCTTGCAGTCATGGACATGTTTACATATGTGCTGGTTTTGGCTGGGATAGAGCTCATTTTCTTCATGGTAGCTAGTATGGGGCTATGTTTTGGATTTGTGACCAAAGCAGTGTTGATAATTCAGGGATGTTTTTGTTATTGCTGAGCAGCGCTTACACAAAGTCAAGGATGTTTCTGGTTCTCACACCAGCCCACCAGCAAGTAGGCTGGGGGTGCACAAGAAGCTGGGAGGGCACACAGCCAGGACAGCCGACCCAAACTCACCAAAGGGATCTTCCATACCATATGACATCATTCTCAGTGTATAAATCTGGGGGAAGAAGAAGGAAGGAGGGGGCATTTGGGGTGATGGTGTTTGTCTTCCCAAGCAACTGTGATGCATGATGCAGCCCTGCTGTCCTGGAGGTGGCTGAACCCCTGCCTGCCCATGGGGAGTGGTGAATGGATTCCTTGTCTTGCTTTGCTTGCGTGCGCGGCTTTTGTTTTACCTATTAAACTGTCTTTATCTCAATCCACAAGTTTTCTCACTTTTACTCTTCTGATTCTCTCCCCCGTTCCACCATAGGGCAAGTGAGTGAGGGGCTGCGTGGTGCTTAGTTGTCAGCTGGAGTTAAATCACGATGACATGCAACATGTCTGGGCTTGCAGATATTTGGGAAGTAGCCGGCTCATGTACTTCCAAAAAAATATTTCCCTTGCAGTGTTGTCATGCCACCAAAACCAGGTAGAGAAGCCCTACAGGTTCCTTCACTGAATGGCCTTCTCTCTTCTGCTACAGGAAAAGATGGTCTCTGTAGATAGGCTGAACTCCAACAGCATGCAAGGGCAATGACTGTGTTTATAAACTCATGTCTGGCAGCCCTGACCTGTTAGAGAAGAATACATAGTCATTTTTTCTTTGAGATTCTTTTGCTAGAATATTAAAGTGTAGAGTATCATACACATGTCTGGCTTGCTAAGAAAAAGGAAAAAATACCATTAAGTATTCCATGATTTTCTTTTTTTTTCTGGACTTCCTCTTGCTTTAAATTTCAATCAATTTTAGCATTTACCTGGAAAAATCTTGGAAAAAGCATGGGCTTATATTTAACAATTAAGACTTTCCAGTTCTTAAAGGGGGCAGCAACCAACCTAAAAACTGTGTGTCAGGTTTTCATCGCTACCTTCAGCAGTCACTGCCAGGCCACCTGTGGTGTGTAGTCTCAGCTGCAGACACCACCGAAATGTGTGCAGCCCAGAGACTTCAGGAGAGTTTCAGCAGAGCTCGTTCTGGGAAATGGAAACAAAGCAGTTGTATCAGCATGGTGTTACACCCAAGGAAAATTTGTAAAAACTATTTCAAGCACCATGACACTGTGTGGATGTCAAAGCGTGGCTGGTTTGATCTTGTTGGAGCAATACTCCCTTGCACAATATAGACATATTTCTTTCTAACTGAGCGGTAGTATAAAAAGAACAGTTTGACCATTTTTACCTTAGATTATGGGAAATTACAGGGCCACAGAGAAAAAAATGATTTTTTTAATCTTCTTCAATATTATATACTTTCACAGCACTCTAATAAAAATAGTTCCCTATTGCTAGCATCAATGACCAGTCAGAGTATTTTCACACAAGGAAAACAGGTAAAAAAATAGTAACCTTTTCAGTACCAGACATGGCACTATCACTCAGGTTATTTTTGGTAATACCACAACCCAAAACAGATTTAAGTTTCATTTAGACATAAATATAAAATCAAATAGCAGATAGTGTAATGTCTGGAAAATACAGCATTGGACATAAATGCATAATGGATATTTATAAAATAGCAACATCAAAATCCAGTGTCATCTACTCTCTGCATTTTTCTCTGAGAATGAGATACAAAATGATGCAAATTTTATAGAGAAATTAGGTGAAAATAGCCACACTGAGCAAATATATCATAGTAAAATACACAAAACAAACCAACTTGAATACAGAGGTAGATGTCTCGAATCTCTGATAGATGGACAGCAATTCCATCCTGTCGGATGTTGTTCTTGGTCTGACATTCACCTGTGAATAAAGAATCGGTGCCTTCTTTAATTTTGTCTAGGTATTTTCTGATTTGCATGTAGGTTCTTCTTCCATGTTTAATGGATGATCTGCACTGGTACCTTGGCAAGTCTTGCTATGGTACTACTTCATGTTCTTTTTTCAAGAATCATTTATGGTTTCTAACATGTTTTCATTTTTGAAAATGCAATGTAATTCAGTAATTAACTGAAAATAGTTTAAAATATAGACATGGGACTTAAACACTGTTACAGAAACATGAATAATTCTTACACTGACTAAATTGCTACCTACACCGAAGATTATGGAAAAGGGAGTATAAATTGAACGACAAAGGCCAATTTTATGAAAGCACAAATGGTAACAAATTAAAAAGTCTGCTGGAGAAGGATACCTTGTGGTATGTACTGGAGCTAGCTCTGTAGGCACACCAGAATCTATATTCACACAGTATTCAGCCTCTTCAGAAAAATGGGCAGGTTTTGCCACATCGCATTTCAAGTTCTATAGTTCTCAAACATGAAGAGGGCCTTCAGATATGGAACAGAAAATAACTGTTGTTGAATAAACTGGATAACACCACACCTCAACAAGGAGAGGTTTGTAATAATGGTTAATACTCTAATGGAAAAAGCTATAACAAAATCTAATGTTTGAAAAATGAAGCTGAAGGAATTCAGATTAATATTGAAACATAAAAGTTTAATCAAGGATAATTAATTGCAAAAACTGGCCCTACACCATTTGTTGTAGTTTTAAATCAAGACTGAATGTCTTTCAAAAGTCTATAATGTAGATCCTATTGAAATTACATGCCTGAGATTGATATTCATCACAGTTCTGCCTTAAGAAGTCTAACAACCAGTCACTAGTACTTAAATTGTTTTATAATTTAAATCATAAAAACTGCCATCAATATTTTGATTCATGGGGCAGCAAAAACTCCTTTAATAAAGTAAGATAGTTACAAATGCAAGTACTCAAAATTACAAGTGTCAAAACCTAGTTTGCCAATACAGAGATTTATAAATTGGGCAAATCCAGCTATATTTTCGTGTTAGCAGTCAATGACACATACCTAACGCTAACTGACACAGTGGAATATTACATAGTTTCTCCTAAAGAAGGCAATAGGGATTTATTAAAAATGTCCTGACAGACTTGTTTTCTTTAATATGGAGAATGGAACATAATTTTGTAAATTTCATTTTAGTCATGTCAATCATTTTTATGTTGAAACTTCAAAAGTATTCATGGAAAGTTTCAGCTCACATCATTAAGGTGGACAAATGCTTTCTTTCAGTGGAAAATTTTGATCAGTCTTCCCTTTAGATAACCTTAGCTGCAAGTTTTTGTTATTTAATAACTATAGAAATTCACCTTAATGGATACTGAAAAATTACTATATGTATTTTAGCCCTCCATGTTTTCCCATTTCAAGAGGGATTATCTTACTTGCCATCAGCTCTCAAATAGTTAGGCATCTAGTCTACGCAAGTCCTATATGCTCCCCCAGCAGTCAGTGATAAAATATAGATGTCTCCAAGAGTGATTTCTCCCATCGAAGTCTAAAGCTCAGGATGGCATGTATGTAGCTTCTGGAAGTGGTTCTCCCTGGTTGACTGTGAAAACAGCACTGGTGATGAGCTTAAATTAAACTTGTGGCTTTTAAATTGCTTGTGAGGTGTGAAACTCCAACTGTTTATGATCTGTCTTAACAAACCATTCATAAGAAATATCTCGCAGATCATAACCCAGTCCTTCAAGATATGTTTATGTGAATAAATCCTAATTCATGCAAGCGCTTATGTACATGAGCATTGCCAATGGAACTGGTTCCTTCAGTAGCAAGATGACACTGGTGGATGGCAGAGCTGAGAGCACCAACCAATGCTAATGCGTCTTCTCAGTAATCAGACCCAACTGCAAGTCCTCTGACATAGAGCAGTGTCTTCTTACATTAACGACTTAAGATTTTATGTGCTTGCTTCTTTATGAAATAAAATGCTAATACAGCATTGAGTCCATTTTATAGCAAGTTCAATAATAATTATGAACATCGGTTACACAACGGGTTGGTTGCTTTGCTTGTAGCATATTAAGGCAGATGTCCTTCTGAAGTTGAGGCAATTAATTCTTCAGTGTTTTCCATCTACCTGTGATGCTTTGAATTATCGTGCAATTTTGTTGATAAAATAAGTAGTTGCATTCCCTAATTAGATTAGAAAAATAATTAATGGAGTCCTTGGCTTATTATACTAGCAGCTGCACAAACAAATGTGTATTTGTGTATGATGTCCTCCAAACTTACAAAAGCACTAATTGTCATCTAAATTCCCTATTGACAGCTGCTTTATAGTGCCAGTTCACCTATTAGTGAGTAAACCACATCAGTGGACAAGGGAAGAGCTACTAATGTCATCTATACACACTTCTGAAAGGCCTTTGACACGGTCCCCCACAACATGCTTCTCGCTAAATTGCAGATGGATTTGATGGGTGGATGAGGAATTGGTTGGATGGTTGCACCCAGAGGATAGCAGTCAACAGCTCAATGTCCAGATGGAGATCAGTGATGAGTGGTGTCCCTCAGGGATCCGTTTTGGGACCAGTACTCTTTAATATCTTCATCAATGCCATAGACAGTGGGATCGAGTGCACCCTCAGCAAGTTTACAGACGACACCAAGCTGAGTGGTGCGGTTGACACACCTGAGAGACGGGATGCCATCCAGAGGGACCTGGACAAGCTTGAGGAATGGGCCTGTGTGAACCTCATGAGGTTCAACAAGGCCAAGTGCAGGGTCCTGCACCTGGGTCAGGGCAACCCCAGGTATCAGTACAGGCTGGAGGATGAAGGGATTGAGAGCAGCCCTGCTGAGAAGGACTTGGGGGTACTAGTATTTCTCTGTGATCAATGAAAAGAGATAAACATTTGCAAAGAATAAGTCACCTACCTTAATAAGAGGGAAGAGATGCTTCTCTCCCTATACTGACTAGAAGAGCCTAACTTAAACTAAATACCTAGCTTTGAGATGGCTCCTTTATTTCCTCGGCATAAGGACTTATTCCTACTGATGGGACAGGATCTGTCAACCATATACAACAGATGGTCTGAATTTCTCATCACTCTCTTGAATTTAGATCTCGTCATAACTACCGAAGTTCCAGGTGCCCCAAGGAATATGGCCTACCTTCTGATCAGGGTCAGTACCCTGAAGAAAAATTCAGCCCTGCCTGATGTGCAGGGAAGGTGTTTGCTGTGGGTACCCTGCTGGAAGGTTGACTTTGGTAGGCAGTCTCAGGGCTTGCTAGATCACACCAAAACATAGAGGAAGGCAGTACCTGCTGCTTCCCTCCAAACACTGCCCTTTCTCTGTGCTAGATGCCAGATAATCTTGAGATGTCTTGGGAAGTAATGGCAATAACTGTGGAATTTTATTTGTGAATAAGTGCTGTGCATTTTCTTATATGTGTGTGAGATCATTAGTCATCATTAAACAAAGAGCTTCCTAGAAGCTCTGAAAATGTAGTGTGACTACCTTTCCTCTCCTAGTACATTTTGGTAGCTACTAAATGAACCTTAATTTTTTTTACTTAAACCTTATCTTTAAAGTTTACTTTCACTCTGTAACTGTGTTTTGCTGTCATATATTTCAAAAGCCTGAGAATCCACCCACCTCAGACAGTTGTCTGGAAGGTGATAAAAAGTCAAATTATGTGCTTCCTTGACAGCATCAGCTGAAAATAAGAAATATCATCCGTGATCATTCCTGGGCCCTTGTGGTTACACTGTAGTTCCAACAGGCTACCCTGTGAGCGACTGGTTCACTTTGCTGATTTTCCCCCAGGGAAGACCAATGAATATGCTATTTCTTTGTTATCTGTGTTAAATTTGGTGAAACACATTTATACTGCAAATGCATCTGCAGTTCATGTAGGTGTATACAATATATCTGCACCAGGCAGTTGTTTGGTTTTTTTTTCCTGAAGATAATAATTGTCATTTATTTTCTCAAAAATGTATTTCCCCTGTATGAAATGAGATGAGATGATGCATGTGTGATCACACAGAGGGAGATACTAAGATTTTAAGTAGCAATTACATCTTTGGCAACAAAATAATTTAAAATAAAAAAGACTTACTGTGTCTTGTGTTGTTGTGAGTGAGGGACTTACAGAAGCAGATTCAGGAGATGTAAAAATAAGGAAGTGAGTGATTTGTATTTATTTATGTGGGGTGATGAAAGGGATAATGGGCATTACCTTGTTGGACTAGCAGTTGCCTTAGCAGATCTGATGAGTCATCTGTGTGGTACCACCTTGAGTCACTATGTATTATTAACTGTCACTGCAATCACAGGAAGACTTATTGAAAAGAAGTAGATAATGTAAAAAAAAGTAACTAAATCCCCATTAGAATTCTGCCTAAGACAGAGTAAATTAAGCCTGCGTGCTCACCGTTTGCAAAAGTCATGAGTAACTGGCAGCCTAGGCATATAAAGCAATACTCGGGGTGCCTCAGGGCTCCCCTGTTGGGAGTAAAATGGTTGTAGAGAGCTCAGCTGCTCTGTGTCACATACTGGGAAGTGCAAGTTGTCTAGTGCCATCAGAGCAGTGAAAGCGGTCCTCTTGCAAATCCACTCTGCTCTACGTACAGCACAACAGTCACAAGCACAACGTTCACTTCTAACAGTGAGCAAAGGAAATACAGCAAAGACAATTTATGTCATGTGTTATAACTCAGTTTAATGCACTACTAAATTGTCTACTGAAAAAAAGTAAGCACAATTTTCCTTCTGTTTATCGTTAAAGGTGGATTGTTGGTTAATTGAGGTGTTGACATGGAGTTCAGTGGCTGAATTTAGGCTAATTTTCAGTGGGAACAGAATCACGAAGAAAACAAGTTATATGAAAACTGTAGGCATACCTGCAGCCTTTTATTCCCGTTAAACAATGATTCCTGTTGAATTCAAATGTTTTTATTATTATCCTTTGAGCAAAGATTTGGTACAAGACTAAGCAGATTTGTAGGTGATGACTCAATTTCTGTGAGGGTAAATTTGCATTTTGACAATGAAGTTAATATAGTCAAGATAATTTACCTGATCTCAGGACAAGGTCCCCCAGTCAATACTAAATTCAACCTTTTGTCTAGGTAAAGCAATACATGATGTCATGGAGGCAACACCTGATTCTTTAATGAAACCCCAGGCCAACAGTATCAAGCTTTTCTGTTCTTTGTTTCCAAAATAACTTTTCACAGGTTCTCAGAATAAATTTCTTAAAATCCATCATACTTTAGTGAGACCAGAAATCAAAAAGAGATTTATCTAAGTTAGAAACTAGAATATTGGCTTTAACATATATATTTATGCCCTATATTATTTTATTTTCCTTTTTTTTAGGTACTGACTCAATTTGTTAAACTGTTGAACTGTTTAACAAAACTACCCTAAAGGTTTTGCACATTGGGAAAAATTAATTAGATTATTCTTGGTTCTCTACTCAGTGAGCTCAGTTGTTATGACAACCAAACTTTTACCACTTTCTTAACATCAATCCTTTTGATTTCTGCAGTTATAAAAAAAAAAAAATCCACCTAAGCTGTGAAAAAGAAATCTGTAATTTCCAATATTTAGAGCCATACAGTTCACCTTCAGCAATAATAATCCTGCTTAATAACTTTCTTAAAGCCTTTTAAGAGCAAAAAAGGTTCTTCCAATGTCTACTGAAGACCCAGTGTTAAAACTGTCTGCAACTCACCACTGGTCCTACATGCTTACTGATGAGGTCATCCTTCAGAGATTTCAACTAAAATAAATATAATTGCTGTAGCTCTGAGGTCTGATCAAAAGATGCCATGCAATAGAACCCAGTTTGGCAAAGAGGATTTTTTTACTATTACTATTTTGATTGCACTCAGGAAATACAGGTAATGAGGCAGTTTTGTGTCAGAGGGTGACATGATGCTCGTGTTTTTATGTATAAGCTTTTCCTGGCTGGGAAACTTTCAGTTTGCTTCCAGCTCTTTCATTTTCTTGACATTATTGCAAAAAGCATTTTCACTTGCTAAGTATTTGAAGCATCCTCATCCTAGGAATAATATGCCGTATGATTTTTCATTGAAAGAGGATAAAACTTTTTGTGCGACAAAGGCTAGAAGACTGGCTAGAAGACAGAGGACTGTATTGTTCATCAATGAAATTTTGTGTAAAATTTTACAGAGCCGTTAGGTCCAGATAAAGTAAAAAATTTAGATTGGGCATCCATCCACTCACCTACAACATCCCCACGGAGTGTAAACCAAAGTTTGGTGATTCCATACCTGCATTCCCTGAACACAATCTGGGGAGAATTAGCAACTTCAAAGTACAACTGCATTGAAGCACATGGAATCAGATTATAAAAATGGTCGACATAAAGGTATTTCTGAGAATCACATCCCTGTGAACGTTTTTACCTAAAATGGATGGGAAACTAAGGAAGCTATCTGCCCAGTTCTCTTTCTGGAGGAGATGAAAACATTTCAGAAGGAACTTCATGCAAGCAGCACCTGTAAGTTCTTAATTGCATTGCAGTAGATAAGATTCCAGACTAGTTCTACACCAAATGAAGCAAGGGCACAGGACCAAGGAGTAACATATGATTGTCCATATTGTTTAATTTTCACCCAGCTCCGGTCGAGGTTTTGGCCTATGGCTCCTGGCACTCGTGCTCTGTACTCATTTGTGAAGCCATTAGGAACTGATACATGTGAAATGACTGAACGTATATTGGTATATTGTAACGGGTATGTAGCTTTAAAGGTTTTAAAATATATTGACCTTTATTGCTGATGAACTATTAATCAACCCAGCTATCACATGCTGGTATAACAGTACAGTATATATATAAGCAGGAACTCTGTGTTGGCCATTGGTAATAGCAGGCAGGAACGAGCAGCTTTCATAATTTTTTGTGAAGACCTCTTCATAATAATGTGAATGTAATACAGTTTAAAATTTGCTTTGACCTTTAAACCTCACAAAACACACAAAGCAAGGCTGAACAAGACAATTTCAATAATTTAAAGTCAACAATGTGAACTTCTTTATTAGTTTGTATCAATATAAATTCAGATAAACTTGTTTGTATAGAGACAAAAAGTTATGACAAAAAAAGTGATTCAACAAGTATAATGAAGACATATGTGGGGAGCCTGCTGAAAATAATAGACATCCAAATAACAGTCTGTCCCCCTGTAGTTTGGTGTTTCTGTTTCTTCTTCATTAGCTTATAATACAAGACTTTGAATTAACACAGAAAATCAGCAAAAAAATGAAACTTAAGTTAAAACACTGTCATAAGCCACAATCTCTCATAAAAACTTCTCTTGAGGTAGTGAGGGCCAGATCGTACATAAAAAACCCATGAGACCAGACCTGGAAAGGGAATTACAAATGTAAATTCTGCTGCGTGTCACTCCCTACACAGACAGTATGAGCATGATAAAAATACATGCAAGACTTGGGCGGGGGGGGGGGGGGGCAGACAAGGGGGACGGAGCCAGGAGAAAGCATAATAGAAAAATTTCCAGTCTGATTTCTGTTGTTCATGTTTGCTGGGATTCCACCTGCCATTCCCCAAACCCCCAAACCCCAAGTCATAAATTCCTTTGTCTATTAAATATGAAATCACTGTGGGAAAAGGATGCCATCCACAGGGAACTGCAGTATTCTTCCACACTTTTACTGTTGGATTTACATCATGGTTTGCGTCAGTGTGTTCTGGGTCATGATCAGTAAGCTCAAAGACCGTTATAGACAGGGCATTGCATATATGCCTGTTAACAATGTTTGCTGTTAACTGTTTGAGAACTGAAAGCTATACTTAATGTCCAGCTCTTAGGAGAGAGTAACCTGTGTGTACTGGATGATGGGGATTTTTCATCCTCATTGGAGACCTCTTGAGAGCTCACTCCTCTATACCTACTACAGGCCACTTCTGTCTAGTAATAATGAAAAAATCTCATGAACAGAGAATGCATTTTTATTACCAGGAAAATGGATCCCAAGTGTAGTCGTCTGAGGCAACAGCAGTTGTCTGTGGGCAGTATCCCTGTATTTGCAGGTTCAAGGAAAAGCCTGCTTCAGCTTTCGCTTCCTCACCCTCTATAATATGTATTTAAGTCCATCATGCATTTTGACATCTATCATATACCACCAGTTTCATGTTGCCTACTACACTGTGCCTTGGCTGTGCTCTCTTATCCTGAGAAAATGTAGATCTTGGACCTGGATGGATTACTGCATTAGGTACTGTAGGAAAAGCATGCTAGTAAATTGGGAACTACTGCTCCACATAGCAGGGAGCTACCCCAGTTTTTGATGGGCCCATTCAACATCTTTCTCAGGGCTAGTAGCTGTGTCCAGTCCCTGGAACAGCTAATTGTCTGTATATAAGAACCTGGACCAGTCTGAAGCGGTCCTCAAGTCTCACTTTAGGTGCCCGTGAATTTATGCTTTATGTCTGGGAGCCTGGTTCAGTTCCCAAATTACCCAGTGAATATACTACAGTTTTCCATTGTTTGTTTTCTGTTTTCTTTCATGTCCCTGTGTGTGGACAATGAATGTTTGCAGGAAACACATAAAGAGGTGTTTGGAGGAAAAATGTAGTTTCGTATTCAATGACATCAGTCATTACATTTTTAATTTAGCATCAGATACATGCCAGGGCATAACACGAGAAAAGGAGGGATCCCACAGAATCATCATCCGAGTTACAGCTTTCCTGTTACGGAGTGGCCAGCACGTTGCAACACTGGTCTGTTATCCATGCAAGTTTTCCAAGCCATGCACAAAAGTTCAGTTGTGTGACTTATATATGGGATCAAACTCATTTTTTCATCACTCTCCTGGTGAATGTTAAAGTGTAAAGATATGACCAGATGATTTTGCAGTCATTATAGGCACTTGCACAGCTTTTTCTCCATTTTTTTTATATGTGGAAAGATAAAGATTTTTTAAAACATTAACTTACTAAAGATATGATGAAGTAATTGAAAAAAGAGTAAAATAGGATATGTATGGTCCCTGCTGAGTGTATTTTGCATACAGGTTGGAAACAATTAGGCTTTTTAACTTTCTAAATATGTTAAGAAATTCCTCAGAGTCTGCTGCCAGTTTGTTGACTACAACCACTTGGTCAAACAGACAGACAGAGGATAGGCTTTGTAATACTTCAAAGAAGCATTTCATGATGATTCCCACCAAAAAATATGAAAAAGAAACATTTGAAATAGTTTAACATGTTATGGTTTTGTTCTGCTTCTCACAGTCCTGGCAGCATCAGGATGAAAGAAAAACATTTCTTGACTGTGCCCTTGTCCATCAGTCTTGACTCTCTTGTCTATCCATTGATCTTTGAATGGTTTCCTCTACTGTGTTTTAATCAGAGCACGCACAGAGAACATAGTTGCTTCTTCTCTTCACTCATCCTTCATGTTATCTTCTTTCTGCCTTCTGTACATCATTTCTTAAGCTGAAGGCTGCGATATTTAGTGAATAACCTCACTCTTTTGCTGACAGACAGATCAGGCTCTGAGCAGTCTTTCCAAATGCACTGCTTCTTCATTTGTATGCACCACAGCCACCGCTTTCTCTGCAGACTAGATCAATCTCAGTATTAAGGAGATTATATTGCTGTCAGTAAGCCTTCAGCTTTTTTCTCACATTACTGTAGCACAAGGCTGCATATTGAAGACTAGATGAGCTTGAAATTTCATTTCACCCATTCAATATACCAAAAAGGAATTTTGACTGAAGAAAAAGTGATTCCGATAGAACTTTATGTAGTTTATAGGAAACAGTCCCTCTTCTTTGTGATCTAGTTAGACAAAGGTTCTCCTTAAGTATAGGTGTCATAGCCCAAGAACTCATTTAATGTTTAGCCAAAACCAACCTGCAAATATCATAAAGTCCTCTGGGCAACAGTTAGTAGAGAAATGGAAACAATGGGGAAATAAAGTCAAGTTTTCTGAGTTCTGATTCTAGCTATAACTCACTCTATGAGTGTGGCTTAATCTGCCACAGAATATTTCTTTCTCTTCACCTCTAAACCAGATGAGAACCTTGTAAGTCTTTTATTGATTTTTGATGAATGCTTGCCAAATATGTTGAGATCAATGATGTTTTAAAAAATAAAAATCTATATAAACTTACCTAATTTGTCTTCCCAGCAAAGCTGCATAAATGCATAAATGCTTCTAGCTTTGAGTATTATGCTGCATAAGTTTTGGAATAGATGATAAAAAATATAAATTTTAAAAGAAACTTCAGATTTAAAAATTTTTTTCAAAATAAACCTTACATTCATTCAAGAGCTGCATATTAGTAGTCTAGCTCAGTGGCTTAGTAAAGTCTTACTGGTTGCTGGGGGTTTTTTTTGTTTTCTCTAATGTACACCTTCCACTCCACCCCAAAAAAATTTCTAAACATAGTAGTCTCAACTATGTATTTAGGTAAAAAAAAAACAAGCACAAATAGAGGAAGAGCAATGAGAAGGTTTGTCCAAGGTAGTATATAGACTGCATGATTTCCAGTATAGTTAAAAAAGAATCCAGGATGTGATCAGAAGTAAGAGCAGCGCTTAAGTTACAGATACTCACCCTGTAAGGCAAGTTTCTTCCATCTTTCACTTTCTCACAGCATTCCTATGCCTTAATTTGCTCACTTTACCATTATGTTTTGAGGGGTTTTTTTAAGTAAAAGTTGGAAAGAAAAAGTGACATCCCTACAGCCTCTCAGAGCATTTCTGGCTGCATCTCTTGCAACTGTATGTAAATCTTGTTTATGTGAGTGGCACAACTGCTGCCGTCAATGTGCCCATTTGGTTGTGTAAGAATTGCCAAAGTGGATCTGGCACTAAATTTTGCATGTTCACTTACTTTGGGTACATGTGCATGGACATGAAGTAAATACATCCAGAAATGTGGCGCATATCATGGGGGCCTGTGGACTGGGAAGAATAAATGTACAGTTAGTATTGTCCTAAAAGTCAGAGAGTGCCAATGTGATGTTAATGAAAGATTAGGGGGGACAGAGTCCCTAGCCTTAAGTAGCTGACGCTGCTGTTTGGTGGCTTGCTTCTTTATCCTGTGATCAGTATTATAAAATGTCTTTACATTTCTCGTCAGGAGTGATACTAGGCAGAGAAAGCACATATCTCCACTCAGATTCACGGTAAAGAATATTGTCTTTTGTTGTGGGGTGGGTTTCTTTTTCCTTCACTCTCCTTTGTTTTTCAGCTTCTGTTAGTCCTGTCTTACCTCACATTTCCTTCTCTAGAACAATCCTAGAAGCATTTCCTTCTCTAGAACAATTCTCCAGCCGTTTGGATATTCCTCTTATTTCTTGTTGATTTGTGGAAGAGCAAGATCTTTGTAATGATCATGGTGAAATTCACTGCCGAAGATTATAACTGAGGTCACAGAAATACGTAGGCCAGACATCTGACCTCCAGAACACCTGTCATGTGAAGGGCTTGGGGGTTTTTCTTCATTTTGCAGCAGTAGAAACTTTAATTTGTGAGGAAAATGCTGAAAAATGGGAAAATTTAATCCTGTCTTCTCCACTGGAACTGCTGGCAAATATAAATGGGAGTACAGGACTATGGTAACAAAATAACTACTATGCTGCTGTGATTCTGTCCACATCTGAGCATGAAATATACAATGAAGTGGAGCAGTAACAACCAAAGAGGTTCATGGACAGCCCTGGAAAGGCTGTTTCAGCATGTGAAGACAACGTGGGGTCGGTTCCTGGGGTCTGGTCCTTTTGGCACAGCTGCAGACCAAAGCGGTCACAGCAGCAAATCCCAAACCATGTGTACAAGCACAAAGCAAGAAGTATGTTTAAGTGGAGACCAGGTTGGGTTGCCAGAAAAATGAGCTCTTGGTCTTACCTGCTGGGTCATCCTAGGTAAGGCACATTACTTCCTTGTGCTTCCCTTCCTATTGACTGCATGCAATAGGATTGTCTTTAGAAATACTTGCAGAATTATGTGGTTCCTATTTATGGAAAGCTGCATATTTGTTATTATTTGTGAAATTATCTTTAGTTTATGCATGGAAATAACTCTGCTTGTTCTTCCACTATTTTTTCCTCAATGTTTATGATATATAAATAGATTAAATACTCCAGTCAGATAATGAAAAGAGGAAAAAACATGCAAAACTGAAGCTGTAGGCATTAAGAAATGCAGTTTTTGAGGCAATTTTGAAATAGTTTGGTTTCTGTGCCAGCCTTTGCTTTTTTGCTTGCTTATATAGATTAAAATTTGATTTCAGAAGAGCTGACTGGGCACTAGGTATTTATTTTTTAATTACACACACCTATTCCCTTGAAGATAGAACTGTTCATTCAACACCTTGCGCTTGCTGTTTCTCCTTTTTCCCAGCAAGAGCTTCGCAAGAGCTTCACAAGAGCATTCAACACAGTCATATGTCTTCCAAATCTGCAGCACTCTGCAAGAGCCTGGCTTGTTTGTCAGGGATTTGAGACAAATTCTCAATTCACAGTCCCGAGCTGGAATGTCAGAGATTCTAAACCAGGATTTGCTCTTTTAGATTGATGATTATAACTGGCTGGAGGAAGCTGGGTAAATCTGACGAGTCATTGTCTGAATTTAATTACTTCCATGTGTGCTGAACTCTGACAGTTAGAGGAGGATTTTTTTATTGCAGATTTTTTTTTATTGTCATTATGACCCATGATAATAAAGCTACTCTTAGCAGATAGAAAAAAATGTCAGGAAGGAAGCTAAAAAATAATTTAAAGGAATAAGAGCAAGTTAAGAAGACCTCTGAGTTAATATGTCGCATAGGTCTGACTGTCTGAATAATGGGAGAGCATTGGTTATTTTCCACAGTACACAGTTGCAACGAGGATGTGAAAATAGAGAAAGGTCAATCTGTTGAATTCTTACTCACATTGGTGACTTCTTGTTTGTGTGAGAGTTCCCATCCAAATGAATAGGAAACATCCTGAGTTTCCTGTGGCTAGTGTTTCATAATAGTGCTTGACATCTGACCTGAACTTTGCTTTTCCTTCTTTCCACAGGCATTCAACTCTTACCTGGATTTCACTCAGAGCATGATCCTTTGAGACTAGTGATGCTGAATGCCTTCTCCTGTTCCCCTTTTAAACCACAGCTACTGGGTACACAAGTATTTGCCTAAGATACTACACAAATACAGATAGGACATTTTTATTTTAAGTGTACATAATATATTTGGTTTATATGAGCCATTTCAAACAAACCAGAAGAATTGAGGCAGTTGTAATTGTCAATAAAGCTGTTAGTTTCAGGGGAATTACTCACTGAAGTGGGATGTGTTTTGGATCCCACTGAAGTTTTCAAAGGGAAGATATGAGCAACTTCTCTTTCAGTGAAAGAGCCCTCCTGATACTCACCCGTCCCTAAGCTGCACTTATTAAACTTGTGTTTTGAAATACTTCAAAGCTTCAGGGCTACTTTGAGAAAAGCGCGTACTGGGTATCAATAAGTTATGCTACAGTTATTAATGTGTTTTAAGCTCTGGATGTATACCAGAGATACGAAATCATACAAAACCTTTTTTAAAATTACAGACTGTGCTCCCGTAACTATGTAGAGCAGTCCTTTTTCTTTGGTCCACATGTAGTCGATTTCTTTAACTTCTTTAACATAAGTAAACGCTAGTCAGTGTAAGAAAGGTTTGCAGATTTGAGTCTGATGGTTTTGGAGGAGGACAAAATCTTCACTTGCCATACTTGCAAATGAAAGAGGATTTATATCTACATGCCCATCCTATTCCCTTCTGCAGCTTTGATTTATTTATATATTAACTTGCAGGTCATCCCTAAGTGTGTTTCTAATCTGAATAGCTGTTGCAAATCTTGTTCCTCCATTGCATTCTACCCTGTGCTAACAGAGCTGACTGCCACACAAGACATTGTGGTCTGACCATGGACCATGTTATGGGTACTCATGAAATGCTACATAGGTCAAGGCTGAGAACATTATTACTCTCGTGCCATACCATCACAGTTTACGTCTGTAGATGTCAAAGAATGGAAAATTCACTTACCTGTATAAGATGGAGCTTTTGAATACGTGTAAACTGAAGACCTTTTTCACTTTAGAATACATGTTCTCTCTTCACACAAAAACATTTTTAGTTGAATGACACAAGAGGCTCATTTTAGCTGGTTAAACATGGCCAGCTGAAGCACTAGAGAGCACAAGCCTCCCGTGCAGCCATTTTAAGGTGGATGTCCCACATGCCTGACAGCATTTCAAATGATAGTCAATATCTTTGCTTTGAGAATTTCAAATAAGCCTAAAGGTTCTGCTGCAAATATGATCTTTCCCCTGGCCATTTAAAATTTGAAATGGATAGAGGATTACTAAAAGGGGTGTGACTTTTTTGACACAGATCAACTCAGAAGCTGGCTGCCCCACCACAGTTATACTTGAATATCCATAAAGTGCAACTTTGATCAGAGGATC
Organism: Phaethon aethereus; assembly: GCF_964289735.1. Taxonomy (NCBI): domain Eukaryota; kingdom Metazoa; phylum Chordata; class Aves; order Phaethontiformes; family Phaethontidae; genus Phaethon; species Phaethon aethereus. Next base: position 13,374,598 of record NC_138576.1, read on the forward strand.
ATAATATTTAAAGATTCATGATTGTCTTCCCACCTTGGGAAAAAAAAATACTTCAGACTCCTAGTTTTTGCATCTCATCTGTAAAACATGGAACAAACTTTCTATGAAGACTGGAAAACATGAACAGTGGTTAGCCGAAGATAAGACTTAGAGAATGATAGGATAGTTTGGATTGGAAGGGACCTTTAAAGGTCATCTTACTCCAACCCACCTGCAGTAAGCAGGGACATCTGCAACTAGATCAGGTTGCTCAGAGCCCCGTCCAACCTGACCTGGAATGTTGCCAGGGGTGCAGCATCTACCACCTCTCTGGGCAACCTGTGCCAGTGTTTCACCACCTTCATGGTGAAAAATTTCTTCCTTAGATCTAGTCTACATCTACCCTCTTTTAGTTTAAAATGATTACCCCTTGTCCTGTTGCTGAAAGGAGGACAAGGCCTTACTAAAAAGTCTGTTCCCATCTTTCTCATCAGCCCCCTTGAAGTACTGGAAAGCTGCAAGAAGGTCTCCCCAGAGCCTTCTCTTCTCCAGGCTGAACAATCCCAACACTCTCAGCCTGTCCTCACAGGAGAGGTGTTCCATCCCTTGGATCATTAATGGTGGCCCTCTTCTGGACCCGTTCCAACAGGTCCATGTCTTTCCTGTGCTGAGGGCTCCAGAGCTGGATGCAGGACTCCAGGTGGGGTCTCAACAGAGCACAGTAGAAGGGCAAAATCACCTCCCTCAATCTGCTGGCCACGCTGCTTTGGATGCAGCCCAGGATACAGTTGGTCTTGTGGGCTGTGAGCGCACGTTGCCAGCTCATGTCCAGCTTTTCATCCACCAGTGCCCCCAAGTCCTTCTCTACAGGGCTGCTCTCAATCCCTTCGTCCCCCAGCCTGTGTTGATGCTGGGGCTTGCCCCGACCCAGGTGCAGGACCCTGTACTTGGCCTTGTTGAATCTCATGAGGTTCACATGGACCCATTCCTCGAGCTTGTCCGGGTCCCTCTGGATGGCATCCTGTCCCTCAGGCATGTCAACTGCACCACTCAGCTTGGTGTCATCTGTAAACTTTCTGAGGGTGCACTCAATCCCACTGTCTAGGTCATTCCTGAAGATATTAAAGAGTACTGGTCCCAGTATGGACCCCTGAGGGACACCGCTACTCATCACTGAGCACTGATATTAACACTATTAATCCTCTAGAAAATTTTTGCTGGTTGATATGCAACACACCCTGACTCTTGAGATTACAAATCTTTCTCTGAAGAGGGTGACAGGAAGGATTTGTTTGCACATCCAGAATTGTTTCACTAAGTTCACAGTAAAATGAAGAAAAAGCACATCACATTTACCCAAGTTCACTTTTAGAATTGTTTAATGATTGAATAGATTTTTTAAAAGAACATTTTCATTCTAGCAAGATAAAGCAGTCTGCAGTTCCTCATCAAAAACTGGACAGAATGTCGCTAAAGACGCTGTTGAGGCTGTTTTGCATGTCAGCTAGCGCAGCAGAGCGAGCAGTTGGTTCTTCCTCAGACTGCAGGCTAATATCTGAGGAAAAGAAAACAAAGCATCCAGAGCTTACCTGGTAAGAAGATGTTGTGGTATTTCTGTATTCAGGTATCATTAAAAGTAGGGTATACACATATCATAATCACAGTCTGTTACCACTAGTGAGAGATTGGTCCATGGACTATGACATTAAGTAAATGACGAAGTTGTCACATAGAATGTGCTTTTTAGCATGTGTTTTCCTAGTTTGGGTGCTTATACTATACAAAATGCCACTGACTTTGCCTTAGAGCTAAAAGATACTATGAAAGCAGACATTGCTGTTTTCCTCAGCAGTTCTCGCTGTAAATTACCAAACTCAGTTTTTCATTGACAATGAATTGGCTGCCTAAAATTTAGTGTAGTGGCTGTGCCTGTGTTATCAAAGTTAAACACTTTAATTTCATAATGCTTATAAGGAAAACAAAATCAAACAAAAATAAATGTGTAGAGAGACTGAAGTTATGGGAAATAAAAGTGAGCTGACCTCCATGCAGATGTCAAGTCAAAATCCAGACAGACAGAGAAAACAGACAAAAAGAAAGTTGTGATAATTATCCAGCTTGTTTCTTGGATACCCTGAGCACACTGAGAGTTCACAGCGTGTTTAGCCCGTTCATAGAAAGAGCAGTTCCTCCAGATCTGGCACTGAGCAGAGCTCAGGAAAGGTGACAACCTTTACCTTTCTCCATAGCAAAGTGGATTTCTCTTTTTCTGGGGAAAACATTCTCCAGCTCTGCCTCCCTCACCCTGGAGGAAGCAGGTTCAGCACAGCAGAAGCAGGTTTCCGCACTTGCTGTGCTCCCTTCCTCTCCCTGGTCACGAACCTTCTCTCCTTCACTTTAAAGAGTGATACATAAATTGGCAACTTCTCATGTACCCCCCACAATATCTAACAAGAGCTGACTCCTCCTCATGACACCTCTGAAAAAGACATATTCAAAGTACAGTGGCACTTTGATGTAAACTCCAGGAGAGGGTGAAGCAGAGCTGCCCCACTCAGGATCAGAACAAAAAACAAATTGTGTGTTTGATCGCTGTTTGATCCCTGGTTTTTATTTTTCTTCCGTAAGAGTCAGGGCGTAGGATGTGGCTCACCTCAGACCTCCACGTGGAACAGGATCAATGCTGACCAGTACCGGCCATGCTCTGCAGAAGTCAGACTGAGCACACTGCGGCCATTATTTGAGATTTATCAAATAGTATTTGGGGAATGGCTGTAAAGCTGTACAGTCTCATTAAACTTCTCCCTGTGATACATCAGACAACAATGCTTATGCCTTTACCAGAGGGAGAAAAGGAAATTGGAATCATAGAATGATGGAATCTTAGGATGGTTTGGGTTGGAAAATACGTTAAGATCATCTAGTTCCGACATCCCTGCCACGGGCAGGGACACTTTCCACTAGACCAGGTTGCTCAAAGCCCCATCCAGCCTGGCCTTGAACATTAGTTTGTGCCTGGAAGAAGTGTGTTTGCACCGTGATAGTTTCAGAAGTCACATCATTTTATTTTGTTTGGTAAATTTCACCATCTCACAACACGAGACCATTATACAATGACAAATTCTCAAGCATATACCTGTAAATACTCAAACAATATTTGCTCCACCTATGCAGGAGCAGACCAAATGTATATTCAGGGTCAGATGGGTTATGGTCTCCAGAAACTTCCAGTATTGTGAAGGGAAAAGGGAGGTTTGTAAAGAAGGAATAGAAAAAAAGCCAACAACAAAAAAAACCAACTTATTATTGCTGCTATGGAAACTGAACAAAGAACGATAACGACTTGCCAATTTATTCTGGCTCCTACAGTGAATAAGCCTAAATTGCTGAGATTTCAAGGACAAGAATTGCTGTCAATAACTAAATATTTTGCTATTCTGGGATTTACCAGCGCATTACCTTGGAGTTGTTTAGTTTCTAAACCTTTGTGAATTCTTTTTTTTTTTCTCAAGGTCAACGCTTTATAAGTGCATGAAGCATGCTGTTATATAAAAGCAATTAATTTTATATGGGGAAATCAATTAAATAGTTGATCTGGTCCTGAAATTAGGGGTATATTCACTGCATTTTATTTATATCTATAAAGGACAATGCTGTTATAAAAAGAAGAAACACGTTAAATTTACAGGTGTGCCTAGCCCTGCACAGCACCTGGGAACTTATAAGGAATGAAATATCATTGTTTAGATGTTTATTGCCACGCGGTTATAATACGCTCATTGCAGTTGCGTCTGTGTAAGACTCTGTACTGCTGAGACTCCCTTGCTTCTGACTCACATGTATTTCATCTCTGAAAGGGAGAAGCAACCAATGTATTTCTGCCCAATAATAACTTGTCATGCAAAATTTTTTTAATAAGCTACACTTTGGACTTCATCTGGAAATGAAGCTGCAGTTAATTTAGGGCATAGAGTATGACTTTCGGTATGGATTCACTGTGTTTTCCCACTCAGAAAACAGTAACTGAATCCTCAAGTTACTGTAATGAAATGGCAGCATTCAACACTCAGTTTGGAACAATTTGTTAGTTGTTAAAATTTAGAATAGCATAGGCAAAATTAACCACAGGGAAGCGTGCATCTGTAGGGAAAAAATATCTAGAGTCTTCTGGCAACTAAAAGGTGAGAGAATTCACTTCTGTCCTCCTTTGCCTGGATGTACAATGGGTGTTCTGGTTGAAAAACATCTTTTCCATAAGAGATGGACATCTTCACTTATTCAAGTTCCTCAAAATGCTCTCTACTGTCAGCCAGCATCATCTCCATCTTACCCAGTCTGTGTTTAAGGCATATGGTATTCTTCCAAGTAACTCTCTCTGCCAGACGTTAACTTGACTATCCTCCTATGTGCAAGAAAAAGAGATATAGTTTAAATATCTCTCAGCTATAATTTATCTTACAAGGTCTCAGTGACATGAATATTCTTCCTGTGGGGGTGGAGAGGGAAAGAAAAATGATGGGGCAGAATGGGTCCTGAAGGTCTTTTAAACCTGAAGAACCCCTTAGTTATGAACTCTAAGAAATATTAAATAGTTGTCCCATACCATGTTTAAGGATCTCTTCAAGCAGAATAGATTAAAAAATTCAAGGTCTGAATTCTAAACAACTTGAATAAAAAATAATCAAGGAAATCACAGATGGTAGAGGAGGCAACTCACCATCAGCAATGTTCCCTAGAAAGAGTTGGTGATTTTCCTACAGTATCATTTCTAAACTGTCTTGCAAGTGCATCTCAGCCATAACGAGTGTGGTAATCTGGAGGAGGTGCTATCATTCAAAATAGTAGCAGCTATAAATACCAAACCCCTCAAAATTAACACCTAAATTCCCAAGCATTTCCAATCCAATTAGGCTCTTTCCTACTGAAGAGTTTCACAAATTCATGTCAGCCAATCATTTACAGGAGCCTCTGCAGTTTCTAATACAAATTTTAATGCAAAGCTTTCCTGAATGTAATATAAATGCAATACAGTATCACCAGTTGTTACCCTGTGCTTTTATTACATACTTACGTTTAAGACAGACAACTCTAAGGTATTCTCCTGTCAAGAGTGCGCAGTTTTGGAAATCCCTTGCTATTATAGCATATAGCCTCAGAAGGCTGTGCTTTGAATTAGAAGGAGTTTCCAAATGTAGTATTCTTCATCAGTTTCCCAGTATAGCAGTGAATGCAAATGACACATCTGGGTGGGTTTTTTCACCTTACAATCCAGTTATGACACAAATCTTCCTCTCGTCTGTCACTCTATGTCCATGGGCAGTAGTCAGTCAGTCAAATGTGGAAATTTAAAATCATGTAATTGTAGCATTGCAGAACTGCAGGAGTAGATGGATATAAGCATGAATTTCAAATTAAATAATAGGCTAATTACCTTATTATTTTACTATACCTGCAAAACCTATACAGTATCTCTCTGCGATACATAAAGCTATATTCTAAACAAGTTCATTTGTATATCTTGACTTTTCTTTGTTTCTATTTCATAGCAAATTCAGTTCATTCTATTTTGACATGATAGCAATAGAATACACTAATATCATATCTGTAATTAATGACATATATGTAAAATATGGGGTCAGGCCAAACAAACAGTCTGATTTACTGATACGAGTAATAGTGGATGTGCACTAAATAAAGATTCTTTCTTGCCTCCACTTGAATAAGTAGGGCTGCTCTTAAAATACCCAATCTTTTATTTTGCAAGGTAAGTAGGGAGAGTGACGTGGGGAATCTCTGCATTCGGCAGAGATATTTGCAACCCAAATCAGCTCAGTTTTGCCACAGTGTGAGTGGAGGGGAATTGATAATCTCCACAGTCCTAAACATAGCTCCACTAAATTTGTCTATGATTCTATCAAGACTAATCATAATTTTGCCTACTACAGAACATATTCAACACACGACAAGAGCTTACAAAATTGCACGGGAATTTTTGCCTTTATGAAGCTGAAGGGTAAAATGCTTGTTATTTTTAGAGAAGTCAAGATCACACCCTACATTTTCAGATGTTTGCAGAATAAAGACTTCAGGAATGTTGGTCTGCAGGAATTGATTTCCCTTAGGCCAGATTTCCTTTAAAAGCATATCACAGCTTGAAGTTGTAGTCACAGCTTACACTGGCAAAGTTGTATACCAGACTTCCTGATTGAAATGACCTATTATATTTAGGCTCCTTAGTATAAAAGCTAGTGAGAAAGTAAAAGAAAAGTAAGAATAAGTGATACATTATCCCAGAAGAAAATAGAAGAAGTTTTATTTTAAATATCTGTATTAATTTTTGCTTGTATAAGTATTTTATAGCATCATTGCATTTTCTTAAACATCTTTACATTCTAGCCAGTAACTAATGTGGTCTGTGTTTAACAGTGTTTGAGTTGTTTGTATCTTCAAGTTTTACATTTAATTAATGTTATTTCTAGAGACTGGATATGTACTTGGCGACTAGTAGTTAGGAGTAGGATTTAGTTTGATGTTAAAAAACTTAGAATTGGGTGTTTGTATGTCAGCATGGACAGCTGCGGAATGGTCTTCTGTGGCAGCTGAAGCTGTCAGATCTCCTGGCACATCTAACGTTAAAATCTAGGAGTAGGTTAAGACATTCCATGAGTATTCCTCATTCCAGTGCACCATCAGCAAAGCTGTTCTGTAGAGTGGGTTTGATGTTATGCCAACATCCTGCACAAGTTGATGTCAGCAGTTTTGAATTAGACTCTGTGTGTGTTTGAAATGTGATGCATTTCCTACACAAATGAAAAGAAAAAAGGGTTCATACACAGTAATAACCCAAAGTTGGCATTTCTTCCCCCAAAACCAAAAGTAATCTGAAATGAAGCAATGGTGACACTTTCAGTTGGAAGTGTTCAATAATTACTTTAACAATAACCCCTATTTGCTGGATGACCCGTCCTTCCCTCTGTGGGGAAGGATACAGTGGAATCATGGAGGAAAATATTGATGAAGAGTTATTAAAAGGGTTAATAAAAATTTAGCCAAATAATTTTCCAGTGAAAAATGGGAGGTTTTGCATGAACATTTCTATTTCTTTTTTTTCTATTTCTATTTTCTATTGGTTATATCTTCTAGTGAGAACAGGCAATAGAAATTATTTCAGTTTTGTTCTGACATGAAACATATTTGACCTTGTTGCTTCTTCTTGACTTTTCCATTTTGACATTTCAAACTTCTTTTGAATGAAATGTTTGGTAAATGTGAATCATTTTCTTTCCATTTTTCTTCTCCTAACAGAGTTAGGTTCTTTGAATTTTTCCTCCCTTTAAGGACAAAACCCAAAATTCTTGTTCTTGCTACCGAAAGAGGATTCCACTTAAACAAACATTCTTTAAATCTGTGGATCTGATATTCCACAGTACCAAAACCTATGTGAAACTGCCTTTGCACAAAATTATGCTGTTTTGTGTACTCTGTGACATCTGGCTCCCTGACACTCCCAACTCTTCTCCATGTCTACATCTGCACTAGTAAACTGAACAGCGAATGGGCCTCAGCTCTGCCATGTAATCATCCATACTCTTAAACTGCTCTGGTCTATGGCATGGTTTTGGCTCCAGATTTACTAGTGCTCCCTCAGACATTGCCTGGGCATGCTTCAGGATTAGCACCTGCCAGAAGCGTGAGCCACAGAAACTTTGCATTTGAACTCTCTGGTTTATGGGAATATGGAAGACCAGCTGTAAGGACACAGCCTGTGTCACGATCAGGAATGTGCCTCATCTATTTTATCTGCACAGCGTGAACAAGAAAAGATGGTAGACCTACTTTTGGAAATGTCTTTGTGGAAGAGTAATGTTCACTACATAAAAATTGTACTTCTATTACAAGACTCGTAATTACAATTACATTGTAATGAAATATTACAAATATTTCATTAACAGCAGTGTAATTCTGTATAAGATGAAACTCAGTAGCACTACATTAGTTTCTGCTCTCATGCCACATTCCCTTGCCGGGGTCTGAAAGAACTGAGGAACATTCAAGGTACTTGTTAGTGGGATCAGAACAGGACATTTCTTCTTCTGGGTGTATGTGAAGCCAAAACCCAGAATGGTACTAGGGGGTATGTGTGCTGTTAATTTGATGATGTTAATGATGCTGCTGATTTGCAGCATCAAACAAGTAAGAAAAAAAGGGCAGTCAAGAGAACTAAAGGATATTGTTGTGTCTTAAGTAATTATCTGTTGTGGTGGTTTGTTTTTGGTTTTTTTCTTTTAGTTCTTCCTACGTAGTAATCCTTCATCTATGTTCCTTATTTTTGCTTTCTCCTACCTGTTGATTTTGCCTTTATTTTTTGGAAGTTATGCAATACTTGGTCTCTTACTGGCAAGCATGAAAGCTTGGTATTTTATCAGTATTCACTGCACTATTCAGATAAGAATTCATTCTGAATATAACCCTCTGTGAGGAGATTTACTGCAAATTACTGCTCTCTGCACAAGGCTACAAATGCCAATAAGACACTGGGGTCTCAAAAACAATGCTCAGCACTCTGCAGCCAACATCTAAGGGTCAGCTAGATAAGTAAAAGGCAGATTGGTTTACATCACACTGATAATTTCCATTTCATTTGCCATTTTGTCCCTGCTGAATTATATACTTTATCTAAATCATGTAGAATCCGAGAAACTTTTTTTTATCTAAATAAAACAGAATTAAAATAATTTCTGTGCAAAAGAGTGAAAAAAGTAATCTGTATTGAATAGATCATGCTAATCTAAATAGCATTGCATGAGTGAAAAGATCTCTCTAAATTGTCTTTTCCTCCTCTCAAAGTGCAAGCAGTCACAATGTCAGCACATTTTACTTGCAGGTTCCACACTCAGATCTTAGTGCTGTTCAACAGTATTCAGCTCCCAAAAGGATCAAAGTAATGCAGCACCATCCGTTTCCTTTTACTAGGTTACCCAAAGTTGCTGTCATATAATCTGCTTCCCCTGACTCCCCTTTGCCCCAGTAACTCCAGCCTACATATGTCATATACAAAATCAAATGACAGTGTGGAGGGTAAACAGATTTGCATACTAAAGCACTTAAATCACAGATATATGCAGTTTTAATTACATTACTTCCCTGTGCTGCGATAGAGATGGCGCAGTGAGGGAGAGGAGCCAGCTGGGTTAACATAAAGGCTCCTACACAACCTCGTGTTACACGTGAGAGATGGTGCAGTCACGCAGGGAGGCTTGGCGGTGAGCGTAGTAGTTCCTGCTGTGCTATGCATAGTCCTGCTGCAGGGTTGTGAGGCTTCCCTGGGCTCTTCTCTGCTCCCTGGGTTCCCCAGAGGATAGAGAGATGGTCTCAGATCATTGTGTGTGGTTGTGGGTCTTCCCTCCCTGGAGTAATTTTTCAGACACTTTTCATTACCCCAGTACTCTTCAGTGTCCTTAGCTGTAGGACTGGCTAAAAAACTCCTCTCTGATGAGCGTATAATTTGGTTTTTGATTTGCTGTTCAATTCTGATTTGTTTCACTATTGTTGGTGCTCACAATCTGCTTGGTTTGGACACTTCTGGACACTTTGTGTGGGACTTCTTGATGATCTACAAGTTGCTTTCATAATTTGGCTATCTATTTCCTTGATCACACAACACTATCCTGTTGTCTGAGACAGGGGGTTGATCATGTTTTCATCTACTTCTGCTACAGCAAGAAGCTGATTGAAGTTCACAATGGAACAATTGTGTTATAAAGTTGGACGCACTGGGAACAGTAGTGACTCCTAGATCTCAAGAAAAGAACATCTGAAAACATATAGATCATCCAAAAAGGCAGAAAACCTTGGCAGTTCCATTTCTATATTCTCATACCTTAATCTTCATGAAAACACTTAGACCCTTGATTTGCGAAGAATGAGGATCTCACTGACTGGGATTCAACACATAAACATATTTCACCCTGTTGTAGAATGAGATTAAAAAATCAGCCTGGACTATATTAAACTGTATGTTTTTACTTTGTGCTTGACTTTCAAATTCTAATGCCTTAAGTAGAGAGACCGGTAACCAAGGAAACATGAAGTGATATTTCTCTTATTGTTCAGTAAATTTGACACAAAATACACAAAGCATCTACCTGTTAGCACTCTAAAGCTAGAATGTTGTCCTACTTCCTTTCCTATAATTTCTCTCTGTCTTTGATAAATGACTTGTAGCTTCAATGTCAGATATCACAAATCTACATACCATGGTAGAAGAATTTTTTTTTTAAAATGCAATTATTTTCCTTGGCATATATGAAGAAAGATTTATGGTTTCTGTTTGCTCCGTAGATTAAAAGTTTTTTGCAGAGCTATAGTACATTATCCAGCAGCTCCCTCAGCAAAGGGTCATAATGGGGGGGTCAAAGATTTCAGAATGTTATGATTATCTCTGTTTTTAATTATTAACCATTTTGACAGCGTTCAGACATAGCTAATTCTAAGAAAGTGCTGATAAGAATAGTGATGATTAATGTGCATAATCGGGACTGGGAAGACCAAAGTTAGTCCTATAGGTTGGCTACAGAATTCTCTGTCCTGTTTAAAGCAATGTTCAAGATTTCTTAAGGTTATTTAGACTCCTATATCCCAGCCAGGCTGCGTATTTAAGAGAGCATGAACATGGCTTTTCAGTGAAGGAGAGAAAAGGATTAGAAACAATTCATTAATTTATGCCAAATGAACTTTTTGGCTTCCACTGCAGGAGTAAAAAAAAAAAAAAATCCTGCATGATTTACAAATATCACATTGAATTTTCCAGTGTTTGTGGTTATTTTTTGTTGTGGGGTTTTTTGGCTGTCCACACCCAACTGAAGTGTACCAAATAAACTACTCTGTGCAGCCTAGGAGGGTTATCCATGTTGCTGTCAATGATGCATATGCAGTTTGGGTTGCAGAGAAGAGTCATCCAACTGCCAGCTGCAATGAAGCCTTTCTGTGAGATCTGTTAACAATTTGAGAGTAAAATCAAGGTGTCAAATTGTGAAGGTGCAAGCAGCAACGAAGTTATTCAGTGCTTTTTACTACGAATATATGATCTATTGTATCTGTCACAGTTCCAAAGCAACTGGTGATTAGTGGAAAAAAGGAGGAAGCTAGACTTGGTGCACATAGTCGTTCAGATTAGATCAAAGTCTTCTGGTATAGCTACACCAGATTGGCAATATGATATGGTTTATGAACTGTTAATTAAACCTACCTTGTCTGTGTCAGATTAAATATATGACTATAAATATCTTTATCTACATTGATAGCAGACAGCCCAGCCGTAGCTTATATGATGACTGTACATGGCATACTGATGAAAAACTAGACTCACACAACTAAACACTTTGTAAATATGACGATAAAAGACAATCACAATCGGAATTCCCACTTGTCAGCTATTCCTAAATAAAATTGAGCATAATTCCCACTTGTCAGCTATTCCTAAATAAAATTGAGCATAAGATCAATAAATAGTCCTTGCATTTTCTGTAATCATGTAATGAAAATACTTTTATAAATATATTCAAATTATTTTGTTAAGGTAGAACCATCTATGGTAGTTGCTAGAATAATATGAATTCCTTGATTCTAATAGGCTGCTAAAGTTATCAAAAGTAATTTTGTTATTTGCTAATAATTTAAAAAGTATAAAATAGCTAATTTTTACTACTGCATTATGATTGATCTTATGACTGTGATGTGTAAAATATGGGAATTAGTTTTTTCCAACAAATAAAAGTCATATCTGTGACATTCAATTCTATAAATTGTAATTTAAGCAAGCTATTTTGTAAGATGAGTTGTGCAAACACGCATTTCTCATCACTTGTTCCATAAAAGAAAACAACTTTCACCATGTGTTGTGATTTTTGTGCTTTGAGCTCTGGCAGCTCCAGATAGAAATTCAGTACTGTTATAACAAATTCTATATTTTCTTCTACATAGTCTCATCATCTGGTCCATAACTTCTAGTATACATAACATCATTAGACTCCATTACAAGAAGCAGGAAAATGGAGCAGTAGAATATTTTAACAGTTAATATGCAGTAGAATATTAAAAAAATTCAGATGTTTGTGCCTCTGTAAATGCACACTAAATCTTGATTTTCTTATTCGCTTGAGTAACACAATTTTAATCTTTATGACAGTTCAGATAGCTAAGGTGACTTCTTTTTGCTGTAGTATTCTGTATTTGCATAGCACCTGTCCTCTAAAAGGGTGACTAAATGTGATAGTTAAGTATTGTTTATATCTCTATCTTCTTTTCTTTCCTTTACGCTTCAGTCACACCGTCTTGGTCTCTATTACTCCTTGTCTACTATGTTACATTCTATTCAGCGTTATGGAAGGCCTAATTCCGATGGCATTGCAATTGTACTATTTATCAACAGACAATAATAGTGAAAAGGGAAAGGATTATTGATAAATGTCAGAAAAGGGAACAGGTAAAATTTAGAAAGCATTCTACATATCTGATATTACTGACATTATATTTCTGTGAAGGAAACTCAAAATATTATACTTCACAATATTCACTGGTTGCAGTACTATCACAATTTCTTTCGTAATAAAGGCATCTCCCCAAAGTAATCAGATAATTAATTCTGGGAAAAGGATACAGGATGTAAGGGAGAGTTCTCCTCTATGTTACAAAACTTTTACCACACCTGCACAACATTGCCATCCATCACATCAGTTTCACTTGATTCTCTGTGCTTTTGATTGCATTTATTTTGCCTGACTTGAATCTCTTGCTTTCCATCCAAAAGAGAGAGACAACAGACAATTCAATTGTCTGAACATAAGCATTCATGTCTATTCGAGATAGCCCAGAGAAGCCTCCAGCTGCTGCTACAGAAGGATGCAAGTCTCCGCCAAGTCGTGTGTTGTATTTGTCAACCTATGCAGATGTTTGGACGGAGTACGGCATCCCAAATGATGCTAGACATCCTGTGTTTAGGCATCTGAATTGAGACCACACATACACACGTTTTCAGAATAGAAATCATGCCATTTGTTTGAGCCATACAACTCACAATGATGAAACACATTTGAGAGGAGGTAGTCTTTCTCTGCATTTAGTAGAGGGAGTCTAGGGACTTCATTCATTTCACTTCTGGGGCTATGGTTGCCACTAAATATGTGTTCATCATAATAGAGAAAAATGGAAACATTTATTCAGACAGTATTATTTCATAATATGGACTTTCAAAACTGAATCCAAACCAGAAGCCTCCCCACCAACCACCCTCCCTGAAAGGGTTGGCAGAGGTTAAGGCTGTCTTCCCATTGTAAAACCTGGATCTACATGAGGTGCTTGATCCAGTGGATATGCATGGATCAGTCAGGATTCCGTTTGAGTTTAAAACACCTAAATTTAGATGTCTACTTGTGCTGAGTTCTTCTTACAGAAGTGTAGTTAGTACAGAGTACAGAGACTAGTACAGAGTACAGAGAGTGGAGCTTGGACGACAGTACAGTAACAGCTAGGAGGAGCTCAAGTTAGTAGTATAGGCATAATGCCATCTGAGGTGCCCTGGGGTACCTAAGACTGCCTGAGAAGAACTGAAGTACTACACTGAGAATATTTGCCTAGATCTCCATTAGGTATAACAGGAAGTCAGACATCTCCAGTTCAATGCAATAGCGCACACATAGATGCCCAGGATATTTGAGGTGTCTTCAGAAGACCACAAGTCATCTACAAGGATATGACACAGGACATGTAGAAGACACGTGCCTTTGCTTCTAGAGCTGCAGCTACAGAACTTACAGGATAGCATCTGAAATAGTGCTAGATAACATTATAGGTAACTGAATTCCGCTGACAATGTTCTCCTGACAAACGTAGCAGTATTTTCCCTTCCCTTTTCTTCCTATAGAGACTCAAAAGTTAGAAAATTAACTAGAGTTTAATTTCTACAGCCCATTTAAGGCATTTTTTTTAATGTGCAATAATGTCTTGGCCACTATGATACAACATCCTCTTAGTCTTTGCTGACTGACCTGTTCAAGTTTTTATAAACGTGTTTTAATATAATTTTTAATGAATTAGTGCACTGGTGTTTGACTCCTCAGTGGACTGCCCTAACCTCCAGCCTTCAGAGTTGGTCTCATGCCACATCTCAGACTCTGGCTGGCTTCCACAAAAGCTCAAGACTAAGGCAAGGCTCCAGTACAGTCACTGCAGGTAAATGCTACAATAACTCATCTTTTAGCTAGGATGAAAGAAACACAAATAGTCTTTTTGCCGGTTTTGGAATGAAGATTCTGGCTATTAATGAATCCTGGTTTACATTACTAAAGAAAACTCACTTAAGTACAAAACACATTTTTAAAAAAGCAAACATAGTTATAAAAGTACTACATCTTTTCAAGACATTTTCCTCCCTACCTCCATTACACATTTTCTATAATTTTGTATGGAAGAGCAAATACAGGGCAATAGTTCCTGAATAGGAATTGTAAAACTGAATTGTAAATAGGACAGGTGATTTCTCTAGGAACACCTGTTATTTCTTTCTTATATCTAGATTCCCAAACCTTATTATTGAAGAATAATTTTAAAATCCATGATCTTGAATTTTATAACCTGTTTTTAGATATTTATAATAAGGACTATTCAACAAAAAATGCAAAAGATTTTTGGAAATTCATCATATCAGAGAGGATCATCATGCTGAATCCAAAGCAATTACTCAAGCAGCTAATAATCCATTGCTTATTAGTACAACATGTTTTTTTCAGGCATCTGGATGTGGGTGTTAAATCTCTAACAGATGTTAGTGATTCCCTGCTGTATTCCAGTATTCTTATTATTGTAATCCATGTATCTCTTGAATATTAGAAGCATTTTAATACATAGAGTTACCAAGCAACTGCTCAAGACAGCTTTATTATATGCATGTTTCTTGCATGCTTCATGAGGCTGCTCTGTGAACAGAATTATCAAAGCACAAGAACAGAAGAATAAACTGAAGGAGGAGATCAGCTAAAGGACACAGAAATTTTAGAGGACTAGTTCTATGAAGGTCACTCTAATAAAACTTAAAGGCTCAAAGGATGTAGAGGCTGTTAACTTTCTACAGCTCTAGGCTTCACACTTTGCCATGTGACATTGGCTGCAAGCTTCTTACCACAAATAAGTTTTTCAAGGACTCAAGTCCTTCTGTCTTGTCCCTAAAAATATACTTCTGTGGAACATGTTCTCAAACATACAACCTTAAGTAGAAACCTAATGATCCCAACACAAAAAGCAGCTTAAAATGATGGGATTCATATGTGGTGGTACTATCCCTCCTAAAACAAGGTGTGAATGTTCCTCATTTTATTTACAGTCTGGTTTTTGCACCCTTTACGTGCACCTCAACATATTTTTAGGCCTATTCTCCAATAACAAGAGACCTCAAAGCTTACATCTTTTATAAAAGCTGAATATTTCCTGTAATCACATGGTTTCTCAAAGGTGCAGCACTTGGAGAGAAGCAACTACACATATACTTGATATACGTCAGTCAGCATACTTTGGTTATGGTTGGATTGGTTACGGTTAGATCCTAAGGAACTGTCATGCCATGGTGTTTTTAGAAAACCGCAATTTATCTACGCAGTAACATTGGAACTGTAACAAAAATACAATTTAGTAAGAGATATAAGGAGAAGATGGCAATATTCCATTCTGGAAGACAAAGTGTTTCTGATAATAATGATACCAAACATGACTACAGCATAAAAAAGCGAATTATGAGACATGAAACTTCGTTCATTGAAACAACTTGGTTTTAAGGCTAAGTACTTGTTAAGGCAACATGATTTTGTTCAGTCTAGAAAATACAGACTGTGTTTCTTTGCTTCTGTACTTCTAACTCCATGTGTGGTGTAGCATTGTAGCATGAGCTCTCTGTAATTTTTTTTTCCCTAGAAATAAAAACCCACAAGAGGATCTGCAAGAGTTAACACACCTCCTGCAGAGCTTGTGGTCTGGCAAAATTAATAAATCTTTCTGGATGAAGAGCTGACATGGAATAGAGCCATGTGTCTTTTTCACTGTAGCCTCTAGAACCCCAGCTTCCAGGAACAGAGCTTACTGCTATGATAACAGGTCTGTTACCCACAGGCAGTTGACTCGGGCTAAGTGGTTACGCTGCTAGCCTTGGAAGCAATATAAATGCATTTACATGCTACTATACTTGGACTCATAATTAATAGTCCAAGCAGAGCAAGCGCCAGTGTCTAATTTGCAAGCTGGATAAACTGTCTCCGGATAAATGAGAATTTGTCATTTATAAATGCTACAGTATGTTTTTATGTAGTTAATCACATGGGATGTAAACACGCTGAAAAGCTGTAACATCCATATTTCCCATTAAAAGGATGATTACCTTATAGTTAGTGAAAGTGAAAAGCTCTACAGGATACCATATATTTAAAAAAAAAAGCTGTATGGTATTAGCAGGCAGTAGTTTTCTGACAGTTTTTCCTGTTCAGAGTCAAACTGATTTCAGATTAACCGGCTTGTGAATTCACATCAAAAACTGTGGCAATCCTTTCTCGAGCAACATGGATCTGAGAGCTGGGCTAGTGGTTGCCATCAGTTGCCACCTGGGAGAAGGAGGACTGCAGAAAAGACATCTAAAACCACTGTGGGAATCAGAGCAACAGCTGACCGTGAGACCACAGCACATTTCACACGACATGAAGAACGTAATAGACTAGGTATACTCACACTGGGAGCTTTGTATTTCCGAGTGGTTTACCACAACATGCAAAGCCTAGTTTTATGTTGCAAGGGCAGAAAGAAGATTCGCTCATGGGGTGGTTTATTTGATCCATTAGTAACTGGCCACACAATTTTAGAGATTAGCATCCTCCTTTTCTGTTGCCAAGCAGCTGTAAAGTTCCACCTGCACTTGTGGGTCATAAAGCATTAACCCTTCAGGCATTCTCTGAAAGACTCCTTTTTGTTAATAAACAGGTCCACCGATTTTTGAAGATAGGCCAGTAAAAGTCAGCACTAGAAGGGCACAAAGCATCATAACGATCATGCTGTTGCAGACATCTCTGAAATCACACTCACCGGCCTTCCCCCAGGCCCCTGAGGAATTATGCAGGATAATAAAGATGGGCTGGACTTCATTTGTTAAGGCTACTCCATTTTACCTGGAGAAGGAACATGGCACTCTAGATAGAATGTGCTTCTACTAAACTGGTTTCTGTGCAATATCTAGAAAAAGAAACCAGCTTTGTGTTTCCTTTTGCATAATACATTAACACCCTGTCACCTATAAATACTCACACTCAACCTCCTGTCAGATTCCATTTGTATTTCTGTTTAATGTTTTCTTCCCCTCCTTTCAGCAAACTGTTTGATACTCTTTGCTTTTTAATGGCTTCTTGGGAGCTTGTCTACACATGAAATTAATTCAGCAACTCCTTCTGAATATTCCTGTTTTGAAATAAAAGCATCTTATTCACATTTAGGTTGATTTGATTTCTGGACTAATCTGAATAAATGATAAAATACACTACTGAAGATTTCTAAATAAATTGGTATTCAGGAATAACTAGTGCAGATTAGATTAATTCTCTACCTTAATCCAAAGTATCTTTTTAGCTCCACTTTTAAAATAAAGTCTATTGGTATTGAGATTCGTCCTAGTGATATGAGATTATGCTCGATGCTGAAATTATGATTAAATGAATAATATAATAGTGCTAACATAGACCTACCATAGCGATCTTTTAAAATTCTCTAGATATTGCACAAAAATTTAATTGTACTTGATATAAATCCCAGAAGCTATGAATGATCCTGGGAACAGAAGATTTCTCATTTGATAGATTTCCTACTTTTTGTAGGGAAGGAATGAATGCTGCAATGCAGAAGTGCCCAAAGAATTTCTACGGTGAACACTTTTAATTCAGTTAATATGATCTATTTAATTAATTTTGTTTCATCTATTCATTGCACCTCTGGTTACTTTGTGCCACTAACGTAAGGATCCCCACATCATTCCATTGACTGTGGATGGAGTCTGGAGGGTCTGAGTCAGGAGAAATTGTTCCTCAATCTCTGCCCTTTTTTATAATGCAGGCGGCTGTATCTATACACCTTCTCAGCTCTGGTGGATTGCTCTTCCTATTGGGATATTGAATCCACAGCTGCCTCCTCCTCCACGGTGTCTGTACATTTCTGCACTGCAGAACGAGGCTCGTCCTGGGAGGGACACTGAGCACCCGCACCCTTTCCCGCACTGCAGCGCTGGGCATGTCCCTGCCTTTTTCTGGAAAACTCCAACATCGTCTCTCCAAGACAAATCCTCAGACAAGCTCGGGGGCAGTTTACCCCGTAAGAGGCAATATCATTAAATCTACCCACCCATTTCCCCATCCGCAAACACCCCTTACTCTTGCTCATGCTGGGGTGGCAGGCAGGCTGCCCCGTACCTGCTGCTACCAGCTGTGCTGCAGGCACTCTGAACCAGGAGAAAAACTCCACAAAAATGTTGTCTCTGGGCCACAGAGACGTCAAATGTGGACACATGGGCTACTGCTATGCTATATGGTCATGTGCAGTCTGTCATAGAGGGAGCTAGGTCAGAACCATAGGGCTTTTTTTAAATAAATGAGTTTAATTTACTCTTTATTCTTACTCCTTCACCATCACCCCTTAAAAAAAAAATATATATTATTATTATCCACTCCTACTAGTGACACATTTCTTAGAGCTCTAAGAGACAGCACATTACCTCAGTGTAATGTTATATACATTGTTGATGTCATTCCTGAAAATCTTAACATTTCTTTTTGTTTGAAAAGTACATACATATATGTACACATATATTACAACTGAAAGAAGCTACTGCTTAGCAAATAAAAACATATTGTCAATGACAAACTTGTCAAAAACCCAATTTTCTACCGGCTTCTACTATGGTACATTTTTCTGCCAGGTTTTATATGCCACCAGTGCAATTGCCAAGAGCAGACATATTTTTGGGGTTTACACAGGTTAATTTACCTTGTGACATTGTATGATTGCTTCGGAACACAGCAATATATCTACTATAACCAGTGCTTAGGTCCTAGGCACTAGCAACATTATTTAACGCACGGAGCTGTCATAAGGATTCTGCACTCACTCTTAGCCCTACATAAGGCAGGAGGAGCAGCATAGCTGTCTCTAACCTCAGAATATTTTTATTTAGGGAAGAAAGAAGAGATAACTTTTTTCCCCTGCATTTTTTCTGCTTTTTATACATCAATCTTTGAGTTGGGTTACAGACCAGAATAAAGATTTCTTACATTTTAAATGTAGTGAGATCTGGGATTAATCTCATTTCTGAATGGAGAGGGTTCAGTAGTTGTTGATTTATTATCAGTAACTTCAGGCATCTGCCTCTGATCTCTCCCTGGGCCTGGGATTTTTACAGTTATTTTCTGCATTGATGGAGGAGGAAAAGAAAGAGAGGAGCAAATGTCAACATGGTGATGTCTTTAAAAGGTCAAAATGAAACACAAATTCAGATCCTCCATGGGAGAGGAGAGCAGTGCACTAAAAAGGGAATGACCACCCCTGAGGAAGTGTCCTGGTATTTCTACAGCAGGGTAACAGCAAGTAGTTTTTACTGTGTTTGCCAGCAAGGACACAGCTTCCAGCACGGTGTCTTTAGAGACAATGGAAAGCCAGTCTGTGTCCTCTACAGGGACTCCGCAGCGCTGCCCTGCTGCCAGCGGCTCTTCGCCGACCCTTAGGCATGGAGGTGTGACAGGTCCAGACTCCCAAAAATCTGCTAGGCAATTTCCAAGTCACTGCCAGATCCCATTGACAACAGACCTCAAGGCTCTTTTTTCTTGTACAGCAAAGACAAAAGAAATATTGGAGATTTATCTGGCTTTGCTTTATAAAATCTAATTTGACTGGGAAGCAAATTAACTTGTAAATATGGACAACATTTTGCTGATTTTTAATATTTTTCCCTAATCAATATCCTGAGGATTTTTGTTAATACTACCTTCAAGCATTTAAAAGATGTGACTCCTATGCAAAATATCTAATGCAGTATAGTGAATACTCTGTATTAGCAGTAGATCTCTAAAGGTTGTGCAGAATTTCTCTTTAAAAACCTGCACTCTTCCACAGCAATTAACTGTCATTTCTACCCACATTATAATGGAGTCTGGTTTACAAGGAATCTCAAAGCAGTCTGAATCCCACAGGATGCCATTAAGGAGATTGCAGAAGATCTGTCAACAGCTAATCAACACCACCTCACCTATCCACCACCTAAAACTCATTATGACCACTTGTGAACGACATTGTAATATTAGCCGCAGGGTGATAAATCACAAAAAAAAAAAAAAAAAAAAAGACACTAAAATAGCTGTTAGTCACAGGAAAACGTAAACAGCAAAAAATGTTTTCCCTGGTTCTTTTTTTTTTTAATTTCTTTTTGTTAGTACTGAGCACCATCTACTGGATGGTGCCAGCCTGCACTAACACCCATCCCCGGCGAGACGAACAGGTTATTCCCACACACACGCAAGCTCAGTGAGGCAGGTCTTGCCCCCACATACACATGGTTTTATATAAATATCTTCCCAGTCCTCATAAAACATAGGTACTGACGTCTGTTTTTATCATTTATTTCTAAACACATGAGAGACACTTAGTATGTCAACAGATTGCATACTGTGGTTGAAGTGCTAAAATAAATAGTGGTCCATTGTACAGCTGCATGCTTGTGTATCGGGCACCAATCTGCTCTTGCCACCGGGCAAGCACTGTCCAGAATATATCTGTGGAAGGACAAGCTCTAATCCTAATATTCAGCTTTGTCTTTACTTGGTGCTAGAAGATACAGATGTAAAAATTGGTTTTTAACCTTCCACATTTGTTTTAGGCTTATTACCCTGCCTTGTAATGTATCAGCCATAATTTGGCATTTGCTCCTTTGGAAATCCCAACTGAATTTCTCCAGAAGGTCTGATTTCACTGACTCAGATACTTCCCCATTAGAGGTTCTTAGACCTATATGAGGAAAACACAATCTAATCTCATTTTGTAATCCCCGAGACCCCTACTTTAGATGTCTTACCAACTATGTGCATGTAAACTGCAACGCTAGTGTTACCACTGGTCTGTATTAGCTGCTTCTTAAATTTTTTTTTTACACTAATTTTGTAAAGATTAGTTTTATGACAGGCATTTCATGCAAACCATTGGGGGAAAATGGCAATATATTGTTATTATCTGTGCTGAGTCACTAACGTACAATTATTTTCTCTGTGGAGCTCAGTACAGTTAGGAAGAGACTGTACCAAATGTTTCTGAGCACAAAAGTAGCCTTGATTGAGCTGTATCTTGAAGAGGAAATAAGGTAAAGAAGGAAGGCTCTCTTCCAGAATTGCCTTTGTTTTGTCACAAACCCCCTGATTTCTCCCTGCAAATGGAGGTGTTGCTGAGAGCAAAGGCGAGACTAAGTTGTGCAGAGGGAGGCAGCAAAATAGAACCTGTCAAGAACTACATTTGAGGGTGGTTCTATCAATGTGCCCCAGAATTCAAGTTGTTTACCCCATAAAAGACCTGTGTCAAACAGAAATCACCTCAGGAAATTTTCCATTTTTTATTTTTCCTTTAGTAGCATGGGGTATGTAGACCAAATGGAATATACAGTGTGCAATGCTTACAGTAAATAAATTCCTTTTAGTTTGGATTTTATTGTGAATATATCAAGAACATAGGACTCTAGATAATAGTATATATCTGCAAAGGGTACAGCAAAAGCCATAATTATGAATACCAAAATATTTTCATCCTAAAATGTCCTTCTAATTTCCTTAGGGACTTTGATTTCTGGAATTAAAAATTGTTGGTTTTTTTAATCTCTGAGTCCCAATGTGACTATTCCAGCATTCCAAATGATGATATTAAGGGTTTTATAAGCAAAGAAACGCATTGCTGGGGGATAGAATAAAAAAGTGGGAAAGTGTTTTATGACATTGATATTTAAAAAAGGAAATCAGTAGCACTAGAGTTATTAGTGTATTCCAGATGGCACAGTGCAATCGCCATTGTGTTCCAATAGAAGTGGAAACAAAAATACTAACATTTATGGGAAGATAGAGGAGACAATACTCTTACTGCCTGAGAAGGATGTGCTTGTCATTTCTGTTAACATTAAAACACATTTACTGAGACAGAATCAGAGCACCATGAAATAATTTAGGATGACACTGATCTTTGGAAGTCGTGTGGTCCAAGTCCCCATTCAAAGTAGAGTTAATCTCAAAACCGGATCCAACTTTGAAACCATGAGGCTGCTCAGGGTTTTGCCAAGTCAAATTCTCTGTCTCTTTAAGGATAGAGATGCCACAGCCTCTCTGGGCAACCCATTCCAGTGTTTCATCGCCCTCATTACAGCAATTGGTTTTGTCCTACAACTTAACTGGAACTTTAATTGCCTGCAGTTTGTGCCCATTGCCCCTAGCATCGGAAGCTGTGCACCTCCAAGCAAAATCTGACTCCATTTTCTCTATAAACACCCACTAAATCGTTGGAAAAAATCAATTACATCCTCCTTTGCCTGCTTGTCTTCAAGCTAGATGAACCCATCTCTCTACAACTATCTTTAAACTAGATTTGGAGGGGGGAGGGGATAAAACCGGGCTCACTAGAGTTGAACCTAGGTGTAGGTTCAACGTGCCAGAGTTGAAATTGATAGCCCAGCTCAGGTGCATCTACACCAAAGCACACAGCATGGGCACCAAACAGGAGGAGCTGGAAGCCATTGTGCAGCGCGACAGCTATGACGTAGTTGCCATCACAGAAACATGGTGGGATGCTTCTCATGACTGGAGTGCTGCAATGGATGGCTATAAGCTCTTCCAAAGGGATAGGCAGGGAAGGAGAGGTGGTGGGGTGGCTCTGTATGTTAGGGAGTGTTTTGATTGCATAGAAATCAATGATTGTGAAGACCAAGTAGAGTGCTTGTGGGTAAAGATGAGGGGGAAGGCCAATGAGGCAGACATCCTGCTGGGAGTCTGTTACAGACCACCCAACCAGGATGAAGAGATAGATGAGACATTCTATAAGCGACTGGCGGAGGTCTCGCATTCGCTGGCTGTTGTTCTTGTGGGGGACTTCAACCTACCGGACATCTGCTGGAAGTATAATAACACAGCAGAGAGGAAACAGTCTGGGAGGTTCCTGGAGTGTGTGGAGGATAACTTCCTGACGCAGCTCGTGAGTGAGCCCACCAGGGGAGGTGCCTTGCTGGACCTGCTGTTTACAAACAGAGAAGGACTGGTGAGAGATGTGGTGGTCGGAGGCCGTCTTGGGCTTAGCAACCACGACATGATAGAATTCTCAGTTGTGAGCAAAGTAAGGAGAGGGGTCAGCAAAACTGCTATCATGGACTTCCGGAGGGCAGACTTTGGCGTGTTCATGTCACTGGCTGAGAGAGTCCCTTGGGAGACAGTCCTGAAGGACAAAGGGGTCCAGGAAGGCTGGACAGCCGTCAAGAAGGAAATCTTAAAGGCGCAGGAGCAGGCGGTCCCCATGTGCCGTAAGAAGAGCTGGCGGGGAAGGCAACCGGCCTGGCTGAACAGGGAGATTTTGCTGGGACTCAGGGAAAAGAGGAGAGTTTATCACCTCTGGAAGAAGGGGCAGGCAACTCACGAAGAGTACAAGGATCTCGTTAGGTCAAGCAGGGACAAAATTAGAAAGGCAAAAGCCCAGCTAGAGCTCAGTCTGGCCAGAGTTGTAAAGGATAATAAAAAACGTTTTTACAAATATATTAACAACAAAAAGAGAGACAAGGAGAATCTCCATCCCCTACTGGATACGGCGGGGAACATTGTCTCCAAGGACGAGGACAAGGCTGAGGTACTTAATGCCTTCTTTGCCTCAGTCTTTAGTCCAGGTATCCACAGGGTATTCAGCCCCCTGAGCTGGAAGATGGGGATGGAGAGCACAATGTACTCCCCTTAATCCAGGAGGAAGCAGTCAAGGACATGCTAAACCACCTGGACACCCACAAGTCTATGGGGCCTGATGGGATCCACCCAAGAGTACGGAGAGAGCTGGCGGAGGAGCTTGCCAAGCCACTCTCCATCATTTATCAGCAGTCCTGGTTAACAGGGGAGGTCCCAGAAGACTGGAGGCTTGCCAATGTGACGCCCATCTACAAGAAAGGCCAGAAGGAGGATCCTGGGAACTACAGGCCTGTCAGCCTGACCTCAGGACCGGGGAAGATCATGGAGCAGTTCATCTTGAGGGTGTTCATAGGGCATGTGAATGACAACCAAGGGATCAGGCCCAGCCAGCATGGGTTCATGAAAGGCAGGTCCTGCTTGACCAACCTGATCTCCTTCTATGACCAGGTGACCTGCCTAGTGGATGAGGGAAAGACTGTGGACGTTGTCTACCTGGACTTTATTAAAGCCTTTGACAGCGTCTCCCACAGCATTCTCCTGGAGAAACTGGCGGCTCGTGGCTTAGACAGGTTTACTCTTCACTGGGTAAAGAACTGGCTGGATGGCCAAGCCCAGAGAGTTGTGGTGAACGGCGTTAAATCCGGTTGGCGACCGGTCACAAGCAGTGTTCCCCAGGGCTCAGTTTTGGGGCCGGTCTTGTTCAATATCCTTATTCATGATCTGGATGAGGGAATCGAGTGCTCCCTCAGTAAGTTTGCAGATGACACCAAGTTGGGTGGGAGTGTTGATCTGCTGGAGGGTAGGAGGGCTCTGCAGAGGGATCTGGACAGGCTGGATTGATGGGCAGAGGCCAACTGCATGAGGTTTAATAAGGCCAAGCGCAGGGTCCTGCACTTTGGCCACAACAACCCCATGCAACGCTACAGGCTTGGGGAGGAGTGGCTGGAGACCTGCCCGGCGGAAAGGGACCTGGGGATGCTGGTTGACAGCCGGCTGAACATGAGCCGGCAGTGTGCCCAGGTGGCCAAGAAGGCCAACAGCGTCCTGGCCTGTATCAGGAATAGTGTGGCCAGCAGGAGTAGGGAAGTGATTGTGTCCCTGTACTCGACACTGGTGAGGCCGCACCTCGAATCCTGTGTTCAGTTTTGGGCCCCTCACTACAAGAAGGATGTTGAGGTGCTTGAGCGTGTCCAGAGAAGGGCAACGAAGCTGGTGAGGGGTCTGGAGCACAAGTCTTATGAGGAGCGGCTGAGGGAACTGGGGTTGTTCAGTCTGGAGAAGAGGAGGCTGAGGGGAGACCTTACCGCTCTCTACAACTACCTGAAAGGGGGTTGTGGCAACGAGGGTGTTGGTCTCTTCTCCCAAGTAACTAGTGATAGGACAAGAGGAAATGGCCTCAAGTTGCGCCAGGGGATGTTTAGGTTGGATATTAGGAAAAATTTCTTCACTGAGAGGGTGGTCAGGCATTGGAACAGGCTGCCCAGGGAGGTGGTGGAGTCGCCATCTCTGGAAGTGTTCAAAAAACGTGTGGATGTGGCGCTTCAGGACATGGTTTAGGGGACATGGTGGCGCTGGATTAATGGTTGGACTTGATGATCTTGAAGGTCCTTTCCAACCTAGTGATTCTGTGATTCTGTGATTCTGTGATCTTCATGTCACAGGCGCCAGCCCCGGCCCCCATGGCCCTCTGCCGTACTCATTTTAATTAATCGCTGTCTTACTTGTACGGAGCAGCACAAAGTTGGACATAGTACTTTAGATGCAGTCTTACAAGTGCCACACTGAAGAGACAGCAGTAATCACATCCCTCTCCCTGCTGGCTGTGGTATTTCTAATACAGTCCAGTATGTTCTCAGGCTTCACTGCAATACGAAACACAAATCTGTGGCATATAAACCACACGCTGGTGGGTACTTTGCTGCTGTGATATAATTGTAACATTGTGTTGGACTGTAAGTGAATTTCCAGTGAAAAACTGAAGTTTACTGTAGTTATTATTTCATTAATAATCATATCATGTAAGCCATGTTATTTATTCTTGAGATAATATCTGAATGAAATTCTGTAAGCTGGAGAATCCCTCCTATGAGCTGTACAGCAAAATATCGTGCGGGCAGATGCGCAGCAAATGTACCTGCAGCAGAAGCACACACTACTTTGCACTTTTGTAGTTAGTTTTATCCAACACTAATGAAGCTTTGTAGAACTCCTACAGAGCAGGTAATTATTACATCCATTATGCAGAGGGGAGGAATTGAAGCATAAATAAGCAACAGAACTAATTTTAAAGTCTGCAGTTGATGGTCTAAATGACCTCTTACTGAGTGGGAGTTTTAGGAATGATTTAATTAGAGAAGAACTAGGTCAAGGCCAAGTGCTTTTGAAAATCTCTCACTACCTTTTCTAACTCAAGGTCAAGCACAGCACAGAAGTCAAGAGAAAGCCCTCCTAATCCTTTAATTTATTTTGAGTACATACACTACACATAAACAGTGAATCAGATTCCTCCTGCCTAGGTGCTAACATTCCCCTTAGGAGCAACACTGAGTAAAAAAGGCAAAAATTGGTTAATTACACAGTTCTGGGGGGAAAAAATAGCCAGATAGGTGGATGTGATAGTAGGTAGATTCTTGAAACCATTTCAGTAATTCAGATACTCAGTGCTTTGTCTACAGTACATTGGTGTCCAGCACACTCTTCACACATTTCAGAAAGACTATTTTCCATGAACCCCGTTTTTATCAGGGCAACCTGTCAAGCTACCCTTTTAACAATATATTTTCATAGCATGATTAGACAGTTTGCTTACTTTCAAATCCTGGAATGTGTTTTAGAAGAGGTAGGGGTTTTTTTTCTTTTTATTTAAGAGTATGAAAATTTTTGTCAAAAAGCAAAATAAAAGATCTCAAAAATGTTCCTGGGTGAACAGGGAAATTTTTTTTAATTAATTTCTGGGACAACATTTCAAGAATAATCTCGAAGACCTTAAAATTACGGGTGCTTATTATGTCACCACAAAATTAAGACTCTTGAAAATGTTGACTTTATGAAGTAATGTAACTGAAAAATTAGGAAATAGCTGTACAACTGATGAGTGCCACAAGATGGCAATGTTTTATCCCACCTGATTCATTCTAAGTGTCCTAAAACAATAAATAAGTTAACAGAGATTATAAAAACAGTAAAGAATGCATATACAGCCTTATAAAAACAAAATTAATAGTAATAAATGAACAGGAAATATTAAAAAGTTAGCTAAATAGCAGATTCTGTGGAAACAAGGTAGAACTCATTCAACAATGACACATCTGACCCAACATTATCAGGAGAAGGACAAGGGCTGGAAGTAAAGACAGCTGGTCTAGCTCAGATTGAGCATGAACTCATCAATATTATTACCTAGTATTTAAACTTTCATTGTAAATCTTCAGGTTCAGGAAATAATACTTAACTGTCCTCACAGCATTTCTCAACCTTTTTCTTTTCTTTGAAAGAGAAAATTCATCTACACTGATTTCTACAGTCAGAAAAAGTACTTTGCAGGAGAAAGGAGTTCTGTAGCGTGGACACTTACACATTTGTGCAGAATGTTTGTATTTCTGTTATTTGGCAAGCCTAAGTATAATTTTATCCAAACTTCCCAGAACAACAGCATGACAAAAAGTACTGTGTTTTGATCCTGGGGAACACGAATTTCTTTCATGTTGGGAGAAAGAAGGATCAAAAGAGCTTCTCAGGCACGCCCAGTACACTCAGTTTGGTATTGCTGGTTGAAAGTTAAGACAGTTGATGCTTATTCAGACCTAAAAAAATTGTGGCTCTTCTCTTAGTGGGTTGCTCTATAAAGCTCAGGTAGCTTTCTTCTCCACATTCCTGCATGAATGTGAAGATCAATTTTACCTGGGAGGGCATGTCCTACACCTTCTCTGCATTCCACAGGGAACAGCTTGTTCCCAAAGGCATATGGAGGAAGGCATTCATTCCCACTGACTTCAGTGGGAAAATGTAGGCCATTAAATCTTTGTCTGATTGGCAGTCTTAAGTTCAACATACAAATCCTGCTGGGGAGCATGTCACACAATTAATATACAGACTGTCTTTATATTAATATAGGTGAGGGGAAACTTTCTTACTTGTGAGAAAATGCCTGACTACAATATTTTTTTAGGTATATCTTTGAAGACAGGCCCAGGACATTTGTCTCTGAGTTTTGAGTTGCCACTCATCGCAAGTAGATCTGTGTCTTCACATAAAGCCAATGATAATAGGAAAGTCCCTGATGAATTTCAGTGAATGTCTGGAATTCATCCCTTTCTGGATTATTTAAGTATTTTCATTATTTTTTCTATTTCTGTATTTGGAACATGCAAGAAAAGAAAATGTTTAGATACAAAATAGCATTGCATGTACAGCAATATTACCTCAACAAAGAAACATCAAACTCAATAAGCATTGCAAGAAACCTTTCTAAAAAGTATTAATTTGTTCATTTAAAACATTTTCCATCCTCTTCTAAATAGAGTCATAGAATCATTTAGGTTGTAAAGGACCCTTAAGATCATAGAGTCCAACCATTAACCTAATACTACCAAGTCCACCACTAAACCATGTCCCTAAGCACCACATCTGCACATCTTTTAAATATCTCCAGGGTTGGTGACTCAACCACTTCCCCGGGCAGCCTGTTCCAATGCTTGACAACCCTTTCAGCGAAGAAATTGTTCCTAATATCCAATCTAAACCTCCCCTGGTGCAACCTGTGGCCACTTCCTCTTGTCCTATCACTTGTTACTTGGGAAAAGAGATTGACAACCACACCACTGCCCACCATGGTGAAGTGCACTGGGATAGTCAGTATTAAACTATGACTCCATTGATCAAAGATCCATTCACCCCTGCTATGGGAAAAAAGCTTTGCAGCCATTGTTTTAGCAGCCTTCATGGAAGAGGAAAGCAGAAAAAAAAAGGAGCAGGATGAGGTATTTGGGATATTTTAACCTATTCAAGTCAGGAAGTGAATAATAAAGGTGAATCTTGGCAAAGGGTTTCTCAGCTTGGATCTTTTTGTGATTGCTGGGAAGGGAGGAGGGACGGGAGGGGGGAAAAACCAGACAGAGTGTTTGGAAGATTGGCTCAGGGCCCTGAAACTTGTGTTTGTAGAGAGTTCCTATTCTGCAGATAGTCCAGTCTTGTCATGTCTCTAAGCAACAAAATCTATAATATGCACTTGCACTAACACAGAGTAAATTGCTTCAAATGTGAATAAATTTTAAGATAGATCCAAATCTTTATTTAGTGCTTTACTATTACGGTAAGTAGGGGAATAAATAGTCATGGGTTTAGACCCTCATAAATCTTATTATTTTTCAGTATTCATATGAGAATAATATCCAGGAATTATTTATATTCAGAGTTCTGACTAATGCTCAAAATTACTGTGTGGGCAAGGTAATATTCACCTCTCAATATTTTTCAGAGGTCGGTGATGGCAGAATGTAGCAATCTCTGGATTATGGGGTATTCAGTTGTGTTATACTTTTATGTAAATTGTGCATTTTTTCCAATGTTTGTGAAGCATGGCACGAAAGTTTATAAATGAAATAGCAAAGTCTCTCGAGCATAAACTATATCTAGAAATAACTTGGGTTGAAGTATGCAAAAAATATCTTTTGTCATTCCATTAGAAGCAGACTTCTAAACTTCCACACGTAAATATGAAGTATGTTACCTCTATTCAAGGTTTATAAAGCGTGGCACAAATTAGATGTAAATCTTTCTGGTAATTCATTACATTCATCATAAAATGTACAGGCAACATGAAATAATATCTTAAAATGGGAAATTAATGTTTTGGAGATTAGAAACAAAAGACTATATTTATGGGACTTGAAAACTAAACTTTTTTTGCATTTTTATACTCTGCTTTAAGGTCACTAAAAGCATTTCAAAGTGACTGAATAAGTTATAACTCAATAAATGAATGAATTTTACAGCACAGAAAGAACATGCTATAACACAAACAATAGAGGACAGTAACAGGCCAAATGACACATTAAAAAGGTATGAATTTGGCCATCACAATAAAGTCGATGTTACTGAAGAAAGAATATTCATCATGGGAGAGTTATTTATTCCTTAAACATGCCAAAGTAGATGTATAGCAACATCATGCTGAGCTGGTCGCATTTGAGGCCAACGTGTAATTGATACAAATTGATATATAACCATATATAGAGAACAATACAAATTAGTTATGCTGGACAGGAACCTAGAGAAGGTTCAGTGCATTTACCATGCTTGATAAAGTCTTTTTCATTGACAGTCTTTTCTGAACTGGATAGTCTTGTTAAATAATTCTAAAACCAATTTTTACTTTAGATGATTGTTTAGACTTTATAAAATATTATCACTCCTTTACAGTTACTGATTGGCACAATATAGGAAGGGGATTCAAATCCAGATTTGGACATCCTCAGCTCAATTCCGTCATTGCAAAAATTGCCATTATAAGAAAGATGGGGACAAACTTTTTAGCAGGGCCTGGGGTGAAAGGACAAGGGGTAATAGTTTTAAACTAAAATAGGGTAGATTTCGACTAGATATAACGAAGAAATTTTTCACCATGAGGGTGGTGAAACACTGGCACAGGTTGCCCAGAGAGGTGATAGCTGCCCCATCCCTGGAAACATTCCAGGTCAGGTTGGACGGGGCTCTGAGCAACCTGATCTAGTTGCAGATGTCCCTGTTCATTACAGGGGGGTTGGACTAAACAACCTTTAAAGGTCCCTTCTAACCCAAACAATTGCATGATACTATGATTTTATGATTCTGTGATTCTATCTCATACACCATTACCTACCTATTTGTAGGGGTCAAATCAAGTTTTAAGTTTTGTTGAGTATAACCAGATCTTTAGAGACCAAGAACACAGACAGACTCCTACAGGTAGTAACCTAAGCATAGGTGTCTCCATGTGGAACTGAATCAAACCCTAGTTATCTTTTTACAAGGTCAGTAGAGAGCTGATGTTTTCACTCACTCATTGGCATCTAGGATTGTTTGATATGTCTTAGAATGTTTGACCTGGTCCCTACCTGCAACTCCAAAATGGCCTGGATCAGCTATGTTGTATTTGACAAACCATTTCAATTCTTTCAAATACCCAAAGCATCCCAGAAAGCAGTAGATGCTTATGTGTAAGCAAGTGATCAGAAGATATTTTGTCTTTATGAATCTCTTTATAACACAAAAATGTCTCAGCAAGCACCCAGCACCTACAATTTTTCCTAGAGCTGAGTAGCTTTAAGATCCAATCCTTTTTTTCCTCCCTTTCTTTCTGGAATATCCTACATAGTCTGGTTTCTGTATTCAGATAGTTTAAATGGTATTCATCTGACCTATTTGAGACATCTTCATCTGATCACGTCTCTGTAGACTAATTTTATAGTCAAGGAGACTACCACACATTTCTCAACTGCAATTAAACTCATCCTAAATTATGTGGCTAAAATAGGTCAGATGAATCACAAGTCCATTCTCTTCATTGTCTATGAAGTATGGCTAGCTCAGATGTAGACATCTAAAGTTAGGTCAGATGAATCATGTAATATGGCATCCCTCAAGGACAGAGTTGGAGGGAGGAGTTACATTCCTTCTGAAGTGACTTGTTACCACAGTGTCTGTGGTTGTTAGAAGTCAGAAAGATTAATTCTACTTACATATTTATATAAAGTATAATTGTCATTTCACGTATTATTATTTATAAGTCTCAACATGAAAAGTTTCACAATGAGAAAATAAGTATATGATTATCAATACTTGACTGAGCATTTTTTGATCACCCAAGAATTTGAAAGTGGTTTGGATTAAAAACAGGCAGATAATCATGCTTTCACAGAGCTAGTCTAGAACTTATGATACAAAATTTGTATTGGCTTTATGTCTTTCTGCCATCTTTGTGCTGAACACGGGAGAATGGCAAGCATTTAATGCAGCATAAAGTGGATCAGATAGACAATGACTTACTATGCATAAAACCTACCACTGCAAGGTCCATGCCTCACATAAATTAATCATTAAGAGAGACTTGAACTTACAGTTCACTTACACAGTTGGTTTATACTAGAATAATTATTATTATCATGTGTTCATGATGTTTTGATCTGGTGCTAGGAGTCCTAAACCTAAATTTACTATATCCTCTAAACAAAGACTGGGAGTTGAATAAGGCCTTGCTGGGATGAGTATTTTACTAAATGGTTGGTTTGGCATAGAGGAATCCACTTCACTTTTGCCCCAGTTCATCAAATCTTCAGGTGTTCAAATACAATTCCCTGCGAAACTGTGTTGTAAGCAGATCAGTGTAATCATGGGAGTTAAGAATAACTGGCAAAGTAACTTGAAATACATACTCTGAAAGTCCAGCAAGCAGGAGGAGAAGAAGGAGTAGAAAGCAGGAATGCGGAGGATGAACAGGCTTCACTGTCTGGCTTCAGTGTTAAGTATGCAGCTAATAACTGCATATGGCCATGACAAAAGCACGTCATGTTTCTAAAATTCAAGAAGCTGAACAACCATATAATGACAGGAAAATCGAAACACCTTCCTGATGGAACTGAGGACCAAGAAATCTGTAAAGAAGGAAAAGATGGGGAAGACTGAATCTGAATATGCTTCAAAGGCAGTTCTGAAGAACTATGCCAGAGTTCAGTACCTGAGCCACCTGATCTAGTTGAATATGTTCCTTCTCAATGCAGGGATGTTGGACTAGATGACCTTTAAAGGTCCCATCCAACCCGAACGATTCTATGATTCTATGGTTCTATGATTTGGATAAGTACCAGCTTTTGTGCAGCCTGAAGATTTAATATTGAAGGAGGTACATACATGTCCTTAGGCAGAGGACTGCGAAGTATCTATGAACTAGTCAGATGAAGGATGACAGAAACCTTATTACATAAATACATGTGTTCCTATATTTACATTAAAACTGTGTTTTATAAGCCCCTATGGCAGTATTGTTTATCTTTGCTCATATGCCTTCATACTGAGAAGACTGCTCTCTTTGGCAGCTCCCAGTTGGGTGACCTGGTTCTGCTCCCCATCCCCTAAGCCTGGAGCTTGTAACAGTTGGACATCATAGCAATGGACCAAAGTTTAGTTATGTTTAACACCTTGCTATTTCACATGAATTGAAAACAGAGAGACTCAGAAAATGAAGTTTCATAGAAAAGAGAGAAGGAGAGAGAGATAACCTGTGTTTTGCTGTAGTCAAGGAGGTGCGAATCTTTACAAAAAGTGAATTTATGTGGCTTAGGACTTTTATTTGGCTCTACTTTTAAAGCACATTAGTGATTACAGTAATATAGCTTTTTTGTTGCACCTCCATGCATTCTGTATCATCTATACCTAATGTACAGTTATGAATATTGCAAATTTTTTACTGTCTTGAATTTTGCACCCTCGATTTTCCATGAAAAACAAAAAAACGCCAAACCATTAAACAAGTATTGAAATGAAAGATAGCCTGTATAAAAAAGATTGTCTTGAAATAAACCAGTAGACCTCCCAGGAATGTTCTTTTACAAATATTGCTGTAGTTGGAATGAATTACCTCCTGCAGCCTGAGCCTGCTACCATAACTGGTCTGACTTTGTTACAAGGTATCCTGTTAGGAAAAAAAAAAAAAAAGAAAAAGAAAAAAAAACTAGCAATATTTTAAACACGTGCAATTACTCTTAAGGGATAAACTCACTGACTATGACATAAACATCTAATGTTTCTAGTGTCACTTCCTACAATCAGCACTTTAGTATTCTCAGTTTTTATTTTTCTTTTTAAAGAAGATCCTATTTCACTAGATATTTTGTAAGGGCTTTTTAGAACTGGATAAATAGCAGCTGCCAAGACCCATATTTGCCCATTCTTTGAACCACTAAGCCTCCTCTCAAGTGACCTCTCTGGTCCCAGTGGACACCAGCCCTACATGTTGTTACGTTTCTTTCAGCATGCTTATAAGCAAAAGCTAACTGAAGGTTACACCCGTAAAGAAGAAAAGCCACACACGGCTCGATCAAGAGCTGACCTGTGTGTTTACAAACGTCTACAAGCATTTGACTTGCGATAGGTCCCATGTTACACCTGAAGGTCTGTAGTGCCACTGAGGTCTGAGGCAAAAAGCGAGGAAGTGCCCTAACAGATATTGCAGGGCTGCCAGAAACGCCAGCCTCCGATAAAGATTCAGAACAGACTTGTACTAAAAAGGGTCATTGAATTTTTAAATAACTATTAAGAAAAATTATTCCTATTTTCTGACACAACCAGTGAGAAGACAGAATTTAGGAGCTTTGCTTTTCTTAGAAAACTTTTTGCTCAAGCCTAGTATATCCTAATTTCCATTAAAATTCATATTTCTTACAGACATAGAGTTGTAAAATAATAATAACAGGACTGAATTTTGCAGGCTTCGGCCCTGCTGCATCATGCAGGGCCTGTGACTGACCCTGGTCCCCCACTCTGGGCTCTGGCACTGGGAATCTGTGCTGGGCAAGTGAGGGTACCCTCAGCTCCCTACGGCCCTGCCCAGCACCCTGCTGCTCCCTGGCACATCATTTGAAAAGCAGCAATTTCCAGCCCTTCCCAAGGGGTCTTCTGCAGAAAATGAATGGGACAAGCTCAGTAGTCCACATCCTTTACATGGGACCTCCAAGGGCAGTTTCGGTCACAAGGAGTGGCCAGGCTGCAGGTAGGGCTCTGCTCTTGTGCCTTGCCCTTGGTGTGCATCACAAATGTCTTGGCAGTTTGTGCCCCTCACATGAGTGAAGCAGAGTACCTATTTCTGCTTCCTAGAATGAGCTTAATTTGTGAAAGAATGGTGTAGATGCCTGCTCTAAAATGGCAGCAATTTTAAGGAAAGGCTCAAATCAAGGCCATAGCAAACACTACAGATTAAACACTGAGGTACCTGTGAAATAAAGTGGAGACTTTAAGAATTGCTTTACATATTAAGCCATCAAATTTCAGCCATAGCCCCAACTACCACAACTTCCATTCATCTCTACAGCCATCACCTCTATCTTTTGAGATGACAGCTGCTATAGAAAGGTGCCTGGTGGCAGAGTTGAGAGAGGCCATGGAGAGGCTGAGGAGCATCAGGGAGTGCGAGAGGGAGATGGATCAGTGGAGCCGCATCCGGCCATCCCTGAGGCAGAGGCAGCTGGTGGAGGCTCCACAAGCAGCAGGGGATCCCCTGTCCTCTTGCTGCCGGGCAGAAGGAGGGCACCTAAGAGATGAGGGGAAATGGAAGCAGGTCCCTGCTCGGGGCGGCCGGTAAATCCCCGCCCGGCCCCCCTCACTGTCCCAGCTGCTCTCACACAACAGATATGGGGCTCTGGAACTTGAGGACCTTGATGAAGGCCCATTCAGGGGGTTGCCTAGGGCGAATCAGTTTGCCCCATGCATTACGACTACCTCTGTTAGGAAAAATACGAGGGTCATTGTCGTAGGCGATTCCCTTCTGAGGGGTACAGAGGGCCCAATGTGCTGACCGGACCCAACTCACAGGGAAGGCTGCTCCTCCCTGGGGCCCGGGTGAGAGACATCACCAGGAAACTCCCTGTTCCGGTTCGGCCCACTGATTCCTACCCGCTGTTGGTTCTACAGGCTGGCAGTGACAAGGTTGCACTAAGAAGTCCGAAAGCAATTAAAAGGGACTTCAGAGCTCTGGGGCAACTGGTTGATGGATCAGGAGCACAGATAGTGTTTTCGTCAATCCCTTCAGTGGCAGGGAGGAACACTGAAAGGAACAGCAAAACACACTCAGTTAACACGTGGCTCAGAGGCTGGTACCATCAGAATTTTGGGGTTTTTGACCATGGAGAGGTTGACACAGCACTGGGCCTGCTGGCAGCAGATGGAGTTCAACTGCAGGGTCCTGCACTTTGGCCACAACAACCCCATGCAACGCTACAGGCTTGGGGAGGAGTGGCTAGAGAGCAGCCCGGAGGAAAGGGACCTGGAGGTGCTGGTTGACAGCCGGCTGAACATGAGCCGGCAGTGTGCCCAGGTGGCCAAGAAGGCCAACAGCGTCCTGGCCTGTGTCAGGAATAGTGTGGCCAGCAGGAGTAGGGAAGTGATTGTGCCCCTGTACTCGGCACTGGTGAGGCCACACCTCGAATCTATGTTCAGTTTTGGGCCCCTCACTACAAGAAGGATGTTGAGGTGCTGGGGCGTGTCCAGAGAAGGGCAACAGAGCTGGTGAGGGGTCTGGAGAACAAGTCTTATGAGGAGCGGCTAAGGGACCTGGGGTTGTTTAGTCTGGAGAAGAGGAGGCTGAGGGGAGACCTTATCGCTCTCTACAACTACCTGAAAGAGGGTTGTGGTGAGGTGGGTGTTGGCCTCTTCTCCCAACTGACTAGCGATAGGATGAGAGGAAATGGCCTCAAGTTGCACCAGAGGAGGTTTAGACTAGTTATTAGGAAAAATTTCTTCACTGAGAGGGTGGTCAGGCATTGGAACAGGCTGCCCAGGGAGGTGGTGGAGTCACCATCACTGGAAGTATTTAAAAAACGTGTAGATGTCGCACTTCAGGATATGGTCTAGTGGGCATGGTGGTGTTGGGTTGATGGTTGGACTTGATGATCTTAAAGGTCTTTTCCAACCTTAATGATTCTGTTATTTTGTGGTTCTGTCATTCTGTAGATTTCTATAATCACATTACTTTTTTGTCAAATACATTGTAAGATTTCTTCTTTCTCTTTCCTTCATACCAGATATCATTCCTATAGCTATGTCAATATTCCCAGGCCATTACTGTTGTTCTTAGGAACTTATCCAGGCCACCACAGTAAGGCATAATGATGCCTTACTGAAGTCCACATAGTGCAGTACAGTCCTAACACATCCAGCTGTGAATGGGAAAACAGGGATGAAGAGTCATGTTTTTCCTTACTGCATGCAGGTAGTCTCTATGTAATTAAAGCTATCAGAGATTTCCCCATCAGATTCTCCCTTGGTTCCCTGAAGTTCCACTCCCAATCTTCATTAAAAATCAATCTGTGCAATTCTTTTCTGTGCAAATCTCTTTTTCTGTATAAAGTCTGCCTTGAGAAAAATTGTTTGTGAAGTGATGGGGTTTTGTTGCTCTGTAAAATAGTCCTAAGATTTCTCTATATCCACAAACACAGGTTGCTTTACACATTTAAGTACTTCACAAGCAGTTCCTTTACTTTTGTTTGAGCTATATCAGTTTATGCTAATATAAACTAACCCTTGACAGCTATAGGACTACGTAGATACAGTATTATAAACCTTGTAAGACTTCAAAGATGAATTTTCATTACTAGAGTTTTTTTAGGTCCTAATATATGCACATGAAGGAATAGAAATTAGAAAGCTCAGGTTTATTTAAGAAAAACTAATAAATATCACTGTTCATTTTCAGCTCTTACTTCACAACTTCATGTTTTCAATATAAATCTCTCGGTATGTTTGTGACTTTTCACAAACACTGCAGTCTGAAAGTTCAGTGCCAGCTAAGTTTGCCTTCTATCATTTTTTTTCAATGACAAGAACGTGCGCACATGTGTTTCCTGCTTGAGGTGAGGTTCATATTTACAGGATATGGAAAGTTAGCATGACAAAAGTAATGACTGTGTAGAAGGAAACTCACTTTCGTTAACAGGCATCCTATTTACTCTATTGTCACCCCACATGATATGCCACATACCATTTCAGACACCAAAGTTCCTTCAGTGAAAACTTCCTGCACAGAAAATGGAAACTTTGACAAAAAAACAATAATAAAAAAAGATATGGCTAAGTTTACCCTGGAAAAAAAGATCATTTAGATCCTTTCCTCAGATACTCCCATCCAGCTTCCATTGAGTCTACCAGTCACATATGAAATTGATCCCGGAAGATAATATGGAATTATTTGGTTTAATAAAAAACTGTTGGGGAAAAAAACTTTTTTTTTTCACCCACTGCATTGCACTCACTGAGAGGCCTGGCTGTCTTCAAAACTGTTTTCCAAAACCTTTTAATTATGAGAGAAGCTTAATTCTTCTGGCAGTGGTTGTGGAAGGACTCCCAGTCAGCAGAAAAACA
Organism: Phaethon aethereus; assembly: GCF_964289735.1. NCBI lineage: Eukaryota > Metazoa > Chordata > Aves > Phaethontiformes > Phaethontidae > Phaethon > Phaethon aethereus. The sequence continues at coordinate 13,412,658 of NC_138576.1, forward strand.
CCCAGGGAGACTGGACAATGATCAGCAGCTATCTGTAGGATTACTGCGGGATGAGGAAGAAAAGGAGTAAGTTTGCATTCATAAATCCTCAAAAAATGGACCTAGAGACCCATTTACTGAGACAGAATATGACTTTCAAGCCAGTGGCTGAATTTGCAATGATGGGAGAACAGCAGGGCTGACTGATTCTCTGCCTACAGGCAGGTATCACAAGAACGAGTCATTTAGAGGAAATAATTTTCCATGCACTTAACACTAGTACAAGCCCTTTGCACTCAAATTCCGGGCTCCATGTGATTGAAACTCAAAGCACTGAAATTCGTGTAAAAACAGCAGAATTTCCCATGAATTGGTGCAAATATTTTTTTTTTTTGCAAAGATTTTTAGGGTTTCTATAACAATAATGGGGGAAAAAATGTTTATTTGAGTGTTGCCAGAAATGGCTGCGTTTGAGTTTTGTTTTAAAAATGAAATATTTTGGATGCTGATTTCAATCAAGATTATTATCACCTGCAATGGTTCTTCTGCAAAGGTTATAACACTAAAATTTAAAAGAATGGGATTTACCCACATGCAAAATTATATTCTATGAAGAAAGATTTGACCATAAGTTAGCTCATATGAATGACTGAATTGAGAGTCATGGAATAATATCCTTCTCTGCTCTGTGATGCATGAATTTAATTCTGCAGAGTGACATGTATCACAGGAAATGACCATTTCCGGGGTTACAGAAGAGCTTGCCACTGATTAGAAATCATAGAGTGCAATTGAATTTAGGTACAAGAAGGCTGAGAATCAGTTTAAAGATCTGAACTTTCAGCTTTTGAGAAAAAATATGTGAATGGTTCACCAGCTACTAAAATAGACTGAGTGTTACAACAGCAAGAGCATGTAGACGTTACTTGTGTAATAAAAATATGGGTGGTAACAAATTATATTGCTGTGAAGAGCAGATGAGGAGAGACGCCTACTGAAACCTGACGCTGCCTTTGAACTTTAAAATTTTGACTTAATAAGCTCTGCACTGGTGCTGCCTAGCAAAGAGCTGTCACGAAGGGCAGATTTGTTTCACAGCAGAGTTGCTTTATTAAAAATCCTCAGCATTTCCATAAAGTCCTGATTCAGAAACAGGAGGAGGAGTTACACTGAACTTGACTGCTGACCTGACAGTGAGAATGGAGCTATTGTACCCAGAACTGAATATGCACAATCTGTGCTGCTTCTTGCTGAGCTTCACACGGCAGCTACCCTTGGAGAGAGAGGAACCCTTTAGAGATCTGAAAGTTGCTGACTGCCAGACACTGAAACCCCGAACCAGACCCGAAAGTCAGTAGGTTTCACCGCTGTTAAGAGGTTAAAATACAACTTTTAACCTTCTCCCTTTTTTCTCCATTTGCTGTCGGGTAATCAATGGACCACAAGCCATGTGCAGAAGCATGGCCCATGTCGTCATCGTTGTGCTATTCAGCAAACTGCAAGCTGGATACTCAATTAATAGCGAAGATTGTCAGGAAAGCTGAGCTGGAAATGCTTATTTGGTACTGCATGAATTGAACCTGCTTGTTTGAGTACAACACTAATTACCTCACTGACTCTTTTGCATCAAGCCTCCTCTTTATACTGTGCTTCACTTGCTGGGGAGGAGTTGGCATAGTTCAGTACAAAATGTGATACAAACTAATGCCTGGGAAGGAAAAACTCTAATGGCACATGGTGTGTTGTTCATTGCATGGCTTTCCCTATTACTGCTGAACTTTCAGGATAAAGAAAATACCATCTGTAATCATTGCTCACACAAATAAAACACACAGAAAGGAAATTCATCTTGGACCTCAGCAAAAGGCAGAGCTCCTTTCTGCTCTGTATGCAGTACTAGGAAGACCAGCAGCCACCTAAGCCACACTTTTTTTTTCAGATTTTAACTGAATTTCAAACTCTGCGATGTAGCTCTGCTTATGATTTGATTTAATAATGATGTCAAGAAAAGGTATCTTATTTGTTTTCTCCTTTGCCATTTTTGAAACATAGAGGCTGCCTTATCCAGGAATGTTTTTATGCTTTTTTGATCTTCATCCATGGTTTTCTTCTGTTTTTACTCTGATGGAAGCTGTGGCACAAAGATTTACTGTCTATTGTATATCGCTATTAGGGGGAACTAACAGCAGCTTTCCAATGCCCAGGAGAAGATTATCAAGAAGACAGGGCCAGGCTCTTCGGAGTGATGTATGGCAGAAGGAGGAGATACAATGCATGTACATTGAAAAAAAAGGGAGGTTCAGACTGGATACAAGGACAAGCCTCTCCACACCAAGGACACTCAGCAGCAGAACAGCTTGCCCCGAGAGGCTGTGCAGTTTCCATTCTTGGGGGTTTCAAGACCCCGCTGGATAAAAACCAGAGTAACATGGTCTGATCTCACAGCTGACCCTGCTTTGAGCAGGAGGGTGGACTAGAAACGGCCTGAGGTCCCTTCCAGCGTGAACTATTTTGTGATCTTGTGATCCTATGATTGTTCAGTTTATCGTGGAAACAGGTCTTTTTTCAGCCATATAAATGGACTTTCCATGGATCCTTATAATAGACTTGGCATTAATTACTGTTCATTATAAACATCTGCTTGACTGCTGACTGTTGACTTTTCATAATTATTGCTGTATTTACCTTTCAGATTAGTAATATTTTATTTCATTTACATATAGACTCAATGCTTGCGAGAAAAGATGTAATGGTTATTCAGAGAACTCCTGAGCATGTGTTTAGCTTTCCTAGTATAGATGCCAGAAAAGGCTGAGGTTGTTTACTAATATTAAGGACATTTACCTTTTTTTAAGTAGTTTTAACGTCATCTAGAAGGAGGATGGCATATGGGCTATGATTATTCCAACTCTAATAAGGCAGAAAAAGAATAATGCACTTTTGGGAAGTGAAGAAAGCATTATCTCAATCTTCCTAACACTTCTATTGCTGTGCTGTTTGTATTGTAAGATAGACAAATGATAATCTAAGCTTGGAATGCCTAGACTGTAGAAGACTTAGGTTGTTTTCATGTTGGCACCATCTCAAACGGAGCCTTTAACAGTGCTGTTACACTTACATTTTCTTTGAACTTTTGGCTAAAAGAGAGAAGCACTCCTTTATAAAGAGGTACCATTCTTGATTTTTCAGATTTTAGGTGAGAAAAAAATTAATGGAATGTGGGTTTTTTTGTTGGATGACTAAAATGTGTAGACAATTTTAAACTTATTTATCCTCCTTGTTCTTGAATAAAAATGGAAAAGAAAACAGAGAGGACCCAGTTTTCTACTGCATTGCACGTAGTATAGGTCCTCTACAATTTGTGAAACATGGGTAAAGAGAAAAAGGACCCTGCAGGAAAAATCATTAGATTTACACCTAGTGATTTATATCTACCCTGAGATTTGTTTTGACACGGCAAACAACAGATAAGTCTGAGTGACTTTAATGAAACTTATAGCATGTGCTTTGTATTTTTTGCTATATCAGAAGAGCCAAATAATTGTAGAAGAGAGAACCTGGTTTTGAATTCCTTAAGTTTGCTGAGCACTTGAGCAGATGTGCACGCCAGGAACAACCTTTCCACCTCTCTCCACGTTGTGCTGGAACTTGTCACATTTACTCATCACTTCTTGCAGAGTTGACAGGATGAGCATATTGTAATATGGTTCAGTCGAAACGAGGTGACCCAGGAAAGACCTACTGCTTAAAACTGTTTAGTCCAACCTGGCTCATTTTGACTATATTAGCAAATCGTCCCAGCAAATTTTAGGGGACAATAAACACAGGCAAGAAGTTGACAAGCAGCTGGGAGTGGTAATGCCCTTTACCAATACTGTGAAACTGAGAAGATAACATCCATTCTCAGCTTAATGATCCTACAAAGGAGAGCCCGGATCTTTCATATCCTTTCCAAATACTCTATGCAAGGCAGGGTATTAGATCTTATTTGGTTTGATGTATCCCTTAAACAATTGTGCTGCATACATAAAGCATGTGTTAAATACAGTATTTAAAGCTGCAAAGTTAGAATTTCAAGAATAAGGAAATACCAGAATCAAGATATTAATACACCTTTCCTGTAGTCCAGCTGGGCACCTACCCTGCTTCCTGCCTGAGTCAGAGGCAGGAGGTGTGTGTCGGCTTATAAACATCAGGCATTCATGTATATGGCGTTTGCAAAAGTATCATAATGTATTTGTATTGGGATGCACGCTGGGATTGTATGGGCAATTCATATCCTGGCTTTTCCTATTAGAAAAAGCTAAGAATCTAATTTAGCGACCTAACCATTACTTTAACACACGTGGAATTTCCTGTAACAGCTGCTCATTACTTCATACATCATCAAATTGGAGTCCTGACCTTTTAGCTCTCCAACAAAGATTTCAGTCAAACCTAAGTTCACTGACTGCTATATAGCAATGGGGCAAAATTAAATGGCTGAAATTTCCATTTTCATCAGCTATGGCCTCCTCTCCTTTGATAGAGCCTGCTGTACCCAGGGAAGGCTCTGCTGGTTCATAAAGCATGTTCTGAATATTGTGTTGGGCAGGATGGTGTACGAAGGTAAATTGAAAAAAGGATCCTATGCCAGCTGGAAACCTCAGTGGCTCAGGAGTTGCTTCACAAACTGTTCAACCACTCTTGGTATATGTACACTTAACTCTGATACAAGGACAGAAAAAGTGACTGAGGACCATTTCAGTTGTCCAATTTGAATTTATTCTGGGTATAACCGACTCCTGCTGGTCAGCAGTGGAAGATCATTGTCTCAGAGTGGAACAACAGTAGCTATCATGTTCACTGAGGAATAGCTGGTAGCGTGCTGGTTCAGTCTACCAGCTGTGCGGCTACAGAAAGTTTCATTTAAAACTTTCTTTAAAAGGAACTACTTAGGCCCGCCTGTTAGAGTATTCAGAGTATTCAGGTTAAGTGATTTTGATCCAGGCGAAAGTTCTCGAAGAACACAAGTGAAAAAAAGCACTGAATTATTTTTATAAATGTTCTGCACTTAGAAGGGTATTATATGCTGTACATTTCTATAAACAGAGCTTTGTCCCAGCTGAACTCCTTAGATATTCTCAAAACAAACAAAAAAGATTTTGGTAGCAGTAGAACACACTGAAGATACACAGGTCACTGTAAACATTCTTATATAGCAAATGCAAACAAATCATTCACACATACCCACCAAAACCAGAAGACAGCTTTCTGAAAAATGTCCTTTCAATGACATTCGCACACAATATGATAGAATATATATATCACTTAAACTTAGTGTTCGCTCTAGATACTGTGTTAGCTTATCAAGTTATCATGTCAGCATGCATAGATGTGGCCAGTATTTGGAGCCTCTGCTCCTCCTCTTCCATCTATAAGTTCTATGTGAATTTGGGGAAAAATACAGCATTTTCAACTCAGAAAATAACAGAGGAGGGCTGTGGTGTGGGATAATCATTACTTCACAGGACACAGCTTGGGTTGCTGCTTTCTATTTTGGAGTAAAAGTATGTGAATCATAGCAGATAAACATTTTAGCTGGGTAGATACTGAAGGAAAAGCTATACAGATTATTAAAAAAAAAAAAAAAGACTCATATAGATTCCTAGTCATCTATCTATAGCTCTGACCAATGGAAGTTCTCCATCTCTTGAATTCTCATGATTCTTGCCGTATTGGTTACCTCATTTGCATAAAATGAATAGAATAAATTGTTACGAATCCAAAAATATACTGTTGCCAGGATACATCCTGCTAGATGCAAATGAAAATGGGTTTGTGCCGACCAGCTTAAAATAGTTTGGCACTTACACATTTTCTTATTAACATTAATAGTGACAAATGGAACATTACATATCCAGTGAGCTATTGAAATTATTGCTATTTGTTTTGCATTAGGAATATTATTTCAAGAAAATATGAACTAATTTTTGTACAATTTAATTCCAGCAATATACCCTGCAGTTTCATTGTACAAGCATACAGAATGAATAAATATTCCACGTTAGCTGCTTGATAAACTTTCAAATTCAAAAGGTAAGATTCCTGCTAATTGTTCTTATGATTTTCAGTGCTACATTAACAATAAGCATCTATCAGTGTATAGGAACACTGTTATTATGCTTTGTCCATATATATGTGGATAAGGTAGTAACAGCTGAGAACCATACCTAAAAAATGTCCTAGGGTCTAACCACATTTCTATACAATCACAGAGCCAAAGTCCCATTATTTAATGTATATTATTTTGACTGACTAAAAATGACAAAAAATAGAACTTATTTTTATTTTAAGCAATATATTTTATAAATCATGACTATTTTTAAGCTGTATGCATGCATATTGGTATCTTTAAAAGCCTATAACAGAAAGTTAATCATATCGGTTTCCTAAGTTGTTTAATTTGTGTAAGACTGACAATGAAGATGAGTCTGCATTGAATGCCTAATGAAAATAATTAACATATAATTAACATAAAATTTTGTTTTATTATGTGCCATTCAAGGTGTGTACATATATTTTAAAGGGGATTATGTTTCCTATATATTGACTTCCAAACAGGTAGATAAGCACAGGTCAGATTTCCAGCTGTATTCAGTTGAGACTCCTGGATATTTGGTGAGCAGTGTAGCTGCTCTAATCTGCCAGGGTTGGTCCCTTGCCAGCAAAGGGCTGGCTGCCCATGCTTCTTCCAATGTCACGCATCAGCTGATACAAGAAATAAACTGAGGATTTACTGCAATAAAGGCTCAGTGTATGCTGAGAAAGCAAGCTCTTCAAGATGAAGGTATCTGCAACAGTTGAGGTGCAGAAGTTTTACCCGCCCCCCCTTACTAATGGTTGGCTCTTAGAGAGGAGAGAAAAATACTGACAAAACCACAGCAGCACATTTCTCTCATAGGAAACAATTTCAGACACAATTCAGAGTTGTAAAATAGATTAACTCCCTCCTCTCCTCTTTTAGTTTGTTATAACTCAAAAGTTGCTGGTTTTACTCCTAATTTTCAGTGGCATAACTGAGAAGAAAATTATGTCCCTAAATTCCAAAATAGCACTGAGGTTCGTCTTCACAAGTGATGAACAGCTACAATTCCAAACAGTATCAGTTGTACCGTGAATTATGCAAGTGATGACAGGATCGTACTGAATATTCATATAATTTACTTCAGAGAATACATTAGCATTATCCTTTTTTTCTGTGTTAACCACAAAAATAAAGTACTTCAAGGTTGAGGAGATGATTAAGGGGCTGATTCAGTGGCCACTGAAATTGAAGACACTTTCCTTTGAATTTGGTAATCTATGAACTGGGCTCTAAACCCTTCTTTTCCTGAGAATGCTCTTTGTACTAGCCTTCTTCATTTCAGTCTTTACAGAGCTAAAATGAGCATTAAGATGTCATTTTATTCCACAAATCAACTCCTACATGTAATACTTCAGAAAACTGCTAGATAAATACATTAGTTCTGCTTAGCAAGTTAGATATCAAAAGCTGTAAACTCATGTTCCCATCTGTTCTGAGGCTGTTGGTTAGCGCAATTCTGCATAAAGCCATGAATTTCAAGACTTGCAAGGTACCACACTCTGCATAAGACTAGACAACACTGTTCCAGGTAGATAAAAATTCAAATATTTGTCAACACTGTAGGTGACTTTATGAATCATTCCTGTTAAAAAAAAAATCTCTATGTCACCATTCAAATTACAGCAGATGATATAAGGCCAGCATCTAAAAAAACTGAGAGATGGCTGCTATGTCCCACTTGAGCCATGGCAACTGGCTGTGTATACGTTGTCATAACTGTGAAATAAAATGTGTTAAATTCCCCTGAGATTTGAGATTGCAGATCGATTTGGACAGGATTCAGTGTGAGATTCAGGCTCCTAAATTTTAGATGTTTGTATGCAGGTGTCTTCAGCTAGGTGTCTAAGTTTCCACTGTGGTGATGACAGATTCACTTGTGTAGCAATGGGCATTCTGAGCTACCTGAACTACCTCTACGGGTCTCTATGGAGAGCTGATGCTTCTGGGAAAGCAGTAGAAAACAAGGCGAGATAGCCAAGGGCATCTTAAAAAGGCCTGAATGTTTCTGCTTATCCCATCCATGCATCAGGACCTGGGTCAATGGAGCCTGGGTAGGTTTGAGCTGTCACAACACAGCCTCTTAGTGGCTGGTCCACTGTGTTGCCCACCAGAGAACTGACCGTAGGCACCTACCTGCTTCTTGTGATTCTTGAGACATCCATATGAATGCACCAGACCTGGGACCTACTACTGACTGTAATGGGAGATCATACACCTAATTAACATCTAAGAACATGCAGGTGTCTGTATACCTAAATTTAGAGGCACAATTCACCCGTGTATACGCAAGCACATCCTTTCACCTGAGAAAGTTTAGGGTGTTCGAGGTGCTGGGACAGGTCTTGCAGAGATGAGACAGAACTTTACGCTCCTCTTCAGAGCAAAAACTGGGCGCTATGTGAGATGCCTCAGAGAGCCCAAGTGGTAAGAGAGACTTTTTTGAGGCATCTGAACCCTACCGATATGCCTCAAACTGAGTTTGTCTCACAACAGCCCTGGGATAACAGTTTGGCAGAGACAGCTACTGTGGCTCAGCTAATACGCAAGTAGCTGGTTAAAACAATTGTTTCCTGGTCTCTAACGTCATTGTCCAAAGCTGAGAATCTGAAATCTATCACTCGCCTGCCATTCCCCTACAGGCTGTTCAACTTCAGTCTTACGGCAGTATGTGACGCTAAAGCTGTGTAGATGTTCTACAGTTCATTTCATCAATATACAACGGTCCCTTTGTTTTGGCAGGATTTAAAAGCTGGATTTTTCTAACTCCTAAATACTATCGGTATCCAGAATCAAAATATTCTCTAAGTCCCTGGTGCATTCAGTGCAGACAATCCGAGAGCATACATAACACGCACTAACAGAGGTGGAATATTTCCGAATGATGGGTGGCAGCTGTCTCTTTGTTTGTAAAAAGCATCCAGTTAAAGACATGTCCGTTATACAGAAGTCAGAAGGCATGCCCCAGAAGAATAAGTAAAAGGGGACGTTAAGCTGCTAGCTGGGAATCAGGTTCAGTTCTCTCTCCTGCTTCAAGTTCTCCATGTGACTGTTCTTCCTGCTTGAAAGTGGAGCAATGCTATTTATTTCTTTTAAAAGGTACTTTGAGACTTGTGGATAAAAAATGCAAGCCAGCAGCTTACTGTTCGACTAAGCTGGGTGCTGTAAGGGTAGCTACATTAAACATATGCTACGGTAACAGACACCAAGGCTTTTAATAGACTAAGTATGTCACTCAAATTATTTTCTAAGTAGAAAATTTGGAGATTTCAGAACAATTCAAGGACAGCTGGATACAGCCCGGGTAAAGGCCAGAAGTTAAAGCCTGTAAGTGATGCTGCTCTGGGACGCTTGCTCAGCGGGAGCGACAGGCCAGGGGGTCAAGTCAGCAGCAGACCCTACGTGCTCGAGCTCTACCAAACCGCTCGGCTTCGCAGCGCTTGAAAATTTGCCTTATTCATAAGAATCGCACCTCTGGGTGAGCGCAGGCCCTGCCTCTGCTGCGTCTGCCCCAGGCAGAACGCAGCTGCGAACTCTCGGGCTCCCTGGCACAGCGCTGTGATGGCTTTGTGGTCAGCATCATGCAGCATCATGGCTTCTCACAGTTAAAGAGCTCGGCAAGCAAAACTGTGGTACGAACAAATAACCAGATATTTCTATGCTGTGCTTCCAATATTGTTACTTCTCCTTTTATTTTTTCTTTCTTTCTTTCTTCCTGTAAATGACTCATCGATTGGCTTTTGGGGAAGGGGGAAACCAAGCGCCGCGCAGCCACTCTTCCAACTTTAACCTTATTTAACCCTCAAAGCAGCAAGAGGAAGTACAAAGTATTTTCACAAGCTGTGAACTGGCTCAGATCTGGTTTTGACGTCTTGAGGAAGTGCTGCCTTCTGCAAGGCCAGAAATGCAAAAAATGTATTTGCAGTCCCGCTGAACTCGAGCATTTACACACACACAGGGTCCCGTCCCGTCCCGTATCCCCCCCCCCCCCAAAAAAAAACCCCACCAGCTGGGAGGAGAGGGGATGGGATCTCTGTGCAGGGCGGCGGGTTTGGGTCAGGGCCGCTGTCCCCGGGCGGAGGTGCAGCGCGGGTGACAGCGGCACCTTCCCCTGCCCTGATTTCTGAGCAGACACCCCCGCCCGACCGCCCCCCGCCCGCCGGCCTCGGGGAGCCTGTGAGTCCCCGCGAAAGGTCTGTGCGGCGGTGAGGGTCCCGCTCCCCGTTCCCCGCGGTCCGGGCCGCTCCGCCGCGCCTCCCCCGCCCCATCTGCCACCGCCCGGGGCCCCTCCTCCCGCCCCTGCCCCCGGCGGAGGGCGCCTGGCTCCCCTCAGCCTGCGGCGGCGGGAGGCGGGTCCGAGGCAGCCGCGCCCGCCCGCCCGGGGCCGGCCACCGGCGGGAGCCGCCCGCAGCTACCGCGGGGCGGGCCTGCCAGAGTCGCGCTGGGCCGGGCCGGGCTGGGCCGTGCCGCCGGCTGTCTCTGCGGTGCGGGGGATGGACGACGGTCCCTGCAGCGGCCAGCGGCGACGGGCGGTACCCTCTCAGGTAAGCGGGAGGGAGGCACGGCGGGGCCGGGTGCCGCCGCCCGCACCGAGGGTTGTGCGGCAGCGGTCGGGCTGAGCCGCCTCTGCCGCTGGTTCTCGCCGCGCCCTCCCGCACCGGCCCCGCCGGCAGCGGGGCGGGGACGGGGTCTGCAGCCCCTGGGTTGCCTCCAGCCGGAGGGCTCTCCCTGCTCTCTCCGCCGCCTTCGTGCCCGCTCCTCGGTCCGGGGTCACCCCTCCCGGCCGGCCCCTCGCACCGCGGCCGCCGCGGGGCGGAGAGGCGGTGGCGGGGGGCCGCCGGGGGACACGGCCAACTGTTGCCTGGGCAAGGGCCGGCCCCAGGCCGTTGCCGGCTCCTGTAGCACCGGGGCGGTGAGCGCCGGGAGGGCCCGCTTCGCCTCAGCTACCGGCTGCGATTGGAAAGGCGTCGGTTGCGGTGCGAGTCCCCGCGGAGATTCCCCGGTTGGCCTTTCCCCTGCCAGGGGAGACGCTTCCCCCGGCCACCGGCCCTACTGGGTGCAAAGCTCCGGGCTTTGGTTGCCGACCGGTGAATGCTGGAGCCGCCGCGGCTGCAGGGGCGGGCAGCGCCGGTGCGGGGACCTGCCTCCGCCTGCAGCCGGGCCCCGGGAAGCCTGGCTTAACTCTTAACCCTGGGCGAGGGTGTCAGTCAGAGAACACGTCGTAGCGCCTGCCGCGAGTAAGTCCGCCTCTGCTCCCGTGGGGGGAGAGAGGGGGTTAAGCTCCCAGCTTTGATTATACTGACAACTTTCTGTCCCGGCCGCTGGTGGTGGCTGGATGCCGGGCGCTCCAAACGGGGTGCTCCCGGGGGGATGTACCAGGCACGAGGTGAGGCACACCGTGCGAATCCCAGCCCGTGTTGAGATGTGTTACAGTGAACAGGTACCACGCTTGCAGCTGTTCTTCCTATTATTATTTTTTCCCTAATTTAATTTCAAGCTCGTTTGGCTTTTATTTATCTGGGTTTTGTTATGGTAAGGTCTCGGTAACACATGACGCCACTGTGTGAAACCGAACGCTCCATGATTTACTGGTAACACAGCAAGACTCCTAATTTCCCATGCTTTCAGTGGTGTTGCCAGTAGCTTGCCGAGGGTGGTGATGTGGGTTGGTTTCCAGCCTGTTCCTGGTAGTCTTTGGTTGCCATACGGCTGATCTTTGCACTCTGTTTTTGTTTACCAGCTCCTAACGGCAGCTTGTATGTTTGTGGGGAAAGGGTAGGTTAAGGGAGACAGGGATGTTTTTGCTTTGCTTCTCCTGTTCTCATCATCTGCAAGGTCAGAAAAAAATGAAAACGACTTTGGCTGTGAACTCTTAGGTGGGGAGATCTGGAATGAAATGCTGTCGTGACATGAGGTCGCCTTGTGGGCAGAGAATTTCACATGCTCGGCACTGCTCTACAAAAATACCCCAACTCATATTACACAGGAAAGAACCAGGCTGATACTTCCCTTTTTTCTGTTATGCTAACTTTTGTATTTTTATAACATGTCGTGAAGACATATACATCAGCAATGTACTACTTCAATTTTTTTAAGGAGTAAGCTTTGTAATTTCTCATGTTTGAGTCTCCTTTCTACTTTCCTGTAATACTACTACCTCCCACCTCACCAGGCCTGAAATAAAAACTAATGATGAAGCCCTACTACTCATGAATTTAGCTTTCTTAAGGTAGACTTTTAAAAAATGTTTTAATGAAATGAAATTACAGATTACATGGGAATACCATGAAGGGTTTGACTTAAATTCATAAAAAGCATGAAGTAGCAACAAAGAATAAAATGCTTCACTTTGAACCACTAGAGTATAGTCTATCTGATCTTTAAGGTTTCATTTAAACGTAAACTGTGGCAAGTATAAGTGAGGCTCTCTGGGTTATTTATATGGTTTCTTAATAACCACCCAATATTTTATTGTATTCTGCTCTGTACTATTTCACTACCCTCATGTGCTGTTTTTGAATTGACACTTTGTTTTTTCTGTGAACTTCTGTTCTTTATTGAAAACAGAAAATAAACCATACGTGATTAAAAAGACAATGTATGCCAATAATTAGAATAAAAAATACTTGGTTAATTCACAAAGGCAAAATGGTGATCATCTTGGATACAACTACAGAGTTACTGTCAGCAGATGTTATTTCACCATAATAGTGAGTCTATTAGTGAATTTTACAGTGCTGGGAAGATAATTCATTGTTAGTGTGCTTAGCTTGTCTTCATGACATCATTTTTTGACACTGTTTTGTCAGGCTGAAATATCTTGTCCTCAGCAGTATGGTAGTCTCACAAAGGCATTGAGGATTTGCATGTGTGGTATGTTGCAGATATCCACATGTTATGTGTTAGACAAAATGAGAACTTAAAAAATACTAGATGTTTTTTAGATGAATAACAATTCCCACACTTCAACAGAAATCATATTTCATAGGTATGCAGATACTGTAAATAAGTAAGATCTCTCTAATTGATCATACTTATAGGTATTTCCAAATACCCTTTTTAATTAGAGTTTTTAGAGAAACTGTAAAAGAGTGTCTTAGAATCACTGGCATTCTCTAGCACTGGGTGCATAATGCATGCAGTAGCACGTGAACCTGATCATTCAGTTCACATTTTAGACAAAACAGAAAAATATTATTCTATATCCAAAACCTGTATGCAATGCAGACATCATTAGATCTCCTATTAAATCCCTGGAGAAAAACTGAGCATGTCAATGTGACCTATAACATCGGTGGACAGGGGAATATGCATGCTAATAATATATGTTGATTTGAAGGAGCCAAAACCCCTTAGTGTTTCCTCCATACTGAATTCAGTATGTATTTGTATCTGTTTCTGTATTATCAATCACTCTTTTAGCAGTGCTTTCTGCTCATGTTATCTAGGAATGCAAAACAGTAACATTAAATCAGAGAAAACAGTTTGAGAGGCATGAATTAAAATATTTAATGTATGGGGCAGCTTGAGAGTTGCAAAAAATGCAGTCATGAATTTGAATTTTGTTGTTTAAATTAAAATTGTAATCGAAGCTGCTATGCACTCTTGTGAATGATGATGAGAGCAGTGTGAATGATGTAAAATGTGCAGGTCCTAAATCTTGTGAAATACTGAATTTACCATTCTTATATTTTCACAGAATTCCAATTCATACTTCCAATTAAAATGAAAAACGTGTTTTATTTTCTGTCTTTATATACTGCTTTATACAAGTTCTTGATTTAAACTGGTAGCAGTAGTTGCTTCTACAGGAAAAATAACAGTAATAGATATAGGACAAATACCTTTCAGTACACGTATTACCTGGTGCAGCACTAACACACAGGTGCTTGAAAGATTTTTATTTATCATTGTGGATTTTAAATGTTTAGAAATAATCTCATGGTTGGTATCGTCATGCTTACATTAAGTTAAATATCAGTCAGTCTTACCTTAATTCAGGAATGGCTGCTTTTGCATGCTAATGGCTGAAATATTCTTGTCTAATTTATGAACTTGTCAATAGAGTACATAACCAGTGCTCTCTGGGACTTTGTACGTTTTACCCTTTTTTTTCCTGTCTGTGATAATACTTGTGTAGGTCTGTTCATAGTGGCAATGTACAGGTTGACTTCTAACATCATGGTTTGGATGAATGGCAGTGCAAAAGGTAAAGCTAAGTCCAAGGCTTATTTTTGAGTAAATCTGCGTAAGGGATTTGTGAAGTTTGTAAAATGTGAAAGTTTCATTTGGAAGGTTCCAGTAGCAGTGCAACTTGTGGTGTTATGTGTGCCCATCACAAGGGCTAGTCTGGTTTGGTTAGTCTTAAGTTAATAAATGTAATTCATGCATGCATGTCCCTCAGACCTGGTGAAGAGCATTGATACGGCATGGGAATTGTCATGTCTAGAATATGGCATGGAGCATACTGGGATCTTGCGTTTGGTGCCCTGTTTGTGGTGAGCACTGGATGACTGAGTCATATCTGGACATTGGAGTTTGCACAATTTAATAACATTGTGGAGGTGGTGTGGTGTTTTTAAGAGGATGTGTAGACTTAAGACTGACATTTTAGATAACAGCCGTTCTCTACTCTCCTATAGCTCTCTGATACACATAGGTTTAACTTAAATTTTAAGTAGTTGTTAGAAGCTTTTTTTATATATAATTTATGGGATTTGGGGGGGGGAAGAGTCCTTCTCCCTGTTGTATTACAGCCTGAATTCATAAATTATTTGAGTGGCCTATTTTACAATTAGGTGCCTCAAAGCTAAGGTTGATGTTCTTAAAACTCGTGTCTGAAAGCACACTGTTGTTTGTATTTTTTACTGTGAAGAAAATCAGATACACAGAGCTTCATTTCTGCATCCAACCAGAGCTGTTAACCACCGTGACTGTTCTGGAGAGTGGCATCTCTCTCCTGCCTAGCTGCCTTTGGCATCCTGAGATGGGAATGTTCCCCCAGGGTTTGAAAAGCTTGTTTTGCTAAGAAATAAGTAAGTGCAAGCTATTTACTCAAACTGGAGGAGGAAGCTTTTATAATGATGTTTTTCTCTCCCTCTTCTCCTTGTATTTGGTGTTGCATTAGTTACATCCCTTACCCATGAAGTGTGACACCTGATTTTTCTCTCCCCTTTTCAGCTTGAAGTAACTTGTGCTCACATCTCCCTCTTCCCAGGAGAGGGCAACAAGCAGCATGCCATAAGCTGTCCTTTATTTCACCTGTAGCTGCATTACTTTGAAAGAAATAATTAATTAGGCCAGAGGGGGAGTGACTCCTGCCCTATAATCAAGACGTTCAGCTGAGGTGAGGGAAATCTGGTTTCTATGGGTGTTCCAGTCTTTCATCCAGTAAATAGTTTTCCATTTCATAGCTTCAGCAGGAATAGTCTAGGACAGACTATCATCTGTGGATTAGGACACTACCCTGGCATGCAGAGATGTGGTTGTGAGCCAGCCTCTCAACCTGGAAAGGCCCTATCACCCACTTCTACTTCCTCTGTTGTTGCTTTTCTGATGCTCCTAAATTGCTCGATGGTGCTTAGGGGTATGTTCCTGCCTTCTGATCCGAAACTTCAAAATTGCATGACTCCTTTCCTCATCAGCTTGTGAAAAGGATGACTTTCTGTCTCGCTCCTGGGGAGGCCTAAGGGTTTTACAACCTTATTAAATATTAAACATGTTATTAAAAAACAGCCCTTTGAATAACAATCATAACCTCTTGAGCTTCCAGGTGACAATTAAGATACAGCCTTCACAGCTTTGTTTCCTAGTAGGTTAGATGGCTTCCTGCTTACTATCCCAGTTATCTTCATTTCCATTATATACCTAAATTTATTGTACTCATGCTCAAAATTCTCCTGTGAGTCCATTTTGTGCTTCTAGTCTATATGGACTAGTAAATCTAAGAAAAGTGGAGATTTTGGGGGGATGAAGGCCAAAATTTGGCAAGACTGAGGTTCCGTTTAGGAGAAAGTCTTTGTTTTGAGGTTAGAACACAATTTGAGGCTGGTTTGATTCAGTTGTCCAGCATAGTCATCTCGTCTTTGCTGAGATGCTTTACGACATCCACTACGTCTACGCTTGCCTAGCAAATGCAAGATGGCCAGAAGACCCACGTCTTCCTTGGAGTAGCTGTCTACTGGGAAGGCGGGGTGTTTTAAGACAGCTGACTACTATTTGCCTCTGCAACTGAACTGAGCCCAGTAGTGTCCCAAGACTACTGTTGTCTAGGCTGAATGTGGTTAGACCGAGAAGCGGGAAGAAGGTGTTGTTTTCTTTTTTTTCCAAAGATATTTCAAAGAAAATCTGCTTTCTGTTCTATTTTCTTTATTGCAAATGTATTTGGTACCTAGCCCGATCATTATAATTTTCATTTTGCAGTCGCCCCAGATTAAGTCTTGGAGATTGGCTTGAGTTAATGGCTTTCTGGGAAAGGAAGGGAAGAAGTTCGTTTTCTGGTTTCTCTTGTGCATATTAGTAGCGGTGTGGAGCTGTGGGGCAACAATTCATTACTGTCGGTTGTTAGCTGGTACAGAAATGCTGAGTGATGGTGCTACTTACAGCGCTGAATTGGTTTTGGAGTAGAAGGAAAATTTTCTCTGGTAACTGATCCATATGATCCTATCACCAGTAAATTGGTTCCAGAATTGTGTTTAAATAGCCGCCATGAGAGATGTGTGGTGGTATTTATCTGGTATGGATGATTTGCTGGTCTTAATTTTTTGGAGGGGCTTCATTTAATGCTGTGGAAATTGGGGGTGGAAGGCAATGGTGAGGGGGAAATGTCATAATAATATTCCTCAGAGTTGTTCAAACCTGTTTAGATTTTAGAAGGCTGCATTGTTAAATTTGTTATATTTTATTTCCAGGAACAGTCTAATTTTGTCTCAGTTATACTTTCCTGCACCCACATATACACAGTCTCACTCCTTGTACTGTATTGCTTTGTAATTGCACAGTGTTTTCCTTCAACGATCATCTGCAGACTGTTGGTGACTCCTTCAGATAAGGATTTCATGAAGGACATTGGTATCTTTAGAAGCTTCTGGAAATAGGTCTATAATCTTCTCCCTAATAATTGATGGCAGCAGAGGAAATAGGAGCTGAATACTCTGTCTCTGTTTTTCCTATGTTTTTATTATTAAAGCAGAAATGCCCTGTAGGAGTGGAACACTTCCCTCACCCTCTCACAAGGCTGTGCTGCAGCGGAGCTCTGTAATACCAATTATTGCGCGGACTATTTGCTGTTCCAAATGAGATCAGGATGGGGATGCTGGAAAACGAGTCTCTCAAAATGTGTTTCATGCTCTGAATACTTGAGGGATTTTGTTAGAGTGCGATACTTAGGTCTGCGGCATTTATGTTTTTAATTAGGGAAGGTGTTAAAAATCCACTTACTATTTTGTTTCAACATCTCTTGTATTCAAGAGGAAAATAGAAAATACTGATCTTGAAGTATTCTGGGAATATGTTGCCTGTAGAGGTGATTTGTATGTCTGCAACTAGATAATCTTACTACTTAATTTTATTTTTTTCTAAAAAGACAGGGAGAGAGCACACATATTAGAGGCCTTAGAAGTATAGATAATCTCCTTGTCCGTTTTTATACTGTGAGACAAAAAATGATTGGGGTCTGACTACTTACGCCTTTATTGTACTGAGGTTTTGATTCATTATGGCACAGACAGTATCATGTTGTCCTTTACTGAACTAAAAGTAAATCTGCCAAAAAAAATCCCCTTTTGTTCTGCTGCTGAGGAACACTGTGGGCTGCCAAATCCTGGCAGTCTGAGTCACCACAATCGTAATAAAGTGTTTGTACTTCTGCGGTTGCTGTTATTCAGTCTCTTCTCATTTATTCATAAGGCAAAGGGACACCTACAGGTTAAAGTACTACTTTTTAAAGAAATATTCCATGTTTATAATGAAATAACATTTGTCAAAAGAGAATTAAAAACACACTGGTAACACTTTAAAGCTTAGGAGGAGCAAATGGTTATCTTTAACAATAACAAATGCTTATATATATATATTTAACGAATTCCATTTTCTGTGTAAAAGCAATATTAGTCTTCAAAAAATGATGGGATTATTTTTAACTCCTTACTGAACTCTGCTGTTTTGGACATCTGAACTGACCTGATAATGATCTGATAACCAGGGTGACTGTTTCCTTCCTTTAAAAAAAAAAAAAAAAAATTTGAGGACAGAGTTTTATTTCTGACCCTGGAAATGCTTATTTGTATTTTAACTTTGATGCTTGGACTGTGACCCAGCAAGCATAACTCATGTAATTGAATTCAGTTGTTTTCAGGATCACTCCCAAACAAAGCAGTCCAATATTAAGTTGCAATATTCAAATAAAACTCACAATGACTGCACATAAACAGCTGAGGGAAAGCAAGGTGGTTCTGAATCAACGATGGGTACCGGTAAGGCTGACAAATACGTTCCCTGCCTCCACAGAAGATATGTGCTGGTGTCCTGCAGGTGGCTGCTCACCAACTATCTATGGTGGTCTGGCTTATGCGCTCTGTTGCCCATGCTTGGGGATGAGATGGGTGTTCTTAGGAATTCTTGATCCCATCACCTATGCATGGAGAGGAGATGGGTTTCCTTACAATTGCTCAATTCTTTAGCTTTTTATGGGTAGGAGTCATCATGATTTAGGCTTTTAACTCTAATATTGGTTATTGAGGCAGAAACAATGATTTCTTTCTTTCTATTGATAAAAGAACAACAAGGCTTTTATTCCTTTTTTTTGCCTGATACATAGGGAATTCTGTATGTCATTTACCTTTCCCTATCATTGAGCTAATGAAATTTCCACATTTCTGTCAAAAAAAGCCAAATTTGGTAAGTCAAATCATTAGTAACTTTCCCTGACTGTATCCTATAGAGGTGCTGAACAAAAGGAAGGTGGACTGAGCCGGGTGAGGGTGGTGGGCACCAGGGTAGTGTGGGGGACATATGGAAATACATGCGGCAGAAAGTACTATGATGTTAATTGCTGCTCTGAGTCATGCTATTACTACAGCTGTTTCCCAAAGAAGAGGTTCTCATGCTATCAACAGGACATTCCCGCAGAGAAAGGAGATGGTAGATAAGCAAGTGCAAATATATTACCTGCCCTCTATCCTTTAGTTTGTAATACATTCTCTAGTGACGAGTTCAGCATGAAACGCTTGGTAACATGTAATTATATAGGCATTAAGTAAATGGCAGTTGATTCACGGTATCCCTCTCTCAGGGTATATATTCTTAATGCAGTGAGGTAGGGATGAGTGAGTAGTAGTACAGCTCTGAGCTTCTTCATTCCCGTGGCAGTGCGGTCCCGCTCAGGGTGCTGACTTCCTTTCTCCTTTTCTTTTGCCCATAAAAGGAGAAAAGAGCTGCCATATGACTCGCTTTACAGAGAATCACAAGAGGAGAATTGGGGGGAGGTTATTCAGGTAGCGTTGTCTCTTGTACACAGTATGAGACGTTCTGCTTTCTGTGTTTAATGTGATATTACTAGCAGAGTACGTGGTAGTATTTCCTTCAACTGACATTGAAGCAAAACATTTAATTCTGCTAATAACAACTAACAACTTTTGTTTGTTTGTTTTTCTCCCCCCTCCCCACCCCCCCCCCCCGTATGGGTAAGAGATTCTGAATCACAGAATCATAAAATAGTTTGGGTGGGAGGGATCTTTAAAGGCCATCTAGTCCAACCCCCCTGCAATGAACAGGGACATCTTCAGCTAGATCAGGTTGCTCAGAGCCCCATCAAACCTGACCTGGAATCTTTCCAGGGATGGGACAAGGGTACGTTGAAGGGAAATTGGATATAGATTAGTTTGGAAAGAAGATAAAAATCCCAGTTCTTGGGGATTAGGCTGTCCTCCAAACCTGCAGATGCTTTCATGCTGGTGGTTAAAGAATGACTGTATGTGGTATTCTACCATCTTGTGCCAGTAGGTAGGCATGCCTAAGTTTATTGCTTAATTTTGTAGTGTTAAAAAGTATCATTCTCAGTTTTCCAGAAAACAGATTATTCAGATGATTCTCTGAAGACTTGCCCAGAAATCAAATTTGGACATCTCCAGTCGTGGAAAGGCACCCAGAAGTCTTTGAGACCACTTGCTCTGCAGTCTCACAGTGACTTTCAGTGTACATTAAAGCAAGAGTTGCTGACTTCCTTTCATGTATTCTGACAAAAAGCGTAGCCCTCCCACTGATGAAGGTCACATTTTCCCCTGAGAGTGAAGGCAATTAACAGCTCTAAATAAGGTCCACACAGCTTCTGCTGTAGGTACCAGTTGGGCTCGTGTTTCAGCATTGGAGTGTACAGCCAGCAGCAGGATGGTCTCGAACTGTCGGCTTCAACCATGCTGTCTGCTGATGTCCTGTATGTACTTCCAAAGCCCTCTCTGAGTCAATGATTCATAGTATTGATCAGCTTGGGTTTAGTCAGCCTTGTACGTTCCCTTTACTTACTGATTCTGTGAAACAATTTGACGTGGAGGCACGTAAATCAGCGGTCTCTCTTCTTGCTCAGTCCAACACAGGATGTTTTAGAAATGGCAGGAGAATGGATCTACCTGTGGAAACCAGAATTCTTTTTTTATTTTGACAATTGTGAAAAGTAGCAATCTTCCATCCAAACACTTTTTTACAAAATGAAACATTTAAGAGTCCAGAGGGAGCTGGAGAAAATGAAGGTCTTAGTAATAAACAGTCATTTCTTAGAGTCATCCTTTTCTAGTGTCACCATAGGTATCCTGAGAACAGAGCAAAAGGACCATACTAATTCTGGATCTAAAGTCACATTTTCTTTCAAGCTGATTTATTAATGTTTTTTTCCACATCAGAACTAGGATTTAGGCCAAGATCTGTGAGAAACAGATGTCTGTCTTACGCCATCAGTGTTACCATCACTGGGATTTAATAGATTTGTTACTTCACTTAGGTGGGAGGGTTTTTGTTGTGTTTTAGGTTTTTGGTCTTGGAAGATCTGATAGTTTTCTGGTTAATTGGAGTGATGGCTTTTGGTCAAGTGTTGATGTCACTGTTGGGGTAGGTGTGTCATCTTTTCATCTTTTTTGAAAGACAAAAATTGTATCTGTAGTTCAAGGCACTACGATAAAAGTATTCCCCAGTAAACTAGGGTGTGGGAGTTCATCATCTGGGACTATTAGGTTGGAGCAGGTGGTTATTAGGTGGACTATTAGGTCAACTCATTGGACCAGATTGGCAGCCAATATTCCACCAGTTATAAATGATTGGTCAAGGTTTTACAGAATAATACGCAGTTTTGTCAATACCATTACCTTTTTAAGACTGTTTCAAGGTAAGCAGAGTTGGGAATGGAGAAGCGTGTAGTGAGATGATCTGTAGGTAAGCAGTTGTGGAAGGGGTGTATGTTTTTGTACTGTCAGTGTAATTTTTCAGCACCCTGTGACACTGCATAACCGCTCCTATGTATACAAGGTTTTAAACACAGTGATTCTTGAGAAGTATAATATTTACATCCACGGTAGTTGTGTTTTCCTTTGGAAAATGTTTATATGTCTCTGTTGTGTTTACGAAGGCTTGTTGCCTGTGTTTCTTTTTGTGCAAATTAAGGATAAATGGTTTTGATTCAGGTTTGCATTTTTTTTTAAGTAAGTTGTGATTTCTGATTTAGAAGAAAGAAACAAATTTGTGAAGACATAGATAAGTCTGTGAATTATTGAAAAAACGCAGCAAACTTGTTTCTGAAACACTAATCTTGTAAAATGTTTGAGTTTTTCCTCGCCCACCACCCCGGTGTGGGTAAAGTTTGGAGAAGCGGTCTCGTTTGCTGTACATTGGGATGCTGTCAGTAGAGCTGTGCCCGCTTTATACCAGCTGACAGTCAGGACCAATGTTCTACTGGCAGCAATCCAGGCTCGCTAAAATGAAAAAGTTAGATACTTATCTTCAGCCTGTCTGAACACATTTAAAAAGTCCAAAACCTAGCGAGTGCAAATTTTCACAAGGACTACCTATAATGCATGTAGAAACACAAATGGTTAACTGTTAGGTGTTTATTGGTTCTGTTCCCGAGATTTGAAAGCAACAACCACCTAGGTGAGGATGCGGTATTAAATCCAGAAGCTATAATGCCTGGAAAAGGTGAGCTGTTAATTCTGAAATGCATCGGTTACTTATGGAATTAACTTCTAAAACTGATGTTCTCCAGAAGCTACTGTGTACTATAATCGTGATGCACGTTCATGGTAGGAACTAAATAAGGAATAGATATGGCATGCGACTGTACTGTTACATTTTTAGTACTGTTCGTGACACAGTTTTGTCCTGTGCCAGCTAACACTCTCCTAGATAATGCCTAAGCATAGTTCTGCGGTTAGGAGAGACAGTGGACCGTTTCCAAAAAGCTGCTTGGATCTGACCAGACTGTTTCGAAGGGGCAGGATTTTAGTTGTACAGCCACGAGCTGTACCATGCTCTTGCTCCAAGCTCAGAGCGTGGCTATATGCCCCGGTCTGTTTTATTTTCTGACATATATGTGGCCACAGATCCTGCTTTCCAGGAAGCCAGGATTCAGCAGCTTCTTTGCGAAGACAATGGCAGGATTGTTGTTGTGTGCTTAGAAGGGTAGGAGAAAAAATTCTATCAAACCTGAAAGTGAGAAGCTGTGTCTGGAAAGCTGGAAAAATAATCCAGAGCAACTTAAAATCATAGAATAATTGAGTTTTGTATTGTGTTTATAAGAAAAGCCCCAGGGAATACACAGGTGTAATTAGCCATTTTGAAAGTGCTAGTCTGAAAAAAAAAATATTTACGAAGAATTATGGCCTGGCACTTTAAATCAAAATGAATAAATTAAATGTAAGCAGATGGCATCTACAGTGTCCTCAACCACAGGATATATATTCTGGCAGTAGTGTAAGATTTATCTCTATCCTAAGCTTTGCCTTTTGTTAACTAAAGGAGCAGTAGTAACCTGCTAGCACAAACCTGAGTTGGCATGTTCTTCAGGTTTTCCCTGTGGAATCCCTGTCTCAAGCAGATGTTCCAGCCCTCTTCTCATTGTCTGATTGCCTCCTGTCAAGAAGGTGCAAGTCTGATTTTATATTTAGTAAAAATTGGGGGGGCCTGTTGTGGTTTGTTGGTGTTTTTTTTTAAGCTGTTTAAAAGCTATTAGTATCCTAATGACTTAACAGAGTCTGGTCCAACAGACAATTTTATGGGTTTACTCTAGTCTGTGGAGTGCTTCCGTCTGTCTTACAACCTCCCTTCTATAGGAGATGAGGAATAGCTGTTGGGATCGTGTAGGCTGCCTGGAGAACTGGCCACATATCCCTCCACCTGGAAGTGGTCCAGCGATCAGAAACTGAGCTCCTGGTCCCCATGTGGACAGTGATGGGCCAAGTGCCATTCCTGGGCTGGGAATTCGCGGCGCGATTTGTGGTTTGAGAGTTGCGTGGGAAGAGAATCAAAACTCGGTCAGGATGCTCTAAGGATGAACTGCCCTGAATTACCTGTACTACCATCAACGTCACTCACATAGTGATCGTCACAGCTCTCATCACTCACATAACCAGTACAGGGGCACATTTGATTGTGCCCCTGTACTCGGCACTGGTGAGGCCGCACCTTGAATCCTGTGTTCAGTTTTGGGCCCCTCACTACAAGAAGGACATTGAAGTGCTTGAGCGTGTCCAGAGAGGGGCAACGAAGCTGGTGAGGGGTCTGGAGCACAAGTCTTCTGAGGAGCGGCTGAGGGACCTGGGGTTGTTTAGTCTGGAGAAGAGGAGGCTGAGGGGAGACCTTATTGCTCTCTACAACTACCTGAAAGGGGGTTGTGGTGAGGTGGGTGTTGGTCTTTTCTCCCAACTAACTAGCGATAGGATGAGAGGAAATGGCCTCAAGTTGCACCAGAGGAGGTTTAGACTAGTTATTAGGAAAAATTTCTTCACTGAGAGGGTGGTCAAGCATTGGAACAGTCTGCCCAGGGAGGTGGTGGAGTCACCATCACTGGAAGTATTTAAAAAATGTGTAGACATCGCACTTCAGGATATGGCTTAGTGGGCATGGTGGTGTTGGGTTGATGGTTGGACTTTATGATCTTAGAGGTCTTTTCCATCCTTAATGATTCTATGATCTTTTTGCATAATATTCAGATAGTACCAGCTTGGAAGTGAAAGCTTTAATGAGCCTGTGCTTTTTCAGTACATACAGCTGCTGCTCCTTTTTTTTCTATATCATAAATCAAAATACAGATTTGTAACTTTATTTTGGAACATGTACCTTCTGCTTTTTGAGTAAAGGACTTATAAAACATGAAATAATATTGCGGTTGCACAGTTAGGATTTAGAGTCTGGCCTCTGACACACACTTCATCTTATTTAACTCTTCTGTTTCACCTTTGAACTACAACATTATGTAGTCCATTCTGTAGTGCAACCTCACTTAACTCTATTTGCAAGTAGAATTAATTTAGCATCTTTGCTATTTATGCTTTGTTGAATACGGATCATACAGCCTTAATTATTTCTTACACAGCAGGAAACTTTCAAAGTAGCAGCTGTGTTTTGCCTTAAGTCAAAGCGGTTGTGGACTACAACTGTTCAAAACCCTGAGTGCATAATAAGCTTTACTCCCAGCAGGTCCCCCAGACAGTTACGCTGAGGGTACCGACCTGACTTTCATTGTATAAATGCATTTTAACTAGGGATAAATTGACTTACTGTTACAAAACAGTAAAAGAGAATTTTCTCCTCTACATTAATATGTGATGGTTTGCCTCCTTGTTGACATCCTTCCCTTAAAGCAGCACTAAGGGTTTTGCTGAGGTTTCCAGAGTATCTGTTTCTGTCCACTTTTTATTATGCTGGTGTTTAAGAAATGATCACTTGCCTTTCTTCCCGACTTGCAAATTCTCCCGAGGGAAAAAGCGGTTGCTCATAAACATGTTTCTTCATCCTGTGTTTAGGTCACAGTGTTGTAATGAGTATCTTGATATTTAGTTATAAACATGTTCAAGTGTTGTCCCTCTTGATTCTCCCTGGCTTTCCTATGGAAGACTCCGATATCAATCTTGGACTCTTTATCTCCGCTTTTCAAGGAATATTCTGGTTTGAAGACCCAAAACTGGAAGTTTGAAGCTCTTCCAGTGAGAGTAGCTTGTCCTCTTCCACGGCGCTTGCTTTCCCACTTGACAGCATCTCTCTCTGTCCAAATGTCTTACCTCAATGAACTTTCCTTGCAGGCCATTCCACACAGTTACTGCTTGCTGAACAAGAGGTGCTTCCTGGCATCTGTTTGTAGTCCTTCTTTAATGACCATTTCATACCCGTTCATCATATTAACTCTATGAATTGAACTGGTGTTGTGTTTACGCCCCATTTGAGATTGTTTTAGTTTGATTTTGTTCTAGGCTGAAAGAAATTTGGATATCTGGGATAAATTTTAAAGAAGGTTAAAAAGCAGACTTCCAGAATGTAATGTGTTCTGTTAAAAATCTAATTCAGTGCTAGCTACTACTTAAGTTGTGCTTAGCTATTCCATATAAGTTGCAAAGTTTTTGTAATTTCATGATTCAGCTGAACAGGAGATACTCCTTTATAGTTGCTGGTTTTTTGTTTCAAAAATTTAGTTTTTCTGTATAAAAATGTGTTTTGACTTCTGAAGTAACTGTGCTTAGTCTGCTTCCCAGCCAAAGTCTGTAAGCTTTTTGTGAGTATATTTTGCACCTGTTAGATGAGAGCTTATGGTTGCCAGCACTGTTAATTTTCTCCAAATAAGCCAAGTTATGTAATGGAACAAACTGGTCTAACACAAAAATAGGGAAATTATGAATATAATTCAAGAAAATTCTCAGTTTACCTTTCTTTTGGTCTATGTTAGGGCTCAAGAATTTTAATTAGGCTTATGTGCTCTGATGAAAATTCAGTTTTTTTAAAACAATCCAATTGTTTTGCAACATACAAATTCTAAAGTTTCTGTCAAATACATTTTATCTTGTTTTTGCATCTACTTCACAACTTTTATGCTGTTTCATTTCTTAGAGCAATCTTTTTCTTTTTTTTTATTCTGTAGAGTTTTAGCCTGGATATTTTTCTGTCGCACTTGCAATCGGTTTAAAGGTTTCCGTCAATTTTTTACTGTAATTAAGCGTGTAAGTCTTTTTCTATAATTAATTAATTTTTCCAAAAAACTTTTCTGTTTTAATACTACTGTAGAATTTGGTGAGATAGGTCCTGTGCATTTGAAAGGAATGTATTAGTTGTTTACTCTCAAATTATGATCTTTTTAGTCATATTTCCATTTAATACTTCCAGAAAGAAGCGGAAATTTAGTACCTTTTTTCCCTGCTGTGGTCTTCTCACTTCTGTTTTCCTTCTTGTGATAATGGGTTGTGAATTCAATTAAACTGTGTCACCTGTGGCTTCAGTGACTAAAACCTGATTTTTTTCACATTGATGAACTCCTTCTGGAGTGGATCAAATAAGTGGATCAGATCACGGCTCAAATACAGTTCAGCAGGTATCTGCTTTGGTATGAGATATTTAATTGATTGATTAATGTATTTAAGGTATTTAGCCAACAAATGCTTTCCTCCCCTTTCTCAAACTGACATAGGGTCTTTTTTCATGTTGTGACATTCCTCCAAAGCCAGCTGATGTTATGTCAGCATAGTCTGTGCTAGGCTTGCCCTTTCAAAGCTAAATTCCACCTTTTTTTACTTTTGATGAGCTTCTAAACGTCAGAGTCTTCTTCCTTTACCTGCAGTGTTTCCGTTTCTGTTCTTTCCAGTCTCTTCTTCCCACCTGTAATCCTTTCTCATCATTTTCATCCATTCTGTTCTACCACCGTCACTTTCTCTCATTCCTGATAGTAAATCTGCTTTTGTTTCTGTTAACATGAATCTTGCTGCATTGTTGCTTGACCACTCTTTCCAGTTAACCTTAATTACATGAAGCTTGGAAAATACCTAAATGCTTAGTAGCTTGGGAGTTAACATGGTCTGATAAGTGGGATACCCTCTTTGAAACTTTCTCACGGATGCTCATTTAATTAATGCTGGCGTTCCGGAGTCCTTCAGACTTGTCATTTTTGTTGTTGTTGGGTCAAGAGGGAAGGGGTCATGTTTTCATGCATCTTCAACCAGTAAGTGCTGTAGAAAATGATGGTATCTAGAGCTGTTTTTTGCAACCCAGCAGGACTGAGGGTCAGAAGTTGTCTCTTACTACATCACTGCTCCATAGGAAATGGTGGTTTTCCGGGTTCTGTGAGGTGCTTCCAGTCCTTTCCCTATCCTGAAGTGTTCCTGCATTGCCTGTTCCCTGATACCTTCTTCCCGGCTTCTTTCCCATGTAAGCTGCATCACCCTCCAGAGTTAACTAAGCATCCTAAACACGATAACGGTAGTTCACTATCCTGATGCACTGTACTGTGGGATTTAATGGATCTTTTGCTCTGGGCGTAACGCACAGTAGAAGATGCCTTGCAGCAGTACTTGTTGCTTTAAAAAAAAAAAAAGGCGCAATTTCTAGGTTTTGAAGGCATTTAAGTAACTTTTCTGATTTTACTTAGTAATTAAAACAGTTTCATTAATAACATTTCTTTTAAACAAATTTTAAAATGTCCACAGATTGCAGCCTCTATCTGATTATCGGGAAGGCTGTGGATCATCTTCAACAAGGTAAGAGTCGACTCCGGTACTTTTTGTCTTACATAGAACAGCTGTCTAGCAGATTCAAATGTCATAAATGATAAATGAATACTCAGCCTCTTTTGAATGACATCCTGTTATGTAGTTTTACTGTTGCACCTAATTGATGCTTTCCAAATGCTATCTGGGCATAGTATTCTCGCCTTGAGGTTTTTATTTGTTTGCTTTTCTTATTATAGAACAACAACTGAGAATTCTTCTTCCCATGTACTTTTTTCATTTACTCCACTGTTTGTTTTGAATCATTTCACTGTTATTGTTCTGGTCTGTGTAAACCCTTGGGACAGAATTGGCCTAGGCAGAGAATGGGATTTATTCTCATCCCTTTTGAAGTCTTAATTCTGTGGGTTGTTTTTTTTTTTTAGGCCTTCTACTGCCTTCCCCTCCCACCAACATCCCCCCAGCTCCCCCAAAAATCTAGACCAGGTTCCCATCAAATTCTCTGAAATATAAGCCCTAAACACCCTCCGTTGCTACAGAACTGGAGAGAATTTGCAGCCAGCAGCAAAATAAAGCAATGCTGAAAATAGACTTTTTTCCCCTAGAGAAAGGGAGTTCCCTGACTTGACCAGCTACTAATTGGTACAAAGGTTTATTTACACAGAGGAGCTATTCCTAATTAGTTCCCTGTGTGGGTGCTCTACTTGAGAAATTAGTGTTACATTTTGATTTAATCTGCTTTTATAACAAATTATTATAATTTTCAGTAAGGAACATATTTTTAGAAGAAAAAAAAAATCTGCACTGCCCCACTCCCAAGTTTCAAAATATAATTCCTCTTTAGGCAGCAATCAGACACTCTTATTATTCATTAAATGAATAAAAATACATAGTTAAACTAGAACCAGTTTTTAGTCATATCTTTATAAATATATCTGCAGAAATACAACCATGGGTTTTTCAAAGCCAAAACTTAATTCAGCTGATTTAAGGTCCTGATGACTTGACCTCTCCTTTTCCATAGTCGTGCGGATAGTGAACCAGAATATTTGGGAAGAAGCATTCTTTGTGGAGTGGAGTTATATTAGCAATGTTGAGGTTATGGTTGGAACAGAAGTTCACTTCCGAACTTTTCTGTAGTGGATTTCTTTTTCTTAAGTTGACTTCACCTTTGTTCTGGGACCAAACTTGTGTTGCTGTAAGCTCTTTTATTTAAAGAGTTGAAAAGTGACATAAGATCCAGACCTTAAGAATAGCTGTCTCTAAAAGTCCTTATGAAGGACCTGGTCTCCTTGTTTTTCTTTCAGCACCCACCCCCCCACCCCACCTTGCAGAATGAAATTATCACTGGCAAGCATTTACATTACATACTTTATTTGTGCAGTTTCAAAGGATTGGAAAATTCATTTCTGAACTTAGAACTGCTTTAACCAGACCTCTTTCAATGTAAATATTGTTTTAAATAAATATAGCTGTTGTAAGAAATTGGTAAATATTTTGGAAATGAGTTTGCATTTTCTTTATTTCATTATTGTTTCTTTTAATTCTTAATATAATGAATACCGGTACCAGTGAACATTATTTTCCTTTGGCTGTACCAGTCTTGGCAACAGCTCATTATAAAATCCAAATTAAATTTAATCTGTTCTGCAGAATTTTATGGGATAAGAATTCAGTTTAAGTACCCGATCATTTCAACCTGGCAGCATTTTTGAATGGTACTACTTCACATGTTTTTGAAAGTTCAGAATTTCACTTTTAAAAGAAAAATTTCAGTTTTCCATGGATACAATCTGGTATATTTTCTTTTTAAGATAGAAAGTTTCATCTGAAAATTGAGAGAGGGGGAAAAAGCACAGTGATCCCAAGTGTAATCTTGAATGTTTTTCGTGACAGACAGACGTTGAATGTTTAGCATCGCCTCTTTGGATTTTTGAATGTGAATTGGAACCACTGTATTTCTAGGTAAGACATAACCAAGTGTATGTGTCAGTACCCTTTTTCTTTTATATATGAATTGTGAGAAAGCTGAAGAGTGCAATACGCTGGACTTCACTTTGTTCAGAGTGTTTATGTCTTTGTTGAGTAAGTCCAATGTTATTTGAGATTTTAAATAATAGCAGTTCAGTTGTCCTAAATTTTTATATGTATTTATATGCATTTTTTTAACCGCATCAGCAACTCTGCATGGTCTATCTACATATGGGATTTGATTTTATGATCAAGTATGTAGTTGTTTGATTAGCTTGTTGCGATTCAAAATAGTAGTTCAGTTCTGTCTGCCCCTTCTCTTGCATCAACGTCTATATTCATCTGGGACGTGCTGATTAAGGGAACTTGCTGCTGAAGATCTACGGGATTGCAGAAACTTCTTGGAGGATTAATTGTCTGTCAGATTAGACCTCTGTACCAGCTCACTGTGGACTCAAACAAGTACTGGTGTCGACGCAAGGAAATCAGTGCCAGTACTTGTAGCAACAAATTGTTGTATTGGCTTTAAACATCTCAGTTTTCTCTGCTCCAAGGAAAGGTTTGATACATGAGGAAGACTACAAAGGGGTTGTGAGTAGCTGCAGGCTTCAGTATCTGAGGAGGAAGTAGAGGGTGATAGGGAAGAGGTAGAAGGTTTGGATCTGTACATGTAATTACAAGAGTATGTCACTGAAGATTACAGTCTTCCTCATAGTGAAATACCAGAGGTCGTGCCAGTTTGGCTACTCGTGTTTACCACATAGAATACAGGCAACAGAAGGGAGATCTCAGTGTCACACTTCACACGAGGCCAAGTTGTGGTCAGCATTGTGCCAGCGCTCCAAGGCTACAAGTCACAGGTGTGACAGTAGTAGATAGTAGACAATAGTAGACAAATCACAGTTCTGGTGGTTCTGACCCAAAACGCTGCTGTTTGCCATCCCTTTCTGTAGTGCTGGGAAACATGAAGAAGATGTTGAGGTGGGCAGTTGCAGCGTGTAACACTTAAAATCTGAAAGGGAATAATATCTTACTTTATTATGGGAGGTAAGGCCGTGTGAGATGGTAGCTTTCATCCAGTGGTTTCTCAGAGATAGAAGACATCGAGCATAGAGAGAACCCTATGTTAGTAACAGTGAATGCTGTCATTAATTCAGCTGCCATGAGAGGCATCCAACAGGTGCTACTGTGAGCAAATGACCACAAAAACTTACATTTGTTGCAGGTGAAAACAAGCCCAACATGGCAGCAGCTTGACTGGCTTTCTGTCAAAGCGGATTTGCAGTACTGAAGTGATCCCAAGTCTGTCAAATAAAAGTGTTTGTTAATGGTTGTTGTTCTAGAGAAATAAACCCACCTTCAGTTTGGAAGGTGTAGAGATTCATTCATTTGAGGCCACAAAGGATTCTGGTGAATGTGGAACCAGAGTAGTGGAAAGACAGGAGTATTCCTGTTTCATTTCACTGGATGAGTGAACAAACCCAGGTCCAAGGGAGGAGGTGGGTGTGAGGGGCAGAAGGAAAGATTAAAGATTAAAGGCTATAATCATAGCTTTGGCAATTTCTGCAATGTAGGAAATTATTCTTCTCTATCTTGTAAACTAGTGATGTGATACTTGTAAGGATTATACCAGTGAAGCTGCTTTGTCTATTTTTTCTTTCTCCTTTAAAAGGCCTTCCGACTTCTTGTTACAGTTGTATGGAATTCAAAATAGGAATTATGTATATGACATTTAATTTAAGAAATTTTCTAAAATACTATTTCATTTAAGTGAAGAAAGATCTCTCTGAGCTGGAGAGGATCTCAAAAACAAGTGCTCTGCATGGGTTTATCCATGGAGGGACTGAGGTGAGCTGAAAGGAGATCTTAGAGACAGGACAAGTTGAATGGAAAGGAAAAATTAAAGGGAAAAATGGAAGGAATGGTGATGAACACTAACATGTCAGAAGAAGTGGGAACTGATGAGAAACAAGGAGTGTGAAATGAGGAAATAGAGATTTGCTAAATGATGGATTCTTTTAAAGTTAGTCTGTAGAAAGTTAATATTCCTACAGTGTAGTTCGCTGCTTTTATTAACTCCATTGGTGGAAAGTAATAAACTGTTGGGGACTACAAATGGTAGAATTTTTTACTCATTTTTTTCTTACCTGATAAATTTTGGAAGTCCTAACTGTTTGCTATTAGAGACCTTTTACAGATGTTAAGACAAATTATTTTTTCAAAATGAAGTCCTTAAATATGCCTTTAATGACCTTAAAAGTTGACTCTTTCAGAAGACTATGACAAATATGGACCATAAGAAGCATCTAAACAATTTTTTTCTAAAAGAAAAGGTTCTGAAAATCAAATTTTGAGATGATGACAAGGTAATAATAATTTCTAAATACTAATGCAGCATAAGCAATTCTTTGCACTCATAGCTGTGAGCTGTTTGAGCTGTGCTGAAAGTCTTACATGATAAGGTTTTTCATTTCTTGTAGTGCAAAGAGGAAGATAGAATCTCTTAGACTGTTTTTAAAATGACCAGCATCCCTTACAACTGTTTTGAAAAGTATGATATGAAATATTGTTTCAGTTCTCCAGAATTTGAATTTTCTTATCAGATTAAATATTTGTATAACTGTTTGCTGAAATGGTTTTGTGTGCACATATGCATGTGTATGGTGATCTATTAATGTTGTTTTTTAAATGATCTTAGGGGGCAGGAGAACATGAGGTGGGAAGAGAGTAAACTAGTTTTCATTTCCTGTTTTCTAAGAATACATAGGAAAGTCTTAATTAAATAATATCATCATAAACATAAGTTGAAAGATGAACTATGATGATATTATTCAGGCCTTCAGATGGTAAGTATATTCTTAAAATAGTAACTGGTTGACAAGAATTAGGCATCGTCATTTTCTACCAAAACTAGTGTGAGCTGTTAAGATGGAAGATAGCAATGCGGGGAGAGCAGCACCAAACAGTTAACCAAATTCCAACAATTAAGTTGGATGCCTATAGTACATTTGGGAAGCTTCACTAACTGCATAAGGAGTCTGGTTTGATGCTTAGGTGCCAGAATTAATATCTGTTGTTGGCCAGATGTGTTTCTTGAAGTGGGCACACTCTCAATCTGGAATTCAGCTTAAGGCCTGATTTTGGTGGGTAGTGCTAGACTGTGACTCAGAACCTAAAACTGAAATGATTTTCCTACATTTTGCATCCTCAAAGGAAGATGGTCTCCCAGTAGGTGTTAACGATGATGAATTTACAGAAGTGAAGCTTCATGAGGTTCTGGAAATAAAAGGTAGAATTTTTCAGAAGTAACAAAATCAGGAGACTGTTGACTTCTCCTGACACAGAGGGTCTAATTTTTCACCAATAGTGAAAAGTAAGGCTCTGTAATTTTTTTTTTTTAATAAAAAAATCTTTCAAATAGGTTTTTCTTCTATGAAAAAAGATTGCAAACATCTTTTTTTTGTAATGTTCACCTTCATTAACATAACTTGCTGACTTCCTTCCTCAGCTGCAGTTCTTCCTACACTCAAAGGTCAGAAAAGAGCAAGATCAACAAGCCACACATCTGGCTGTCTCTCTTTCCAACTGGAACAAAGAAACAATTTTTTAAATGTCTTTTTGAGTTAATTGTAAACAATTTGGTTTTGGAGTCGCTGACTTGCAGCAAATGTTTGTCGTAGGCGGACGCAGGGAAAAAGGACTATGTCCTAATGCAATTCCTCTGTGGCCAGTGAGGGGAAAAAAAACCCCAAACTTAAAAAAAAGAAGGATGTCGTGATCCTTCTAGCATTGAAGTATGCTCAGAATTTTGAATGAATGTATAGGACATTTCACAAGCTTAAAATACATGCTTTGAAGAAGCAGAGAGACTAGTAGTTGCTCATTTTCCTATACTCTTGTATACAGTGATACTGATTTCCACCCCTCTTTATTTTCAGTAGCTGTTCATGTATATACAAATTGACAATGATAAAAGACCAGGGACAAACAACAGGAATAGGGGGAAATAACTATTTTAAAATGAGGGTTCTGCTCTAGTACTTTTTTCTTGTCTTTATATCATTCCTAAATGCTTTTTTCCAGTAAACATCTCTCAAAAAACTATATTTACAGTCATTAACCCTTAAGTAACATTTTGAAAACTAATCCTTAAATGATTTTCTTACTTTCCCAATTATTGTAATTTTTTTAATACCTTCTAGCATCAGGTAGCATCAGTTTATCTAATCTGTTAGATTGACTTCTTTAAAAGTGTTTTTTTTGCTAAAGTAAACATGTGGTTTGACTTTTGGTACTTTCACACTTCACAATGGGAAATACTAGAATTGTTGATGTACAGCACTTCTGAAACCTCAGCTACTTTTAAAATACCGTATTATACCTTTATGTGTCTAATCTGAGCTCACATTACTCTGATATTTTGTTTGCTTTGCTTAATATGTCTATCATGATAGTTTTATTTCTAACCTGACCATCCTGCTAAATATTTGCAAATGTCTTGATGTGAAAACTAAATTGGTAATGCTGGTTTAGTAATACATTTGACTGCTTGGAATGATGCCTAAATTTCTGACAAACTTGAACAAAATGAATCATCCAAAGAAAATGTTTTCTGTCTATTTGTTTGTAGGATGAAAAAATGCACTGTACTAAGATTATTTTTTGTCAAATGTAGGTGTTTGAGTTGATAATGCCACTTAGTGGATAACAGCCTTAACTGCAGCCTTTTTTCAAAACCAAATCAGGTGGCAGACAGTTATCTTGATCAGTATCTGAGTTTTCCTCTTGGCTAAGAATATGCGTGTTTTCAAAGAACCTTTTATTATCAGCCGCATTTTAGGAAGTTTATGATAGCCAATTCAGTTTCTAGATGAGGCGTATTAAAATGTAGGAATCATTTGTTACAGAATTTTAAACTTCTTATAGGAAAACAGGGATGCATATTTAATTTGACTGGAAAGATTAAACAACAATCTTAGTCGTCTTGCACTGGTTCTCTAGGTTAATGAAATGTAATTGGTCATAAATTTGATGGTTTAGGCAATGCTTCGTTTTAGCATTTATGGTTGGGAGATTGGCTGGGCAAACATGCAACTAGAACCAGCTGATTCTTCAAGAGTTGAATTGAAGAGGACCTGATTGAGAGTAGTTAGTGCGTCTTCTTGGAAGACATTGTGGAGGGCATACACAAAAGGGGAGTATCGCACTGGGCTGGGTCCTGCTTTAGGTGGACTTCTGTAGACTTAATTCTGTTTTGGAATATCAGAAAGGTGAGAAAGACGCCAAATGTCTATTCCACCGCTGTCATCTGCAATTATTACTTCTTGAATATATTCTTTTCATTAAGACTCCTCTGTGCTAAGCAGTTTGGATGGTAGTATTAACAACTTGGTCTAGTTGATACAAAATCTAAATAGAGAAAAACTCAGACTTTTTATCTGAGACCAATGTATATATGCATATATATAGTTTATGTTGTGTATAGATGTATATTTTTTCTTATATCAGTGTATTAAACAAAAAAAAATCCATTCTATAATAAAAGAATACTGTCCTCTGCAATTTAATGGCTTTTTAATGGAAAAGTGTTTTTGTGCTGTTGAAACATGTATTGATTTAGGTGTTTCCGTTCTTTTTCAGTCTTTAAACTGTGTTCTTTGAACTCCCCCCCCCCCCCCCCAAGAAAATTTCCATTACTTCCTATCAACCTCAATAGTCTTCACTCACTGAGCATTTTCTTGCTTAATCTCTCAGGCTTCTCTGAAGTTTTCAGTTACGCTGTCTTTGTTAGTAAGTCACTTGAATAAACTGCAACTAAAATAATGATTGGCTCGGAGAAGAAGGAAGAAAACTTAATTCAATTTCCAGACATGTTTCAGTGGTGTATTACAAAATAGTTTTATTAATGATGAATATTAACACCTTTTTCCAGAAAATTTCTCTCTTAATAGTATCATAGAATCATTAAAGTTGGAAAATACCTTTAAGATCATCAAGTCCAACCATCAACCCAACACCACCATGCCCACTACACCATGTCCTGAAGTGCCATGTCTGTGCGTTTTTTTGAACGCCTCCAGTGATGGTGACTCCACCACCTCCCTGGGCAGCCTGTTCCAATGCCTGACCACTCTCTCACTATAGAAATTTTTCCTAATATCCAATCTAAATCTTCCCCACGAAATTGGGAATAATTGAGCTTTTTCTGCTCCATCCTATCCTCCAGAGAATTCACATCATCTAAGTCATGAAGTAAGGGGAACCCAAGTTTTAAGATCGCCTTAGTGCTGAAGTCACACAGGCATTTTTCCTCCCCCTAACGTGCACTGTGCTGTTCTTGCACAACTGCTTGTGTCTCTGGACAGCCAGGGCAGACAGCTTTGAGTCAGCAAACAGAAAGTTTAGTTAAGTCCATGACTGCAACCTTGATTTTTATTACTGTGTTACAGTTGCAATCTTGATTTATCTTTTTTTTTTTTTCTTGTAAGAAGCAACTATTTTTCCGTTCTTGGTTAAACTCTGATTTGCAGCTCTCTGTGTACGTGTGTGTGTACACATACATTGTGTACATTTGTATGTGTGTGCTCATATAATTTAACACAATTTACATTTTTTTAACAAGTCACGTGGCTGTTTCTAAAAATATTTTTAATTGAACTATTTAATTAGCTGCTTATAATTTGAATTTTTGTTAGAAAGCAATGAATGATGCTTTTACAAGGGTGTATTTCTTTCATATTTGACTTATGTCACCTCTACTGAAGTGTGAATGGCGGGTTAGTTACAACTGAGAATGAAACCAACAAGGCTGTTAGATCCTTTTTATGAAAAAATAAAATGTGAGTTTTGCTCTAAACCTAAATATAGTGTCTTTTCTGTAGTTTCTAGTTCTAGAAGGCTTGATCTGCCTTTCAAACAAGAGTATTGAACAGAGGCAATAAAAAATACTGGATGTAACTTACCTCGCTCCATTTTTGACGGCGGATAATTGGCATTTTAAAGCTAGCGTATCTCATCCAGTGTATCTGGGTTTCAGTCAGAGACTACAAAAAGAAAGAGAGATTTCTTCTTTGTCAACTTCTAATCTGCTTCTTAACAGCAAAAGAAATAATGCTAGTCAAAGCGTCTTCAATAAGTGTAAATAAAAATGGTATTTCTGTTCACATAGAGAAAACATCTGTCCAGGGGCTGATGCAGCATGGGTTAGATGCTGGGCTGGGATGCCCTGCTAACAACGCTCACTGGCCTGGGGACCTCACTCCCTGCTCGGCCTGGTTGCCTGTACGCTGTTCAACGGTCCAGTAGAAATGATGGTTTTCATAATTTTTGATGCAGTCACAGTTTCTTTTGAAATAAGTTCCAAGTTTCAGCTGCAGGAAAGGGAGAATGATATAATTTTTTAATACTATTACTTGTTCTGAGATGTAGTTATTAACACGTGATCTAGATTAGTCTGTCTTTAGTTGGAGAAGCAAGGGTAAGAGGAACAGCTCATCCACCGACCCCGGAGCTGCCCCCCCCGGCAAAGATGCGTCTTGACGTCTGCGTCTCCTGCAGGAGGAGGTTAGCGCAGGTGCTTCGCGCGTACATAAGCTAATGGCTGGATGTAGTCCTGGCCTTTTGCCGAGGCCTGGAGGCAGTAAGCGTTTCAGAAGAGCTCGCCGGTTTCTCTTTGGAGCGTGAATTTCCCTGTGCTTCGTGACGGAAGCTCGGGCGTGTCCTTCCGCCGTGCGGTCGGGAGCCAGGCCCGGTGGGCGGATGAACGGCGGCGGCCGGGCGGCAGCAGGGGGCGCCCCCGCCCTGCGCGCGGGCCGCGCGGCGGCGGCTGCTGGCCCCGCCCCGCCCCTGCTGAGGCAGCGCGCGTCCGTGGGCTGCTCCGCGCGCTGTGGCCGCCTCCTGCGCAGGGCGCCCACCCGCAGCCGCGTGGGGCTGCCGGAACAGCCGCACGGCGGCCGCTCGCGTGCGTGGGCTGCGCTTCGCGCACGTGGCTGGGCCGTGCTCCGCGGGCCTCCGCGGGCTCCCGCGGCTTCTCGCGGCGGAGGGAGCGAGCGAGCTGCGTCGTCAGCGGGGCTGTGGTTAATCGCCATCCGCGTCTGTCAGTTAGATAAAAATAGGTTTTATAGCGAAGGGGGAGTCGGATACAAAGTCACAACTGTGCATCAATTTTATTGTCTTGGTAAAAAGTTATTGTGCCGGTTTCATTGCTAGGTGAGGAATAGCTTCCATAGCGGTCTGAATGAGTTACTGCGGAGCCTGTCGGGGCCAGTGCGTTATTTTAATTGTCGTTTACGCTTACGAGAAATCTGATTTTTAATTAAAAGGCCGGTTTTAATTCAGCACCAGCCACAGTACTCCTTCCTTACTGGGCATCTTGGGCAAAGAGCAGACTTGTTACTACGCCAAAAAAAGCTGCCTTGGTTTTTGGCAGCTGGTGTTGGGGCACTGGGGCATGTTTGGCATTCTGGGCAGGTAAGATACATTGTCTGAAAATAGATTTCCGAGGGAATGCGCATCTTAAAAGTGTTAGGCACGATGCAAAATTAAGAATCTCTTTATCTTGACATCGTTAAGAGGGCTAATGTGCTTGTCTAGTAACTAAATGCAATTTTCAAGGCAGACTATTTTGCAGAAAAGTGCCATGGACCCGATCTGCCCCTGTACATTTCAGTGAAGGGAATGTTTAATGTGAAAGGGTAGGAATTACTAAAATAAAATCATAAGGGATTTTAAAATGACAGAAACCTAATTAAGTAAAAAGGAGGAGTTTCATTGGAATTTATGCTTTTCTGTAACTCCTGCATCATACAGATTAGACTTGTGTTTTGGAAGAAATATGTTCTTGCTCAGTATTCAGTCCCCTCGTCCCTTGACTGTGAGAGCAATCTTTGAAAAATTTTGGAGTTTAGCAACTTTCTAACCTGTTTTATGTGTAATTTATAGTCCAGTATAATGATTAAATATTTTTTCCCCAGTCTTTCTGCTTACCAGTCTATCTGCGTTTGTGGGATTGATTTGGTTTTTTCCCTTGAGTGGAGTATTTTACATTTGTATTTACTGGATTTCTTCTGCATAGTATCTCCAGTTTATCAAAATGATTTTGAATTATGATCCTATTTTCCAGGATACTTTTATTCCCCTGTAGTTTAGTGCATATTTTAAAAGGTTACTTTCTTCTTCTCTGCCTGTCACTAATTAATGAAAAGTATTGAACAAAACCAGATCTATACAGTGATACCAGATACTATTTAAAAATACTATCCTCTTTTTTGCCAGTAAGCCACTGACAACTACTTTTTCAGATTTTCAGTGTTGCAGCAAATTTAAAGTACTAAGTAGCATTTTCTCTTTTCTCATCTCCAGTAATTTCTCAAAGCTCCCTCCTTTTTATATTTCTTCACTTCCTTCAGTTCTTCGGTATCTTACACAGGCGTATTGATTCCAAGTCTCCATTTTATCTATTTTGTCCATTGGAGTAACCTGTTGTGTATTTTCTTAACTGTTGAGTTTCCTGCACTCCCTCATCCCTTAAGTCAACTTTCCAAAAGACCTAGTCTTCCAGATACCTGAGATTACTGAAACTGCTTTTTTGAAATCATGATCTACAGTTTGCTGGTTTTTCCTTGTTTAGTAACCTCTGCTGTTTTTAATTAATTTCTCCTGAATTTCCATCCTTATATTCAGTTAATTCTCCCCATAAGTATCAAACAAGGCTAAAATAGCCATTCTTTTGACAGACTTCTCTGTGTTGTAGAAAGAACATTTATCACTCCAGGAGCTTGTACAGATACATGGTTAACTAACCCTTCTGAAGCTTCTCGCTCCATTCTGTTACTCAGATGCCTTCGTAGTTCAGCAAAACCTTCTTTACCGCTTTCTTGGGATTAGGTGGTCTCTCAAATTGCTGTCTTGGGATGATACCTGTTCTTTCCTCCTTTACCCTCTACCAGAGACAGGGTAGTCTGTCTACAGGAAAATGCAGGAAGTTTTTCTTTTACCTTTTTCCAAAATTTTAATTAAAAAAAAAAAAAGTGTTATCCTCCAGTCTATTTACAGTGTTTTTTTGATTATTTTTTTTCCCTAATAGAACTCTTGCTTTTTCCATCAACAGCATCATAACACAAATTCGTCAGCAAGTTTTCTTATTTTGTGTAATGAGATATTAAATAAGACCACTGTTACACAAATGGAAGTATTTCGTTACACAGATAGAAGTATTTTAAACTTACTTACCCTAAAGTTCCATATTTTCATCTTTAATTACTCAAATCTTGAGCTATTGATACATATAATCAGCCACAGCTATCTTAATGGCAGTAATGTCAATATGTTTCTTTGATCAGAATTGTCTGCTTCGTGTTTTAAAATACTGCTTGACTTCTTTCCCCTTTTCCAGAAAAGAATGCTTGTAAAGACTGCTTCAGATCCATATCTTAGAGATTATTGCCCTCCAAACCAGAAATACAACTTCATCTGGCAAAATGCATTATGTTCTGCATACTGACACATTCAGAGCAGATCACTAGCAAATATGCAGTAAGAAATGTAGTCACTGTAGGATTTATGTCTGACTTGACTGAGATCAGACGTACTGTTTTGGCATTTGTGTATTAAAAAGAGAAGTAACATAGGTAAGGAACAAAGTTAACATGCAGAGACTTACTGCCATTATCAACCGGCACAAGAAATAACTTGAAAATAAAATCACTTTTAGGAGGAAAGTCTGTACCGTAGTTGCACAAAGCACTAGAATATGACGGTTTTCATCTTGTTTTTTTCAGACCCTTGCACTGGATGTCCTGTGAGTGTAGTACAAAATACTCTGTGGGGTGTAGTCAGAAGGCTGAATAATTGGCAGTCATTAACAGACAGAAAGGACCAGCAACATCTTTTTCTGTTTCTGACTTTTCACCTAAGAGTCCTGTTGGTATCCTAGATGATCTAGATTAGATTTTTCACTCATTATATTCACAAACGTTGAAACCAGCTACCTTTTCAAATGCCCAAATCCTTAGATTTCCAAAACTGAGTGTGTTCTGAGATGGTTCATTTCCTTTTTCACTATGATTTTGGTGAGAGAAGACAAGGAAAAGGAAACTTTAAGAGGAAGATGGTGATGTGGCTGCTCTTCTTCGTACAAGACTTCGGAAGAACTAAGTCAAACTCCACCCAGAAAAAAAGGCAATTTTGTTTTGAAGGAAGAAACACTTAAACTAGCCAAACCCGTTCTGTTTCTGCTAAAGGTATCTATCTCTCTCCTGTGTATCTTTGGTAAACAAGAGTATATCCTGCTTTGCTTACCTAACAGCATCAATTGGTAGAGGCTCCATTTACTGTGTGCAGGGAAATCGTGTCCCTGTTTTCTGTCTGAGCATCTGTGGATGCGATGCCCTATTCAAACTATTGTTTGTTGTAACTGTTGTTACTCTACACTCAGGTGGAAGGATCAAAGTGTAACAGTGTTTTCTTAATTTCAAATACAATTTTATTCTAATTACTTAACTGGCTTCCATTCTACATTTTTTGTTGGGGTTTGTTGTTGGTAGTTTGGGGTTTTTTTATTATGACCTATGAATCAGAATCCAGATACTTTAGTTGCCTGGTTTTCATCCTTTTATGATGGCTCTTCTAACATTATGTACTTAGAAAATATATAGGAGCTCTGTTCAAAGTATGTTCAGGTGTGAGAATTGGCATATAGAAACACACCCCCCTTGGTAAAGTTCTAAGTTCGTCTAAGGTAATCCTTTTTTTTTTTTTTTACCTTTTGATTTTAGTGAAACCATGAGCCAAGCTCCTTAATCCTTGGGGCTACGGGTACTAATATTGTTGGCCAGCTCTTTTAACGTTTTATGATTAGTGAAAAATGTATTTATCATTACAAAACATTTATTAACTCTCTTTGACTTGCCTCACCTTTTTTGTAGGTTTTAATTGTGTCCTGCAATCTGCATATTAGTTAACAGCAAAAGCTCTTGGCTTGAAGTGTTGCTTATCTAGGAAATGTAATAAAATAATTGTTCAAAGCAGGAATGATTCTTTTATCTTGGGTTACTTTCACCTTGAGCAACTTTCTTCTCTTATTCCACTTTTCATTTCTTTACATCTGTTTCTTGGGTTTGAATTTTGTTGGATTTTTTTTTTGTCTGTTTATGCTTTATCTGTGCAAGGAATATATGGCACCGGTTTTTCTTCACTTGTGTGTAAGTTGCTTCTTGGTGCATCTTGTTATGTGAGTATGTTACTTATGTTATTAAAATCTTATAAATACAGTCTTTAGGGGCCAACACTGGGGATAATTAGGGGTTTTTTTTTCTGGAAAATTAATATAGCTTGCCCTCAGAAAAGAACTTGGGTGTGTTTTTCCCTTATCTGTGCCTTACTAGAGAATCCTGTAAGTACTTCATGGTGAAATATCTTTGGGGTTTCTTTTGCAATTAGCATCTCTCAAACACAAATGTATGCCTATTTTTACTTTTTTTCTTAATATAACAGTAAAGTCTTATAGTTATTTCTAACATAAAGTGCATAGAGGACTAATACCATTTTCAAAAACTGACGTCTATTTGTGTAATGGAGACTATTAAATATCAGTAGTTATATTTCTCTTCACCAATGCAACTACAGTTTATAAGATTTAAACATTTACCAGTAAAACAGCTGAAGATAATGATAATACCATATCCATGAAAACATTCTTAACTATAATAAAATTGGAGAGGTGATTAAAAAAGTCCCTACTGTGGAGTTTGATGGGGATAAATATATGGTGCATTAGAAGCAAAACTAATGAATTGCCAAAATGCAGAAAGGAAAACAATGGGTAAAATAAAACTACGCAAATAATAATTGAGGGATGTGTAAAGCACAGTTTTCTGCAAGACACGATACCTTCATTGTATTTGGCACCATTCTTGGATGCATGTGGAGCACTGTACCTACAGTTGAGTGACCCACTGGAATTTGGACCCATTGGGGAGATTTCAGAGAAGGACAAGTCAGACTGGTCAGGTATAATAAAAAATGAACTGTTGTGATTGAGTTTGAAGAGCTTTTTGAGAGCTTTAAGAATACTTTAGACAAACATCTGTGCAGAATGACAGAGCTGCTGCTGTTCCTGTTTTGGGGTCTGGATAACTCCACCCCTAACACCAGAGATTTTATAGCATTGCTGTGAACATGAATCAAAACGCTTCCTTGACTATTCCTGACTCCAGCACTATGCTCTCACAGCAGTAATATTCCCAGTTTCTTACCCATGATAAAGCCCGTTCCGTTGGCTGAGCCTTGCAGAACTCCTTTCACGTGCTGATGGTGAGAGGGAGAAGTAGGGGATGGGGGGGGCATCCACGTGAAAGTGCTCCAGTCTCAGCCCATACCTCCACTCCATGGATGACTCCAAGTACTGCAGCATTCCGGTTTTCTTGGAGCTAGTCTTACAGAAATACTTGTGGTTTTAATATGTTTGCTGCCTAAAAGGAGAAAAAGACAGAAATGTTGGTAATAGAGTTGGCAGATTGATGATCTTAGAGGTCCTTTCCAACCTTGATGATTCTATGATAAAAAACAATCTTTCTTCCTCTCCCAAACAAAAACCAATGAGTGATACGGGTTTTATGCAGAAAACAAAGTAGGTTGTCATTGTTGAGAAACTTCCATGTTTTTTAATCAGGATTTCTTTCCTCATTTTGATTTTATTCCTTAACGGAATAAAAATGGTTTCTGAATCTTGCACTTCTGCTGTTTCCTTACAATCCCCTCACCAAACTTTATAGGTGAATATCACAATGATTTGGAATTGTGCATTTGATCTGAGAGATCTTGAGTTCAGATGCTGGTGGGTTTTTGAAACCGCAGCTAGTTATTCATGCCGTAAGGTCCGTTGCAGTGCTTTCATGACACTAACGTGCTTTGTACCGCAGGGTTCCCTCAGAGTGCAGGCTGGGTGCCTGTCTCTACCCGTGTAGGTGTGCCATTAGAAGTTACCTTTCCTAATTAGTCATTGCCACTCCTGAACTTGGGAGCCTCTGTTTCTCCTGAGACTTCCAATGGAGCTGCTCATGAGAACGCTCTCAGCCCCACTTCGTTAGGATGACCTAAATGAGTTTAAGCAGTAGGTGTTTGCTGATCCCGCTCATTTCGACAAAAGCCCTTTAGTTGTGTTTATGTAAGCGGGCAGATTTAGGAAATGGTATCTGGCAAAGGAGCACTGGTAAGCAGCAAAGGGTTGAGCTGGTGAATGTCTCCTTTTTCACGAACCTGAGGTTTAAATGCTTTGTCTGTTATACCTTCAGTGTAGCTACAGCGATGCTGGTGGTTTTGAGTTGGTAGTGATTAAATTAGTCCTGTACAGGAAGAAAAAATAAATTTGTACTTCTCTAGCTATTTATATAGTATTATGGCTATCATTTAAAAAGAATACAGAACTCCCCACTTCTAAATTATGTAAATCACTTAAAGCAGTGTGTAAACAAAGATTTCAAAGAAGAGTTAAATAACACGATATTGCTCTTTGGGCATGCAATATTTAATTGATAATACCCAGTTTGTGAACATTTACTAAATTTTCAAAACTGTATTTCGATATATAATAAATACACTTTGAAGTACATTTTCAGTATATGTATGTAAAATCCATTTCAGATTTGAAGGGTTGCATTTTGATTTGTTTTGGAGGGGTAGTGTTTTATTTATGACAATTCAAAAATAAATTGATTGTTTTAGTGGAGGTGAAAGAATTTATTTTCCATCCTAGATAATG
Organism: Phaethon aethereus; assembly: GCF_964289735.1. Taxonomy (NCBI): domain Eukaryota; kingdom Metazoa; phylum Chordata; class Aves; order Phaethontiformes; family Phaethontidae; genus Phaethon; species Phaethon aethereus. The sequence continues at coordinate 13,457,176 of NC_138576.1, forward strand.
CCTCTAGAATGTCAAAATTAAATTAATGAAATTTTAGGAAGAAAGTGGTGTGCTAGAAAATGAGCCTGTATTAATTTGTTCAGAGCTCAACATTTTTAAATATGCAACTGGATAATGGTATATAAAATGCAAAATGCTAAATGTACCTTCTTGTTCATTACTGGTTTACGGTTTATATATGACTGTGTGCCACTAATTAAATGTTGAGCATCAAAAATTGACTAATGAACTTTAAACTGTCAACAGTAGCTTAGAAAGTATTTTCTATATGCTTATGTAATATCTTAGAGTAAACTAATGGTTTGGAAAACAGTAGAAAACATGAAATTGCAAACATCATTGTCATGTCAACATGTCATCATTTCTAAAGCATACTGTTAAAAGTTAGAATTTTAAGGCATTTGGACACTAAAGAGAAGCTGCTATCATTTAGGAGTGCTGCAACAGCAATATTTTTATATACGCATTGGGTCTCATTTCAACAGTTAAACTGATTTAACTGTAAGTAAAATAAAATGCTTTCCAGTTTAATGAAATGAAATTTTATGCTTTTAAGTGAAACCTTTCTGATTTGCTCATGTGTATCAGCTGTTCATTTGCATATCTGTTGCAACTTCAGTATATATACAGAGCTGCTCAGAATTTATGTCATTAGTTACTTTGAAATATCATTAAAGATTATCCTGGCAGCAACTTGCAATTCCTGAGGTTGGGACTACATTATTAGCGTTTCCAGGGAAAGACAGTTTGGAAGATCCAATTACTGGGAAGCAGCAGTATATAGAAAAATATATAGAAAGAAATTATTCCGTTTGGGGCAAGGAAATATATTTATTAACACTTCCGTTAAGGTGAAGGTTGGCCTTTTAATACAGAGTTAAAAACCTAGCGTTGAATGATGAGTTATAGCTTGAAGTAAAAGTTTCTTGGAAGTGAATCTTGCTTTTAGTTGTGTTTTTTAGGAAACCACAAAGAAATTATTTCAAATCGTAAAGAAGTAAAGCATGTTTAGCAACTGCCTGAACCATATCTTCTAGATGCTGATGTTGAATATCAGTATTTTTGGGGGTTGATGTACATTGGAAATAGTGTCAAACCAGTGCCTTCGAAATCACTGGAAAATGCAGGCTGACCGTGAAAATGGGTATAAAGTTTGTGGCAGGGTTCTTGTTTCATCTTGTGACCTAAATAGCTGAATCGGTTTCTACACAGGAGTTGAAGGAGAGGGGAATAAATTGAAAAACAAGCTAAGAAATACAGTAAAAGTTCAGGGAAATACTCAGAATTCTCCAGAGCTGTGATGTGCTTTACTTCTGTAAGAAGGATCAGAAACCAGGGCTTAGGCACCTGACCTCAAGCTACTCAATGCAAATGAGGGAACATATCCTGAGGTTTTTGGCAAAAAGGCTTCCTCACTGTTCGAAGCATGCTGTCAACTAAACTGGTCTCTGGCTGCAGTGCTAACTTTGGCAGCAGAAGAAATGGTTGGATACACTCTGAAGATTGAAGGCAATGAGGTAAGATATGGCTTAAAATGAGTGGAAAGTGAAGAATCCAAACTGAGTCAGTAATTTAGATTGTGGTAGTATTTCATAATAATATAAATTGTTTCTTTCAAGGTTATGAAAAGGAAAATAAGTGTATGCATATTATATTGTCCTTTTTACATGCTAGTGATGAAATGTATTATTCCAGTGTGATGAAATATTAAATTACTGCAGATACAAGGTTTAATGCTGTATAAAATCTGTTTTGCTCTGTTTGCGTGTTTTTCCCCTTTGTAGACTAATCGCAAAGTTAGGCGCAGTTCATACAGTGTAGATCTTGTTCTGAAAGTAAAACTGGAAATGTTTTTCCTGCATATAAATGGATGTAACTTTATGAATAATGGAGAATGTTTCTTCATGTTTCGATATTGTATATGCAAGAAGTTGCTAATTGTAAAGGGCTTGACAGTCTGCTCAGTGGATCTGTTCTGGAGAGAAAATTTTGAAGATGTATTTAATGCAAAACAAAGCTATTTGTCTAACAAAACCCTGATTTACATGAAGCTGCGTGCTCTGAATGGATTCTTGATTAAATTTATATCATTTTATGGAATGCCTATGACTGCTTCACAATCTCTAAGCCTTACATTATCTCCCTAGGTTTTCCTGATACAGAAATACGTCCTTTATATGCATATAGAAATTAGGGCTGATAATACTTTTACTTCTGTAATGCTTAGGGGAGAATTTGAAGAAAACTTTGTCTCATATGGAGTGTTAGCCATGTACATGCTTACAATGATTTTTTTTGTAGTCTAATTTCTTAAGTGGGAAAAGAGTTAAACTGAAAAATAGATGAGCATCAGATGTGAGCCCCAAGAGCTGTGGTTTAGAGTACTGAGAATATTTATCTCTAAGGCAAAAATCAGTTTTCAATCTGAGTTTTAAATCTAAAATTACATTTTTCTACATCCCTCCAGGCAGAGCACTTTATCCTTATATGTGCTTTTCATGGTTTAATTTTTCTCTCTTCTGAGAAAAAGTTTAAATTTGCCCAAGAAAGGTATACTTTTGCATAATTTTAGAATAATGTATCTTCCTAAGGACTCTGCTGGTAAAAACTCTCTTTGGATTTCCTTCCTTCTTGTCTTCCATAGAGACTTCTCTTTTTGAGAATTGGTCACTTTTCCTTTTGGGAGTTTTCCATAATTTGAAATGCAAAGGCTTCCAAGATGATAAAAGATAGGAATAAAAGATAAAAAGATAGAGTTTGAGCATCTTCTTTTTTTCTTTTTCCTCCAAAATGCATACCTACGTTTTCAAAGGGTAAAAAGTGCAAGCTTTTTAACTTGCTTTCTGATAGATTTTTATAGTAATATTTAAAAAAACCTTACTGATTAGAAACAATTAGATTTTTTTTTCCTTAAATTGAGTTATTTTCATGAAATAATGTAGATTTATGCTCAAGAATCCAAACCAAGGATTAAGACCTCATTTTTTTAGTCTGGAATGGTATTCAGTAATCTTGAGTCCAGCAATTTAGAGGTTTTACAAATACAGATATAGTTGTGAGTTTGTTTCTGTTGCTAAGTAAATGAACTCATAAATATACATTTGTACTCTGTGATGTTATACTGATGTTTAAATTCCAGTTTGTTGAATGGAGTTATTTCTGTATTTATCCAGGGTCTTACTCTCTCTGTCCCCCTGCATAAATATCATGGAATGGACTATCAAAATGTTTCTCCTGGACCAGAACTTGCCAAAATGTTTAATATATGATGCAGACTGTGTTAAGCCCTTAGTTGTAGTGTTCTAAGTTTATGTATATAACTGTTTACAATTTTGTTGCATTTACTAGGTTTGCTGGGATGGGTAATCTTCTTAAGGTCCTTACCAGGGAAATTGAAAACTATCCACATTTTTTCCTGGATTTTGAAAGTAAGTTCAAACAATTGCAAGACAATGAGAGAATCCTTTTCCTGACTTAACAGCGAACTGAGGAAAAACTTTTAAAATCTGTTTGCTTGCAGTGTATATTTTCCAGCACAACCAATCTGTCCAAGTCCTTGTCTCTAAAATCATTTGTTCACTCAGGACTCCTTTTCTCTTCCTTTTCTATTTTTCAGGAACCAAATGGGAAATCTTTTAAAAGTTCTCACTTGCACAGAGCTTGATCAGGGGCCAAATTTTTTCCTTGACTTTGAAAGTGAGCAAAGCTTCTTGCCTGGCTTGCCCTTTTTGCTTATTATTTCCTAATAAACTGCATGCGCTTACACATCATAAAGCAATTAAAAAGGGATTTGCAAACAAATCAAATTACACTTCAGCTGAGTATTGTTTTTGATATTTATAAAATCATATAAAATTACTCTAAATTTATTCTGAGCGGAGAAGGGGGCAGAATGATAGATATGCAAGTAAAACCTTACCTTGAATTAGTTTCAAAACATTTATGAGCCATTGTTAAATCTCCATATGAATGAACTTGACCTCAGCTTTCTTCAACAAATCAAGGTTAAAAAAAAATTCTTTATGTTGCTTCCTTGAATGGATATATATATTGGAAATAAAACGCTGAAAAAATACACTCAGTGAAGGTGGCACTACTTTGCCTGGTTCAGTGAAGACTTAACTGGGATTGTTATAGTTTCTATAAAGTAGTGAAGTGGTCAAAGTGTATATGCTTGATTGCATCTCTCTTAATTGCATGGTTATCAGTTTGCAAAACAGTGTTTCGCATTCTAATTTCCTTGTCACGCCTATATCTGATTCAAAGCTATTTCACTTCTGCTGGTTACAGTTTCCCTGCATGTACTTCTAGACATTTTCTTGAAAACTGCTCATCAAATCCTTAAATATGGGTTTAATCTTACTCCACTACTTACGTGAAAAGTGAAACACTTTTTATTTAAAATGCTAACAGTGTGTGATGTTTTGTCTCCTAATATCTTTATTCTAAAAAAAAAAAAAGTTTTGAGAGAAGCCAGTGTTTTAAAAATAACTTGGTTTTGAAGCATGGTTTAAGAGAGAATTTCAGGTGATTAGACACATTTTATCACCTTGAAATACTTTTCTTGAATCATTTATTCCTCAATTTTCTGCAAAAACATTACTGACGGATATGAGACTGTAGATGTGTGTGTACTCTGAAGCACTGGTTCAAGAATTCATCTAAACACATACTTTTAAATCTCATTAAATTGTTCAAACATGCTTTCTTGGATGAGAGCTAGAGTGTATGACTATAACTTTGCACATATCTTAATCTTCTCATCTAGATCTTGTTTGCCTCATTATGAAGAATCACTTTTAAATGATGAAAAAAGTTCATTGGTTGGTTTGGGTTTAGGAGAAGGTACTGCCAGCCGTGTATCCCTTTTTCTCTTCTGTCTATACCATTTGAGAATTTCAGTGTAAACCTGGGATGTCAAACCTTTATCCAAACCACCACGGAATTTTTTTTCTATCAAACTTTCGAGGGCTTCGGCAGCGCTCTGTGCCTTTGCCAAGCTATTACAAAGGTTTTCAGCTGCTCTGAGCTTCCAGGTTTAATCAGCCCAATCGTGTCCTGGATGGTAAGAAAGTACTCCTGACCCAGGCTGCAGACTGGGCAGGGAGCAGGTGGTCTGGCAGTGGGAAGCCTTGGCAGAGCCGAGATGGTGGTGAGAGGGGAAAATACCTGCTTTGTTGCCTTGGCAGTGAAGGTTGGTTTTTTTTCCAAAAGTGCTTTGCCAAAGAACTGAACGGGGTGAAGCACCCTCTCCCATGGGAGGTGACCAGTGGTTAGTGCAAGCACATGGGCACACTAGTCAGGCACATCTACCTAGAGAGGAACAAAACTATCATCTCCAAATTTCAGTGAGTTTGACGCTCCCGAGCGACAGGTTAAAATGTTTTACTTGTGAAATAAAGTCCTGGAGGTTTTTATGGCATGAAATCTGTATCATGTTAAAGGAATGTGACTGAAGACGCCTATAGTTGTGTGCTTTGGTCTCCTTTAATTAAGCCATCGTACCGTGTAAACCTCTTTAGTTAGTGGACATAGATTAGAGCCTGCTTAGATGCTCACTGGACTTGTGACTTTCTGTGGGCTTAGTTTTCTGTTGGAGTTCATGCATGAAAATGGTCACTAGTTGGCCATTCAGAGGATGAGGGGTATATTGAGTTTATGTGTTTACTGTATCTCATTGTTTGCATCAGAATATTGCTTTCTAATTTTTGTGCACTTTTTGATTAGCCGTAAACTGAAATCTCACCAGCATCACTTCTGAAATGTTTGCATATTTTTTGGATACTCTTGCCCTGTTTGATTTTTTTTTTGCTGCTCTGCATTTGGTATGTATTGTACCTGAAAGGAGGATGTGTGACATACTTCTTCCTGCTATGCGTACAACGTGCCACACAAATACTGCTTAAAAAACCAGAAACAGACTTTTTCATCATACGCAGTAGTAGAAATACAATCTGTCTCCATGCCACAAAAATCAGAGGCTTTATGGGCTGATGTTGGTCATAAGTAATACAAATGTTTATATAAGGAAAGTGGAAAAGAACATTAAGGTGTTAAATTCATTTGACAGTGGATTTAATCTGTGCTGCTCCAAAGGGGTCATCCCATGGGTGATGCTTTGCCATGTAGTCTCACATCCTTACGCTAGAATTGAAATGTACAAACACGTGATTGTACCCATCGTGAATGAGAGTGTGGTGGCTTGACCTTGGCTGGGCGCCATGTGCCCACTGAGTCGCTCCATCGCTCCCCTTCTTGGCTGGACAGAGGGAGAAAAGTACAACGAAAGGCTCCTGAGTCGAGACAAGGACAGGAAGAGATTGCTCACCAGTTAACGTCACAGGCAAAGCAGACTGACTTGGGGAAATTAAATTAAATTTTTTGCCAATCAAATCAGAGTAGGGTAATGAGAACTAAAACCAAATCTTAAAACACCTTCCCCCCACCCCTCCCTTCTTCCCGTGCTCAACTTCGCTCCCGATTTCTCTCCCTCCTCCCCCCGAGCGGCGCAGGGGGACGGGGAATGGGGGTTGTGGTCAGTTCATCACACCTGGTCTCTGCCGCTCCTTCCTCCTCAGGGGGAGACTCCTCACCCTCTGCCCTGCACCAGCCTGGGGTCCCTCCCACAGGAGACAGTCCTCCACCAACTTCTCCAGCGTGGGTCCTTCCCACGGGCTGCAGTTCTTCACCAGCTGCTCCAGCCTGAGTCCCCCCACGGGTGCCATCCTTCAGGGACAGTTGGCTCCAGCCTGGGTCCCTCCACGGGTGCCGTCCTTCAGGAACAGGCTGCTCCAGCCTGGGTCCCCCCACGGGTGCCGTCCTTCAGGGACAGTCGGCTCCAGCCTGGGTCCCTCCACGGGGTCACAAGTGCTGCCAGCAAACCTGCTCCAGCCGGGGCTTCTCTCTCTCCCCACGGGGCCACAGGCCCTGCCAGGAGCTGGCCCCAGCGCGGGCTGCCCACGGGGTCACGGCCTCCTTCGGGCATCCCCCTGCTCTGGCGTGGGGCCCTCCCCGGGTGCGGGTGGAGATCTGCTCCCCCGTGGAGCTCCATGGCCGCAGGGGCACAGCCGGCCTCCCCAGGGGCTTCCCCAGGGGCTGCCGGGGACCCTCTGCTCCGGCGCCTGGAGCCCTCCTGCCCCTCCTGCTGCTCTGGGCTGGGGGCTGCAGGGCTGTTCTCCCCCATGGTCTCACTCCTCTCTCCGGCTGCAGTTGCTGTTGCTGTTTTTCCCCCTTCTTAACTCCATTCCCCAGAGGTGCTGCCACCGTGGCTGATGGGCTCGGCCTTGGCCGGCGGCGGGTCCCTCTTGGAGCTGCTGGCGTTGGCTCTGTCGGACATGGGGGAAGCTTCTGGCAGCTGCTCTCAGAAGCCGGCCCTGCAGCCCCTGCTGTCTGTCTGTACACAGATACCTATGTGGGAAAATGAACTTGCTGAGCAGTACCTGTTCAAAGCAAACCCCACCAAACCACCACTTTACCTCTCTCCCGCACCCACTGAATACTGTTCCCGCCAGATCAGGGCGATGCGGGTGGCGGCGCGGCCGGGAGAGCCCCAGCAGCGGCACATGAGTGGGGACAGAAACGCAGGAGAGGGAGGGTGGCGAGCAGCTGTATGGATTTAGGTATCTCAGGTCAGTCTTGAAACTGCACAGTAGGGTCAGTGTAGTAGAGTTTTATTTTATTGTTTTCCCTTTATTATCCTTAATTAATACACATTCTATAGGAAATGTGTTGTAAGGTTGAGTTGTTCTGTGCAACAGAAATTAATTTATTTTCCCGTGAATTATTGTTCTCCAGGGCAGAATTCTATATTTTGTTGAAAATTGTGAGGAGGACGTACTTTGTATTGCATCCTTTGAAAAATAACATTATGAAGCTTTTTTGTGTGGTTTTTTTTTTAAGTGTACTTAATTCTTAAGTTGCTTTTCATCAGTTGCATTCTTACTTTTAAGTATTTTTTACCAACTTGTTCTTGTCATAGTTAGCATTAGTCCCCCCAATACACCTCTTCTATGCAATTCTTGAGGTCTTGAAAAATGGACAGGAACAGGAACACTTAGAAAAATTGTTTTCTCACCTAATTCAAAGTTGTTGTTATCAAATTCTGCCTTGTAGTGTATTTGAAAATGGGAAAGAATAATGAAAGAAAAAGAAATTAGTATGTTTCAAAATGTAACCTTCCATTTTTTTCTTTAAATAACTATTTTAATATCTCCTCAGAAAATTTTAGGCTGGAAAAAAAAATGTTTAAAATAATCTCTTCCCTGCCCCCCAGTTCCTGCAGCTGTCTCTATCATCAGTTGCAATTCTTACGACACCTTTTCCTGACATAATTCCAAACTGGGAACCAAGTTTCATAACTCCACGGTCATATTGAAATAGCCTGAATCCAGCATCGATTTCAGTTCATGTTGTAGAGCAGCAGCAGTTCTCTGTGCTCTCTGGTAATCATTTTAGAGTTAGGCAGCCACTCTGGATCTGTGCAAGGAGAAGTAATTTGTAGATCCATTCAGTCCAGCCTTGAAAGCTGGAAACTGTGGTAACCGCAGCGAGTGATACGGAGAACAGTGTTCTATGGAGGTGAAAAAGCCTTTTCTTTGAGGTGAAATGCAAACTATACGTATTCAGCCAAATTACTCTGTTTTTAAGGTGTACTGAAAGGTTTCTGTAAAGAAAAAGGATCTCTTCATTCCCAGAAAGTGAACCGTATTGCTGTTTTACACTTCTGTCTCGGTGTGGGTATTCTTATTCAAACTGTTACACATTGGAATTGATTATACATCACTTACTTTGCCTTAATTCCTTCTTAGCTCTCAACTCAAAAATAGTGTTAGAAAGAGCAAATGCATGTAAGCCTGGAGAGTCTGTGGATTTCAGGATTTCACAAACCCATAGGGTGAATTCGCTTCAAATTGATTTTGTCAGTTTAAGAACTGTTTTGTTCTTTAGATGTTGACCTTGTTTAAATTAGTCACAGGTAAATGAATTCTGGGTATTTGAGGCTCTTCCTATAGCAGGTTATGCGTGCTGTTTTTTGCAGAAAATCTATTGTCAAATTACTGTGGCACGTGAAGGGCTTTTTCTCAGGCAAAGTAAAGAAATACTGCTACATGAATTCTTGGAAATAATTTGAAGGTTGAGGTAAGAACAATTTGTTTTGAACTTGAAAGATGAAAGCTTGTAGACTGTTGGGAAGAGATGTCCTTAAGTGACACCTTCAGTCCTATCCTTTCCTCCTTTTATAAGACCAAACTTAACCTTAGAAGGTTCCCCTTTTTCTTAAATGTTAGCTAGGTCGTTACCTGACCTTAATGTAATTCCACCCCCTCAAGGTTCAAGGGGACATGCACAAAGTCTCCTCAGAGCCTTTAGGCCTTGTGGCTTCTGCTGAGTGCAGTCACAACACCTCACGTTCTGACACTCCAGAGCAATGTCACAGAATCATAGAATCACCTAGGTTGGAAAAAGCTTTTAAGATCATCAGGTCCAGCCATTAACCTAGCGCTGCCAAGTCCACCACTAAACCATGTCCCTAAACACCACAGCTACATTTTTTAGGATTTCCCTCTGCCATCTCCAGAAAGATTCATGAAATTTTCAGTTATCGTTGTTCAAGTATGATTAAGATTGTCTATTATTAGAACATATCTGGCAGCAGAGCAGCTGCTCACTTTTTGTGTAATGCAATATTAATTAATACCCTCGCTCCACAGGCGACGAGGCTGGAGATGTGATCTGTATCCAGCCTGTGGGAGATTAAACTCCTGTCTCCTGTGCTGCCGAGAGTGCCCTAAGCAAGACGCTGTGGCTCGGTCGGTGAGAGGCTGTGCGTTCCGCGTACGCCGCGGCGCGGAAGCCTGGCACTGACATCCTTGGCACGGCACCGTGCCCATAGCAAGTACTAACAATGTAGGGAGCTTCACTTTGGTCTGGCTAGTTTAGAAAGGACAAAATTTAAAAATCCAGTGTAGACTGGAATTGTGGTTTGTATCATGGATAGGGGATAGGGTACTGTTTCTATATAATGCCATTCTTCTTAATGTATGGAGTATAGCAGGTTCTGATACCTTCTGAAATGCTTTATTTACTGTAGTTGTAATGCCTTTTATTTTTTCAAGGCCATAAACTAGCTTTTTGCCTAACTGTGTCCCAGACTGGAATGGCAAAAATCATTGTCAACAATCATTGTCAGGTGGCAAACCTGAAGTAGGACTTTAGCATGATACTGTAAAATATATACACACACACACTGCTCTCCAACTTGCTGTCAGTGGCTGGTGGAATTCTTGGCCACGTTCAGCAGTAGACAGGACAAGAAAAGCTAAAGCAGAGCCTGTAAGGCATCTTCTTGTACTCACTATTCTTCTGCTAGGCTGTTGAGACCAGGTGATTATGATGTTTTTGACAAATATAATTCCACATTCAATGAGATGCAAGCACTAGCCAGCTTCAGTGGGAATCCTCTTTTGCCATCAGTTTGTCTGAGGGTGGAATAAAGTTCTGTGCTTTTCGTCTGTGTTTCAGATACAGAAAGGGTGTACGGGTTGGAAGCGCATCTTTTAGTACTGTCTTGTTATCTCTTCATTAAAATTAATTATTGAGATGTTGTTATACTTCATAAAAATTGATTACAGAGTTATTGTTATACTTGATTTTTTATTGGTAAAGGCTTCATATCCATTCTTTTTACATTTAATCTTGTCCTATTAGTACTAATGTCTTACCCACATAGCAGTTTCTATGCTTTTTCTAATGTACACTTGGTGAAGAATAAAGTAGTTATGTTGCGCTGTTAGGGGATTTTTTAAACAAACGACAGGTACTTTTCTAAGAAAAAAAGTATGATTCCACTCTTGCACTGCCTCATGCATCTGCAATATTTAATGCATCCACGAATGGATTGTACTTGATCTAGCTTTCCCCTCTTTTTAATGAAGTCTGAAGCCCCATCCAAAACATGGAATAGGCCGTGTATAAAGATGAAAGAGAGCATTTAGTCATAGAATGGATCGATTATCATATCCTGGTTATTTCTGATAGAGCCAATGGAATTGCATTTCTCTCCAGAACTAAAATTTTTCCTTATTAAATGAAAATTTGCCAGTAGAATCCATATATGGAAGAGTCAAGCCTGGCCTGACTCTTGAATTAATTTGCTAGAGGATTCATTTAGTTTATGGAAACACTGGGCAAAGGGAGGTGAAAGGGTTTCCTCTTTCGTCTTATTAAAGACAGCATACTCTGGATGCATGGGTACTGTAAAAACTCAGTCTTGAAATGCAGTAAGCCCGGTGATAGTCAGTGGCTACAGTTCTATTTATAAATGGGCTCAAACTGCTGAAGCGCGTGCTGGTTCTCTGGCGGTATGGGGATGAGAGGTGGGCACTGCCAAGCAGCGATTCCATGCTGTGATTCAGGAATGGCATTTTTTTTATTCAGAACAGAGAAACAAGCTTTTGTATTGTTGGAATACAAAACCAATTTAAAAAGCCCAAATTTGTCATGAAGAAGTCTATTCCTTTTAATTGTTGTTGCTATTGTTGACAGCAAGATGAAATCTTTTTTCAAAGTGATTGATTACAGGTATTTTAGCTGACCATTTTTGGCAAGCTCTTCATTTAAAATCCCTTTTGAAATATGGCCGTGGTCTTATCAGAACATCTGCTTGCATAACATACACTTCATAAATAAAGTTGCATGTTCTTTTTAAAAAGCCTGAATCATCTTCCCTACCTTTATTTTTAAGCTAAACACTTTCAGCATAAATATAAACCGCTTCTGCAAGCTAAGCCTGTTGCTCTGTAGCCTTTGCAGCCCTCTGCCTCTCCCTTCCCTTTCTTTCCCTCTTCCACCCACGTACCTTCCTCCTACTCCTACTTCCCCAGGTGCTGGGATACTACAGAAAGCCCAGCGGGATTCCAATATTTACCCTTCCCCCAACTTCCAAAAGACAAATGGGGAGAATTTGAAAAAGACTAACAATAAAGGGTGTTACTAAAGGACATTTTTAAATCCCAAAGTTCTAAGCAGTCTATAGTGTTTAAATTTCTGTTGAGGAATAATATTTTTCAAAGCAAATAAATTACAAAAATTGACATACAAGTACCTTGTTAACCAACCCATGCTTCTGGTGACCTGAACATGCAGATTTTACACTCGTGAACTGTACTAATAAATTACTTATTCTCTTTTGTGTCTTAATATTTACTGGAAATTTTATTTTAATTAACTTTCATTTAACTATTATAATATAGATAATTGATTTATAGGTGACTCGTACCTTCCCTCTACTTGGTTGTTTTATGGTATGTTACTGTTTAGCAAGGTTACCACTTTCTTCATTAAACTCAAAAGCATTTACTGTTTTGTTCCCTTCTTTATCACAGGGTGACAGACCTGTTACGGGGTGTACCTGAGATTTCTTGCAGCTTGGGGAAAGAACCAGTCAGTGACACTGTAAACTTAATGTGACCGATAGTTCAGTTCAACAGCCGTGTCCCAGCTGAGGTTTTCCTGTTTGGGGTAGTTTTTCACTTCAGTGCTACTTTCCCTCGCTTTTTGGAGGGTGGTGGAATTTTTTTAGTTTCATGAAGTATTTTGGATATAAAATGCAACTGAATAAGCTCAGCTTATTTTTAGTTTTACTCATTCTGTCTTTTAAACAAGATTAGGGAAAACTTCGAGAATAAAAGGAATGTCAAATCAGTATTGTTTCATGTGCCCAGCCTCATGGCACTCATGGTGACATGTGAGTATAGAAAAGATTTTAAGTTTTAGTTGCTTTAGAGCTAAAGACACATAAGTCTCAGCCATTTGAATCTGATTGGTGCAAGGGCCATAGATGACATATTTAAACAAATTATGCTAACCTGAAATGTCACGGAGAAAGGCTTTGATGCCTGCTCTTGCAAATTGAACCGGTTCATTTGTTTCTAATGCAGGGTGGGTAAATGAATCCCATACTGATATATGGGTGGAAAATTGCGTCTCATTTCCTAAGAGAGTGAATTTTTTCTTCCATAAAGATCAAAACTCTATCTTTACAAGCAAATACAAAATTAAGAAGAAAAGCTGTCTCCCTGTAGAAATCTGCTGGGACATTATGATTGTTTCTACAAATACTGACTGTAATTCTATACATAGGTCATCCAGTCTTTAGTTAGTGCCAGTCATCTTTAAGTTTTAAAGAAGATCTCTACCTTGTCTAACATATCGATGTTTTAGGGATAACATCACTCCCTGGTGTTACGATGCTGTGAAAATCCCATCAGGTGGGATTTGAATAGGAAAATTGATCTACTTGCAAACGTCATTTCTCTGAAAATTAAAGGTCTACAGGGCACTCCTATCCTGAAAACAAACTGATCATTGGTGGAACTGGATTTATTTTAGTAACAGGAATGATTTCTGAAACGTGTAAGAAAAATGTTTATTTTTAACAGTACTGTATCTGTGGTTTACAAAAGGATAAGTAAATTACCCTGGTTAGGGAAGCCCGGAGGAAAGTTAGTGTGGTGTAATATGCCATTGCTCCATCCACTGAAAAGCCTGATTTTATCCCCAAGCTGCAAGAAAAGTGAACAGTCCTTTGTGATTGAGCTGTGGAGCTTATGAAAGAGAGGGACATTTTTACTAAAGGACTGATGCATTATCCAATTTTCTAATAATACTGCTTTATGATACTGCTTCACTTTAAAGTGCTACATTTTGAGAAAAGGCATTACGAGCCAGAGCATACAAAAACTGTACTCCTTTTCCTTCCTTGCTATAGAAAGCAAAAGCTTGGATGCTTGTTAGCAGAATAACAGTGCAGCATAATTGTGTATTTTAAAAAAACACATCACAATGGAGTTACACATATTCAAGCTGGATATAATGTTGTCAGGTAGAACTGAGTAATCTTGCCATTTGTATTGCAGCTACCTTTTGACTTTGTGTATTTTGCTTTTCTGTTTCTTAGATGCACAGCCCACAGATGGAGAAAGGGAGGTATGGAATCAGATCAGTGCAGTTTTACAGGACTCGGAAAGTATGCTTGCAGACCTTCAGGCTTACAAAGGAGCTGGACAAGAAATTAGAGATGTATGTTGAAATTAGTGACAGTTCTTTGGAAGCAAAATCAAGCAAAGCTCAATATGTTCCTTGCTTCTGTTCTGTATCTAAGTACTTTCTATGAAATTATATTAAAATCTTCATGAAAATTAGAAAATATGTTACAGATTATGTGTAACGTTGAATATAAAACCCTAATATGAAAACATTAAATGATGGCTGTTGGAACTTCTTTTAGGTTTAATATTAGTAATTAGTAATTGTTTTTCACTTTGAGAAACACCATTTCATATATCTCTACCTGGTAGAAGTCAAAATTGAGGACATGGAAGAAATATAGCTCAGATGTCAGAAATACATTATAAAAAAAGTTGAAAATACTTACTGTTCTGTGTAAGTGAAATAATGAACCACAGTAAATGATAACCTTACATCCACTTTACAGGCATCTTATTCCATGAAACTGGTCCCAAAGTACAATTCTGAACTGTAACTTAAAATTTTTTATCGGCTGACCAAACCTTTTCCTGCATCAGCTTCACGGTTACTGTTAACATGAGCTGTTGGTTACTAAAAGAACCTGAATATGTTGAAGACTTCAAAAGCATCAAAACCTTTTAAAAAAAGGCAATTTCTGCAACCAGTAGTTATACAAAAGGTTTTACCTGATGCATCTACAATGCTCCCCAAAGAATATGTTAAAACATATTTCTGTATGTCAGTGGTGCATTAGAATGAATAATTTTAAATCAGTGTGTTACAGGGGGAGAGGGAAGGTGGGAAACACGGTATTTTTTTTTACTTACTAATTTCCTATTCCTGTACAATGGAATATCTCGTAATTGTTCCATGATTTACAATACTTACTTTCTAAAGTAGTAGAAAACTTCCAAACCACCTTTGGCTTGTTACTCATATATCACAGTTCCTTACAGTAATATTTTCATTTCAGGCAATACAAAATCCCAATGATATCCAGTTGCAAGAAAAAGCATGGAATTCAGTATGTCCTCTGGTTGTAAGGCTGAAGCGATTTTATGAGTTTTCACTCAGATTAGGTGAGCCCTGTTTTAGTATGTCTGTTTATTAGGATACTTTATATATAAAGAAATAGGAAGTTTATTTTTCTGCAGACTTTTAAGGGGTTGTTATTCTTTCTGTTTGATATCAACAGATATTTAACTGCAACTACACTTCTCAAGGCATATTTTTAATCTTAATTTAATTTCAAAATTATCGTAGGTTGTTAGTTTGTCACTTAAAATAAATCTGTGTTCTCTAAATAGAGTACAGGCAAAGAACATGATAAAACTTCTGAACTTCACAGGTCCATATTGTACTAATGTAAATTTTTTTTTGTAATTTGGATCCTTCAGAGTTTTAAAAGGAATGTAAACCAATAATATTTGAGATTTCTTAAAAACAAGGATAACAGGGGAGGAGGGTATCAATAAACTCTCTCACAGGGTGAAAATCCAAAATTGAGCATGTCTTACACTGCTTTTGTCATTCCTGATGTAATTACTCCTTGAATTAGGATTTTGGAAGTGTGCAAAAATTTATGTATAAAGTGGAAGAGCTCCCAACGCAAGGGAATTCTTCTACAACATCTTGCTTACTAAGTCTTTCACTTTTTGAGTTCTGCTAGTAATTATAGCCACAGGAGCTGAATTACATTGCTATCAGTGCCTAAGAGTACGCTTTTAGTAACAGATGCCAGAATAATCTCTATACTGAGCTGATGGCTAATTGGGGAAGATGAAAGAGAAAGAGCCGAGTATCTGAACGCAAGAAAAATGCTTGCTCTAGAATTTTCGATAGGGAACCCAGATAAAGGGTGATAAAAAGGGAAAAGAGCTCAGTGGTACAAAATGGAGAGAAAAATGGCAGAGAGCCTGAAGAGGCAGGTGTCTTTGACTAATGTTTCTCACCTTAGAATAGTAGAAAAAGCGTTTCTGTTAGGGCCCTGCTTGTTCGAGGGTTCCTTCCTTTCAAACAAAGTATATTTAGGTACTTACTTAAAACTTTGTCGTAATGTGAACTGAATAGAATTTGTGCTTCTAATTTTTATTCAGAGAAAGCTCTGCAGAGTTTGTTGGAATCCTTGACGTGCCCACCTTACACTCCAACTCAGCACCTGGAACGAGAGCAGGCTCTAGCAAAAGAGTTTGCAGAAATCTTACATTTTACTCTTCGTTTTGATGAACTTAAGGTTGATAAAATTTTATAATATATACTGATTTTTTCCATGTGTTTTGATCCAAAACTGATTATTTCCTGTTTGTCTTCCCCTAAGATGAGGAACCCAGCAATTCAGAATGACTTCAGTTATTATAGGAGGACAATAAGTCGCAACAGAATAAACAACATGCATGTAAGTAAATAAAATCTGATTTGCTGTTCACACTGAGGTATTTTTCAGTGTGCATTTATACCATTTGTGGTAATGTTTTTTCTTTTGATTTGCTAGCTGTCATGTTCTCTCCTTCACACCCAGAGTTAACCAGCAGCCCGGATGAAGTGATGAAGAGTAGAACTATTCATGCAACAATCTGCTTGCTGACATGAGCATGTACTGTATCTTTTTCTTGCTGCCGGCAAGATTTTAGAAGAGTTTTACTGACTATTTTTTCTCATGTTTTCATCAGCTAGACATTGAGAATGAAGTAAACAATGAAATGGCCAATAGGATGTCCCTGTTTTATGCAGAAGCCACACCAATGCTGAAAACACTCAGTAATGCAACTACACATTTTGTATCAGAAGTAGGTAATGGGGGAGAAAAGGTCTAACACAGACATTCTTGATTTTAATTTTACAAGATGGTTTACTGAACATTGGCTGTTTTTCTACCCTCCTAGAACAAAACATTGCCAATTGAAAATACAACGGACTGTCTAAGTACTATGGCTAGTGTATGTAAAGTCATGTTGGAAACACCGTAAGTTTTACCTTAAATCTTGTTTTTCGTGTATAAGAGATTTTGTATTGTATTTTAAGTAGCCACCTGTGATAAACACAGTTTTTTCCAAATGAATTCCTGTACGTTTGCCTTAGTTGTTACCACTTCTGTAAACAAAGCATGACCTGGTATTAGAAAGTCTTGCCACCTACTATCTCTTGTTTGCCCATACTGCTCAATTACTAGCACACAGAGGGGCAACATTTTGTCTCTTCCAGGTGGTGCTTTTGCAAATGATACACAGGGACTATGCAGACATCTTACTGTGTATATGAGAAGGTTCAGCTATATGGAAACTGTACAATTGTGTTTGTAACCACTTAGCGTAGATCTAGCCAGTGGAGTTGCTATTGTTTAACTATGCATTTAGTTGAGTATTTTTAGGTTACATGTGTCTCTGAGTGGAAAACACATACAAGGTAGTCTTGAATCATTTTGAAGTCTTTGAATTGTTTGTACATGGTGCCATGTACAGGGTAGAATTCCTAAGGTTATCGTGTGTGTTTATGAAAATTCTGGAGAAGTGTATGTAGGTGATGGGACTCATCTCTCAATCCCAGGACATCATAGAAGCAGTAATTGAAAAGTAGCTTTAGGTGTTGGATCAATTCTTGGCAAAAGTAGAGAAACAAAGTTGTGAGTCATCTGCCAGAAAATTATTTAGTTCAAATTGTGGGATAACCAAGCATTTTCACATGAAGATGTCTGTAGCCTTTAAGTCTTTTCATGTTCGATGCTGTGTAAGAATAGAAGTTGAAGATACTGTAAAATGAGAGGTAGTATAGTACAAATTTTAGTATTTTTAATGATCAATTCAAGTGAAAAAGGTTTTATATTGAAAATCAATCAATGACAGTAGACAAATCTCTGTATTATCTACACAAAATAATATTTGTTAGAAAAATTGTGATAATTTCTGTTTTTCAGGATTTCTGTTTTTCTCTACTGTAATTCTTTTTTCACTTCCCAATGATGGTTTCAGGGATTAGAGCCGATGGGGGCTGTCTTAACTGTTCCATCCATGTTCTTACTTTGGAATTGAAAAGTCAAAGAAAAACTCTTTGGAATTAGTTCAGTCCAGTCCAACCTAGTAGGCCACCATATTTTAGATCCTTCAGTGATTCTGTGTTGTTGAAGTTGCCTGTGGACTTAGAAGAGAAAGAGAGAGAGAGAGAGCAATGACCTAGGTCAAGCCCTGAATTTACTAGCTGCTGAAATTAGATACCACTTAAATGTTAATATTTCAAAGTAGGAATTTAAGCAAAAAGAGTAGCATTCCTTTGAGGTCCTGATAGGTTGTGGTTCTAAGATTAAACAGAAGTACAATCAGTCTCCACCATATTTCATGAACTATGGAAGTCCTGTGAAGTCATCATCATAGACATTTTGATGAAGTGAGGATCTGAACTGTGGAGGGGTATTAGAAGGGATTTACGTATCTCTCTTTGCTTTCTAACCATCCTTCTAAATTAACAAGGACTTATGCAATTCAAAGATCTTCAAAATATTGCTAAGATGCATCTTCAACCATAAAATACAATTTTAGTTCAGATTTCAAACACTTATAGTCTAGTTTGCAGAATTGTCCAGTAGAAAGTCAAGACTGTTTATTTCTTTTGTTCTGTTTTGCAGAGAGTACAGGAGTAGATTCACCAGTGAAGAGACCCTTATGTTCTGCATGCGAGTAATGGTGGGAGTTATCATTCTGTATGATCACGTTCATCCTGTGGGAGCTTTCTCAAAGACATCAAAGATTGATGTAAGAGTGACTTTTCTTCAATACTCTGTAGATTTGAGAATACTA
This sequence comes from Phaethon aethereus, assembly GCF_964289735.1. Classification (NCBI taxonomy): domain Eukaryota; kingdom Metazoa; phylum Chordata; class Aves; order Phaethontiformes; family Phaethontidae; genus Phaethon; species Phaethon aethereus. Next base: position 13,475,991 of record NC_138576.1, read on the forward strand.
GGCTGCAGCTTTTTTTTTCAGCACAAGCTTATGACTTTGTATAAATCATTTTAATTACTTTTGAATGGCAAAATTTAGAATTTATCTTCACCTGCATACTTCAATGTGTCAGCTTGTTTGAAATTAAAATAAGGATCATTCTTTTTTCCTTGTATTTTCTTCCAGACACTGATACTCATTTGTCTTTGTTAGCTCTGCTTTCCTGCCAACAGTATGGTTATACTAAAATAATTTTGTATTGCTGCTGCCCTGGAATAAGTTTTATGCTCATAATTTTTTATTAATCATGTAATTTATTTATGCTGAAATGCTCATCTTCGATAGTAGCTCTGTTGTAAATAAGCAGATATTTGACATTGTCTCTGCCTCAGTTCTGAAGTAGCAGAACTGAAATGTTACTGTTGTAATGTTGATAATGAGCCTTCAGTTTTAGCTTTGGCATGACCGGTCACAGGGAAATCAACCTTACTTTTTTAATTTGAGATATTGCAAACACACAGAAAAAAGTACTTTTACTTCTGCTACATGTTTTTACAAACATAAATCTCATGCGCCACGTCTTTCAGCAGAAATAAGCTGTTATTCATGAAAAAAGATGCTAAGTCTTTCCCTTTACAAGAGAGTCTACTTCAAAAGAAAAGAAGAAATATGTGTCTGTTATAGCGCTCCATGACAGTGAGTCTTAGTTAGCTTTCTTCATCTGCAGATACCAGTATTTTACCACATCTCCTCTTTGACTCTGTTTTACACAGAGAAAGATAAGTCACAAAGAGGTGAATTGATTTGCTCAAGGTCATGCAGCAGATAGAGGCTGGGAATTGAATGCAGACTTCCTGACTTCTGATTCAGTCTCTTGCCTGCGGAGGCTACACACGTAAAATTTTGATAGGACCAAGTATGCAGTGTTTGTACTTTGTTTCTCACATTTGTTGTAAAGCCCTGTAATCTTACAAGATAGTTAGCTAGATGTAAATGGAAGGCAGGAGATGTACGACTCTGTTTTTAAAAATCTGTACAGTCCCAAATCTTAATTCACTTAATTAGTTCAGTGATTCTTCTCTAATTAAAAATCTTAAAATATTTCAGATTATGAGTTTGTTCTACTGTGAAAAACAATTTTTTTCTCCAAACTAGTCACTTCTTGGGAGCTATTTCAAGAAAATCAGGAACAGTGGAACACATTACCCTTTCCTTACACTTTCAAGGCTGGAGACTGTATTTCAAGCTGTTAGTTACAGGCACCTAGCTTAGACGTCCTAACAGCTTCTCTTTTTTGGCTGTTTTAAGAATTCTGATTCTAAATAAAATGGAAATGAATGGTTTGAATTTTTATAGCCTTTGAGTTTGTCTGGTCTGATGGGGCATGTAAACCTGCACTGAGTGATGTGCCTATAGTCTTGAGTTCTTCTAATTCAGGAGAAATAGCTGTGTTACTTAAAAATACGTGCTGCCACATCTGATCAACTATTTGCATAGCTAGTTTTATCTTCCAGGTAGAAATAAGTCAACTGAGCAGTGATCAGTAATTGTTAGGCTGGTCATTGTGCGGGAAGCTGTCACATTTTCCACGTAATTTTTAACAGCAAGTAGATGGACCCTAACTTCAGTTAAGTATTTCATCATCCACATTCATAATAAGGCAGAGTTGCTCCTTAGCTACAAAGAAAATGCTGGCATATAGATTTAGCACTCTAATGTGACTTGAGAAGGTTCAAATCTTGATTCTGCCATGTCTTCATCTGTTACTTTAAATAAAATGGAACTAATATAGACTAATTTCTGGGTAGCTATTAGATGTCTTTATAACAATGGGAAGAAATAGGTACTTCTGGAGCATGATTCGCTATATCTGAAAGTATATTCCAAATAGGTTAGAGAAATTTCTTATTTCTCTAATTGAAAACTATTTCTCTTAGTTCTAGTTGACTAAATAGGGAGTCTGTATACTGGGTCAAATGAGTTCTACCTCTGCTTTCTCTACTACAGTTCCTCTTTTGTAAATTTGAACAGAGTTTTAGCCTGGTTTTTACAGTCTCCATGAAGATCTTTTTTCAGTGTGGTGTTTAAAATCAACATCATCAACTTCCTATCTCAGGTTAAGTTTATAACTACTAATTATGAAACAAATCCTAAGTTATCACCAGCTAGGTTTACAACTGAAAACTCAATACTGAAAATTACTTCCATGTGTGCAATCATAAAAATAAAAGTCAAAGTTGAAACATCTCTTCTGATAGTTGCTAACAGCAATGACGTGGAACTCTCTTCCAGAATCTTTTTTTTAGCTTGTATCAGCTGTTCTTGATATTTTTTTATGTTGGTTAAAATGTATATACTTGATATATAATTTACAACCTACAAATGCTTATTAAAGTAGTTGTTGTTTTCTCAAAAGTTAGGTTTTTAACTTAGGATCATTTTTCGTAAGTTATAATAAATTTATTGTGTCATATAAAGCAGCATTAACACTCAGTAGGAAAAAAAACCTGCCTGTCTTTGGTGAAATTATTCCTTGTTTTCAGCTAGTGCAATTCATATATTATTGTTCAATAGTGGCATGCTTCTGTTCCCAGATGAAGGGATGCATAAAAGTTTTAAAGGAACAACCACCTGACACTGTGGAAGGACTTCTGAATGCTCTCAGGTATGTGTGGAATAATTGTGTCATTCAGACTTAAAAAATTCCTCTTGTATTTTTTTTTTCCTCCAAATCTCTTTTTATTTAAGACTTTTCACCTTAGAAGCTTGATTTCTTAAGAAAATTGTCCTTTCAGGTTTACCTTCATCACCTGGGGTTTTCTTAAGTAATACTCATTTCATTCAATTTCATTTCACTTTGATAAGCAATGACTATTAATATTGGAAGTAATTTTCTTTAGAGATACTTAAGTTTCATTTTATCACCTACAACTTAGCCATCTAAAAGGTAAACAATACCTCAAAGGTAAGCAGTATACCTAAGCTAAGTTTTGTTATATAAAACACCCTAGCAACTAGAACATTTTAGAAGGAAAGAGTAGAACTTCTGTTTCTCAAACTCTTGATACTTCCCTTCTCTCTTTCCCTGTGATTTAATAAGACTTTAATTTTGCTAAATGATACAACATGAAGAAAACAGCAACCTAAATCCCAACCCTGTAGCCAAGTGTTTAAGGTGCTGTCTTGGGAAGCAAGACACTTCTCTGAAGCTTCTCTTGGGTCTGACACTTCTCTGAAGCTGAGAGGGGAGTCCTAGTATCAAGTTTTTCAGAGCTGTATTAGATTCTAGCTGTTGAATGCTTACATAGAGTGCAAATTGCAGCCATAACAACCTCCACATTTGCTTATCATGTCTTTTGAATTGGAATTGATGTAGAGTGAAATCCTACAGGTATCAGGTGTGTTTTGAGCTTATGTGATGATTGATCACCCTACGAACATATGCAGTGGAGAATGTTTGGTCTTAAATGCTAAAAAACATGCTAAAGCTCTTCAGTCCTCCCAAGATATTCCCAAAAGCATAATTCAGCACCAAACAAACTCTGCTGGTTACAAAATCTAAAAAAATAGAAAACCCTCTCTGTGATGGTACATTGTAAGATGTAAAGGTACAGGACATTTAAGAAAGCTGCTTAAAATTAGGCTTCTAGATTATGCCAAAATTCAATCTAGATTCCTAAATCCTTTTAGTATTTACCCTATTTCTTATGTCTTTCCGTGTTTTTTACTTCTTTTGGGGCTTTTAACTGGAAAGTAAGATACCATTTCAACCCAAAATTGTGAGTGTGTCATAGATGGATGGCAAACAGTATTTAGCCAGGGTTTAGCCACAATTCTCCACCTCTTAGCAGGGGATAATTTATTGCAAGGGGTATTTAGAAGATAAAGAGCAGCAGACTATTAACAGTTAAATTTCAGTGATCAGTGACTAGAGGAACATGTAAATTCCTCCTTTGTGTAATTGAACTGCACTGATTTCAAAAACAGGCACTGAAGTTTTCAGACTTTTTTAACCCCTGTTCATTTTATAAAATACTGTTTTAATTTGTAACTTCTAGGTTCACTACAAAACACCTGAACGATGAATCTACTTCAAAACAAATTCGAGCTATGCTGCAGTAGTATCCTGAGACAAGTAGATGTTTGTACTGATTACAGAAGATGTGTATGTTTACATAATTTAATACAGTTTGATGTTAATACTTGTGTGTATTTACATAACCATTTTCTTCACATTGCTAAAATACATGAATTGGTTCATAACCTGACTGACTTTATATAGTGCAGCCTAAGTTTTTAGCTGGCCTTTATCTTTTGACTTTTAAAATACTTTTTTACTTCGATATTTCAGTTACAGCAGTTTATCTGTGCATTTTAATCCTTAAACACCTTCCCTATCAGAAAAGTAAGTAGTAGTGGAGACAAAATGGAAATCAAATAAACTGAAATGTCAAAGATACCACGGAAAAAGAACTTTAAAGGAGGAGATAGTTAATATCAGAGAAAGTGACATTCATTGGATATGTTTTAAGAACATGTGCACAATTTTGTAGTCAGTTTTAGGATCTCAACAAACTTGTATGAATAGGAGAATGCCTGAATGTTCATCACTCTCATAAAATATGTTGTCTTTCCTGTAGTAAGTGGAGATCCACCTGATTTTAAGGATTATGTGCTGTCCGACACCCAAAAATGCATTGCAAAGAGGTCATTTTACCTCTTTTATTAAGTATGAACTGTACCTTTCAACCACCGAGGAAATTAATATCCTTCTTCAGATTCAATAGAAATAAACAGAAAATGTGTTTTAAGACCATTGCTAGATTTTGAAAATTCTATATAATTTTATCAGATTTAAAAAGAAAAGAGAAAATACTAATGCTTTGACTTAACTAGCAAGCGTTTGTCAGTGTAAATATGTCATTCTCTCTCAGACAGCTCTACCCGGTAAGTAATTTTTTTTACTGATATAAACTGGTATAAAGAGAACACTCTTCTGTAGCAGCAAACTTCCCTAGTGTCAAATTGGCCTTATCAGACTAGGGATGATATAAGTATGTTTTAAAAGCTGAGCTGTTCTTAAGCACTCCATCAAGTTCCTTGATAGTATTATTCATTAGATGATTCAGAGTCAACGCAGAAATATATATGAGCTGACTGCTTTTCATTGATTTTTGAGATGTGATTGATGCTTCAAGGAGTTGAGTTCCTTACTGTGTTTGTTCCAAACTGGTGTTTGTTCTTACTTTCTAGTAACTTTTCCAGTGAATGGAATAGAAATACTTTGCCAAAAGCAGCAAAGTGCTCACGCTCTGTTAAGTGTGTCTTCTGAGTGGTCTGCAGATGCTGTACATATTCTTGCAGAGGTCACGTTCTGAAAATGTGTTCAATTTTGTGTACTTTGCTTGCATGTATGTGTGAAAACTCCAGTGCTTGTGCATAGATTCAGATTTGTATTCCCTTATTCCTGTGTATATAAATCAGGGCTTGTGCGCTCTTACTGGAATTTTCATGCATATCACTTCTAAAAACGTTACCTTAAGACTTTGAAGATGCATTTGATCTGCTGAAACTTGGCTGCGCTGTGACAAATTGAGTCATTGAACTCAGTCCTTAAACAGTATTAATATCATAAGATGTTTGGAGTAGGGGTTGCCTTAGAGTTTATTTCTGAGCAGAACGACCACTATGAGGTTTCTCAAGGCTGATCAGAACCCACAGGCACCAACGTTATCCATGTCATGATACTGGAGAGCACCAGAACTCCAGCATTCATGTCACACATCTGCAACTCTAGCAGCAGATCACTATGTTGTTGTCAGGAACAGGATTAGAAATGACGTTAGTTTGGTTTTTTTCTTTTTCTGGAAGCAGTGATCATAGTGCTTTTTCACAGTTAGTAAATAACTGTTTACAAGCTCCGTTCTTAATGGGGGGACATTTAAAAATGTATATTAGGGAAAATCCTGCTTTGTTCATAGTCACTTCCAGTTAGTTAAATCTAGGTGGATGACAGGTCATTCTGTTGAGCTTTGGTAACTGAAGTTAATACATGCTTACCTGCAATTATTTGTCAAACGATGAAGTCTTATCTTTAAGTAGCCCAGAGGAAAGCTATTTGTCACTTGTATAATAAAAATGTACACTTTAAAGCATTCTGTGAGTTGTCATGTGCTGTTTGCCGAAGTCACTGAATTTCTTTGCCTGCTTTGATGTTTTTGTACAGAAGTTTGTTTGAAATAATAAAAAGTTTGGTACAGTAAGCATTGGAACTGTCTGTATTTAGCGACAACATAAACAGGTTGAGAAATACCTCATTTAAAGTTTTGGATCTGAGATATAGTAGGCTCACCTTTATGAATCCAGTCTGTAGTGTGTTTAAAAATCATTTTATGTATGCCACAACAGTATAACCTCACATCACTTAAACAGTTCCTGGGTTTTTCTGACAATTCTTGGCTCTTGTCTGTCATCTTGACCAGGGGAAATTGTTGATACTGCTTTACAGAGTAGAGGGCATGAATCCCTTCTATGACTTTAAATCTTCACATTAGTCATCCTAGGCTGTGGTGCATCTAATGCACCTAATCTCCCGTTGCGTTTCTAATCAATAAGGTCACCAGAAGATGATTCATATAATCTTAAAATAAGTGCAAATGAATTGCTCTCAGAAGAAGAGCTATATAGACTAATGGTCAAAGTTCTTGATCTCCATTTTATCAGTGTTTCTTCTTATTTGGGCTCATCATTATGTAAGAATACATGTTTGTAGTATGATAAATATTTTAAGCCTCATAATGACAGCATTTCAGAATGCGCGTAAATGAGTGTGACTAGGTTGCCCTAAAAAAATTTGCTTGTTTTGTGGTGGGAGAAGATGTTATTTCTGAGTGGTATGGATTTGAAAAACTAGAATTTGCTTCTGCAAACAAATGAATAAGTTTGAAACATAATTTATTACTTCTAAGCTTTCTGCTGCTACTAAGTGGCTGTCACAAAGGATAGTTACTAAGATTATCTTCACTGCTATGTGATAGACCACATCACTTAGATAAATTATCTAATGTTTTCCGTGTCTACATGGAACAATGAAAAGTCTTCTCTATGTTGCTTTGTGTGTTGTATTTCAGCTAAATTTAAACTGGAAGTAAGAGGTAAGTAGTATATAAGACGATTTATGTTCTTACATTTATTCTGAATTAAACAAAGTAGGATATAAATTCTTCATATGAAATGATCTTTCTTCCCCCTCCCCCATTTATTTCTTGAGAAGTTTAATGGAATCAATATATTCCTACAAAAATACAGTGCCAGTTAGGTGGATGCACATTTGGGAAATACTGCATCATTTTTTCATGCCACATCTGGTTTTGGCCAAAACCAACACAGATTCTTGTCTGTCCAATTCTCAGTCTGTGAAGGTCCATCTGAATGGCAGGAGACCATCTGGTGTGCCAACAACTCCTCACAGTTCTGTGTCATCTGCAAAATTCCTGAGGGTGCATTCTGGCCCACCATCCCACCCACTCTGGGTCATTAATGAAGATGTTAAACAGTATTTGTCCCAGAATACACCAGTGGCCTCCGGATGGATTTTGTGCTGCTGATCATGACCCATATGAGCTTGGCAGTTCAGCCACTACTCAATATACCTCACTGTTTATCTCATCCGTATTTCATCAGTTTGTCTGTGAGGATGTTATGGGAGGCAGTGTCAAAAGCCTTGCTAAAGTGAAGAGGAACAAGCCTTCAGTGACATCAGCCAGCTCTCACAGTATTTGTGGTGCATCCCATCAGGTGCCATAGGTTTGTGTATGTCCAGTTTGTTTAAATGTTCCCTAACCCGATCCTGTGCCGCCAAGAGTAAGTCTTCCTTGCTCCAGACTTTCTCTGTGGTCTCAGAGGGCTGGGATTCCTGAAGGCAAATCCTACCATTAAAGGCTGAAGCAAAGGCGACACTGAATTCCTTGACCTTTTTTGTGTTGTCACCAGCTCCCATACCCCATTTAGCAGCAGGCATACATTCTCCATAGCTTTCCCGTTGCTGCTGATATACCTGTAGAAACCCTTTTTGTCAGCTGTCACATCCTTCAGAGATTTAACTTCAGAAGGGCTTTGGCTTTCCGAACCTCAACCATGCATGCTCAGCCAGTGTCTTCGTATTCTTCCTGCGTCTCTTGTCCCCGCTCCCAGTTCCCGCATACTGCCTCTTTATGTTTGAGTTTAGTCAGGAGCTCCCTGTCCATCCATGCAGGCCTCCTGCCATCTTTGCTTGGTTTTGTGCTTATCAGGAAGGACCATTCTTGAGCTTGGAGGAGGTTATCCTTAAAAACGAGGCAGCTCTTCTGGGCCCCTCTTCTCTTGCTGCAGGGCTGTATCCCATGCACTTGTTCCAACCAGATCTCCAAACAAGCCAAAGTAAAATTCCCAAATTAAATCTTTCCTGTAAATCATCTTGTGGCTCTGTAGTCAGGAATATGCTTTTAAAACTTCAGGTGTGCTGGGACTATTAGAAGTGCATGATTCTATGAATATCAAAAGTCAAGAAACATAAAATCTTGCATATCCAACAGTTTGTTAATAGTTGCGAATAGTTGGAAGAGGGGTCTTTGTTGCATTTTTTCTTCTTTAGAAAATAGGACACTAGTTACTGTTCTCTTACCTCAGATGAATTCTCGAATGCAAAATTACAGAATCTGTGAATTCATACAGTGAAGCAGATTAGATAATGCAGTGGAAGCCATTGAGCTGAAACAGTGACATGAATTTGATTTGCCAATAAGAGAATAAACCCATTTTCGTTAAAAAGCCAATATAGCAGATCTAGTGTTTTAACTTAGTATACTGTCTGTAATGCTTTCTGCTACAGACTAATAAAGGTGAATTCCTGACTGCCACATAATCCAAATTCTGCAAACACAGAATTCTTTCACACTGCTTTGAGACAAATGTAACTCAGTTGATTTCAATAGAGCTGTTTCTGATTGACATGCATGTAAACGATACCCTTTGTCTTTTCTCAGTTATGGCCTTTGACCTAAGTTGCTTATTACTGAGCAAATTGAGTCTTCTGCTAGTGCAGATCAATGATGTAACATGATAATCTTGCAGAGATCTCTTGCGCTTGACTGCTTTGAAATTAAAACTAAAATGAACAGTGCAGTAGGTGTTCTAGAAAATCAATAAGTATATAGTTAAAAAGTAGACCAACCGGGTGCTAATCCCTAGTTTAAGAGGAAAATATAGCATGATTTTTCAACAGATCTTAATTTGGGGTCCAGCTGGAATTCATATAACTCTGTTGTCTTGGATATTTGGGCTGTTGACAATTAAATATGTAGACTTGGGTATTAAGAACTTGACATACCTCTTGACATTTTAAAATTGCTAACAGAACTTAAAGGTTAGAATATTTCTACATGCCTTGGATCAAAATTGCTATTACAGCTCGTGATTGTTCTCATTCTGATTCTGCATCCACTTCAGTGAAGTCCTAGGGATTAAAGACATTTTCCATGTTTTTTAGTGGTGTGTCAAACAGCTGCTCTCTTATTGCCTTGAAAATTGTGGAAGAGTTTTTCTATCTTCTCTAGACACGCAAAAGAAGTTGGAAGAGGGCAGTGGAAGATGATCAACCTCAACTGGTTTAGATCTTCCATAATGAAAAGAGGACAAAGCGTGAGACTTGACATGGACGCAGTCACTGTGCGGTTCAGTGGTCCTGGTCCTGTTGGTTGTGTGACATGGCAATGTCTGAAGGTCAGATCATGTTAGAAGGACAGGGAACATGTGAAGGACTTTGACCAGGAAAGGATTCTACCCAAAATGGAGAAACATGTCTCTTTACAGACACGATTTTAGGATGCCATGGTAGGAGGAAGCTTAAAGGCTCTTGCTAACCTTACCTCCCTTTCCGTGGCAGCAGCACAGCACTGTGCACAGCCTCCAGTTGCTGCCTGAGGGCCCACTGCAGACTGTAACCTCTGTATCCTGGAAGGTAAAGCAGCGTGTGAGGGAATGTGAGGTGGCTCACCTTAGCTCACCTGTATGCAGACTCCATCTGCCTTCTGCTCTTGTAAACAGAGTCTTCCCAGTGAATTCAGACAGGTGGGTACTGAACCTCATTTTGGTAAAGTTTCTGAGAAGGTTATTGAAAAAAGTGATCTGACACTGTTTTTTCACCAGTATTAATACTTGACAATTTCAGATATGTTTCTAAATCGACTGCTATGTTTTTTATATGATTTTTAATTTTTTTTCTGCTAGAATTTTCTATGCAATTCCTATTTGTGTCTTTATAAACTCATAATAAAGAAATATCTGACAGTGAAATATGGCAATTCCATGATCTTTTGTGTTTGATTTAGTTTAAGGTGGTTAAAAAAAAGTTAAAATCAATTTCATGTCTTTTTTTTTTTTTATTGCACACAAGGCTGTGATTAATTATAGGCACTTTAACTATTAAACTCAGACTTAAATAGCGTGCAGCATCAGAGCTCAAAGGCTTTTTAACAGAAACCTTCCCAAACAAGATTCCTTACGGTGGACTTGTCAACTGTATGAGGTTTAACAAGGCCAAGTGCCGGGTCCTGCACTTTGGCCACAACAACCCCATGCAACGCTACAGGCTTGGGGAGGAGTGGCTGGAGAGCTGCCCGGCGGAAAGGGACCTGGGGGTGCTGGTTGACAGCCGGCTGAACATGAGCCGGCAGCGTGCCCAGGTGGCCAAGAAGGCCAACAGTGTCCTGGCCTGTATCAGGAATAGTGTGGCCAGCAGGAGCAGGGAAGTGATCGTGCCCCTGTACTCGGCACTGGTGAGGCCGCACCTCAAATCCTGTGTTCAGTTTTGGGCCCCTCACTACAAGAAGGATGCTGAGGTGCTGGAGCGTGTCCAGAGAAGGGCAATGAAGCTGGTGAGGGGTCTGGAGCACAAGTCTTACGAGGAGCAGCTGAGGGAACTGGGGTTGTTTAGTCTGGAGAAGAGGAGGCTGAGGGGAGACCTTATCGCTCTCTACAACTACCTGAAAGGGGGTTGTGGTGAGGTGGGTGTTGGTCTCTTCTCCCAACTAACTGGCGATAGGACAAGAGGAAATGGCCTCAAGTTGCACTGGGGGAGATTTAGATTGGATATTAGGAAAAATTTCTTTCCTGAGAGAGTGGTCAGGCATTGGAACAGGCTGCCCAGGGAGATGGTAGAGTCACCATCTCTGGAAGTATTCAAAAAACGTGTGGATGTGGTGCTTTGGGACATGGTTTAGGGGGCGTGATGGTGTTGGGTTAACAGTGGGACTTGATGATCTTGAAGGTCCTTTCCAACCTTAATGATTCTCTGAATCTGTGACTTGAATTAGGATTCTTAGATGTACTTCACCAAACAGGTATACATGGTCCTAGTTACTGACATAGTGTATACATCAATGTAAGACTGAACCAGGTTTTATGTCTCTATGAAAATTTTTAATGTGGAGAAAACTGTTATCTAGCCAACCTAATTGAAATATTTTGTGGAGATTTTTGTTACATGTATCAGATGAAATGTACATATTTGTTCTTCTGATTAATTTTGGATTACACATACTCAGGTATATGTTCATAATAATATGTATGATATTTATATAACAAAAGCTTATTTGTAACTACTGATTTAGCCAATTCTATGCAGCTGTGTTTTAAAACTACAGGGTGAATGCCACATTTGTTTTACACAGCCTGTCAAAGTGACATTTGCTTTATTAAATTTGGATGCTTAAAAAGCTAATGAAGATTCCTTTTGTTCAGTGGTTTCACATTCACATTGAGACCCGCTGTACTGATTCATGTACAACTGTAATTACTTCAATTGAGATGTGGAAATAAGACCAATTTTTTTTCTTTTTGTCATTCATGATATAATTGGCCAGATTTTTAAATAATACAATCCACTGTAGGTTGAATGAAGTCAGCAAAAGTATTCAGATGCATGCTATCTGAAAATTAGTTTAAATTATTTTATTGAAAAATATTACTTCTGAGACAAGATTATTTTTCAAACAAGGATCAGTAGTCCTCCTTATTGTATGTATTTTCCAAATAGAAACTGGTTCTTTACCGATACAAGTATTACAGGTATGCAAGTAGTTTGAATCAAGAGGCATAGTGTAACAGAACTGAGAAAAGTCAGAACAATTTTGATAGAATTTGACATAGGTGCCCAAGCCACTGACCACTGTTCATGTTGGGAAGTTTGAGATCCCTCAGTTCTTTCATAATTTTGAAATAAAATTGAAAAAAAATCTGTCCTCTCTTCCTGTAACAATGAACCCAAGAACAATTTGAAATGCTATACTTAATAAAAATCAGCCAACTAAAGACTAATAAGCAAACGTCTGTGGCTTTTATCTCTGAGAATACAGGCTTCAATTTAATTCAGATTGTTTTCATGCCAGGTAGTAGTGGGGCCATTTCTGTGTAAAACAAAGGCTGATGAAATAGCAGGTTTTGGCCTCGCGTGGAAAGTCAGTCTGGGATTTTTTGTGTATTTGGAAAGTTCATTTCTCGTGGGGTGTTCATTCAATTGTATCACAATTGTATTAGAAACTTTTGTAGGAAGAAATTCTGAGACATCTTGTATTGACTTCATGGGTCAAGAATCATAAAAATGAAACAGCATTCTAGACTTTGCAGTGACGGGTCATTTACCTCCCTGATGTTGAAAGCAGAATGAAAATAATTCATGGTCAGAGTGCGGGCATCAGAGCTACTAATGGGACATCCTCTCATGTTCTTTTTAACGGCATTAATTTTTTTTTTTATTATTATCTCTTTTCAAAATTAGAAAGTATATTTTTGCCTCCATTTGAAGCAGATTAATTCTTCCACAGCTTTGTTCATCTTGACTTGATAGGCTGTTTGAAGCATAGACTTTTGAGTCCTGCCTGCCAGACATCTTGACAAATACAGGTGGCAGGTGTTCTAACCTTAATTTTCATTTGGCATTTCAAGGGACACCACTTGCAACAGCCATGGGCTTTGTCTGAGGTAACAAACTATGTCCTCCTATGTGCAATCTTCTAAAGACTATGGAGAGACAGACTGCTAAACATCCTCATTCTTTCTTCAACTCCGATGTTAGGGTGGGCTGACTCACCCTCAGGAATGCCTCGTGTGTCTCCACTGTGGACTATGGAGATCCTGGAATATTAGCTTGGAGGAGATGCCAAATCTTAAACTGATCCTCAGGAGACGCAAGTAAGTATCTAAGTGTTCCCAGTATCCGAAAGGTTTTTCTTTGAGCACTATCTACTGCTGTCCTGTGCTGGGATTTCTACAACAGCAAAAGAGAAGCAACACAAGCACCAATATAAAATAAATGACTTGATTTTCGTTCTCATTTAGTTTATCTTTGAGGATCTGATTCAAAGCCTGTTCAAGTCATTAGCCTTCAAATTGCCAAGCTGAAAACAAACTAAAAAAACCTCAAACAAAACCTCTTCATTCCTACAAGTTGTCACTTTTTTTCCATGTGCGCTGATGGATCATCTTTTCCATCTAGTAGCACTCAGCTACCTGCCAGCGTCACCAGCGATGCTCACTTCCACAGCAGGGTTCAGCAGTTCAGCCTTACTGGGTTACTAGGAACTCCTTTTGACTTACTCTCTCTGGTCTCTTCCATCTGTATCCACTTTGAATAAATGTTCTTTAAATACCATGTTTTAAGACATGTTACCTTACATGTGCCAAAACGTGAGTTTTGTGCTCTGCCGCAGTAGTGGAGTTACCCAAAATTTCCTTAGTAATGTCTGGATGTGAATCTGCAGACTCACTGTACGGTGCAATCACAAGAATCTTCACAGTTGGCTTTTATTACCATAAATAACTGTTCAACTGGAAATACTCAATAGATAGAAAACATTTCCATCAGCAACAGCATGCAACAACTGATAAAATCACAGCGCTGTTTTATCACATAGATTCTAAAAAAAGTCTACTTACAGAACTGCAGCATTTACTAAAATGAAACTAAAGAATAAATAATACTATATATTTGTATTATTATATTCTGGGGTTTTGCTTGCATTTGAAAATAAATGTTTTCACCATTTTATGCCCATTTTCGTGTTTGCTTTCTTTGCGATATAAGGAGTGTCTGCTGATAGGATGGGTCTAAGTGTGGATTCTGGAGCACACAGAGGAAGGATCTGCTCCTAAAACCACTCAAAAAATTTTGCTTATCTGAGCAAAGAATAATAAACATTCACCTCAGCTGGGTATCTTGACATCAGAACAAACCACTGTTCAATAACAGCTTTCAAAGGCATGTTGATATTTTGCATTTGAATCCACTGAAGAAAATTACAAACTACTGATGGGGAAACAACTAATACGAAAGAATTCAAATTTAAGTTGGGTTCCAACTTGAACTGCATTCAGTAGAAAGACTGCATGAATCTTGGCTGACTTTGGATCAGGTTTAAACTGACTTTTAATGATTACCTTTATTTCGAAGACAGATCAAAAGCAAGTAAACTTATAGCTCTTTCTCATTCAAAGTTTATTGCGATGGCATGAGTGAGAATTTGTCAGAGTAAAGTTGAGGGACTGGGTCATTTACCAAGACTGAATTTGCTTTCATTGTTTGTATTTTTCCCTGAGTTAATTACTTGGTTACTACAAATCATTTTGACCTGCAAACATTCTGAAAACCATTGGCAAAAAAGTCTCTGATGGCATAAGCCCATTAATATAGGTGGCTAAACATAAAAAATAGCTTTTCATCACAGATACAGAATGTTGCATGAGGCAGAAGTCTGTAATGTGCTATTTATACATCATGAAATGCAAGACAGCATAGGGAAGGACAGAATTTGGCCCCTAGTTTAATCTTATTAGGCATTTTAATTTTTCTTGGTTTTCATTGCAAGGCAGATTTCTCCTTCATTACCAGTGCTACTCTGGCAACTTTTTTTTCCTGTACTTATATTTCATAGAATATTTTTTTTACTTCTAGTCAGGTCTGCTTTTGTCTTATGGGGAAAGAAAATAAAAAGGCCAGTCTGTTATCTCACATTTCAGTTAAGTCTAACATATATTTGCTTAGGGGTAAAAAAGGTTGAAGAAAAAAGGGAAATGTCAAAAATGAATAATAAATGGCATATAAACAGAAGCAGATTTTCTGTGATATGTTAGCCCTGATAAACTTGATAATGTTTCCCAAATGTGTTGCCTTGGTTCAGATCCAAATCTACTGGTCAGGTTTTATGTGCTATTTTTAATTTTACTGCTTAAAAAACTTTACATCATCTTGTAGGAATTCCCTCCTACTGCATAGCTGTATCTAGTTATTTGTAGGTTAAAATTCATCTTAATATAGATTCATATAAAACATGTGTTACCACAGAGGCAGCAAAAAGACAGATCTGGGTGGGTAAAACAAGCTCGATTTGCAAGGAAACTCTTTTTCCTTTTTAAAGAAATATGTTTTCCTTTGAGGTCACTCTGCTGTTTGATATTGTAGACTTCAAGGTCTTTCCATTCCATAAACTTTCCTTGCCCTTTAAACAGTGAAATCAGAATGCGAGAGGGGAATACAAACAACTAGGGACAGGGAGGCATGGAAACATTTAGGATCCACAGAAAGCCCCTACATCTAGGCAACGGCATCAAGAGGTTTTGCAAAACCGTTCAGCTCTGCAATACTTAAAAATAGAAATTGTCTCCTGGAGGTACCGCTGCACTGACTGCAGCGGAGTTACTCTGCTCTAGACTGTATTAGCGGAGGTATTTTTAGAGAAAGAATCTTTCTCAAAGTATTAAAGACGTGGAAGCATTAAAATAGGCTGGGAAAAGAAAGGACCGGCGCTGCCAGCGGCGCGTAGCACTGGCGATACCCACGCGAGAACACGCAGCCCGAGCTGCCGGCCCCTCCGTTCGCTGGTGCTTTTCCGCCCTTGTCCCGCAGGCAGTAGGAGATACGCTGCGGGTAGCGGCCTTCGGCGTCGAGTTCGCGCGTCAGTGCCCCAGCCGTAGCGAAATCCAGTATTTTGGAGCAGGTTGGGCCTGCTGAACTTCCTCATAAGGTGTTCGATGAACTGGCTCAGCACAGACCGTAGCTGTATGTGATTGCTTCTCAAGGGGAGGTCAGGCAGGTGCCTGCCCTTGAAAAGCAGGAAGGGGTGTGACAGTAAGAGCCCAGCTGGGTAACGGGCCATGTCGGGCCGTGTCGAAGCAGTACAGTTTCCTTCACGGAAAGGAAGAAGCTGCGGAGGAGAAGCAGCAATATCAAGTCATTTGCCTCCGCGAGGCTCTTGGTATTACCCCACGCCGATGGCCTGTGAGTAGCTAAAGAAATGCGGTCTGGATAAACCTGTTGCAGGGTGAATAAAAGCCCTCTCTTGAATGCGGACACTCCAGCTGTATGGCCGTGTGGGCCGGGGCACGGGTGCGAGCGCCGAGGGTCGGTGCGTGGCATGCCTCCATCCCACCCCGTGCCCCAGTACGCGAGAAGGTCCACCTCCAGCCTGAGCCTTTGCTCCGTCAGTTGTGACAATGCTGTTTTGGAGGCAGAGGAAGAACATGGATGCGGTTGTAGCCAGGTCGTGCCAGTCAGCCTACCGGCCAGAGACTAAGCCTCTTCAATTTGTTAGTGGAGTTGTACCCGTCTCCATGTAGGCACTTGGAATCTTACCCCAGGCAACTGGTTCAAGAAGACAGAGGTGTTGGGTGGGTAAAAAAAATGGTTCATCAGACATTCGTTTTGTACTACTTTATAGCTTTTCTGTAGTTATTCCTTTAAACAAACACCAAAATATGTTCATTTGTATTAAGGGAAATGTTTAATTTTATTAAGTGGTATTATATAGAACGGTAGCCAGATGATGAAATACAAAATTTGTCTAAAATATAAGGAACTTAGATGTCATCTCTCATCCCCTGCTGAAACACCATAATTGATTTCAAATCTAAGAATTTATCCTGATTGAAGTTTGTGCACATTAAGGCAAAATACTAATGGTCTAACAATATTCTTTTTAAAGCTTCAGTTGAAATGAATGGATAAGATATCCTTGTGCTGGCTCTCACTAGGAAAGCCACCTTTTTGCCTTTGTTTACCTGTTCGTGTGACAGGGATAATTATGCAAGGCTGGATCATTTAATTAGTACGTTAACAGGGCTTGCGTGAGTACACTGGAGTCAGAGATTGCATTTGTTTTTCTTCCTTATTTAAGTGCCCTTTAAATATGAGTGGTTTGCTAAAGCCATGAATTATAATTAATATAATCTGAGAAAGGTGAAGTGTAGCATAATTAAATATGGGTAAAATGTTACTTTTGTTCTCTTGTGCCTGCTATATAATTTTTATCAGGACATAATCCAAATAAGTAAGAAAAGAACAAAAGAAAATCTAATAGTTATAATGGTGGATTAAATAACCATGGGTGCCAGACAAAAGCTGAATTTTGTGAGCCATTCTCTATCTCAGTTTCATCTCTCTTTCATCACTCCCTGATCTTACCTGGGGAAGAAGAGACCCTTCTCTCTTTTTCAGCAGAAGCTGTTGAGAACAATGTTTTGGAAGCAAACTTTAATCCAGTATTCCATGTTTTGTGTTCTCTTCGGTTGTTGACGGGGGATTTATACGCCTGTAGAGCCAAACCAGGGGTGTGACACAGGGGTGTGTGAGCCACTGCTGACGTAGGCTAAATGCTGAGCTATGGACTTCCCCCCCAGGGTTCCCTTGCTGCCAGAAGCGGGGGTCTCGGGCTCTGTTTCGAGAAGCTCGCGGTCCCTGGCTGGAGCTGCCGCAGCGGTGCGTTCCTGCGGACTGCAGGCTGGTGCGAGGTGGAGATGCTGTTCCCGTGCGGAGAGGTGGGAGTCCGAGCTCTGCTGCATCCTGCACGGAGGCCAAAGAAGGGAGCAGGACACAGCAGCAGTAAGGACAAAAAAAGAGAGAAACGGGCTGTGTGTAGGCTCAGGGGAGGAAAAAAGCAGCAAAAGCACAAAAAGGCCTCTGAGTGAGTTGGGAGAGGGAACAATGCAGCTTTATACGAACCACACTCCGTGGAGAATGATGTGTGTGCAGCTCAGAAAAAGAGGTTCCTCACTCAGACGCCTGTGTAAACATGGCTTAGGAGACCTAGTCTCTTCTTTTACATATTGTTTATGTTCTAGTGTAATTCCATTAGTTTAAATGACATCAGAAGGTAATTCTTTAAAAAAAAAATAAAAGGGCTTTGCTTTAGTATAAATGCTAAGAAAAGAAATTATTATCCCTCTGGTAAAAGCCTAAGAAAAGAAATCTCACATGTTAGATATACATAATATTGCTCCATTCACAGTGGGAGGAAACTACATAGGCCTTGTACCCTATTGAAGTATAGAAGGGCCCAGGTACATATTTGGGGTGCCTCTCTGTAAAAGAAAATTAATATAAAGCCTAAATATAAGAGAGAATTATGAGTAGAGAATCAGCTGAGATCTCTGGTGAGCTGAACTGCCAACCTTCCCCAAGGTTTCCACCTGAGTAAGGACTATTTGAAGACTGAGCAAAGACCTCAGTGTTGGGTTTAACTGTGGATGTACAACGTGAGATACATTCAGCCTTCTAACCATATTATTTAGGTTGTGATTTTTGCTTGTGAGAGCAGATGATTTGTTTGTTTTGACTCCTGCCTTGTTTGAAAAGGCAGAAACTGGAGGCTGTAGGTGAAACAATTGTAGGACACAAGGATTACTACAGATGTTATCTGCAGTAAGCATTGGCAGCAGGTTGAGTATCGGCTCACCAACTTGTAGAAAAGCCTTCTCTCTGCTTTGCCCTAATACTTAATCATAACCAAACTGGAAAGGCAACCCAAAATTTGCATAGGTAGCACAGATGCACAGGATCGAGATGGTACACTCAGAAGTCAGCATGAAAATAAAATAAACTTTAAAGGGGAATTACAATCTTGTAATCCACCTACAATGGCCATTTATATTACTTCAGTACAGTACTTTGCTCCTATCCTATTTAATCCTATTTTCAGTGAATTTCCCTTTTGTCAAGATTATTTTGCACTCCTACTTCTGGCCTTCAGTGTATTACTGGGGTGCAATTGCAGGGACCCTTTACAACACCTGTGGCTGAAAAGGGCATCTCCCCACCCGCCCCCAGCTTGTTCACACATTCCCACCCTATGCCTTGTTCTGAGCCAGGTGTCCTGTCACTTCGCAGTCTACAATATGCAGTTGAAAACTAATCCTTTCCAGGTTTTTTCGGTCACATTAGTTCCAACCGCTACGTGAATGATTGTGTCTGAGGGAAAGAGTGGCCT
The DNA here is from genome assembly GCF_964289735.1 of Phaethon aethereus. Classification (NCBI taxonomy): domain Eukaryota; kingdom Metazoa; phylum Chordata; class Aves; order Phaethontiformes; family Phaethontidae; genus Phaethon; species Phaethon aethereus. The sequence continues at coordinate 13,495,262 of NC_138576.1, forward strand.
GGGGAAAATGGGACCATATTTCAGTAGCAAGCTGTACCTGAGCCTTTTTTTTTTGTATTCTCAGTCCTTCCCACACTGGTATTACCTACAAATGTAATGAAAGTATTCTCTAGCCCATTGTCCATGACTTTTATAAATATATTGAAGAACACTGGGCACTAGGACAGGCCTTTGCGAATCTTCTTTTGATACATACCTTCCTTCTGGCAATGAACTACTGATGACTCTAAGTATGTTTTTCTTTTATGAGATTCATTTAAGTGAATTATTTTGGATTAATCTGGATTTTTAGGTTTTGGGGTTTTTTCATTTCTATAGGCAGGTTTTCGTACAAACATGTTCATGCTAAGTTGATAGTGTGTAAGCTCTCTACTAGACAAATGGATTTTAAATAAATACCTCCCCCTGCACATCCAGATGTTAGACTAAAGAGGTAGTTCTTAAGCCTTCACTCCTATCGGGAATTAATGCTCATAGTATGGACAAGTATTGGATGTGCAATATTAGAGTGTCCATGGACTGGAATTTTATAGATGCAGAGATCGAGAAATTCTCTGTACCAAATGCAAGGAATCTACTCCTTCATCAGTCTTCAAGGATGCTCTGTCTAATTTTTAGGAACTTCTCCTTTGCATCATATCAAAAATTGGCACAAATCAGAATAGCTCTATTTAATGAGCAGCTGTATTTATCCAAGTAGATACCTTACCAAGCACTGCATTCTGAGGCAAAATACAGTTTACACCTGAACCCTGTTTAACTGCATTGTCTGTGTAGAAGTACAGGCTCCTACTTGTGGAGTTCAGTTATTTTAAAAAAAAAAGTCAAAACCAGAGAAGATTTCAGTGTGAGCTGAGGATAAAAGGTAATTTTTACCTAATAGAGAGACCACAGCACCTGCAGAACTGCCAACACTAGAAGCAATGATGACTGGGACCCCTGGGCATCAGCAGCATCTTCATCAGTGCCAGGAAAGCAAAGCAATTTGCACATTACACAGAATCTGCAGGATGGGCTTGAGTTGTATTAATTTTGTGCAAAGTGTGGAGGATTTTAGACGCATTGGTCTCTGAGGTCAAGCGTTAGGTGCTGCAGACTTAAGGTGTGCTCGCACAGGCTATGGTCTGGTCCTCAGAGTGAGAATGGTAAAATAAGGGATGCCTACAGTGCACTGAGTTCCCAAACAGGAATATAATTTCATCATCATGTCCTATCTCCACCAGTCTTTGCCAGGGTGTACAGCAAGACTCTTCTGCTTCTGGAAGTTTTGTCGTTCTGATTACAAAGAGCTGTAGCCGCACAACAGTGCCACGCTATTGAAGAGAGAAGAAGGAGAGAGCATTTATCTGGCTGTGATGGATTTTTTTTATTCAATTCTCAAATTAAAACATTTAGCATAAACAAAACAAAACAAAAAAGGCAGGAAGTGGATAAGAGAGACGTGCAACTTCACTACAAGAAAGCAAGGCTTTTACCTGAGGAGACCCTGGTTTTGGAGGGAAGAGAGCTTACGTGTATGGGTATGAGCCAAACTATGATCTTTGGCATGTTTTATTTTCAAGCACAGACATAGCCTGAGGACATAAAACACACATTTCCCATTTCCTTAACATCCAATCTGCAAATTAAGTCGGAGAAATGTGAGCTGCATTTACCACCTCTCCTCTTGCAAATGAGACGTGTGCGGTGGGAGCAGGACGGTTGTGGCTTTTTTTGCAAATACAATCGCCCACGGCTGGATCTATGATGAGGGCGATTGACATGGCAAAGTTTGCACCCATATACACCAGGCCCCATGGTAATAATTAAACTGCATATTTGGGTGTACCTGCATTATTTTTTAAATTTAGACCAGGGGAATGGAGTTTTTAAAGCAACTCTCTCACCCGTGTGGTGGAGATGTCTTGGAGCACATGAAGCAGCTCCTTTTCCCTGATACTAAAGCAGAAGATGTGCTCCAGGAGTTCACTTGACAGCTCTAGGTGTTAATGAGCATTCAGTCCATGACACCAGAATAGATCTGGCATTTAGTAAAACCTCCAAAATACATATACTGGGGACATCATGTCCTCAGCACCAACAGTTTTGTTCTACAGATCTATTTCCTCTTGGGCCACACATCTTCTTAAACTTGACATAACCCAAGGATGACCAGTTAATAATTCTTTTACTTCATGCTTTGTCTCTGTTTAGTACAGACTTTATGACTAGGAAAGGGCCAAATTCGTTGTTATTTAATGCTAGCCAGAGCTTCAGTATGCACTTCTTCATTGTAATGCTATTTACCACAGTGAGCAGGACACGGTGGTAAAAGGCTCAGCATCTTCCCTGATTTCCTAGCAATCATAAGAAGAGGTAACTTTCATCAATATTCACCTTAAGAAAACAGTTGTATCAAGCTGTCCAGAGCTGCAGCAGCTCAAACAGGAACCAGCAAAAAAAAAAAAAAGAGCCTCCCAGAAAACTACACCAAAAACTAGCAAAGCCCACCTTCCCTTCAGCCAGCTGAACAGGAGTTCAGCTGTGAACATCAGTTAGTAAAGCACACTGGTGTGCAGTGCCTTACTTCAACAATAATTTTAGAAAAGTAATCTTGCCTTTTAAAATCCTACTGTTCCAGTGTTGCACAATAAAATACAGTCCAGAAGTCCCATAAAGATTAAAATTCGTAGAAAACCAAAATGAATTTTTACCTGCGTGTTGAGAGGTGCTTCCATTGGAGGCAATTTCGTCCATATAACCGAGTTGGGAGCCAGTTTAGGATGATCATCCCAAGGTGCCAAGAGTAATTGGAGGAAAGAAAATTCTCACTCCACTTTTCCCATGTTCATTTTCTTGTTCCTAGCAGTTGCTTGTAATAATTTCCAAGTGTGGGATCCTGAAAGGGTGAAACAATTGATAATTTTTTTGCTGTCAGCAGCAACCTGAACGAATTCTGGTTTATTAGCATCATGCAGGATAATTTCTTGCAGAACTGTGAAAGTTTTCTTGGGAAGATTTCTTACAAAACCTGCTGGAAGTTGGTTTCATCATGAGATAAAGATGTTTTCCAGATTCTGTACTACATATTGTCTGTCAGAAGTATTTAACAGAGAATTATAATCTCATTAGGCAATCTCAGTAATCCAAAATTAATATATGTGTATAGAAAATTGTCCATAGCAATGTTTTTCATTAGTAAGAACAGTAAGGAACAAGTTGAAGTTTCAACACATGGACAGGGACTGTATATAGAGAGATCAGATACTGTAACTTATGGAAACATGTTATCCAGGCAATTTAAAATAAATACTGTGACACAGCTAACTTTTATCAGTGCGGATAGATGAACATTACTGGCATGATGTTATGTAGTACGGTAATGTTCCTCAGAAAATGGGATATATGCTGCACAATCCCCCTCTGTGAATAGTTTGATTAAAATCCTCAGAAACACATATATGACAATGCACACAGTGTTTTAATTTTAATTTAACATTTTACCTATGCCCAGCAGTGCCTCTCTGAGTCATAGTGAAGAGAGGTGTTCCCAGGATTTCTGTTCAGCTTTATTCACTCATCCAAGCCAAATTCCCTGGACTGAATCCAGCAGCTTTACACAAGGGGAAGTTCCGCCTGCTAGAAATGTCAAGATCACCTGTGATTTCAAAGCAAAACTTATGTGCTTGCAAACAATTGTGCTCCACCAGCCCTACAGCCTTGTTAAAGCTGGTCTCAGGAATGCAGAAATCACAGCACCAGAAAGTGAGAAAATTAAAGGGAGGGAACCTGTAAGGTAACAGTCAGAAAACTTCACCTGGGTCTCAAAATTATCTCAATTCACTAATCACAGTAAAATACAAAATGATAAAGCTATTTATTGATTAGATTAGAATTACTCCCACTTTCTGCAAAGTATCACAGAAAATATTTCGTAAGTACGAGTCCATGCCTTAAACTGATCAGAAGAGAGTGTTTGCATTAACCAAATTCATCTAACAGCATGGTGGAAATGCCAGCAGTGCTCTGAGACTGGGCACAAACCTCACTGGCAATCTGGAGTCATCTATTGCAAGTTATAGAAATAAAGGAACTGGGTTTGTTTTGGTTTCATTTGTTGGTTGTTTTTTTTACATAACTCCATAAGGCTTGCAGCTGGAATATTCATTGAGAAGGATAGCATTTGGCACTCAATGCCAACTAGAGCTTGAACTTTTTGAAGGTTTCTAACATGGTATCAAATCCAAATTTTTGTAATTTAATAAAGTACACATCACTGCCTAACATGGCTTCACTGCACTGCTTAAACGATCTGTTTATGTGCTGACAAAATCTAAATAAAATCTGTTCATCAGCAATACAAAGTGCTTCATGAATTAGTAAGAACAGGTCTGTGTGTCTGAGGTCAGGAAATTGCCAGTCTCAAGCAACAAAACAATCCAAAGCTGATAATCAGGTTTGCCTTTTTACCTTTAAAAGCCACAGCAGTTCCCCTCAACTTTCTATCTTGTTGCTTTTCCAGTCCATCTAGCTATCGTTTATATTAATACTTTCTTATTCATCCTCATAGTATTATTATTCAGCTTAATGGCACGCTTAATTCTTCATTGCTCACCTGAAGTCTGAATTTATAAAACTCTCCCTGTGGACTCAAAGACCTCTATATTAATCAGTTTTGCTGTGTTTCACTGAAGTATTAGTTTTTGTGTATTGACTAGTAAGATAGGAAACATCGGGGAAATACATGGCGCGTCAATCCAGGTCTGTCAGGAGCAAACTCAAGTGGTTTCTTGTTGCTTCCCCAACCTTCTTTTTATGCCTCTGAATCACCATCTACAGGTGCAATGACTCCACGTTATGTGCAAATCAAAGACAAAACATTTTGTCCTCTCTGTGATTTATCCCTGAAGCACAAAAAACCCCAACCAAAATTAGCTGTGCTCAATAACTGCATTTGCAGGGAAGGCACACCCTTATGCTGACACATAAAAAAGGCCATGGATGTAATATTTCTATACCTGTCTTAATGATGACAGATGTAAGTATTCTAAATTTTGTACACATAACATTCCATTAAATTCAGTTCTTTTTAAAGATCACTCATTCTTCATTCAGTTCTTACCCCCTCCCAAGCCCAATTAATTACACTATTATTTCTTCTACCATATTTGTACTTAATCCTTCATGATCCTTCTTGTTTCATTACCTGAAATATAATAGAAAGTGAGTGAAAGAAATCCAGGTTAAACTGCAGGGAATTTCCTGCTTTCTAATCAGAAATCTTTTTTTAGCTACAAAGTGGCACTACTGCTGTGCTACAAGAAGTTTTAAAGCTTCATTTTTTTTTTTCTTAGTAAGTATGAGTTTGAAGCATATATCCAAGAGGACTTAAAATACTTTAGAGCATCTTAGACTTCAGACAATCACAGAGTTAAATATTTATATCACTGGAGAGCTAAACAAGCTGCTGTAAATGTGCATAATGGATATTTTCTCATATAGAAGAAACCAGACCGAAAAGTCTTGACCTGCCAAGCAGGTTAGATAGTTTTTATCTTTTTCTGGACAAGCACCATGTACACAGGCTAAAATCCTCCTGAGCTGAGACTTGTGAAGGGCTGAATTCAGCTGTCCAGTGAAGGATGGAGCAGGCGGAATCCACCTCTCATGATCTTGTTCCTCTCTAAATCACAGAATCATAGAAACTTTGGGTTGGAAGGGACCTTTAAAGGCCATCTAGTCCAACCCCCCTGCAATGAGCAGGGACATCTTCACCTAGATCAGGTTGCTCAGAGCCCCGTCCAGCCTGACCTGGAATATTTCCAGGGACGGGGCATCCAGCACCTCTCTGGGTGAGCTGTGCCTGGCTCCCTCCGGCAGCCCTGAGGGGTACGTGGCACGCCCTCCGTGCGATGGTCACCTCCGATGGTAACTACGACCGCAAAGCACAGAGTACCTGAAGTGGTAGCGGGCTGGGTCGGGCGGTCAGTGCCTTAGGTGGCCAAAAGCCTGAAGGGGGTGATGGCAGCAAAGACCCACGACGCGCACAGCAGTGCTGCGCAGGCACGCCACGGGCAACACCCGCACGGCAGTGCCACCCACGCACACACCCACGGTGCCCGCTCCCCCCGCGCCGTGTCTCAGCTCGGGCTGTGGCCCTCGGCAGGTCCCTGTCCGTCCCCTTCACACATTCCAGCCGGCGCTGGGCGCTGCCCTACGCGGGCGCGTCCCCCCGCTGCCGGCCGTAGGTGGTGCTGCAGCACCGGCGGCCGCGGGCGCGCAGCGGCGCCGCACAGGGCAGCGCGCAGCCTTCCGCCGCCCCGCACAGGGCAGCGCGAGGCCCCCCCCGTCGCGCCGCACAGGGCAGCGCCCATCCCGGGCAGCGGCCGGGGCCCGGGGGCAGGCGGGGGCGAGGGGCGGGATAATGGGCGCAGTGTGTCGGGCCATAAACCGCGCGGTGTTGGGGAGGACGTGGGGAAGTCGTGTCGGCTGCTGCTCATCCATCACCTGTCAGGGCTCTGCTCCAGGGCGCCGAGATGAAAGAGCCCAGCTTTGTCTATTGTCTCTCTCGCCGGTCAGTCTGGAACCGTTCCCGCACCGGAGCCTTGATGTTAATCCCGGTGAACCGGGGGGGCTGTCAGGCCAACGCACCGGCAATTTAGTAAAAAATCATTTTGGGCCAGACGCTCCGCTGAATTATCTTCCCTACTACGCCGCTCCGTGACTTTGCAAGCCGCCCTAATCTTTTTCCCATCAGCGACGGGGCTCCCGGGACCCGCTCGCATGGGCCCGCAGCCCTTCACCCCACCGTGGGACCGCTGAAATTATGGACTGCGAAAAGCTACACACAACCTCCTGCGAGGTGTGGAGGGGGGCAACTCTTAAGCCTCTAAACATACAGCAAATGGTTCCTTTCTGAGCAGGCATAGCTGAGAAATGAATGTCATGTCCTCACTACATGACCCATGTAGTTTCCCTCTTCATGTTTATTATTTTCCTCTTTACATTTATTACTTTTACTAAGCACATTTATCACGCTTTTTTAAAAAAAGAAAAACCCAATCCTCCTCACAGCATCTTTTTTCCTAAGGCATGCAGCTTCCTGCCTTACCTGATACTCAACACTAAAAGCTTGGCAACTTTATCTTGGGAATCTTAATTGAAAAATAGAAATAATCTCTCAACCTTGGAGAACCAAAGCTCAGTGTTATGGAGAAGCTGTAGTTGCATAAATGCTGACCTCTGTCTTGGTAACCAGTTTAGGGCTGTTTCTTATTCTGCATTCTTAGCAGATGAAGATATTTACGATAGCTACATTACAGATAAATACCAATGTGCTATTTTTTTGTTATCTGTCAAGCAGATAACAGACTTGAAAATTATCTATTAGACATACACTAGTTAAGTGTCAGGAGCTATATCCGAACACTGAAGTTCAGTTAGACCTGAGGCTGTCAGAGGCTTCTTTGATTCTGCAGGAACATCTTGTCCTAGTTGCAACTTGAACACAAGCAATCTGTTTTGGAAGCACCAAGAGTGGTGATGAGTGGTGTCCCTCAGGGGTCCATACTGGGACAGGCATTGTTTAATATCTTCATCAATGACATAGTGGGATCGAGTGCACCCTCAGCAAGTTTGCAGATGACACCAAGCTCAGTGGTGCGGTTGACACGCCTGAGAGACAGAATGCCATCCAGAGACCTGGACAAGCTCAAGGAATGGGCCTATGTGAACCTCAGGAGGTTCAACAAGGCCAAGTGCAGGGTCCTGCACTTGGGTTGGGACAACCCTCAGTATCAGTATAGGCTGGATGAAGGGACTGAGAGCAGCCCTGCTGAGAAGGACTTGGGGGTACTGGTGGATGAAAAGCTGGACACAAGCTGGCAATGTGCACTCACAGCCCACAGGGCCAACCACATCCTGGGCTGCATCCAAAGCAGCGTGGCCAGCAGGTTGAGGGAGGTGATTTTGCCCCTCTACTCCGCTCGGGTGAGATCTCACCTGGAGTCCTGCATCCAGCTCTGAAGCCCTCAGCAAAGGAAACACATGGACCTGTTGGAGCAGGTCCAGAGGAGGCCACAACAATGAGCCGAGGGATGGAACAGCTCTGCTGTGAGGACAGGCTGAGAGAGTTGGGCTTTTTCAGCCTGGAGAAGAGATGGCTCCAGGGAAACCTTATTGCAGCCTGCCAGTGCTTGAAAGGGGCCTGTAAGAAAGATGAGGACAGACTTTTTAGCACGGCCTCTTGCAATAGGACAAGGGGTAATGGTTTTCAACTAAAAGAAGGGAGATTTATACTGGCTATAAGGAAGAAATTTTTTGCGATTAGGGTGGTGAAACACTGGCACAAATTTCCCAGAGAGGTGGTAGATGCCCCATCCCTGGAAACATTCCGGGTCAGGTTGGAAAGGGCTCTGAGCAACCTGATGGAGTTGAAGATGTCCTTGCTCACTGCAGGGGGGTTGGACTAGATGACCTTTAAAGGTCCCTTCCAACCCAAACTGTTCTATGATTCTATGATGTTAATACTGTGGATATGGTCAGCTCATGCCAGTTGACCTGGGAGCCAAGGAACGGGCTTTGCCATGGTTTAATTTCTAAGTACAGACACCATCTAGTGCAAAAGAGGAAAACAAAAAAAGTGGGCCACAGGATTTTAGGCGTTCTGATCTCAGGAAAACCATGCATTTCTATTCCATATGTAGTTCACAGAGGGAACCAGACATCCCTGGTGAGATGTAAGGGCGGTGGGCATGACACCATGTGCTGTGAGCACGGTCAGTGTTTCTGTGTAGATGCAGCCACTAGAGACAGGTCCTCAGAACTGTCTGTCAGGTGTGAGCATTGCGTGACCATTGCAGGGGTCCATTCAAAAATGAAGGCTATTTGCAAAAATCATACCTTCATGTAAGGTCTTGAACTATCTTAAATGGAAAGGTATAAAGTTCTCAGAGGGCTAAGCATTCTGGAAATAAAATAAAATAATTTTTGAATAGGTATTACTCCTGCCTATCATCAGTATGGTATGGTAACAGAACTGGAATTTAAATAGTATGAGAAGAAATGAATGTATTTTGCACACTGACATTAGCCTCAATATTATTTCTTCACCAGTCGAAACAGAGTGGTCCTGTCTCAGTGAAGTCATCTTGCAGTAACAAAGGAGTTCTTGGTTAGTGATTCTTTGGATTGATTTTGTTGTTGTTGTTGTTCTGAAAATCTGCTAGCTTTGCCATAACTCTACTCTTTATGGAGTTTTTCCAGTGATTTCAGTTTGTGCAAAATTCTCTTAATGACATGCTTCTTGAAATCCTACCTTAGAATATTCATTTAGAAGCTATTGGAAAATTCAGATCTTAATGGCAAACAGTCAATAAGGTTGACAGACTGCTAGAAATGCATACACAATAAGGGAATATTATGTTTATTTTAATCAGTTTTTATGGGAAGCAGGGAAGAATGGACTTGCAAAGGATTTCTACACTGTGAGTTTATCTCAGTGTGTACTAACCCTATCAAAGGAAATTTGGGGGATTAGTGCACAGCAGGTCTAGATGCACAGACATCACAGACACACTTGCACTGTTGTATTTGCATGCTGCTACCTTGGATTAAGCTCAAGACGAGATTTTATCTCTCTTGGGCACAGGCACATAAGAATACTCAATTCCCTTAGAATACTGAGGCTGAATTGCATTAAATAACCTCTACAGTGTCAAAATAGGAACAACTATAAACAACTCTAAGTCATGTTCAAGTGCCACACTTGAAGCATATACTTCAGGGAAGGAATTTTAAAAGCAACAATCCAGCATGTCTTACACTGTAACACCTGGTGGCCCATAGAAACTTCTCATGTCCTAACATTTGTGTTCATAACATAAAGGTCACTCTTCTCAACAACCTACAAGGCTTGTTTGTGTGCATAAACTTAAAAAAACACATTCTTTAAAAGCTAAGCTGTGCTGCAGACTGAATAGGAGAGAGCCAGATTGAGACATCTGACTGAGATGGGGCTGCACTGGTCTGCAAACGATCTCTTCATCCTCTTGTCAAGATCATGGTGGCCATGCAAAGGAGTTCTGGTGAGAAACAAGCTCTTTTGGGCTGAGGAACAAGCTCCTAGGGTGGAGGGAGAGTTTAGGAACAGAGCTACTGTACAGGCAAAGTCAAGGTAGCGCTCAGCATCTCACTGCAGCTGTTCTCCTGACAGTTGAAGGATGTCTGTTTTAAGTCAGAAGATATTTGCTAGTGTTTTTTCTATGGTACTGACATTAGACATGGCATTTCAGAAGTGCATGAGCAACTTTGGTGAACCTGACTACTGACTTCCCTATATCCCCTGTGACCGTAGTTTCATGAGTTACCGCATATCAGCTGAGTGGCAGTAGCTGGCTCTGTGCGTGTGCTTTTAGCGTGTAGCAAATGTAGATAAAATGAGTCACACCAGGCCTCGGTGAAAAAGGTGATGCCTGTACGTTATCCTTGGCGGTAGCAACGTGCTACTATTAAGTATGCAGTGAGCTGCTGTGGTTCAGCTGATGAATGGTAACTCATTAACATTCAATAGCTTGATCATGTGTCACAGCCCTCGGTTTTCTTTAGCTCCTTTAAAAAGTCTTAGGCAGGGATTATGCCGTGGGAAGGACCCTCCACTTTGGACAGGTATGATTTTCCCAGGAGTTTAAGGCTGTAGCAGCTGGGGGATGTTCTGCCCTTGAGATTGTTGTGAATCACATCTGAGTAAGAAAAAAACTCAAATCTTACCCTGGCTTCTGTCTGGTACAGTAAATCTGTAAAAATCACTCCAGCTGAGAGGTATGGATCCACACAGACCTATGCAGAATGTAAATCACATAATCCTGAGAAAAATGCCTGGGCCGTGTAGGAGAGGAACCGTAGCATGCACAGAATCCATAGGAGGGAGATGTGCAATGGCAGACTCTTGCCCCCACAGGTGATTTGTGAGAATTAACATTTGCTTTGTGAGAGGTTTAACCGCTGCCTTCTTGCCCCTCAGACTGTTTGCTAATGGCAGGGGGGGAAGACAGAAGCTGCTCCTTGCAGCATAAAAGAACCGCAGAGCTGTGTGGCCCAGGCAAAAATATGTTTTATGAAGTAGATTTTAAAAAGTAGGCATTTAAAATGAGGGTATTGTACCCTTTCTGTCAGCTAAAGTGGCTTTTTATGGATATCAGCTCATGAGGCTTGACTGAAGCTATGCCAGGAATGCAGAATAGGTCAGCTGGGTGCTGAACTGACATGTCCTGGAGGAGTGAGACATGATCCAAGAGCAATGCCAACATTAAAACATGTGTTAGGGTGTGTCAGGACAGAAAATGATCAATACCTGCTATTTTTAATAGTCCTCAATTCTGCGCAGCAGCAGAGAGCAGTCCATGAGATGTTTTATTGATGACACCATGGGCCATGAGAAAAACTCCGTGGATAAAGATTTTGAGGTTTACTTTAGGGCCTTTCCAATAAGGAATAATCTTTCTTTCAATAAGGTAAGAATTATCGGCAATCCTTTAGATCATAACAAATGCCTGAAATACACCTTAGCTAATTTATCTTTAATAGGAAACTAATTACAAAGCCAATACATACCTATTGATTGCTATAATTACATTTACTGGACTTCATCATCTACCTACTGTTACACGCACACAGTCAGCTACATCTTTCAATGCATAATTTAAAATCTTAGAGAGGGACCTGTATCTTATTAAGATTGATGTCATTGCTGCATACAGGAATCCATTTTCAGTTGTTTAGAATTTCCCTTATTTTCTGGGCTATTATTTTTTAAGCCAAGCATCTGCTTTGTCTGGAATTCTGTGCATATGCATAGAAAATTTTGTCCAAAATTCTTCAGCTGTTTCAGAAAACTACTACATCACTTTTGAGTAAAGTATATGATTTTGTTCATGTTACAGAGGTGATTAAGTAATCCAAATACCCACATGCCACGGCGCTTTAAATTTGGCAAGGAGGGATTGTGCCTTTTACAGCATCTCAGCCCTCATCTTCCCACAGCAGCACAGCATGTCACCCCATTCTCTCTGTAAAGTCATTCTTTTTTTCTGATTTCATTGTCTGCACTTTTACAGACCCACCAGTTCCCAGGCCATGTCCTTCTCTCTTTTTTCTGCCTGAGCAGGAGGTTTAGCCAGAGACCTCCCAAAACCCCCTCCCAGGCAGCTGGTTTTACCTCTGATTCTCCATCCATCCTCAGCTCTTCACAGGCACTGCTCTTCACATCCTGCTCACATTTTCCTCACAGTCTCCTGCTACATGCATTTTTCTTTTTTGTTATTTTTTTTACACAGAAGCCCAGTGTCAAGTTCAACTCCTCATTTCATATTTCTAAAGCTTTGCTGTTCTGAACTTCACTGCAAATTCCTTTTTTCCCTACCTTTTTTTCTTGTTTTCATTGGGACCTTTTCTTTTTCTGAAGCACGTTTAACCCTCTCTGGACGCTTCTAAATTGCTGTAGTACCAAACTAAAAATACAGCCTTTTCCCTACGGGGACCAAAAAATTACAGAGACTGGAGAAGCTCCTTGCAACTTCACCCACACACCTGTGCAAGGGTGAGGCTCCGTTTGCTTCCTCGAGGCTCACTCCTCCTGACTTCATTCAAAATCCTGACTCAGATAAAACTCCCCTTGAAATCGATGGCTATATAGACTAATTAAGAACTTCTGGACTGGAACCAAACATCTTGGAAGCCTAATTAGGGATGATTATAAGTTGATTGTCTACAGTAAATAAAGGAAGCCTTCTTTGTTTTCTTTTCTGCTCTTCTTGGAAATTTGAGAGTGCAGAAAAAGTGCTTGTGTTGATGTTGTGTTTTGTGCGCTGCTGTATGTAAGTGGCTGTTCTTTGTGAGTGTTCAACACTGTACAAACCTTCTTGCTAAAAAAAAAACCCAAAAGAAACAAATAAAAAAGTGCCCATGTGCTAGAATTCACAAAATTCTTTCAGTGAATGTTCCTGGGCTCATTTCTCAGGAGACAGGGTAGAAACACCATTGCTCCACCCAGCTGTAACTACAAAGTTCTTTTGAAAGGTGCGATAGAAGAATTATTGTATGACTCCTGCATGAGATGATAGATAGTAAGTCTGATCTTATGCTTCATTCTCATTGCTTTTTCAATTCTTTGAATTCTATAACAGGCTGTTGACTTTAACTTCCCAGTGGGATCTGAACAAGCCACAGTCCAAGCATCACCAAAGTAACACTGAAAAACTCATGGGGAATTTAAATGAGGATTGAAACAGTTTGTGTATGTTGTGGGTTTTGTTAGGTTCTGGAAAATAAGATTTCATTGTGAATTAAAAAATGGCAACATAAACAGCCATATGTACAGAATTCAATAATAAAAGTGTACAGTATGGTATAGTTCCTAGAAGCACAAGGAATTCCATATCTAGCGCTGGGTTTATTATTTAAGAAAACTGGTGCATTTCACCACTAACAAATGAAATTAGTTTGTGCTTAGGATGATGGTTGTGGAGACTTGACTGCTGATGCCAGGTGAGCTAGCTTGAGTATTTACACCACGATCTGAAATACACGGATTGTGTGACAAATTTTCCGTGAACAAAACCAAAACGTTAAAAAGTGTCATTTATAACTCTTTTCCTCCCTCCATGACCTGTAGAATTTCATTCATACTGACATTCATGGACAGCAGTTTTCCAAAAATAAGCACAGAGTAGTAGGGGTTTTGTGCAGTATGTTTCCCATGTGATAATCTTTCTCTGACTCCATTTCTTTCCTTCACCAGGTGGGGGTGTTCTTGGCATAACATTTCTCAAGAATAAGATCCACAAATATATAGCAATTCTCTGCTGACATGTGGGAAGAGTTGGCTTTAGTCTATGTTCCAGCTCTGACAGCAAGCAGATGGGATCACCATTTTGACTAGATCATAGAAATGGTCTTATTCTGAGAGTCCTATTACACCAAAATCCACAGCAGTGAGTCTGGGCCAACAGTTCTGGAGCAATGCATTGTAATTAATATAATCATCACACACAATGTGGAATAATTGCCCTAATGAAAGTGTTCTGGTTAGTGTATATATCTCTAGCTGGGGGAATATTTTTTGGGAAAAAAAGAAGTTTGGGGTTTTTATTTTTTGTTTTTGTTAAAATTGTGGAACAAAAGAAGAAATCTGCAAATTTTTCTGTAGTCTATAAGATGTTAGCCTTTTTTCTGAATTCAGTTGTTTATCCCATCTCTGTGAGTTACTAAACAGCTCTGGAACTCTATTAATCTTAACTTAATATTTATACGGATCTATATAGACTTCTGTGCTTTAGTACTTTTATACCTAAAAAGAGAAAGGAGTAGTAGTTTACAACGACCCTGTTAGGCAGTGAAGAATTTTACAGCATGAAAAATGCTGCAAGATTTCAAGTTGCACAGAAAGGTTGCAACCAAGCCAGGATATGAAGCCAGGGTAGTGCCAAATTTAAGACCATCTTTCCTACTTTATTGTCACTCTTAAAGTTTCCTAAAAATAAGAGTTAAGGAAGAAGCTCTGAGAACTGGTCCACTTGTTCCAGTGCCAAGAAGAACTGAGTGTCAAGAAAATTCATTCAAATTTTGCAGATCTTTACTTTAGAGATGTGGACTTTCTCTTGAAGGTGACTTCTGCTTCCCAAAAATAAAAGTGCTGTCACCTGAAATAACTTCTCCCTGGTCACACAGGTGGGATACCCAACAATCAACGGTCATTGCCATCATCATTGTAAAAAGATGAGCATTCCCCAGCTTAAAGGGTATCAGCCCATGAAAATGTGATGTGAAATTAATGAAGAGGATAACAGTGTGGATGGAAGAGATCACTGTTTTCCTCTTACAAATGGGAAAAGTTGTAGCTGAAGTTGCTTTCCCAGAATTACCCCATAAAGTTAGATTTCACGTTGCCTTTGTCCCACAGAGTTATCTGGACACTAGCCTGAACTGACTCCTGTTAAACCAAAAGGCACGTGTCTTCAGGAACACTTCTGTACTCACTCTCATCTTAGTAAACATCATCACCTTGACAGAAAACATGTTTCAGCTTTTATTATTTAACTCACAGGCCAACATTACCCAGCAGATAATAACATAGGCCCATATACATACATTCACAGCATATGATGCTCCCTGCAGGGCGAGCTCTACGAGATTACACTGTATTTGTGCTTATGCAGGAATCTCTGCACATAGGTCTGCCCATCATTGCCATCTACATCTCAATAACTTCTGAATCACTTAACTAGTTTCAACCCAGTATAACAGAAGTTAGCAGGAATTAAATATCCAGTTTTGTAGGCATAGGTGGCTGAGCAGGAAAGAAGGATGTCATTAGTGGTCTAATCAAGTGAGACCTTCTCTGATCACGAGGTTGCAGCATGCTCTCCACCCATTGGAGAATTCACACAGAAGACAGCTATTATGGCTGCCCCAACCACAGGAAAAGTTTTAATTGGTAGTCACACCACAGAATCCAACCACAAGACACAAATCGATAAAAAACCCAAGCTTCATTAGCTCTGCTGCAGATGGAGCTGCTTGTCTCTCCAGGAACCACTCTTTACCTTATTTGTGGCAATTTCACCAGACTTTTCATCCTGCGTTTCATTTGAGCTAATCTCTCTCCATCACAGCTGGCCCGCTGAGCTCTGAGAAACAGATGGTTGAGGTCCCTGACTGCTGCTTGGTAAACTCATCTTGTGCCATGTCAGTGCTAGTGCTGTGCTGCGCCATTCCTCCACATCCATTCTCGTTCCAATCTCTGAGTACTGTTGAGCTATCACAATGCAGCTGTGAATCAGCGAAGGTTTCACAGAGAGCCCTCTTACATTTATGAGAGGAAAAAATTACTGCAACTCCTGTATTTGTCATCTTTTTCCAAAAAGACCACCCCCAGTTTCCAAATTTTGGCAAATGGTGTCAGTGAATTGGTTTTGGAACAAATGCATTTCATCCCTAAACTTACTCCAGTTGTCTGAACAAGCTTGGTACAACCTCCTTTTATCAGTAAAATGTTTTTCTTGCCTCTATAAAGCACAGATTTCTCCTGCCTTTGTGAAGTGCCTAAGAGGATCACCCTCTAGGCAAGGCATCTCTGAAGACAGACATTCATGCCAGATATTTTTTAGGACATTTTATAGGCACTCTTTGGCAGTGACTGTAAGTTTTACCGGTACAGGGAGGGTCTAGATCAGTAGATTAGATTAGATATCTAAAATTGAATATGGTTGAAAATGTGTTACGAAATCTTATTCAAAAATACATGGACTATAACCTATCATGAACACAACATAAAGCAGAACATATGATCCAATTGAGAAAGGAGATTTGGAAGTTAAGTGATTTTTTGATGACAGCCCAATCCTCATTTGGAATAAACTGGAATCAGCAGCCATCAAAATCAATAAGATCATGTAAAAGAAACACCAGCTCAGGATGTGGACTTAACATTATTTTATTTTCATTAAATAGAAAATGTGAGGGAGGCAGTTGTGCTTTTGAGAAGAGCCAAGCAAATTGCCATGCTTTCTCTATGCCCATCTCCTCTACCAGCAAGGCAAGAAATGTCTTGTGAAGCTTAGCATACTAGAGAAGAAAAATTTTCTAAAGAGAAAACCTCTTTTGTCAATCAAGGGCAGTTCTAACACCAACTCAAATGGATGCGATGCCAGTGAAGTCAGCCTGTTTCCACCCTGGATGGGAACTCCACGTTCACTTTGCCAAGAGTGGGCAATGAGATACAGTCCCACATGATGACCATGGTTTCACAGAGATGTTAGCTGGCCCTTCACACTTAATTTGTAGCGTGACTCTACCTGTGGAAGAAGGGAAACCTTTAAGCTGTTGTACCTTTAACCTTTGTGCTGCTTAGGTTCAAATCAGATGTGCTACTTTAACTAGTAGGTTCTTAAAAAACTCCAAATGCTCAGGTACTTAACATAAATTAAAAGGAAACAAAAGAGTTAATGTTTTTTGGAAGTTATATCTTGCCCATATGGGATTATGGAACAACTTAATGTAATCAACCCTTTACATCTCTACTAGTAATAAATCTTATTTTATATTAGCATATAAGGCTTTTTGATTCAGATTATTTCCCTAATCATTACAAAAATTCTATTTTAGGACAACCTTATCCATCTTTAATACAAAACTCCGCAGTATTTTACAAGTGCATGACAGTACCACTCTAGATTGGGAGACAGACTATAGGAAAAGAACTATAGCATGCTGAGATTGCTGATTAACTTCAGAAGAAATTTCTATACCCAAACAATTTTGTCTGCAGGTTAATACCCTTTTGCTTTTGAAAATATGCCTTGGGATATGCAAAAGCCTCAGTCACAGAAGGGTGATAGCATGGAGGGCTTTAACACAGATTAGGGAAAGCATCATCAGACTTTTCTGAAAGATTTCTCCTCTAGATACAGTTCTAGAAGTCCTTGATTTAATTTATAGATTTGACAGGATTGGTGACTATAGTGAAGCATATTCTATCATGTGTGATGCATGTTATTCTTTCAAAAAATCAGCTAAATGGAAAGGTGGAACAAGAGCTACCACAGTGGCCCACCAGGAATCCTTCATGAGCTATCCAGGGATACACCCCTTACCTTTTAATTTTCTGAAAATCCCAGAATACCAGAATTTCTCCTTTTAACATCTTCATGTGACTGTCAAGAAAGGACCACTACTGACAAATAAGTGATAAATAATGTATTAATGTATTATAAATACATTAATATTTATATGTACATCCCAAAATCATGTGCACGGTCTTGGCAAAATGCCAGGCGTTTCTGTTCCGTTACATCGCAGCGCTGGCGAAAAGACAAGGAATCAGCAGTTTTAGTTTCCATGACGAAAATATGCTTCCCAGAGGTTTGGATCTGATGGGCTTTTAATGTGTTCCAGGATGTTTCTTAGGTCAGCGAGTCTTTCCTAGGTGGCGAAAGGAAGTGTTATGGAGAGGAAGGCCTTAAAACGTGACATTCAGGGTGTTTTTCAAGGTAACCCTACCCCTGCTTTTGACGTGTTGTCCCTCACTGCGTGCAGGGAAACCGTATTCAGTTAACCATATCCATAACTGAGGACTTCATGGAGTTGTGACAAGTGCAGCTGACGATGGCTTTTCTCAGGTTTTGCTTGCTTTGTTTTTCAAGTGCAGACCAGCTGCTGGAAAATGGTGTATCAATTCTTGCAGTAAGCCACAGCTCTTGGTACCGAGGTGCTACTTTAGCCTTTTCTGAGAACATCAGTTCCCCCAAACTGAAACCACTGACAACTGTACAGGGGCATTTGATTAATTTTCTTTTTGTATTTTAAGCAGTATCTGTTAACATCCAAATTATTCTCTGCTTCCTGCAATGTTCCCTAAGATAAGAGTGGTTCAAGAATGTACGTTTGTGGTAAATAAGGCATTGTGGAAGTTGCAATGTCAGGAAATATATGGTTCTCCCCTCTTTTTTCCCCTTCTTTTCTTTTCCACCTCTTTCCAGCTACTTGTCTATTTATAGAAATACATCTCACCATTTACTTCAGAGGCAGTGACATGGAGAAGCAGATATTTAGAGGAAGTCCATTTGCTTGACAAAAGCATCCATTACCTTTATCACCAGTGGAGACCAAAAAAGAATCAATTACAATACTTCACTTGGGAATGACTAATTGAATTGTGCAATATACTGACACTCTGAAGTCACTGTGGTAAGCTAAATACCGGTACTCATAAAAGGCAGGAAATGTTGGAGATAAGATGCTGATTCACAAGATTTGAGACTAGAATGCATTTTCAGTTTGTGTTGATGCTCTAAGCTTATCTAATTTCCACCAACTCTTACTAATCAAGGGTCAGGGAATTAGCTCAGAAGAGACGACTGCAGAGGATTTGCACCTGCTTGGTTCAAATATGAAATTAGCTCCAAGTGCTAAATACATCTCATCCCTTCCTACAGTCAGAGATCAGCTGTCAACTCCTTATTCAATCATACATCAGTCGTTTGGCTGGCTTTAGTGGTGCATCTGTCGTAAGTACTCCATTATCCTCCACGTGTGCCAGCATCTTCCAATCGTGCAGGTGATGGCAGAGAACATGGGCAAGGGTATTGCTGGATGGCCTCACTGGGTGTGTGCTTTGAGACCTCATCCTGCAACTGTTCAACTGTGTCATATATTACTGTACATTGAATAGCGCCACTGGACATCCCTGGGACTGGAACTTCATCATTTGTGTTGTTAAATTGTTAGGAAGGTCCTTGGCACATCTTTAGCTGGGGCCAACCTCCCTATCCCAAATGCCTCAGAAATGGTTCAGAAGCTATCACGGGGCAAATACCATTTCCAGTAGGCACTGTGGGTGAATGTCCTCCATCTGGGCATTCACACTGCATGCAATGTTCTCAGTGCAGGTTTTACTGTGTCATTTGACCTCGGTAACAGAGAACAATATGGGCCACATTTAATTTACTGGTGCAGGCACAGTTTCTGTGTTGCAACAAAAAATTGTTCAACATAAAATACTGGAACTCGGGAAGTCTAGCCCAAGAAATCGAGATTTTATATATATATACACACACACTGCAAAATTAATCAATTAATATGTTAATACTATTCATTAATTGAGATATTAAAAGATGCACATGGATATAATATAACACAATTATTACACTTAGCAACAAGCATGTGGTTCATTAATGAAGGAGCGCTCAGGGGATCCTCTTTTTCACATTCCCTCCGAGCTCCAGGAAAGAAGGGGTGACCTTCCTGCCCTGGTGGAATCCACCCTACAGACACATCCAAATCAAAAGGTAGTTTTTATTTCTAGGGCTATCTGAAAAGGCTGCTCAAGAGGAAAATGCTTTGGTCTTTGCAATGTTCTAGGGACCTGATCCAAGCACTTTGTGAGCAAAGAGAATTGCTGAGTTTGCTCCAGAAGGTGAAATTTCAGTGCCATTGAAATAAATGCCACCATCCCCTTTATCTACTGAAGTTAGGATTTCAGTCCATAACATTGAAGAAATCTATCTCCATATCTCTCAACTTTTTGAAATAACAGTAGTTCAGCAACATACTTCAGTGGTAATGTACTCA